>NC_053493.1:233799437-234486937 GCF_905171775.1 Rana temporaria | reverse complement strand
GTTAACACTAGGGGGTGAGGAAGGGGTTAACTGTGTAGCCTGGGCGTGTTCTAACTGTGTGGGGGGAGGGGGGTGACTGGGGGAGGTGACCGATGCTGTGTCTCTATGTACAAGAGACACAGATCGGTCTCCTCTCCTCTGACAGCACGTGGAGCTCTGTGTTTACACACAGAGCTCCACGTCCCTGCTGTTACCGGCTGGGTCACCGACGATCGCGTGTACCCGGTGGACATCGCGGCCGCCAGGTACATGCATCGGGTCCCCAGCGATGCGGCGGCACAGCGTTTACCCGCCGCGCGCCCCCCAGTGGCGCACGCGGGTACTGCTTTCAAATGACGTCCAAAGATGTCCTGTTGGCACCTGAGATCCGCGCTGTTGATGTATTTTGTCAATAGCGCGGGTCTCAAGTGGTTAAAGGAACCTATTTAGAAAATAAAAAACAAACCTTTACAACCCCTTTAAAGTGTAAGTAAACCCGCCTATCGTTTTCAGCCAAGGAAGCTGCCATCTTTGCCTCTGTTTAATCTACAACTGCCATGATGCTGCACATGTGATCAGTTATGACACCAGCTATTGGATGGTTTGACAGTTTGGTTGAGAGCACAACCAATGGGAGTGTTACATTTCCGGAAATGAAACTGTTTTACGAATGGGTTTACTTCCGCTTTAACTTTGAGATGGACTCTAGCAGTCCCTATCCTGCAGAGCTCAGAGAGGGGAGGGCTAAGCAGCACAAAGACAGTCATGTTATGTTGCAGTGCAAGAATCTATGCTGAAAGCAGAAGAGAGCAGAGTGACAGACAAGTTCGTCAGTGTGCTGCTTCTCCCTTTAATGTCCAGTCACTGTGTGGTGATAGACGACTTGTAAATAATAAGTAAGGCCTCATGTACACTTGAGCTAAAAAAAAACGCCTGTTTTACAGGTGTTTGATGTTTTGTTTTTGTTTTTTTCTGACTCTAAGCGCCCCTCCATGTTCACCTATGTGTCCATGCACATATAGGCGTATATCTGAGTTTAGAGCAGGGTTTGACAAATTTGCTTGGAATCTAAGAGCCAGCTAAAAAAGTTAGGAGCCAGAAAACACGCCCCGTCCCGCCGAGCTTGTCACGCATACATGAGTAGCGACCGCATATGTAAACGGTGTTCAAACCACACATGTGAGGTATAGCCGCAATTGGTAGAGCGAAAGCAATAATTCTAGCCCTAGACCTCCTCTGTAACTCAAAACATGCAACCTGTAGATTTTTTTTTTTAAACGTCGCCTATGGAGATTTTAAAGGGTAAAAGTTTGTCGTAATTTTGAAGCGTGACATGTTGGGTATCAATTTACTCGGCGTAACATTATCTTTCACAATATAAAACAAATTGGGCTAACTTTACTGTTTTATTTTTTTAATTAAAAGTGTATTTTCCCAAAAATTTGCGATTGTAAGACCGCTGCGCAAATACGGTGTGACAGAAAGTATTGCAATGACCGCCATTTTATTCTCTAGGGTGTTAGAATAAAAAATATATATAATGTTTGGGGGCTCTAATTAGAGGGAAGGAGATGGCAGTGAAAACACTGGGGACGCTCCATTAGCATTGCTGGTTTACTTGTCATGCCAACGGCCACCACAAGTTGGCGCCAGATCACAGAAGGGAGCATAGGCCTGCAGAAGGCCGCAAAGCCACGGCCTCAATTACCGGCCGGCGCGGTATCCTGTGTCTCCGTGCGCCCCCACCTCCCCTGCCGCGCGATCACGTCAAGCCGTGGCCTTCTACAGGCCTATGCTTCCTTCCCCGGGTGCCAGGTTGCTAATTCTAGTCGCAATTGCGACCGAGCGCCCGGATTTTGTCGAACTTTGGTTTAGAGGCAAAAAAAAAAACCATCACTTGTGCGCTCAAGAGAGGAGTGTTTTGGCTGAATAACTGCTAAACTGCGTGTAAACGCTCATAGGTGTGTTTAGCGCTTGACCATATTCATTTCAATAGCCAGCAAAAACGAATATTCCAACCAATGAAATTAATGCATGCCCAAGTGCTTCACTTGACTAAATGTACCTAAAGATGTTTGCAAAAATGCACCTTATTTGTTTTTTTTTTCCGACTGCTGTTGTTCTGCCAGGAGAAAAGCATTTAGAAGCACCCCGGTGTGCACAGGGTTTAAAACTGCAGTAGATCTACAGGGGATGCATGTAATACATTTATTCTGTGCATGTAGCTGTTTGCAGGGTGCTCAGCATTTGTTACCCCAACATTTCATATTCCTGATATGTGCCTGATGTACCATGTAGCTGTATGAGAAAGATTCCTGTTCTGTTTGTATTCCTTCTATTTGTGTAAAATCCCTGGTGTTCTTGCCAGTCCCTCTGCTTTCCTATTAAAACTGACCACACTAAGCAGGAGAGCACACTGTGGTCTGTTCTCTAGGTATGCTGGGAACCCCTCCAATGATCAGACCTGTACGGACACGCCCCTGCTGACTGCACAGTCATTCACTGGGAAGCTCAGTGTGCTGCTGCTTCACCCCCCAGCTCTTATGCAGCTGAGAATAGAGGGAATGTAAGCAGTTATAAAAAAGGAAAAAAAAGGCATGTATAATGTTTTTTTTTTTTTATTTATGTATCTATACAAAAGTGTTTTGCCTTTACTTTTATATTTTAAACTGAATGGGTTGTTTTACAAGGTGATCGTGATCACTTTAAATCTTTAGTATATAGTTATTTATGGATAATCAGATCCAGTTTATCCTGTTTGCAAACATTTAACGGAGAATTAAATTAAATGACATTTGGTTGAGCGAGTGAAATAAGCGCGTTCTGTTTTTAAAACCCACCGCTGTGTTACTCTTTTTCCGATCCACGTAGTGTAATTTCCATACTCGCCAAGGTCGATATTCTTATAAAAAATATTTCTTTTCATTCTGCAGTTGCCCATGCTTATCTGTAGCTGCCAGTTGCTATACTATATTTTAATCCACAGGAGTCTCCCTTAACCCAAAGCTACCAGTCTGATTACACATTGCAGCCATGTCTCATCCTGACCTCCCTGGGGCCCTAAGTAAAATGACATGGCATGTTAAAGTTGAGAAGCGGGGGGGCGCTGCCGACAGTGGCATGTCACATTAAAGAAACTTGAGAAGCGGGGGGAGGGGGTGTTCTGCTGTTGAAAATGACATCTTACAATAAAGTGAGAAGCTGGGGGTGCTGACTTCTTACCTCTTCTCCCATGCAGCCAGCGAGTTGAGAAGCGGGGTGAGGGGCCGAAAATGACTTCTCACCAGGCGGGGCCTCTAGTAATTTGGGGGGCCCTTCGCAGCTTTGCGGGGCCCTAAACGGCTTGCATAGTGGGCCTATAGGGCGGATCGGCCCTGCTCATCGGAATACAGCAGCAATTTATAAAGGCTCAGAGGCCTGCCAAATGAAACTAAAGTTGCTGAAGTGTGGCTGACCAGGCCTGGGGGCAGGAATGTACCCAGGTACACACAAAGCTGGTCATACACATTGCAGGTTAATTGTACAATTCTGGTTTCGATTTACCAAAATAATGTTAAGTAATGGACGACCTTAATAAGACTACAGTGAAATCTAGCATTGAGAAAAACGCGGTAAACGAGCGTTTCACAATACAAGCTTTTTCTTGCAAAACTAGCAGGATTCAAGCCACAGCGGTGTGCAGTACCGCATTTGGCCAGGGGCGCCGGAGCTGAACAGAGCCTATCGGAGCCATTCGGAAATACATAAATACTTGGCGGAAATACTCTGTTCCAGAACCTTTTCGAGGGTTTCCAAGTTCAGCCGAGCTATCCCAAGTATTTCCAAGGCTCTCCGGCGCCCCCCCCCCCCCACGCGGTATTGCATGCCATAGAAGTCAAGGCGGTAAAAATACATTTCGTTTCCATTGACTTCTATGAGGAAATTTGCATTGTTATGCGAGTGCTTTGGATTACGAGCATTTTCCTGGAACGAATTATGCTCGTAATCTAAGGTTCCACTGTATTTAATTTTGTATCTGATCAGGTAGGCCTTCTTCACTGATGATAGTTTGGATTTTTTCTGAATTCCTAAACCATGCACCTTGGTTTATAACCAGGTATTACACATTACAATCAGCTTTTACAAAATCCTTTTAGATGTACGTATGAACAACTACATAGTATAATGACTTATTTGTTTGAATAGAAATTAATTGCATTATTTAAGTAGGCGCTTGTGGATGTTCTTAAATCTGAAAGAGATTGTATAATCAGATTATAATGTGCGTGGTCAGCTTTACTTTCTTTTGTTCATAAAAGTAACTTTGTTGTAGATCGACAATAAAGTTCTCCTTTATATGCCCATTTCATGATTTTTAAAGTGTTACTAAACGTACAACAGTAAAATCAGTCTGTATATGCAGTAAAGCTTGCTTGTTATACTCACGGTGGAACCTAAGGAGCTAATCCTCTGATAGAACACTGTGCACATGCTCAGTTTGGTGTGTATTGCAAGAGTTTTTTTTTTTTTTTTCTTGGGAGGATACATGTTATCGGCACAGGGCCAATCGGCACTGTCCAGACAGAGGGTCAGGGGTCCAGCAGCCTCATAGGACAGCCGGAGTAGAATGAAAAATCCTCCTAAAGCTTTAACTAGACACTAATAGAAGTCATAAGACTGCTATATACTGCTCATGAAAAAAAGATATTATATTTTACTAAAATAATTTAATTTCCATGTTCTGTGTACTGTGGGAGAGGTATAGTCAATGCAGGGTCCTGATTTTAATAATACTTTAAGGTGGTAGATTGGAAGCGCAGGGGTTAGAATCCTACATGAATCCTACCTTCGTCCACTCTCCAGCCTTTCTATTGGCCAGAAAAGCAGGGAAAACTGAGCTGGAATTCGCACCTGACTGGTGTGAACCCAGCCTAAAGGTAAACTCTGCTTATCCCCCCCCCCCCCTTTTTTTTTTTTCAATCCTATGCTTATTGGGAATTGATTATGTTTTAGACAGGATTATTTTTAAAGGCACTTCGGGCCATATTCTGAGTAAGGATACGATGGAGTATGTCAGGATACTCCATCGTATCTCCCTTTTTTGGCCCGTGTATCTATGCGACTGATTCTTAGAATCATTTTCGCATAGATACACTTAAGATCTGCCATGTGTAAGTCACTTACACTGTCGGATCTTAAATGTAATTACTTCGCCCGCCGCTAGATGGCGTTTACGTTCAGGTCTCATTTGTTTATGCAAATGAGTCTGATACGCCGATTCCCGAAGAAATTCACGTTGCGTAACCGTCGCTAACGTCGTTTGCGTAAGCGTAAACTTACCCCTGCTATATGAGGGGTAAGTTTACGCAAGTCCCACGTAGGCCATGTTAAGTATGGCGTCGGGTCCGCGTCGTGTTTTTCCGTCGGCTACGTCGTTTCCCTAAGTCGTTCTTGAATACGACTTTACGTCAATGACGCACACGTCGGCGTCATTGACGTTTTACGCCGAGAACTGGAGCATGCGCACTGGGCTATTTTAAGCCCGGCGCATGCGCAGTTCGTTAGAATCGGGGGCGCGCTTAATTTAAATAGAAGCCGCCCCCTTGGAGATACGCGTGGCTACGCAGGGCCATTTACACTCCGCCGCCCCAAACTACGGAGCAAGTGTTTGGGGAATACAGCACTTGCTCCTGTAGGTTGGGGCGGCGGAGTGTAAATGGCTTACGCGCCGCCCGCGGGAAATCTAGGAGAATATGGCCCTTCCTTTTTATTTCTGAGACATTTGCTCCAATGGAAGTAATAATATGGTAACATGCAAGCACTTGAGCTCAGTACATTCTTTTAGTAAAGTATATATAATCTCTCTTTATTGCAGAAATTCCAGTGAGAAGAAATATTTATGTTAGCAAACTCTAACAGTAAATGGAAGGAATATCTCTATCTAAACTGAGTGTTTCAGATTGTATCTGAAAATTAAAGGTGAACTGTAGACAAAGAACAGAAATCCTCCCTTGCGGTGGGGCTGCCCCTGCACTGCAAAGACTAAATGCTCCTTTTAGGTCTAGGGTACCAGGAAAAAGCACTTTAACTTAACTGATCCTGATCTTCCACTCTTGCACAGTCCTCCACAGTCTCTTTTCCCCCAATGCTCTGGTGTTTGTGGGTCATCTGATGTCATCAAGGCCCATAGCCTTGCACTGGACATTAGGACAGCTGAGGGACTGTCCCTGCCTGGAGCATTGGGGTGTAGAGGACAGTTCTGGCTGATGGAGGTATGGAGGTAAAACTGCTTTTTCCAGTACCTAAGACATAATGAGTATTTATCCCCTGCCACTGCAAAAGAGGACTTATACATTCTTGTAGCTAGGCCTTACACTAATACTAAACCCACAACGGTGAAATCAGACTGTGTTTGCAGTAAAGCATTCTTGTTATACCCACTCTGGAATCTAATGAGTTCATCCTTTGTATTGTGTAAAAAGGTGGTTTGATCCTGTCTTCTCTGATCCTCCCCTTCTTCCACAGTCCCCAATCCATCTCCTGATGACACAGGGCCTTGGGGGCACTCTGCACATGCTCAGTTTGGTGTGTATTGCTAGAGAGGTTTTTTTTTTCCTTGGGAGGGTGCATGTGATCAACACAGGGCCAATCGGCACTGTCCAGACAGAGGGTCAGAGGTCCTGCAGCCTCGAAGGGCAATCGGGGGAGAATGAACACTCCTCCTGCAGGCTATAACTAGACACTGATAGAAGTCTTAAGACTGCTCATGAGAAAATGTATTTAGCAGTTTATATTTACTAAATGATTGCATTCCATGTTCTATGCACCGTGGGAGTCCAGTTATAGTGAATGCAGGGTCCTGGGTTTAGTAACACTTAAAGTAATGTCATGGAATAATTTTGAATTTTTACCAGTGAAATTAAAACGTTCAGGTAGTAGTGGTGTGCTACTCATCATCCTTCCAAATCTTGATTTCAGCACTTTGGTTTAATATAGATACATACAGTATGCCATCGGCATTCTTTTTTAAAATCTATAATAAAGAGAGGATAAATATTCATTGTAGCAACCAACCAAATTTGTGTGGTGATTATGCAAGGGCTGTGAAAAATAAAAGAACACTAATATTTTATCTGTGATGGTCAACACCTCTTTCCTTTTGTGTATGTTTATTATTAATCAACCCCATTATACTATGAGTTACTCACAGCACTCATAATCAAAGCCTAATAAATGGCTCAAAGTGCTTTGAGCAGCTCTGTGTTAAACATTCTCAGGAAGAGGAGTCTTGGCGGTGGAAGAGAGTAGTATAACAAATTGTAAATGTTTCTCATCAATTAAAATGGGGCCATTTTAAGAAGCGCCCATACGCAATGGTGCTTGGTACAGGAAAAATGGATCAATGTACAAAGCAGAGGTGTTCCTAGGGGGGTGCGGTCCGCCCCGGGTGACACCCGCTAGAGGGGTGACACCATCCCGATTTAAAAAAAGAAAACATTTTTTTTTTCAGCTGACACATGTGGGGGGGGGGGGCGGCTCCCCCCCCGCGACTGCAGCGACGAGCGCCGCGTAATCGGAGCGCCGCGGTACAAGAGGAGGGGGGTTGCGGGGTGACACCGCAGCACCATCCATCCCCTCCTCTCACAGCCACGGGCTGTTAGCGGTGGTCGGCAGTCGGCACACAGGCACAACCCCCTCCTCTCTGTTTGTGTGTACAGAGGGGGAGGGGCCGAGGGGACCTTCTGTCCATGTGCAGTGGCGCTGCCTGCGATGATCTGAGGTACCGAATGGGGAGGGGGGGTGTTTGCACCTGGGGGGATTTCACTGAAGGGGTGGAGGGGATGTACTAAGGGGGTGTTTGCACTGAGGGGGTTTTCACTAAGGGGGGTTTGCACTGAAGGGGGGTTGTACTAAGGGGGGGGGGTTTGCACTGGAGGGTTGCACCGAGGGGGTTTGCAATGAGGGGATTTGCACTGAGGGGGGGGGGGGATTTGCACTGAGGGGGGTGTCTGCACTGAGGGGGTGTCTGCACTGAAGGGGGGTCTGTGTAACATGCAGGGGTCCAGAGGTGCAGGTGGCTGTGTAATGTAAAAGGGATGCAGGTTGCTGTGTAATGTAAAGGGGTGTAGAGGGCTGTGTAGTGTAAAAGGATCCAGAGGTGCAGGGGGCTATGTGATGTAAAGGGGTGCAGAGGTGCAGGCGGCTGTGTAATGTAAAAGGGGTGCAGTGATGCAGGGTGCTGTGCAATGTAAAAGGGTCCAGAGATGCAGGGTGCTATGAGATGTAAAGGGGTCCAGTGATGCAGGGTGCTGTGTAATGTAAAGGGGTCCAGTGATGCAGGGTGCTGTGTAATGTAAAGGGGTCCAGTGATGCAGGGTGCTGTGTAATGTAAAGGGGTCCAGTGATGCAGGGGGCTGTGTAATGTAAAGAGGTCCAGAGGTGCAGGGTGCTGTGTAATGTAAAGGGGTCCAGTGATGCAGGGGGCTGTGTAATGTATGGTGGTCCAGAGGTGTGGGGTGCTGTGCAATATAAAGTGGTCCAGAGGTGCAGTTGTGGAGAGGGGTACACAGTAGTAACAAAAATATATTGAAGGATGCAGAGGTATGCAGGGGGCACAGTGGGGTGTTTTTACATTTTAACGTGGGGGGGGTGCCAGATATTGGATCCGCCCCGGGTGCCAAATGCTCTAGGTACGCCCCTGGTACAAAGCAAAGGAAACTGTAAAATTCAATTTCCACAATGAAGGGGCATGCATGTATGATAGCTGATGGGACATGTCACCCCAAATACTAAATACCAAACACCCCAAATGGTGCTATGGAAGAGTGCGCTGCTTGACCGGAGGTTCTATTAAGCAGAAAGGAGGCAGTAAAAAGGCACTTTGTGTCACTATGCACTTGTTTTGAAATGAATGCTTTATCGATCAGTGCTACATTAGCCCGTAGCAACTTGACTTTGTTAAAAAATTAGGAGGCTTTAAAAGGAAAATGTGGCTTTTTTTTTTTTTTTTTTCGATGTGCAAATGAATTTATCTGCTACATGGACAGTTTTAATCTCATGCTGCTGAGATTTAACCACTTGCATCTAAGTCATATGACTAGGCTAGGGCTAAACAAAAGGTTTTTAGAGCTCAATTTTGCTACTAAAGGTACTAGTATTAATCACTAGAAGTACCAGATGATCAATAAAAAAATAAATAAACCACCACCGCCACCCCCTATTCATGCATCCGGCCCCTTTTCTGAAGCCGGGTGGCTGTATTCATAGGCTTTAATAGGCTTCAAAAGCACATTAGTGGCATTTAGTGGGCACAATGGCTGCGTTTGATGGGGCACAGTGGCTGCGTTTGATGGGGCGCAGTGGCTGCGTTTGATGGGGCGCAGTGGCTGCGTTTGATGGGGCACAGTGGCTGATTTTATGGTACAGCGATGTTTTTTGCAAATGTTCAATTGTTCGTATGTGGATCGCTATGCTGTGGTTCCTGTAGACTTTGTGGGTTGGGGAGCCTCCATGTCCATTTTGCTTGGGGCCCCCAAATTCCTTCAAATGGCCCTGGCAGCATCAATGGAGCATTGTGGGATCATGGTTATTAATTTCTAATTTACACCACTTGTCTAAATTACTGAAGCTGATAGTTTCCTTTTTTTTTTTTTTATGTACGATTTTCTATATAACCGAAATGTGTTGTGCTATCCAAATGAAGTACAAATGCAAAAAAAAAAGTTAAAGAATTCATCAATACCATATAAGTGAAATGCATAAAGTATTTCAACATATAAATCAATCATAATATGTGCATGCTCCTAAAACCAGTCCGAATGAAATCCTTTTATAGGCAAAAAAGTGCTCAGTGCAAAAGTCCATAAATGGGCTCATATGTCGCCAGATTCTAGTGGTCCCATCTAAGTGAACAACACTCTTCACCCATCTGCGCCCTTCACTCACAGGCTGCTTTGTCAACAGCCCCCCTTCTATCTATTTACAGGGATGGAGGCCTGTGGTAGTTCTATCACATGCCTCATGTAAAGTCCCAACCTTATCCCCCATTTTCTATGCTCTGTCAACAGATAAGACCTCAGAGATGGAGTTCTGGATGCATGGATAATGCAATCCAGGTCTCAAGTGAAAAACATCCAATCGGCCAGGACAATCCACATTTGGAACTCCGTATAAGGCACCTTTGACACTACTGCGACTTCAAACTCGTGCGATTTTACCACGATTTCAGGGAATGCCTGTGTAAGTGGCATCAAAATCGGACCAAAGTAGTGGAGGGACTACTTTGAAGTCGGAACTACTTGAAGTCACACTAATATGAATGGTTGTCATTGGAAATCATGGGAAACGACTTCATGCCATGCTACTTTGCCATCACAAATCGTGGGACAAGTCGTATGAGTGTGAAAGGGTCTTAGTGTAGTATTTGTAAAATGCAATAAGTTTTAATAAGGTTAAAACTACCTCCAAAAAAAAAGGCAAATAAAATCACATGTAACGCAGGTAATTCCGATCAGCATCCCTGTGGGCGAGGCGACTTCCTTGCTGTTGCTCTTGTTGACACGTTTCGTGCAATAGAACATCATCAATGGAGTAATCATTTTCTATGCCTAGGGATTCATAAAACTATTACAAATCTCCTTTGTAGCTTTAGCCTATTTAGGTGCAAGTGGTTAAATCTTTTAGTATAGGCCCTCTAAACCCTTTTCACATGGGGCGGTACAATCAGGTTCAGCTGCTAGTTTATCGAGTTGACCTGATCAGAAGCTTCATGTCAGTTTTATAGGCAGACGGAGAGAAATGGACAAGCATATGCTTACATCCGACTGCCTCAGAATCTGTCCAGGTATGGGGGGAAAAAAATGGGAAAGTCTTTAGTCCTTTTTATGTTTTTCTGGATCTAAACCTGATGGATCAGAGGTAGTCTGATATAACCTGAAACACGTCTGTTTCTTCCATCCACTTGTAGATCCAACATGGGTCAGGAAATCTCTGGTTTATCAATACAGAACAAATAACAGAATGGCACAGATGTCACAAAAGTGATTATGGATCTCCTGCTGATTTGACCAGATGGTGCCCACCTGTATGTTCCTGTTTTAAAAGAGCTATCCATTTCTATTCTTAATGTAGGTACATTGGGTAGTAATGTTGCTCACTATCTAAACATATGACCTCTTCAGGATCACAATGATGAAATGCGTAGGGCAGAACTTCTGGTACGTAACTTCTGGCTATGAGTGCAATGATGGATGAGCCAGTGCCATTTTCTGGTTATACACAAATATATGATTGTCTTCCATTAAAGCTGTAATTACAACTTTAAAGTGGTTGTAAAGCCTCTCCTATACCAAGTGAAGTGATCAGCCCCAGATGATACACAGAGATTAAACAAATCCTCCTACATACGTTTTACTTGTATATCTACTGTCTTCAGCTTTCTACACTCTTTGAAAAGAGTAGACCATGTTACAAATCTTTCCGCCTGTTCCAGCAGTGGGTGTGGATTCTTGGCATACACTGTGAGAGCTGATTGGAGGAAAGGCACACATCCCCCCCCCACCACATAGGCAGAGGAACGAAGGAACATGCAGAGCTATAGTCTGAATAGACAAGCTCTCTACTAATCTCCCTCTATGCACCCTCCCTAACACAAATTTCTAACTGCTGTTATCTCATGTGTCTGAGAACTTGTCAGAAGTGACTCGGCTGATAAGAGGAGTGGAGCACTAGAGAGAAACTGCACTCATAGCTTTGGAGAGAGATAAGTAAACACTTCGGTCAAATTTTATGAATGGGGTTTACAACCACTTTAACACACCTTGTTGCTAATAAATATTTTTTCACTATAGGAGACCCCTCTTTTTTGCTTTTTTTAATACCATGATTATGAGGTTCTGAGTGGATCTATTGGAGGCTATAGTAAGACCGGCTTAAATGTTTTTTAAAGTGATACCCCCTGGCACAAGCTAACAATTGGACAATGATGCAGGCTTCCTCCCATCCTTGGTGGATTTGTGTATGGTCACACCAGCAAGCACATTTTAACTCCTGGTTGTAGTTCATTAGAGTCCATCTGTTTGGTGAGTGGTTTTGCACATAGCAGCCCTGATCTTCCTTTTCTCGGGTCGCCCACTGGCGCTCCTGGCCCCTCCCTCCTGAGTGCCCCAAGCACAAGCTGCTTGCTCTAGTGGCACTCGTGCGTGCTCGCTCCCAAGCAGCATCTGTGTGTCCATGTGTCACTGGCTGTGATTGACAGCAGTGGAGTCAATCAGGAGGGGGAGCCCCAGAGGAGTCTCGCTCTTGTGCACATCACTGGCTCGGGTAAGTATTGGAGAGGGCTGGGAAACTGCACATTGAAGGGTTTTTATTGTCATGAACAGAATGCATATAGGTAAAAATTATTCAGCCTTTACAACCACTTTCAGTGCAAGTGCTGTTTTATTTCAGTTTGAGTATTCTGATTGAACACGGCTTGGTGTTTAAACACAGCAGCTGGGCTGTATATTAGAAATTTCTTGTAGAGGCGTGGGTGTCTCATTGAGTATTATGCATTGTCCTTGTTAATGATGCTCTGTAATTTGTGTTTTACTGTCCTTATTTCTTATTTTAAATCTACTGGTCTGCTCAGGCTGATTGAAAACAATAAACTTGGGCTTTTTTTGATAAACTGCAATAATCTCAACTAACTAATCAGAATTCACAAAAGTTACATTAGTAAATTCTATAGCAAAATATATTGTGTCCTAGAGATTGTTTCATATGATACTTAATTAAAGCTTTAAAGTGGAGTTCCACCCATAAATATAACATTACATCAGTAGTTTTAAAAAAAATGTCATTAGTCCTTTACGATAAAAAAATATTTTTTTAGATGCCTTCAAAGTGTTGTTGCTAGGCAGAATAGTTAATCTTCCCACTTCCTGCACCTAGGTGCTTAATGCTTCCTAACCTACACCGCACAGACTCCTGGGAATGTAGTGGGTGTAACTTTCCAGGAGTCTGTGCACTCCCCAGTCTCAAAGAATCATGTGACTTGGACAGCACAGGTGCTGAAACCCGATCTGACACTGCTTGTGCAGCACTGAGCATGTGCGAGATCTGCAAGGCTGAAATCCAGGAAGTCATACAGTCTGGCTTCATGATGCCCACACTTAAGTTGGCCCCAGTCAATTTCTATTTTATAAAGTGTCTAAATGCTGTAACAACCTAACAAAACGGACCTTAGTTTACAGACTAACTTCAGTAGAATACATTAAGCTTGTGTATTACAGGGGTATTTATATTTAAAAAGTGAAATTGTGGCCGGAACTCCGCTTTAATGCACACTGTGCATCCTGTATCTGGACCAAACCAACGTACCACTTCACATACCAGCTGCAGTCACTGAAAACTAATAGAGTATTATAAGTCATAGAAAATGTTATGACCGCACTAGCAGATTAATTGAATTAAAACAATGTCCATCACTCCCTATCTAAATGCATGGATTAAGACAGGAGGTGTTTTTATTGGCTGGATCTCCAGATGAAAATGGGGGGGGGCAACCAACCAAAAAAAAGAAACCACATCACATACAGTGTAACCTTGGTTTACGAGTAATGTGGTTAAGCGTTTTGAAAGAAGAGTAACTTCTTTTTTTTTTATTTTTTTATCCTGGCTTGGTTTTAGAGTGTTGTCTCGCAAAACGAGCAGAATTCAAGCTAATGGTGTGTGCAGTACCGCATTTGGCCAGAGGTGCGGGGGCGCCGGTGACACTTGGGATGGTTTGGAGCCATTTTGAAATACTCGGAAACACTCCGTTCCTGAGATCAGCCGAGCTGTCCCTAAGTATTTCCGAGGCTCTCCGGCGCCCCCCACCTCTGGCCACATGCGGAATTGCATGCCATAGAAGTCAATGCAAAACAAATTATCTTTGTTTACATTGACTTCTATGGGGAAACTCGCTTTGATATGAGTGCTTTGGATTACAAGCATTCTCCTGGAATGAGTTATGCTCGTAATCCAAGGTTCCACGGTATTCAATTTTTTGTTTTTGGGTTGAACAATGCTTTAAGCTGTTAATTGTATGTTTCGCAGATACAGCTCACTGGTTTGTACTTATTTAGCAGCTAGATTGACTTTTTCTGTACAAGCACCATACTGTTATCACCTCTGTGAAGGAATGGAGTTGTCATTTAGATGTAGTATAGGTAAACCCACCAACAAACGGAAGCATAAGGCTCCATTCACATCTAGGCAGACAAATTCGCGGCGTTTTGTCCCGCAAATTGCGGCGACAAATAGCAGCGTTTTGTACCGTGATTTGCGGCGACAAAACGCTGCGATTTTCCGCCTAGATGTGCCCCAAGATTGTCCCTCTATGGAGATGGTTCCCATCTCCTATGCTGAACGCCGAAAGCCGCCTGAAAAAAAGGTCCGGGAACTTTTTTCAGGCGGCAGGCGTTCGGCGTGGAGATGTGAACCATCTCCATAGAGGGCAATGTTAAATCATCCCTCTGGCGGCAGCGGCGTCACACTACAGGCGACAAAACGCCTAGGTGTGAATGGGGGCTTATTGTAGATTTCTGAACGCTAGGGTCTGTGTCTATTTTTACTTAAGCCACTTCTGTATTTTGCAGATTTGTATTATATACAGTACTTTAGACTTGTCATATTTGAATGTGGCTTATCTCTGCTAAGAGACTGGTGTAAAAATATGTTGGAAAAACAGTAGTGTGTAATAACCAAACATTTTAGAAATCTGTCTTTCCCCTTCCCACTTTGTGCAGCCACTAGTTATTGGTAGCCAGGGCTCATTCCACTCTTATATGTACTACGTTATTAAAACATCATCTCAAACATACAATATTTTTAAGTTTTAAATAAAGGGAAAAGTATAGGATTTTTATATTTTTTTTTCTGATTTGCGGACACTAAAGTTAGGGTGCGTGTTATACGCCTGTGCGTGTTATACGCCGATAAATACGGTAATTGAAACTTGGCCAAAGTTGGAATATAAATAATTGTGATATTGATCACACTAGAACTAATGAATTTCTATTTGTTTTAATGCAATAGTGACTATTATTGCCCAAATTCCAGAATGTTATAGCACCGTGTGCGCACAGCGTGTGGAAAGTGTGCCTGGGCACACCCTAATCGCCCTAATTCCACCCGTTTAACCACTTCCCTACCCGCCCATTGTCATATGACGCCCACAGATGGGATCTCCCATCCTGGGTGGACGTCATATGATGTCCTGGGCTTCCACAACGCGCAGGGCCATGATGTCCGCCGGGCACCCGCAATCACGGCAGGACCGTGGATCTGTGTGTGTAAACACACAGATCCATGTCCTGTCAGCGGTGAGGAGACCGATGCTGTGTACCCAGTACAGAGAAACACAGATCGGTCTCCTCCCCTTGTGAGTCCCCCTTCCCCTACAGTTTGAATCACACACTAGGTAACATATTTAACCCCTTTAGCGCCCCCTAGTGTTAACCCCTTCCCTGCCGGGCACATTTATACAGTAATCAGTAAAGTTTTATAGCACTAATCGCTGTATAAATTTGGTCCCAAAAATGTGTCAAAAGTGTCCGCTATGTCATGGCCACAATAAAAATCGCAGATTGCCACCATTACTAGTAAAACAAAAAAAATAATAATAAAAATGCAATAAAACGATCCCCTATTTTGTAGACGCTATAACTTTTGCGCAAACCAATCAATATACGCTTATTGCGGGTTTTTTTTGTTTTGTTTTTACCAAAAATATGTAGAAGAATATGTATCGGCCTAAACTGAGGAAAAAAATGAATACAATTAAAAAAAAAAACTTGAATAATACTAATAAAAACTGCGGAGGTGCACACCGTAATGCAATAGGCTGTGCACACCTATTGCACCATGCTACATATGCACTGGGATAACTGAAATGCCTATTTGATGTATTAGTGATCTCCTATTCGGTATCAGTGGAGGCATGTTTAGGCATGACTACATTAAAGCATTCATTTTATTCATGACTGTGTTTCTATTTGCATTGCAAAAACTGAACAACTATAGGAAAATGAGCATATGTCCATAGTATTTATACATAAAAAAAAAAATCTCTATCTATGGCATTTTATAATTTTATGTGAAAATAATGTATTCCAGTCATTGAATACTTTGTGATTCAAAAGAATTTCTAAATATACATTACCTTAACTGTATTTTTATGTTTAGTGGCAATGACCCCATCCTTCATGAATGTGACAGCTGTTGACAATAGACCAATCATAACACAATTATGTTGAACTACCTTTGCTTAAAGCGGGGGTTCACCCTTAGAGGGCACTTTTCCCCCTTCGCTTCCTGCTCGTTATTACTAGGGGAATCGGCAATTTATTTTAAAATAGGTGCAGTACTTACCCGTTTACGAGACGCATCCTCTCCTTCGCTTTCGGGCTATGGGCTTCGGGAATGGGCGGTCCTTCTTGATTGACAGGTTTCCGAGAGGCTTCCGACGGTCGCATCCATCGCGTCACGATTTTCCGAAAGAAGCCGAACGTCGGTGCGCAGGCGCAGTATAGAGCCGCACCGACGTTCGGCTTCTTTCGGCTACGAGTGACGCGATGGATGCGACCGTCGGAAGCCTCTCGGAAGAATGTCAATCAAGAAGGAACGCCCGCTCCCGAAGACCCATACCCGGAAGCGACGGAAGAAGATGCAGCTCGAAAACGGGTAAGTACTGCACCTATTTTAATATAAATAGCCGATTCCCCTAGACCAGGCGTCTCAAACTGGTGGCCCTCCAGATGTTGTGAAACTACAAGTCCCATCATGCCTCTGCCTGTGGGAGTCATGGTTGTAACCGTCAGCCTTGCAATGCCTCATGGGACTTGTAGTTTCGCAACAGCTGGAGGGCCGCCAGTTTGAGACCCCTGCCCTAGACCGAACGAGCAGGAAGCTAAGGGGAGATTTTTTTTTTTTTTTTTAAATGGGTGAACTCCCGCTTTAATTCAATGTATTCCTGGAAACGAACAACATGGCCATGGTTTGAACTGCTGCTCTCTGCTATGTATATACAGTGCCTTGAAAAAGTATCCATACCCCTTGAAATGTTCCACATTTTGTCATGTTACAACCAAAAAACGTAAATGTATTTTATTGGGATTTTATGTAATAGACCAACACAAAGTTGCACATTGTGAAGTGGAAGGAAAATGATAAATGGTTTTTAATTTTTTTTTTACAAATAAATATGTGAAAAGTGTGGCGGGCATTTGTATTCAAGTCAATACTTTGTAGAACCACCTTTCCCTGCAATTACAGCTGTAAGTCTTTTTGGATGTCTCTTCAAGCTTTGCACATGTAGAGAGTGACATTTTTGCCCATTATTCTTTTCAAAACAGCCTAAGCTCTGTCAGATTGGATGGAGAGCGTCTGCGAACAGCAATTTTCAAGTCTTGCCACAGATTCTCAATTGGATTCAGGTCTGGACTTTGACCGGGCCATTCGAACACATGGATATGCTTTGATCTAAACCATTCCATTGTAGCTGTGGCTGTATGCTTAGGGTCATTGAGACTGGGGCGGTGGTTCACCTTCCAGCAGCACAAGTCTTTTGTAGACTCCTAACAGGTTTTCTCCTAAGATGCCCATTCTTAGGAGAACTCTGACCAGCTTCCCTGTCCTTGCTAAAGAAAAACATCCCCATAACATGATGCTGCCATCACCATGTTTCACGGTGGGGATGGTGTGTTCAGGGTGATGTGCATTGTTAGTTTTCTGTCACACATAGCATTTTTGATTTTAGGCCAAAAAGTTCAATTTTGGTCTCGTCTAACCAGAGCACCTTCTTCCACATGTTTGCTGTTTCCCCTACATGGCTTCTCGCAAACTGCAAATGGGACTTCTTATGGCTTTCTTTCAACAATGGCTTTCTTCTTCACTCTTCCATAAAGGCCAGATTGTGGAGTGCACAACTAATAGTTGTCCTGTGGATAGATTCTCCCACCGGGGCTGTGGATCTCCACAGCTCCTCCAGAGTCACCATTGGCTGCTTCTGATTAATGCTCTCCTTGCCCGGCCTGTCAGTTTAGGTGGACGGCCATGTCTTGCTAGGTTTGCAGTTGGGCCATACTCTTTCCATTTTCGAATAATGAATTGAACAGTGCTCAGTGAGATGTTCAAAGCTTTTTTTTTTTTTTTTTAATAACCTAACTCTGCTTTAAACGTCTCCAATACTTTATCCTTGACTTGTCTGGTGTGTTCCTTGGCATTCATGATGCTGTGTGTTCAATAAAGTTCTAACAAACCTCTGAGGGCTTCACAGAACAGCTGCATTTATACTGAGATTAAACTACACACAGGTGGACTTTATTAACTAATTAGGTGACTTTTGAAGGCAATTGATTGCACTAGATTTTAGTTAGGGGTATCAGAGTAAAGGGGCTGAATACAAATGCACACCACACTTTCACATATTTATTTGTAAAAAAAAAAAAAAAAAAAATTCCTTCCACTTCACAATTATTTGCCACTTTGTGTTGGTCCATCACATAATATTCCAATAAAATACATTTACATTTTTGGTTGTAACATGACAAAATGTGGAAAATTTCAAGAGGTACTGTGTGTGTGTATGTATGTATGTATGTATGTATGTTCCTGTATTTTAAAATGTATTTATAGTGCTTATAACCAGGTAGAATATAAATCGATTATTTTGTATTTATATGTATGGTAAACTCATTTAATGAATCCAACCTCTGCAAGCTGAGATAACATGCACTGCATTGATGAATCACACAATTTTACAGTAACCATGAGATAAAACAAAGTTTCGGAATGTTCCTTTATTCCATTGTTTTGCAAATCTATGTACACTGCAAACTGTATGATTGAATCGGTTCTGATATCACTGTTTTACTAACCTGACAACTTATTATTCTAAATAGGAAACCATAATTTTGTTTGCAAATATTTAAGATTCTAACTACCAGCAAGAATAAGTCCTTACATTTAAAGAGCACCTGTCATTTCAGATCCATCATGGCAGCGCCTGTTAGCGGACATCCACTCACCTGCCGCAGCCACGTCCCTCACCTTTTTGTGTCACTGCCGCATCACCAGCCGTCCCATTAAAGGGAATGGGGCTGTCGGTGAGTCAACAGCAGGTCAGAGGAGGAGCCACTGCGGGACCAGATGCCAGTTGCTCTTTAAAAATTATTATTTAATCAAGCCTTTTTACTAGTGATTTAAATCAAATCCACCCTGCTTATAACATTTTGGAAATGCAATAATTTATTTTTTTTATATCAGCTTACTGTTCTATAGTATAGTATATCCAGTTGTGTAGCAACAGGGGTACCAAAGGCTGAAACGACTATTGGGCATAACATCTTGAATTTTTTTTCTCATAACTTTTATTGCTTTCACAAGGAATGTAGACATCCCTTGTGATAGCAGTAGGCAGTGACAGGTACTCTTGGACCCCAGATGTCTCCTCTGCCCTTAAAAGCATCTGGTCATAACACGATTAGATGCCTTCAATTAAAAAATGTCCCTGTTTACATTTTGCTTCCAGTTTCCTATACCATAGAGCTGATCTAGGACTTTCATGTCCTTTTAAAGGGGTTGTAAAGGTTTGTTCTTTTATTTTTTAAAATATGATCCTTTAAGCTAGTGCATTGTTGGTTCACTTACCTTTTCCTTCGATTTCCCTTCTAAATGTTTTTTTTTCTTTGCCTGAATTTCTCACTTCCTGTTTCTCCTCAGTAAGCTTGCTTCCATCATCCGAGCTATTCTGGCTGGGGGTTAGTCAGCCAGAACAGCTTACTGAGGAGGAACAGGAAGTGACAAATTCAGACAAAGGAAAAAAAACATTTAGAAGGAAAATTTAAGGAAAAGGTAGGTGAATCAACAATGCACTAGCTTAAAGGCACCTACTTAGAAAATAAAAAACAAACCTTTACAAACCCTTTAATCAGCGCTCTGGTAAGCTGGCGGGCTTGCTGGTGGGACGGTAGAGCCTGCCACCGCCTGAAAAGCAATCCAGTAGCCAATTAGTCAGCCACTGGCTAAAAAACAAAACCAGGATGATGTATGTAGCTGCAGGCAGGCATCCCAGTATACCGCTTGAAATTGCCGACCATCAATGTATGTCAGGCGGCCTTCAAGTGGTTTATTGGATCATGCATAAGTGTCAATATATATACACAGACGTTTGTGTATTGTTTTGCTGGTGTGGGTTTTGTGAAACCTATTTTTGCAGAATTTGAAATTCAGTGCTTTAGATTCAAGTTTAAATATGTTGGGATGAGATAATATGAAAACAATGCTTCCAGGCACTGCGAGTGTGCTTGCATACCTTGAGAACAATACAAAAGCTGCCATTGCTAATCACCTGAAAATGTAAAGACTTGCAATGCTGGGAAAAGGTTACTATGCAGTGAAATGAAGAAGAATAATCTATCAAGTAAACCTTGGTTTACTTTTTTTACATGGAGATTCAGAGCCATTTTTTATTACTCCTGCAAATTAGACTTTTACCATGGAAGACTGATGGGTTTTTCGCTTGGGATATTCCAACTTGCCAAACGTGTCTAACAAAGCAGCTTTGTATATATAAATGCTGTCGAGCTGTCAAGTCATGAAACCTAAATTGTGCTGTAAGATTATTCTAGGGATGTCTTTGTCTTAGTTCTGATCACATTCAAAGAGTAAGTGCACGTTAAGATCGAGTTTATTTATTCGTCTTGCCTGGGCCCTGATCTAATGTATCCGACAAAGATACATACCTACCAGAATTATACACTCCTAGCATTCTGCACTGCTTTTATTTTTGTCTTAAATACTCCATGCCTCTGGTCATGCCATTGGTTCTTTTATGGGTCTGTCTTTCAAAGATAAAGATGCTCAGGAGATGGTTCCAAAGAAGTCCACGTACCTACTTTCTCTATAAGAAACCTCTTGGCACTGAACCGTTCAGCCTCAGCCCATTAAAAATATACATTTTGAATGGTCCTCATTCTAAAGTGCAGCCAATAATGCCTCGTACACACGACTGGTTTTCCCGTTGGAAAACCTGCGATGAGAGCTTTTGGCCGGGAATCCTGGCCGTGTGTGTATGCTCTATCGCAGTTTTTCAGACGGCGAAACTGTCGGACAAAAAAAAGAGCAGGATCTCTTTTTTTTTTCCGTCAGGAAAATATACCAACTGCCCCCTAAAGGAAAGATGCATATACTTATCTATCTATTCTGAGGGCGCTCCACGCTGGCCACATGATTAGCTCCCATTGCTGGCTTCAGTGTAGAGGAGGGACAGCCAACAGCGGATGCCCCAAAGTAAGCCTGTGGGTGGCATCACCACATAGGCGTTGCAACTGTTGTTGCCGATCTCTCCTCTTCACAGAATCTGGCCGCTGGGGAGATCATGACCGATCTGGAGCACCTTCATAATGTATAGACCACTTTCCTTTACAGGGTAGTTGGTATAGGGCAGTGATGGTGAACCTTGGCACTTCAGATGATTTGGAACTACATTTCCCATGATGCTCGACTATACTGCAGAGTGCATGAGCATCATGGGAACTGTAGTTCCAAAACATCTGGGGTGCCAAGTTTCACCATCACTGGTATAGGGCTTACAATGGTGGTGGGAACAGATTTAAGCTTTAATATTGTTTGACTGCACTTCTTCTTTAGGGTGACATGGACACTGGCTGTTTAGCCCCTGTGCATCTGATCCTGGGGTTTTTAATGCACCCTGAAGGCACTGGTGCAGTGTCCAGACCCACGGTCAAAGCCTATGACCAATGTCATAGGCTATAAAAGGCTGATGTACACTGGGGCTGGATGCTGTACTTGATTGAATGCACATTGGCTAGACACCCAGTGTGCATGTTGCCTTGTATGCAACCATAGCAACTCCTCCTAGGACCAATCAGGATTGCTGTGGGGGGGTGGGGGACACTTACTGTTTTTTTTTTATAGCATCACCTTGCTGGAGGTAACAGAGGCCCTGCTCAATTGCTGGCTAAAATTCTGCAAAATCTTCCTCGATTGTGATGAGTTGCCTCTGTTACAGCCAGTGAGCTAGGGACACAATTGAAACAGGTCCGTATTTGGCTTTAATAGGAATTCCGTTGCTGACAACAAGTCTTCACCAGTGACAGTATTGCTAGTGTGACAGGGGCCTAAATTTTAACTCACACCAAACAATTGTAATGAATCTTGCTATACTTTCACACCCAGAAAAAAATAAAAGGACAAGAGAAAATGTATAATGTTCAATAGGACCTGTTCTCACCAATGCCTCGTGTTTTTGTATCTTGTTAAAGGGTTTTGCCTGTTGCATTTTTCTTGTGTTGATTTGCATGTTGCCTTTTAATTAAATGTGCTACATCCTTTAAAACACAAACTAAAGTCTAAGTGCCGTCAACATAAAAACACACAAAAAAAGGGGTATAACTTAGTCAGTAGGATGTGTTCCTCTTGGCGATGCCTCTTCTGTTTAATCGTCCTCCACCGATGCCTAGGGACACATCCTCCTCACTGTAAGTAATGCTGTTTTTTTTGTTGTTGAGGTATGAAGAACAGCCAAACAACCCTAAAATTGCAGCTATTGGAACACATATTGCATACCAGCTCTAGAAAATGTGAACACAAAATCTCTCCAAGGAGAGGAGCTTAGTTGATCTACTTATGTGCAAGATTTGAAAAGCTGGCTGTTAGGTATAGATCTTGCCAGTCCTTGGCAATCCTGTGAATGACAATGGAGGATTAGGAAGAGAGAATCCCTATGGATGTGCAACAAAATGTATATATCAAATATATAACTTTTAATCCAGAAAACTCTTGGAATATAACTGGCAAGAACAGACATGATTTAGAAAAGAGAAGAAAAACGTGTAGACTTCTACATTTTACACCTTTTGATAAAATCTGCAACTTTGGGGTCCAGTTGACATTTTACATACTGTCACGTACCTTAAGGGAGAGCCCGACGTGCAGGAAGTGGCTGCTGTTGCTCCTCTGATCCCGGACCCCTGGTAGAGTAGACAGGGGGAGCGGGAATGCAGAGTCGCACAAGCGCCAGGGATGACGCTGGTGCAGGGGCCAGATGGAGCTTCTGCGAAGTCTGAGGAAGTCTCTGAAGGGCAGGTGCAGGCCGGTAGGTAGCAGCCTGGATGCAGGAACACTGGAACAGCAGGTAAGCCGGAAAGGAAGGTATTCGGAGAGTCTGGCCGCAGCAGGTCCCAGAAGACTGAACAGGGTCCCAGAAGACTGAAGAAGCAGGAGCAGCCGGACTGGTAAGCAGGAGAGGCCCAGGTAACAGAGAGGTCGACTAGCCGGGTCGGCAACAGGCGGTCAGCGGAGTACCAGGGATCAGGCAGGAGGATGGTCAGAACAAGCCGAGGTCAGGGCAGGCGGAAGACAGGAACAACAAAGACCAGCCGGGTATCAGGATCTGGATCAAGCAGGAGTAGTTGGTACAGGTACAGGTGGTCTCAGGAAACGCTGCAGACCGGACAGCAAGGGGCCAGGCTCCCAGGACACTTTAAATAGGTTTGTTTTGGCGCCAGATGGATGCCTGCACGTGCCCGCGCACCGTTACCGCCGGTGCGCGCGTGCACGAGCGCGATGCCGCGATTGCGCGTGCCGGTGCGCCGCTAGCGCCCTCTGGTGGCCGAGGTAATTCATGACATTGCCCCCCCCCAAGGGGCAGCCTCCGGATGCCCAACTGAGTCATCTTCAGCGGGTGAGAGTCTTTAAACAACTGAATTAGTCTTTCGGCGTGTATGTTGTTCTCCGGTTCCCATGAATTTTCCTCCGGCCCATACCCCTTCCATTTAACGAGGAACTGAATTTGGTTGCGTCTCTTCCTGCAATCCAGGATAGATTCCACCTCAAATTCCTCCTCACCATCGACTAATACTGGTTCTGGGGGATCGGTATCCCGTCCAGGGAAGGAGTTGGGAACGTCCGGTTTGAGCAGGGCAACATGAAACACCGGGTGGATTCGAAAGGACTCTGGTAAGTCAAGTTCGTAGGCCACCTCATTTATCCTTCTCTTGACAGCAAAGGGACCCACGAACTTAGGACCTAGTTTCTTCGTAGGGCATGCAAGCCTTAAGTTCAAGGTGGACAAGTAAACTTTGGTTCCGGGTACTAAGTTGAGTTCCCCCCTTCTTCTCCTGTCAAAGATTTCCTTATTGCGTTCCTGTGTTTGGGTCATTGTTTCCTGCAGGATCCTGTTATTTGAGTTAAAGAAATCCAAGGTGTCTTGAACGGCGGGTACCGTACTTTCTGGAACAGAATTGGAGAGGAACAATGGATGGAACCCATAGTTGGCAAAGAAAGGAGACTGTTTGGTGGCCGAATGGATAGAATTATTATAAGCGAACTCCGCCAAGGGCAGCAGAGAAACCCAGTCTTCTTGCGAAAAGGACGAGAAGCAGCGGAGATACTGTTCAAGGGTCTGATTCGTTCTCTCCGTCTGCCCATTTGACTGAGGATGGTATGCTGAGGAAAACGATAGGCCGATCTCGAGACTACTGCAAAGTGCCCTCCAAAACCTAGAGGTGAACTGTACTCCACGATCGGACACAATATCCGCAGGAATGCCGTGGAGTCTAACAATTTCTCTGATGAAGACTTTAGCCGTCTCTGGAGCCGAGGGTGTGCCCTTTAAGGGGACAAAGTGTGCCATCTTAGACAGCCTGTCCACTACCACAAAGATAGTGGCGAAGCCCTCTGATGGGGGAAGTTCCACGATGAAGTCCATGGAGATCCTTCTCCAAGGTCTTTCCGGTACGGGTAATGGCTTAAGGAGCCCCCAGGCTCTGAGTTTACTACCTTTGTTTCGAATGCACGTAGTGCACGATTCCACATAATCTTTGCAGTCCTTCAGGAGTTGGGGCCACCAAAAGGTGCGTTGCAGAAGTTCAGCGGTCTTTTGTATCCCAAAGTGCCCAGCCAGCTTGTGGTCATGGCAGGAGCCCAGAACACTAACTCGCAGCCCCTCGGGTACGAAGATCTTATCCCGGTACCATAGCAAACCGTCCCTGGATTGTAGCTCCGGATCAGGTGGAGAAGAAATGCCAGCGGATGCCTGCCTGATTTGGGGTACCAAGTCTCTTTGTAGTAACAAAAGTTCCCTGATGACAGAATAGTATCCGGAGGATTGGGAGGCTCCGAACTGGCATACATGCGGGAAAGAGCATCCGGCTTGACATTTTTTGACCCTGGCCTGTACGTGATGTGGAATAAAAATCTCGTAAAAAAAAGTGCCCACCTGGCCTGGCGTGGTCTAAGTCTCTTGGCCACCCTCAGGTACTCCAGGTTCTTGTGATCTGTAAAAATCAAAATCGGGTGCGCTGCGCCCTCCAGGAGATACCGCCACTCCTCCAAGGCGGCTTTTATGGCCAGCAGCTCCCGGTCCCCAACATCGTAATTTTTCTCTGCTTCAGATAGTTTACGGGAAAAGTATGCGACAGGATATAGCAGTGCCTTGGGACCCTGCCTCTGAGAGAGGACTGCTCCAACCACGGTTTCAGATGCATCCACTTCAAGAATGTAGGGCAGGCTTGCGTCGGGATGTCTCAGAATGGATGCCGAGGTGAACAAGCCTTTCAGGGTTTCGAAGGCTGTTTGGGCCTCTGGTGTCCAGCGAAACCGAGCAGACAGTTTAGTCAAGTCCGTTATAGGAGAAATGATGTTGGAAAAGGCTTTGATGAACTTCCTATAAAAATTCGCAAACCCGACGAATCGCTGAACACCTTTTCTGTCAGTCGGAGCTGGCCAGTCAAGAATTGCGGAAACTTTCTGAGGATCCATCTCTACGCCCCCTATAGAGATGATAAGTCCCAGAAACTGTATACTGGGGCGCTCGAACTCACATTTGCTGGGTTTTGCGTACAGTCCGTGGGTACGGAGACGTTCAAGCACCTTCCTCACATGTACCCGGTGTTTCTCTAGGGAAGGGGAGAAGATTAGGATATCATCCAGATAGACGATCACAAAGAGGTCCAGATAATCTCTAAAAATGTCATTGACAAAGTGTTGGAATGTTGCCGGAGCATTGCAGAGTCCAAAGGGCATGACTAGATATTCAAAGTGCCCGAAACGGGTACGGAAGGCGGTCTTCCACTCATCCCCTTTGCGTATGCGGACAAGGTTGTAGGCCCCTCGGAGGTCCAATTTAGTAAAGATGACCGCGGACCCCAGACGCTGAAATAGTTCGGGTACCAAGGGAAGAGGGTATCTGTTTTTAATAGTTATTTTGTTGAGTTCCCGGTAGTCCACACAGGGGCGAAGGGAATGGTCTTTCTTTTCAACAAAAAAAATGCCCGCACCCGCGGGTGACGTGGAGGCACGGATGAACCCCCTCCTCAAGCTGTCATCGATATAAGTTTTCAGGGTCTCAAGTTCAAGTCCGGTTAAGGGAAAGATCCTTCCGAAGGGGACTTCGGCACCAGGAAGGAGTTCGATGGGGCAGTCATAGGCCCTGTGAGGTGGGAGGGTCTCGGCCCCCTTTTTGCTGAAGACATCCAGATAGTCATGATAAATTTCTGGGACGGATTGATGAGTCTCAATGTCAGAGTCCGAACAGAGTAATGGCAGAGGTGGAGACGGTAGTTGCAGGCAATGCTGTCGGCAGAATGGAGAGTTAAAGTCAATTTTACCAGTGGCCCAGTCAATCTGGGGGTTGTGGACTTGGAGCCATGGTACTCCCAGTATGACAGGGAACAGGGGGGAGTTGATCACATCCAAGCATAAGAGTTCGTGATGGTTATCGGCAATGGTGGTGGCAAGAGGCTGGGTCTCCTGGGTGACGGGACCAGATTTTAACACCGAGCCGTCTGCTAAGTACACAGAGTCCAGTAGACCTGGGGCGGAGAGGAATCTGATATCTGAAGGCGAATGATTGATCCAAAAAGCAGCTACAGGCTCCTGAATCAATAATGGCGCTGGTTTGTATAGTTCTTCCTGGAAGCTGGAATAAAACAAGGATAGCCAGATGAGTGGAATTGCTTGGAAGGACAGGTAGGGATACAGACGACAAGGATTGACACTTACGCAGCTTGGCAGGACAGGTCCTCACGTAGTGTCCGGACTCCCCGCAATACAGGCACAGGTTGTTGGCCCTACGGCGTTGTCGTTCCTCCGGCGTAAGTGAAGGGCGAAGGAGGCCTAGCTGCATGGGCTCTGAAGTATCAGGGATAGAAGAGACTGTGGGAGCTGGTGGAGGTGGATTGACCGTGGAAGGTACCCGTGGCATCATCCAGACCGGGCGGGATGGGACAGTGGTCCTTTCAGTCCTGCGCTCCCTCAGGCGCCGATCGATCTGGATGGTCAAGTTGATTAAAGCATCCAGGGTCCCAGGAACTCCTACCCGGGCCAGCTCATCTTTTATCGGTTCGGACAGGCCAAGGCGAAACTGGTAGCAGAGAGCCGAGTCATTCCAGGTTGTGTCAGAACACCATTTGCGGAATTCGGACACATAGTCCTCTGCGGGTCTGCGACCCTGTTGTAGAGCATGTAATGCAGCTTCCGCAGTGGCGGTCTGATGCGGGTCCTCATAAAGCAGAGACATAGCCTTGAAGAAGGCTGTTAAGCTGTCAAGTGATTCATCCTTGTTCTCCATGAGGCGATGAGCCCAGGTTTGCGGTTCGCCAGACAGTAGCGAAACGACGAAGCCCACCTTAGTGGCTTCCAGGGAGAAAGTCCGGGGTTGGAGAGCGAAGTATAAGTCGCAAGCTTTGCGGAAGGCTCAGAATTTGCTACGTTCTCCTGCAAACCTCTCGGGCATGGGAACTTTAGGTTCAGGTGGCAGCATTATTACTGATGGCGAAGCGGATGCCCCTGAAGTCGCAGAGGCTGTGGCAGGAGTGGACAAGGCTTGGACCCGATTTTCCAGACGTGTATAACCTTCTTGCAGGGTTCGGACGGCCTGGGTTAGTCCTTCCAAATGGCGGCAGAGTTCCTGCATCAGATCCACTCCCTGCGCGGGCTCGGACATGGCTGTCCGGTACTGTCACGTACCTTAAGGGAGAGCCCGACGTGCAGGAAGTGGCTGCTGTTGCTCCTCTGATCCCGGACCCCTGGTAGAGTAGACAGGGTGAGCGGGAATGCAGAGTCGCACAAGCGCCAGGGATGACGCTGGTGCAGGGGCCAGATGGAGCTTCTGCGAAGTCTGAGGAAGTCTCTGAAGGGCAGGTGCAGGCCGGTAGGTAGCAGCCTGGATGCAGGAACACTGGAACAGCAGGTAAGCCGGAAAGGAAGGTATTCGGAGAGTCTGGCCGCAGCAGGTCCCAGAAGACTGAACAGGGTCCCAGAAGACTGAAGAAGCAGGAGCAGCTGGACTGGTAAGCAGGAGAGGCCCAGGTAACAGAGAGGTCGACTAGCCGGGTCGGCAACAGGCGGTCAGCGGAGTACCAGGGATCAGGCAGGAGGATGGTCAGAACAAGCCGAGGTCAGGGCAGGCGGAAGACAGGAACAACAAAGACAAGCCGGGTATCGGGATCTGGATCAAGCAGTAGTAGTTGGTACAGGTACAGGTACAGGTGGTCTCAGGAAACGCTGCAGACCGGACAGCAAGGGGCCAGGCTCCCAGGACACTTTAAATAGGTTTTTTTTGGCGCCAGATGGATGCCTGCACGTGCCCGCGCGTCGTTACCGCCGGTGCGCGCGTGCACGAGCGCGATGCCGCGATTGCGCGCGCATTGCGCGTGCCGGTGCGCCGCTAGCGCCCTCTGGTGGCCGAGGTAATTCATGACACATACATTCAGTGAGTGAAACTCTTCCACCCCCCATTTGCTTTCCATTCCACAAGAGGCTCATTGTAAATTCATTCTTTTACCACGTGGTCTTTTAACTGTAAACCTGAACCCAGCCAAAGTGAATTCAAGTGTTCAGCCGTTATGTTAGGCAAAGAGAAAGTTCAAGTTCATTAGCCTACCACTACTTTCTATCACGGTTTTGACTGCTAGAAATTGAGAAAAAGTTGTAATCTGATGCTTTCGGTCTCTAAATGTTGCATCCAGTTGAGTAAGCCTGATATGCAGTAACATATATCTCTTCCACATTGTTGTTAATGCAGTGTACTTAAAGTGTTACTGAACCCACAACCGTAAAATCCAGTCTGTATATGCAGCATAGCATGCTTGTTATACTCTGTGGAACGTAAATTGTTAATCCTCTGCATTATGTAAAAAGGCTGTTTTTATCCTGTATGCTAAGATCCTTCCCTCCCTGCACTGTCTATCTGGGGAAGGCCAGCTAACACAGGCAGAGTAGCCAACCTGCACATGCTCAGTTGTCTTTTATGCCAGAGAGAACATTTACTTGTTCTCAGAGCTAACCAGGTCACATGATGTTGACATCACACATGTGGGCGTGTATACAGGCTGTAGTGGAAATCTCCTTCTATCTGAACTCTCAGCACTGGAGAAACTGTGCAGTTTATCATGTGACCGTGGTATACAGATCATCCAAAAAGGTATATAGTGATAGTATTTTAATGTAAAAAGATTTATAAGCTGTGGGCACTGTGGGGGTGAACTATTTTTACATTATTGGGTTTAGTAACACTTTAAGAATAATTAGCTTTGTTCCCACTCTGTGCGAAACGTTCTTTATATTAAATATTGACACTCCTACAATATTTTCATTTTTTTTTTAAACACCTACTATAAAAAATACATTAAGTGAACTTGCGCCCAGATTATGGTCATTAAAGTATGTATTTATTTTTTAACTTTTAACATATTTTGATGCATTTACAAATGGATACAAGAAGAGAAACACACAAGAACAAAGTATCTAGACATTAAATTAATACTCAGATCAGTAAGTAAGGATGTTACTTAAAGCAGGGGTTCACCCTAAAAAAAAATTCTAACATTACATCCAGCATACGAACGACATTTACAGTATGCAGGTCTTTTTTTTTTTTTGCCGTACATACCGATAGTGTGATTTTCTCCCCGGCTTCCCGGGTTCTGATTCCCGTGGGACTGGGCGTTCCTATCCCTGGGTTAGATGATTGACGTGTTGTGAAAAAGTTCCCATGTTGCACAAGGCGCGTCACCAGTTGACTGACGTGCCTTGTGCGACTTTTTCACAACACGTCAAAATCACACTATATCGGTATGTACGGCGAAAAAAAAAAAACCTGCATACTTTAAATGTCGTTCGTATGCTGGATGTAATGTTAGAATTTTTTTTTTAGGGTGAACCCACGCTTTAACATAAGTACTCAATGATAAGAGCAATCAAGTCCTATTTACACCGATGGGACCAAACTGTCAATATGAATTGTCCTTTATTATATAGGGGGGATAGAAACCAGAAGACAAATATTTAATGCTTGTTGAAATCTTTCAGATATTTTGAGTCTCTGGGATGTATTAACCAAGCCTGCCAGATCTGTATGAATTTTGTGGTTGTGATGTTTTTATGAGCTAGCATAAGTTCATAGTGCGCTTGTGTATTTAGTCTCAAAATGACCTCAGAGAGGTTGGGGCAGTATTGGATTTCCAAAGCTTGGCTATGGTAAGTCTTGCTGCTATTAAAACATTGGCAACAATAGTTCTATAGTTAAGAGGGATATATATCCAGATTAATTCTCAGTACGGCTGTTGCGGACAAAAGAGGGATTACATTACCTGTAAGAGATGCAATCAAGGATGAAACCGTATTCCAGAAGTTAAAAGATTGTTGTAGTCCCAGAAGGTGTGGTAAAGTGTACCTATTTGGTCATTGCATCTCCAGCATATAGGGGAAAAGGTAGGGAAAATGTTGGAGAGTTTGTAAGGTGTCATATACCAGCGATTTAGTCATTTCTGAGTTTTCCCAATGTTCAGTACTATAAATCTTATAATAATATTTCTTTCAAAGGTTCTCGAAAGCTTGTTGAACCTCGAGCAGTGATTTTTTTTTTTCTGGATTTAAAATCAATAAAATAATGTCGTCGGCAAACGGCAGCCCAATTTTGTGTTCGGTTTGTCCAATCTTAATACCTTTTTTTAATGTTGATGTGTGTTCTGATGGGTACTGCCAATAGGCTCAATAGCTAGGGAAAATATTACAGGGGACAGTGGACATCCTTATCTGGTACCATCCGATAGATTAAAGCTTTTAGAGATATTGCCAGAGGTAAACACTGTAGTTGAGGGTATTGTGTATAGGGACATTATGGCCCCATGTATAAAACAGAAATCCCAAATCTTAACAGTTTCTGAGGGGTATCCCCAGTGGACCCTATCGAATGCCTTCTCTGTATCTAAGCCTAGAAGCAGAGAAGAGACCAGACTGTGCTCAACATAATTGATCAAATTAATCATATGCCTAGTACCATCTGGGCCTTGGTGGCCTGTTACAAATCCCACCTGGTCAGCATCTAGAAGGCTGTTGGCTAGAATCTTGGAATAAAAGTTTCAAATCTGAATTCAGCAATGATATAGGTCTGTAATTCTTGGGGGAAGAGCGATCTTTACAATCTTTCGGGATTGTAGTAATAGCCTCAAGAATTTCTTTAGGGAAAGAATTGATATTGGTTACTTGGTTAAAAAGACTTAGATAGGGTGCTAATATAACGATAAAGGCTTTGTAATATTCACTTGATAAACCATTGGTTCCCGGGGCCTTGTTAAGGGGCAGGGAGTGAATAGCTGTACGTGTCTCTTCAATAAAGAATGGCTTTTTTTTTTTTTTTTTTTTTTTTTTTATGTGTTGGGGTCCACTGTGGGTAGTTAGATTTTATTTAAAAATGTTGTTATCTCAGTTGGAATGGGTTGGGGAGTTTCTTTGTCTGCGTTTTAAGCTATAAAGAAGCTCATAATATGCTGAAAAATTATCTACTATTTAATGCGGGTTATAGATGTTCTTTCCTGACTTATGATGGATCAATTTTTGGATTTTGTGTTTATTTTGCCTTTGGCGTAGTTGGTAGGCTAATAGTTTTCCTGTCTTGTTACTTTGGGAATAGTGGTTTAATTTGAGATTTTTAAGGCAGTTTTTATGGTTGGAAATTAATATTGCCCTTGGTTCATTTATGGTGGTATTTAGTTGAAGGGATGCATTGTTGGGGGAAATTTTTGAGGTTTTTGTCTCGAGTTTAGAGATGGTGCCCATTAGGTTATTGTAGTTTTTTTTTTTTTTTTTTTTTTTTTTCACTGGATGCTGTTTTTGTATCCATAACCCTATAAAATAGGCTTTGTAAACACACAAAAGGCTGGGGGTAGAGATGAAAGGTTGTTTATTAATTGTAAAATATGTTTTAGTCTTTCTTTCAACACCGACAGATGTTTCTCCTGCGAAAGGATATAAATATTAGGTATGTGTAGGTAACTGATTTATTGCAATGTTTAGTGAGATCAGTGCGCATGATGTGACTGGGAGATATTGTGGATCTGTGCATCCGTCATTTTCTGCAGAAGAAATCTGCCTGTGATAAAGAAGTCAATACGCGTATATCACTTATGAACATTAGATAAAAAAAAAGTAATTTATTTTTCAGCTGAGTGTAAACATCTCCAGGAGATTCTCTTGTGAGAAAGGGTTGCTAAGTCTATTCCTTTTGGTGTAAGTTCCTTTTGGATGTGTCTATGGTTGGTTCCATTATAGCATTGAAATCTCTCTCTCTCTCTCTCTCTCTCTCTCTCTCTCTCTCTCTCTCTCTCTCTCTCTCTCTCTCTCTCTCTCTCTCTCTCTCTCTCTCTCTCTCTCTCTCTCTCTCTCTCTCTCTCTCTCTCTCTCTCTCTCTCTCTCTCTCTCTCTCTCTCTCTCCTGTAGTTTCCAAGGCGTTAGGGAAGAAGCCTTAAACAATAATTTCACATAAACCTTAACAAGAAAGGAAGAGTCGCTGTGCAACTCGTAGGTGCTGTACACTCTGCACTATTTACGTGGGGGTAACGGCAACTAGCTGTCAACAGAGGACAGCCCTTAAAAGCTTGTGTGGCCCGAGAGAGTCTTTTTTTTATTTTTATTTTTTTGTACACGAACAGCATAGACAAGATCTGGAAACGTTAGTTGGTTTCAGAAGCCATACATATTGGTCAACCAGGGCTGTTGTGCCATTGTTGGGGGTTCTTCTCAGGAGGAGATTTATGTGTGGTATTGGCTTTGTCATCTGGCAGTAATCCCTAGGCTTTAAGGGTTTTTAGGCCATCTTCGATTGACTAGATTGTATAAGAAGGGTTTTTCCATTCGATCGTTGGCTTAGTAGGCAAACCTCATTTATAAATATCTTGTGGTTGCGGAGTATCTTGGTATTAGTTTAGATTCTTGCATGCCAGTATAGTTGCTTGAGAGAGATCTGAATAAAGTATGATGCCCGCATATGGATCTGGGAATGGGGAATACTGCTGAGCGAATTGCATTAATTGGTCTTTTACGTGATAGAATTGGATTTTTGCAATCACATCGCGTGGCAGTTTTTCTGGTATGTGAGAGGGCTTTGGAAGCCTGTGAGCTATATCTATTACCAGTTCCTGGTATGGTATTGCAGCAAGCAGGTCCAGGATCATTTTATGCAGGAATTGCTTTAAATATGCGTTCTTGATATTTTATGGAATGCCCTGGAATTTAATATTGCGCCTGGACCTATCTTTTAGGTCGACCACCTTTTTTTAATTTTAGTTTGTCTTCCAATTCAAAGTGATCATCTACTAAGTCATTAGGTGCTTCTGTGAAGTCACCCATTTGTGTTTCAATATAATCCACTAATTTCCATTTTAGATTTTTGCATGAATTCTTTCATGTCATGTTGGATTGCACCTTTAGGTGACAGTAACATATTTAAGTCAGTGTCTATGACTGGCTGGCCTGAGGTAGGGAATGAATGTAGTTTATCCTGATGTGGATTACTTATAAGCATATATTCAGTGTCAGAAGAGTTTTCACTTACATGACCTCCTGCAGAAGAAACCCTTCTTTTCTGCTTTACTGGACCTATTCACATCAGGCATATTGGACTCATCATGGCTTGAATGCAGTCCTTCCTGTCCTTTCTCCTCTGCTCCTGTGTGCCAGCGTGTCTGTGTCAGAAGGAGCCAGCACCATCTTGCTTTCTAGGAGTCCCGGCCGGGCTGATAAAGGTACTTACTTTGTGGGGTCCTTCCCACGATTTGCATCTCCCCGAGTTCCTCCACATGTTCCCCTGGTCCTCGGGTGCTTGTGCTGCTAGCCACAGTATGGAGCCTCTGTAGTCCAGAGTTCAGCTAGTGTGCTACCATCCATCTCCGCTAACAAACAGTAAAGGACTTTATAACAAACTATCCCTGATCCCTGTAGCTGCTTGTACCATGAATTTAATTCCCAAAATCACAAAGACTTGGGGCCAGATCCACAGTGAGAGTACTCCGGCGTATCTACTGATACGCCGGCGTACTTTCAAATTTCCTGCGTCGTATCTTTAGTTTGAATCCTCAAACCAAGATACAACGGCATCTGGGTTTGGTCCGACAGGCGTACAGCTTCGTACGCCTTCGGATCGTAGATGCAATACTTTGGCGTCCGCTGGGTGGAGTTTGCGTAATTTTCCGCGTCGGGTATGCAAATTAGCTATTTCAGACGATCCACGAACGTACGCGCGGCCGTCGCATTCTATTACGTCTCTAGTCGGCTTTTTCCGGCGTATAGTTAAAGCTGGTATTTTGCGGCGTATAGTTAGACTTGCCATGTTAAGTATGGCCGTCGTTCCCACGTCAAAATTTGAATTTTTTTTTTTGCGTAAGTCGTCCGTGAATCGGAATGTACGTAAGTCCCGTCTAAGTTAAAAAAATTCCGTCCTAGCGACGTAATTTAGCGCAATGCACGCCGTGAAATTTCGGGACGGCGCATGCACAGTTCATTCAGTGTGGGGACGCGCTTCATTTAAATGAAACCCGCCCCCTAATCGCAGATTTGAATTCCGCCGCCAGAAATACACTACGCCGCCGTAACTTACAGCGCAAAATCTTTGAGGATTTGAAAGAACGCCAGGTAAGGTACGGCAGCGTAGCGTATCTCTGATACGCTGCGCGGGTGCAGATCTATGTGGATCTGCCCCTTGGTTTCTAACAGCATGAGGATACTTGTGTGTTTTAATTGTTTCTGGCAGCCTTCTAACATTCTGCTACAATAGAAAGTAAGGGGTGACATTTCTGTGCTTCTATTTTGAAAGTTGAAGATGAAATTCTCCACAATGCCTATTATTGCTTCTGAGGTTATGTTAAGTGCTTTCATTGCTTTTTCCTCAATATGCAAGTATTGATGGTCCCGCATTTACACATGGTCTCTTTACGCAATAGTCTCCTCAAGAGACTATTGTGTAAAGGGGGACTTTTCCTAACTTTAGGGAGGTTTATTTACAGTGGCACCTCTGGGACCCTCCGATGGGAGAATCTCCCAAACATGACACAGATGTCAAAAAATATCCCAACAGGGTACTCTACCTTCCCTACAATACTTTATATATTGGCTGTGCTGGGAGAACAGGCTACCTGTCCTCCAATGGCTAAGACTTCTGCTGACAACCACCATCCCCTGCACAGCCAGTCACTGGGAAGAATGGTGTACTGGTGTTTCGCCACCCTCAAGCTCTCTAAGCCCCTTATGCTGCTAAGAACAGAGATTATGTGATCACATATAAAGAAACAAAAAAAGATTTATGATTTTATGATATATATAATGGACAAATGTTTTGCTTTGCATTTCTGCTTTTTAACAGAATTTTACAAAGTAAGGGTTCACATATTCTCTAACTTCCTCCAGTCGATACAAAACTTGTTGGTGCAGTGATGTAACTGAATGTTTTGTTTTACAAAGTAGGATTACATAATATATTGGTGGAGTGATGTTTCCAAGTGCGTGTGTAAAGAGGAAATAAAACTGTATTTCACACCACTGAGCTAACAGAAGTGGAGGCTTTTTATTTGATATTTATATAGTGTAGTACAGTCTCCAAGGGTACCTAATACAGAGGGAAACACAGTACCCTTTGTTATTATACAGGATTAATATAGCGCCAACAGATTACGCAGTGCTTAACAACTTGAGGGTAGACAGTACAAATACAATTCACTTTAATACAGTAAGGATCAGGGGGCCCTGCTCCTTAGAGCTTACAATCTAAGAGTTGCATCACAGCATAGCCCTAGTAGTGTTAAGTGTGTGTGTGTGTGTGTTTTTTTTCCCTTTTTGTGTAAGGTATACACCATCTTGATGGAAGCTGTGCCATTTGAGCACCCCTGTTACAGATGCTGGTGTCTTGGTTTTTTATGTGGTTGTGGCCCAAACCCTTAACCGCTTTAATACAGGGCATTTTCACCCCCTTCCTGCCCAGACCAATTTTTTGTTTTCAGCACTGTCGCACTTTGACAATTGCACGGCCATACAACACTGTACCCAAATGAAATCTTTATGGGTTTTTTTCCCCCACAAATAGCTTTCGTTTTAGTGGTATTTGATCACCTCTGGTTTTTATTTTTTGCGCTATAAACAAAAGAAGAGCGACAATTTTGAAAAAAACACAATTTTTTACTTTTTTGATTTAATAAATATCACAATTTAAAAGAATAAAAAAATTTTTTCCTCAGTTTAGACCGATGTGTATTCTTCTACGCAATAAGCGTTTTTTGATTGCTTTGCTCAAAAGTTATATCATCTACAACATAGGGGATAGATTTATGGCATTTTTTTTTTCTACTAGTAATGACAGCGATCTGCGTTTTTTTTTATTTTTTTTTTTTTTTGACCGTGACATTCTTACAGACCTATCGGACACTATTGACACATTTTTGGGACCATTCACATTTATACAGCGATTGGTGCTATAAAATTGCACTGATTACTGTGTAAATGTGACTGGCAGGGAAGCGGTTAACACTAGGGGGCGATCAAGGGGTTAATATGTTCCCTAGTGAGTGATTCTAACTGTAGGGGGAGGGGACCCACAAGGGGAGGCGACCGATGTGTGTTCCTCTGTACTGGGAACACACATCGGTCTCCTCACCTCTGACAGGACATGGATCTGTGTGTTTACACACACAGATCTATGGTCCTGCCGTGATTGTGGGCAATCGCAGGTGCCCGGCGGACATCGCGGGCACACGCACCGGGCCCAGAGCGATGCGGTGGGTGTGCCACCAGCTTTGTGTGCGTGCACCCTAGCTGCCCAGGACGTCATATGACGTCCACCCAGAGGGAGGGTTCCTGCCAACGTCATTTTACAATGACTCAGTAAGGAAGGGGTTAATAAAGCTATGAAAGCTAATAATAGTAAATCCACTAAACTGGACCGTTCTAAGCATTGTTATTCTACTTCCTCTCTTATCCCAGCAGTTTCACCATAGCATACATTTTCCCCCAACAGCGCTGTCCTGGGATCTTCATTGTTCACCCACCTGGTGCCAGACAACCTTTGGCTAAAATCTTCAGAAATTCTAAATGCTGTTCTGGATCATGTTTATTAGTGTCTGCACGCAATGGAAAGTCCTTGAGCAATATGACCATACAGACCACAGATTGTCAAACATCTGCCCAATTTTGAGGGTTGAATTCTACCATTTAGGGGTGTTGTCTTTATTTTTATAATTGCTCTAATACCTGTGAATGGGGCAGGTCCACTTGCTTTGAATTACCACTGTGGTTACTCACTGGACTGGGTGTAAGATGAGTCCGATTAAAATATATCTGACTTCTCTGGCCTTCTCAGGCTTTTTAAAAAATATTGATGGCTTTTATAAGGTTTATTATGGATGGTTTGCTTAAATTGTCTTTATAATTCTGCATACTTTCATCATGCTATCTTCGTGATTGCATCTGTTTTGTAATGTTTGATTGTATTGGATGGTATTTGAAGTTGACCTGCTGCCTACAAATTCTCTCAACCAGCTAATTAAATTAGAAATTGTATGCGAATAGTCAATGATCAAACAAAAAGTTTACTCTAGTATGGAAATTAATTTTTTCCAGTTTTAAAGATTTAGAGCCATAAGGCCTGGAAAGTTTTTATTGCACGCTGACTGCTCAATAGAAAATATTACTGTGAAGTAATTGATCCTCTTCCTGGCGGGACTGTGACCGTATTGGATGCCAGCAAGCATCATTTTTTAAATACAATTTTTGTGTATGAAAATGCAAAAGGTATAGCGCTATAATTAATATATTATGTGTATAAATCTATAATATACTGTAGAGAGAAATATATAAGTGAGCAAAAAAGGTAAATTACTAAAATATTCAGTTATTTTAAACACTATGGTAAAACTAATTGTTTATAGGATAACTGTAATATAAAGCTTCAAGTACACTGGCAGCTCCGAAACTTGAGTTTTAGGAGCATTGGATGTTTTGCCAAAGCTCCTAAACTCCACTCCATAAGGCTGCATTGACACTTGGGAGTTTTGAATCACCAGCAGATTTGCCACGATTCTGCCCACGATTTTAAATCGTGGAGAGACAAATCACACATTTTAGCTGCCATTCATTTTAATGGCACCTAAAAAATGCGATGCGGTTCTGCATCGCAGAAGTTCCTGCACTTTTTTTTTTATCAACCAGCTTCACACTATGATTGCAACACGATTTATTGCAGGAAAGTCGCAAAAGAACCGCACCGTGATTTTTCAATTTAAATAAATGGCATCTGAAATGTGCATCGTGTGATTTGTCATTCACACCTGGGCGTTTTGAAATTGCAGGCAGAATCACAGTAAATTTGCCCTTGATCCAAAATGCCCAGGTGTGAATGCAGCCTAAAAGCTTATTTGTCGCTGTACACATAGGCTTTTATAGAGGGCTTAAGAGCAGCTGCAGTTAGGGGAGCTTCAACCTTCCTCCCCTGAATGTGGAAGAATTGTGTTCAGGATAGGAATGTTTTGACCGCTAGCCGCGGGAAACTGAAAACCGTGGCAAAATAGATTTTTGCGTTTTTTCCACGGCCAGCGGTAAAAGTAGGCAGTGAGGTTGATTTACTAAAACTGAAGAGTGCAAAATCGGGTGCAGCTGTGCATAGTAGCCAATCAGCTTCTAACTTCCGCTTGTTCAATTAAGCTTTGACAATAAAACCTGGAAGCTGATTGGTTTCTATGTAAAGCTGCCACAAATTTCCACTCTCCAGTTTTAGTAAATCAACTGCAGTGTGTACATGAAGCCTTAGTACATTTTTTTTCTCTAAGTAAATCTCTTCCCCCAGAATCCTTCAAGTCCTACATTTATCTGTCCTCGTTTCTCGTAGAGCTTCCTGTACACACGCTCGGTTTTCACGGCGGTAAAAAGTCCGCCGTGAAAACCGAGGGGAAAGCTGAGAACCCGTCAGGAAAACTGCCATGGAGCTTTGGCTGAGAGTCCCGGCGGTGTGTATGCTCCATGGGCCCTACCTCACAGTGTTTCCCATAGGGTATTAGTAAATCTGGTGGAAATAAAGCCGACGGGAAAATAGAGAGCAGGTTCTCTATTTTTCCGTCGGGATTCCCGTCTGTTTTCCTGACGGGAAAACTGGGAGGAAGCATACACACGTCTGGTTTTCCAGCCAAAAGCTCTCCTGGCAGTTTTCCAGATGGGAAAACGGGTCGTGTATACGAGGTTTTAGGTGGAGCACTCTGCAGGTGAGTAGCAAAACCTAGGAAAAGTGATTGTCACCGGCGCAAAAATAAGTTCTAAATAATACTATATTGACCTGCTGCAGTGCTGTATAAACCTTCTATGAGGTTTAGGTGAAAAAATTAAAAAGATTAAAATTAAAAAAATTAAAAAATTAAAATTAGCAAAACCTCTTTACAAAGGACTGCACAGTAGGTTCCCCATTCATTTCTATGAAAGGGCTGTCAATTTGACTGATCCCTGGTTCACACTGGTGCAATTTGACATGTCAAATCTGCAGCATTTGCCGGAAATGGCACTGTCCTAGTCGGTGTGACGCCACATCGGTTTCAAAAATAAGTTTCTGTATTACTTTTTGCGATTTACCTGCACAGATGTCTCTGTAATCACGGCTGTAATCGCGACCAAAATCGGGACTGACAAGCGGGAGTGAAATCGGGCGAGTTGAGCTAAATTTGCACGGCTTCATTCCCGCAGCCCAGTGTGAACCTGGGCTCATAGTGGACTGGTTTTCCATAGAGATGCTGTTCTTAATATTTGGACATTGCTAAAGTTATATTAAACCTGAAGTAAAAGTAGTATTTGCTTGATGCCACTCTCTTTAATGTGATGTCTTACTTCTATTTGTACATCTTTAGGTGCAACACTTGACCACCGAGCTGGAGTGTGTGCTAGAACATAGTGGGTGGGGAAGGCGTTTTTGACTTGAACTGGAATTAATTCCTTCATCTTTATGAGCGAGGCTGTTGGAAGAATCCTCCCTGCTGTGCCTTTGTATTATTACAGTGGAACTCCTCCACTGTCAGTGTAAACTGATCAGTGGCTGCAGCTAACTATAGACTTTTGTTAAGTGAGACTGGCCATACATTGATTGAAAATTGGTTGGTCAGCAGGGATTGGCCGAATTTCAATCCATTTATAACCAGCTTTAGAATTGAGTAACAAGTATGTGCCCACTCTTTAAATGTGATGAAATTCAATTTTTTTTTCTTAATTTTTAACTTATTCCGATTTAGTTTTTATTATCTTTTTTTGTTTGCTTCCCAACGCATAAAACAAAAACCAAACAAACATATCAGATCTTCCATATTGCCATCGGTGACCGCTCCATTAGATCATTGTAAACAGTATAGAAGTTTGAGCTTAAAGTAGTTCTAATACTTACCTGAGCCCCATCTCAATCCAGCAATGTAGCACAAGAGAATCTGCTGTCTGGGACTCTCTCTCCTGATTAACAGCAGCGGGAGCCAATGTCTCAGCCAAAGTTAATGAGAAGAGATGGAGGGTGCAGAGCCACTGATCCATGTCTTAATGTACACACAGAGCAGCGGCTCGTCCCAGGTGCCCCCATAGCAAGCTGCTTGCTGTGGGGGCACCTGACAGGAGAGAGGCGACAGGAGCACCGGCAAGGGACCTAAGAAGAGGATCTGGACTGCTCTGTGCAGTGGTTTTGCACAGAGCAGGTAAATATAACATGTATAAGGTAAGTATAACATGTTTAACATGAGCCCTTTCACACTGACAGTGCGGCCGCTTTAGAGGTAAAGCGCCACAAGTTTTAGCATCGCTTTGCCGTCATTTTATAGGTGCTTTTCGAATGCTAGCAGGGTGCTTTTGACACCCCGCTAGCTGCCGAATAAAGGGTTAAAAGCGCCCGCAAAGCGATTCGGCAGAGCTGCCTATTGATTTCAATGGGCAGGGGTGCTTTAGGAGTGGTGTATACACCGCTCCTAAAGCGCCCCAAAGATACTGCTTGTAGGACTTTTTTTAATGTCCTGCCAGCGCAGTGCCCCAATGTGAAAACACTGGGACTGCAGATGAGGAATTTTTCAGGCGCTTTATAGGCACTATTTTTAGCTCTAAAGCATCAGAAAATGCCTCCCAGTGTGAAAGTCTGAGATGCACACAAACCTCAAGCATAAGCTAAAATCTGAATTGTTCTCTGTGAGGTAAAGAAAAAAAAGAGGGTGTTGGCATGTCTGTGGCCTACTTTAGGATTAGCCTTTTGACCATAAACTAGCATGTCTCACAACTGGAGTGATCATGGTCTAAAAAGTATAAGTAGAGGTGCATAATTACTGCAGTAGCCTGTGCATTATTAGAACAATAAGTGCTACACCAGGAACACAGGGGACAATTGGCAGCACAGTGGCTTAGTGGTTAGCACTTCTACCTTGCAGCAGTAGGGTAAATGTAAACGCATACATGGAATCTGCCAACCCAGAAAGCTGGTTTTCCTAACCACAGGTCTCAAATGGCCAAGAGACCATGTCTGTCCTTAGATGGAAGGATCCTAGGCGTGCCACTGTACTTGCCAATGATGATGAGGGACTGGATGGGAGTGGTGGGCAAAAACCTCACTTTCCTGTAATTGAGATTTGCCATACTGAGCTCTAATTTATTGTAAACACATAATCTAAAATTGAGATAAAGATGTTCAGATTCGTACAAGAGCCAAATGTTTCTGCCTTACAGGATGTGCGAGTAAACCAGTCCGCAGATGTTTCCTGATTGTGTTATGACACATAGCTACAGATCTGTACGACTGATTTCCTTTTGTGCTTATAGAGCCACTAAACTGCAAACAATGAGAACTTGACTACAGGGTGCTTGTATATACTGAAGTTACTCAAGAAATGATGTGTGAAAAAATTTAGACCAAAAGGTATTCTGCTACAGGTCTTTGATAAAAACCAAACTGCATTTTTGAGGACACTATACTATTGGGGACACTAGTATAGTTCTTGTCGTGGTCATGATACTGATCCATACAGACATTATAGTAGTAATGGTGGTGATAAGCAACTTATAGTGTGACTGTGATGGTGTGTCGAAAAAATCTGTCTACTTTTTCTCCCTGAACTCGGATTTAATTTTAGGGAGAAGAAACAGAAAAATCGCTGTTTGTGCACAGAGTTCTGTATATTTGTCAACACCGAGCTCTGTGCTGTGGCCAGTCAGCAGGTGTACAGCCATAGGTGAGAAAGAAAAAGTGCAGCGCTGCACTTTTTCTTTCTCACCTTTCGTACACAACATTGTTTTTTGTTGGTGCTGGCCGCTACAGGTTTCACATTATTTATGTTTAGCGCAATTTTTCCACCAATTTTCATTTTAGGTGTACAGCCATAAGCATTGGCTGAACCTACTAACAAATAATCAGGGGGCGGGAGCATGCACACCCACATGCAGGAAATACTGTGATGTATGGGCACGCCACAAGGCCTGGCTGTGCTGCTTGCTCACAGTTTTATCTACTGGGAGTGGGTCAGCAATAGGTTAAATAACTTTCATTTGTAGCATTGAGGGACCTGTGCGTTTTTTTTTTTTTTTTTTACAGCTCAGATCTAACCCCTTCAAAACCTTGCTATGTTTTAGATTGCTTAGTTCCAGACCTTATGCCGCGTACACACGATCATTTTTCGGCATGAAAAAAAACTTTTTTTTGGCATGTAGAAAAAACAGCGTTTTTCCAACTTCATCATTAAACGACGTTGCCCACACACCATCGTTTTTTTTAAAATGCACTAGCAAATCGCGGTGACGTACAACACGTACGACGGCACTATAAAGGGAAAGTTCCATGCGGATGACGCCACCCTTGGGGCTGCTTTAGCTGATTTTGTGTTAGTAAAAGTCGATTCGCGCTTTTCTGTCTGTTACAGCGTGATGAATGTGCTTACTCCATTATGAACGGTAGTTTTACCAGAACGAGGGCTCCCATCTCATAACTTGCTTCTGAGCATGCGCGGGTTTTTAACGTTGTTTTAGCCCACACACGATCATTTTTACAACCCGAAAAAAACGACATAGTTTAAAACGTCGTTAAAAAATGCAGCATGCTCGGAATTTTTTTTTGTCATTTTTCAGAAGCCGAAAAATGATGTGAAGCCCACACACGATCATTTTAAATGACATTTTTTTAAAACAACGTTTTTTTCATGCCGGAAATTTTTTTATTGTGTATCCTGTCATCAGCATTTTTATCTTCACACATTGAGCACAATATAGATAAGCATTCCCCAGTAAACCATTTGTTAAACTATCAATGCTGCTGGTGTTCTGATGAGAAATGGCCCCTGTCGAATAATGCCGAATAACGCAGCACGGAGCCGCAGAAAGGCTCCGAACATCGGAATGGACGATCAGCTGTAGACGGTGCCTGCGCACAATAGCTAACATTATGCCACATGCTCCCGATGCTAGTGCAAGTTTGCAAGGGGCGGATTTCTTCATGATGCGCAGTGCTATTAAGATGGGGTGGGATTTTTCGGTTAATTCAAACACATCAGCCAAGTGAAGGTCAGGTTTTTTAATGTTGATGGGCGGGTTTGCAGGGCCTTGCAGGGCCTATCTAGCTAGGTAACACAAGCAACAGCACTGTCCATCATTACAAAATACGCCCCTTTCTGTAGGCATCTGCCCCTCACACGCGCCCATCATGAAGAAATCCGCCCCTAGCAGACTTGCAGGGGCATCGGGAGTGTGTGGCACAATGTTGGCTATTGTGGAGCAGGCACCGTCTACAGCTGCTTGTAAGTTCCGATGTTCGGAGGCGTTCGGCAGCTCTGTACTGCGGAAGTGCTGTGCATGCGCAGTACTGGGTGGGCATTATTCAAAAGGGGGCATTTCTCGACAGGACACCAGCTCCTAGTCTGTCTGCATTGCTTCCCTGAACTCCTGGTCTTCACAGGAAAGCGCTAACAGTGCAGTTTGAATCAGTCTATTAGCTTGGAGAGGGGAGTTTGGAGCAGGGGAGTGTTTTTTTTCATTCATAAGGCTGCACACAGCATAATGAGAAACAAATCGAATCCCTACGGGTAGGGTTGTCCAGATACCGATACCAGTATCGGTATCGGGACCGATACCGAGTATTTGCGGGAGTACTCGTACTCGCGCAAATACCCCCGATACCTAAATAGAATACTTCCCCCCCCTTTCCCCCCCCCCCGCCGCTGCATCGCGGACATGGCTAGAGGGACATTGCTGCATATGTGAGGGACATGGCTGCATATGTGAGGGACATGGCTAGAGGGACATGGCTGCATATGTGAGGGACATGGCTAGAGGGACATTGCTGCATATGTGAGGGACATGGCTAGAGGGACATTGCTGCATATGTAAGGGACATGGCTAGAGGGACATGGCTGCATATGTGAGGGACATGGCTAGAGGGACATGGCTGCATATGTGAGGGACATGGCTAGAGGGACATGGCTGCATATGTGAGGGACATGGCTAGAGGGACATGGCTGCATATGTGAGGGACATGGCTAGAGGGACATGGCTGCATATGTGAGGGACATGGCTAGAGGGACATGGCTGCATATGTGGGGGACATGGCTGCATATGGGGGGACATGGCTGCATTTGGGGACACATTTAAAAAAAGTATCGGTATTCGGTATCGGCGACTACTTGAAAAAAAGTATCGGTACTTGTACTCGGTCCTAAAAAAGTGGTATCGGGACAACCCTACCTACGGGTATGTATGGGTGACTCCGCAGGATGCTGCAGGAGAAAGGAGCCAACCTGAAATAGGAAATCTGGGGCAGCAGTCTTGGCACCAGCTTAAACAAGAACATAGGCAAACATTTAAAGATAAAACTGCAGATAAAGTAAGTGTTTAAATCAGCTGCTGAAGGTGCTCACAAAGCTGAGGGTTTAATATCACTTGAAGCTGCTGCAAAATTCATACAAATTAATACTTCTTCAGGGTGAGTGCAAGTGAACCACATTCTACCCATTATGTTCTTTGTGTATCTGATTTGACTAATGATTCAAGAGGAAGTAAACCCTAATGGGTTTTACTTCCTCGGTTTCCCTGCAAAGGTAAAGCATAATAGGCTACTATGCATCGCATAGTAGCCCATTAAGTGACACTTACCTGCAGGAGAAGCCCACAATGTCACCGTCTTCCTCCATGGCAGCGAGCGCCCATCTTCACCCCTCTTCTTCCGGGGGCCGCGACTCCGGCTCTGTGACTGGCCGGAGTCGCGTGACGCATGGGAGCCGCCTTAACGGCATGACCCGGCCTGAAACGGCACAGCGTGCCTTTTCAAGATGGCACATGCGTCGTTGAAGGAGTCGTTCAGGGAAATTGAAAGTATCTCCGAGACCATGTAGGTCTCGGAGATATTGCAAGCACCTACAGGTAAGCCTTAATCTAGGCTTACCTGTAGGTGTAACATCTCCCCGAGGGTTTACAACCACTTTCAGAGTATATAATCTCATCATTTAAAGTTTACATCTAGGTACAGTATAACCCATGTTAAAAATGCGTGTTCTGGGCAGCCAAAGTAATAATTCATTGCCCCTATTACTGGGGGTTTCTCATCTAATTGCTGTATAATATTAGCAGTGTTTGACAGAGGAGGCAACATCCAACACAGGAGGGAGGATGGGGCCAAAATGGGTAAAAGTAGTATGAAGGATCTAGGTTCGTTCATCTACCTAAAATTCTTCTTTTAATTTACTTTTGGTATTTGTGCAAAAAGAAAAAAAAAACATATACCAGAACTGATCAATGTGAATCTTCAGATGTTTGGAGTTACCTTTCGAATATATAGCAACATTCTAACTTGTCTTTCTTTTTTCTTCTAGGTTCTGAAGATTTTGATACTTTTACATAAGTGCTAAGTGGCTTAGTGAAATAGAAAACTGCACTGCTTTTACTTAAGCATACGAAACCAAGGAATTAAGCCAAGTCTATCATGGAAACTCTGTCCCAGGATTCTCTGTTAGAGTGCCAAATTTGTTTCAATTATTACAGTCCTCGAAGAAGGCCAAAATTACTTGATTGCAAGCATACGTGCTGTTCGGTTTGCCTGCAGCAAATGAGGGCTAGCCAGAAAGACCTTAGATGTCCTTGGTGCCGAGGTGTTACAAGGTTACCTCCTGGATATTCTGTGTCCCAGCTACCTGACGATCCAGATGTAGTAGCAGTCATTACGATTCCTCATACTTCAGAAAACACCCCAGTCTTTATTAAATTGCCAAGCAATGGATGCTATATGTGGCCACTTCCTGTCACCAAAGAAAGAGCTCTGTTGCCTGGTGATATAGGTTGCCGATTACTACCAGGAAATCAGCAAAAACCAGTCACCCTGGTGACCATGCCAATGGAACAGCAATCCCTACACGATTCTATGGCACAGGATATTGCAGAGGAGGAACATGAGAGAAGGGGTGTTGTGAAAAGTTCAACCTGGTCTGGAGTTTGCACTGTCATTTTGGTAGCATGTGTTCTGGTCTTCCTACTTGGAATTGTCCTGCACAACATGTCCTGTATCTCTAAGCGCTTCACTGTCATTTCATGTGGTTGAAATGGATTCTTCCTATACTCTTTGCCACATATATGTTATAAAAAATAAAAGCATATACAGAAGCATTGTATTATGAAACAAATATCAACTGCAACAGGGTGGGAACTTGTTAACTTCTGGAGTTCTGGGGCACAAGAGAGAGACGTCCCAGCTTTCCCCTCTAACAGTTTGGTTAGAGTTAATGAAGATTGCATGCACAGTCATCATTCCTTCTTAAACGGGACATGTATGGTACATTTGACTGTAGGGTAGTACGATGACTTCTTAGCTCATTGTGGTATGGCCATATCCACCAGACATTGATCAAGCAACTTTTTCCTTGAGATTTAGTTCAACATGAGTATAATTAGCAGTTCTTTTGTAAATCTGAAGGACGGAGAAAGTCAGTAGAGGGAACGCTAAGTCATTATAACGAAAACAAAGCAGATATTAAAACAAGCCGTTCTTTTCCTTAGTGAGTACATTAACAATCTGTATCTGCATACATCTCAGGTCTCCTTTTACTGACATGGCTGTTATAGGAACATAATGTTTTTTGTGGTACGTTAAACATTGTACTGCCTTCAATTGATTGTCACATATTATCAATATCCTGCATTTTTTCAGGTGCCTATAAAACAGATGAGGCTGAATGTACTATATGTAAGGTTAAGGTTTCAGACTTATCTGTGTGGTGCAAGTAAAACACGGTGGTACATGTCTTACACATGGTGATCAGGGATGACGCAAACTCCTCTTCTTGCAATACAGATGATATTGAAGAAAAATATAATACTTGGTGGATCTTGGCACTTCTTAATTATTGCCAAGAAGTGTTATGTGGAGCAAGGCTTTGTTATTAAATATAGAGACCATATTCAATCAGAACGATGTAACATCTTGTTGTAAAATTGTAAAACTTTTTTGCATTCCAAAAAAAACCCTGAATACTTTTATTTTGTCAAATGTCACATTTCTAAAGCAATCTGTATGTAATAAAAAATTGTTGGGTGTCTTTCGGTTGTCTGGTTTAACTTAAAAACCTATCTTGACAACTAAAAGAGATGTGTGATGAGTATCAAAGGTCATGTTTCTGCAATTTAGCAACAAAGCAAGAGAACGTAATGATAGTTTATGGATGGATGAGTAGTAATTATTATGCTATTATTTGTATGGCATTGTCTTTGTGAAGCTGCCCCATCGATAAAATACGATTTAAAGTTGTGGGTTATAAAAATAGATGAACTGTCAACATTACAACTTCCATTTTGTTTTTTGTTTTAAATATTTTCTGACACATTTTTATTGCAGATTATTTACAGCTGTAAAAAAATGTGACCGATCCTTTTTTCATTTTTTTTTTCTTCTGCATTTTTTTTTCTTCAGTTATATCTCTGTATATACTTAAGATGATAGAATAATTAAACATACATTTGCATATTTTTTACCTGTATGGGTTACATAAAAGTGTAAATACAGTATTAAGTTTTCTTACAATAAAATCAGTGAAAATTGCTACGGAGCTTAAATAAATGGAAGATTTCTGGTGCTGTGTTTTTATAAGAATTCTGTGAAAGCAAGGAAAATGTTTTTTGAGGCTAATTTGTATGTAGTGCAATATTAGAGAGTGAAGTAGAATACATAAAGGATCAGACCAGATAAATTTCATTACAGGAGGCATTTTTAAACTAAAGCCTGGTACACATGATCGGATTTTCCATGGACAAAGTGTAGGACTTTTGTCCGACGGACGTTGGCCAGGAATTTGTCTTGCACACAATTGTCGGCCAACTCTTTAGAGCCAACATTTGGGCACACAAACACTAAGGCCGGAATCACACTAGTGCGGTGCGAATTTCAGCTCTCTTATCTCTGCAGAGAGATCAGAGAAGTGTTCAGCAGATTAGCAACGTTTTAGATTTGAATTTGGAGATCTGGGAGAAGTTGCGGGTGAGAGGAGAGTGGGGGAGAAGTGTATTGAGCTGAATGAAAGAAATTCCTGAAGAGAACTGAACACATCTGCGAATCAGCTGCGTACCCATAGAAGATAATGGGCTTGAATTTCCCACCTGAGCCACACCGCAATGCCTAAAAGACGCACACGGTTTTACTGCAATGCGCAGTGCGAATGCATCGCACATATGTGAACCAGCCTCATTGAAAACAATGTATTTAGAAATGTTCTGCGTATTGGATGCGGTTTAAGCCGCACTCAATTCGCATAGGTGTGAACCTGGCCTCAATCGTATGCAAAGAAAAGAAAGAAAAAAGTGTTTTTGCTTGCACCTGATTGGATGCTGGAAGACAGAACTGCTTCACCTTATTTAATAAGCTCTGGGCATAATTCCCTTGCAAAGTGACCAGCCTATTTACCTTTCCCCTTTCTCTATTTTAAAAACAGAACTATGAGGCCTGTTGGTAAAAAAAAGTATTCCTGCATGTGTGTCCTGCCAATCTTCATTGTCTTGAGATAATCTTGCTAAAAAACCTACTGTATCCAGCATTTCTGGGAGTGCTAGATACCTGGTCCCCTCTGCACTTTGTGGTTTTATCTGCCAGCCCCAACATTACTACAGAGCCCAGTAGTGACGTAAGAACCGGCAGGAGGCACCACAGGGCTGAGAGGGGAGCCAGGCGTCTTTGACTCCTGGAAATGTGTCGGACGCTGACGATTCTTCTTTACGATGTCTTCAAGACAACAAAGATCAGCGGTTTAAGCAGTGGGACAAGTAACAATTCTTTTCTTTTTACATTTAAAGGGTCACTAAAGGATTTTTTTTTCATGTCCTCATTGTTCGTTTTTGCTTTTGATGTTGCTGTAATTCCTCTCTGTTCTGGACACTTCCTGGTTGTCTGTTTCCTGATCACCACAGTACTGGGAGATTTCTCACTGTGGTGACTAATCAAGGAGGTGTGATTACTGTGTGTCAGCACCAATCCAGTTTAGTTTTACAAAGCATCACTGCCCTCTATTGGCTCTTTGTCTCTGTACATCAGAGAACCAGGAAACAACAGCAAAAACGAAACTAAACTGCAGGTACATTATATGATTGTTTCTTATCTATTTTTAATCATTTTTAAAAGGAATCAGTTAACTATTATGTCTCTATAATCTGTAAACAGTCATTTCAGCAAAAAAAAAAAAAAAAATTCCTTTAGTGACGCTTTAAGCCACTTTCCTGTGTGATGGTTTTTATATTTTGTTTTTACTGCATCAGCGTCACTTAAATAAAATGTAAAAAAAAAGGGTTCTGTATTGATTTTGGAAATAAGAGATGTGACTCAGGTAAGAATTTACTAAATGTCTTCACCAATCAAAGAGTATCTCTTCCATCCATAAAGCAGGCGTCTGTATATTTTATTTTACGCTCTTTAAAAACTTCTTGTTGTATAATAAAACCCTTTCAGTTCAATCCATTTATTGTGTTATAGCCTCTATTCTGTAAGAAGAGCGCAGTATCCGGAGGAATTAACACGCATGATCTAGTGCAAATGGCAAGGCAAATATTGTACACATTGTGTAACGCCATACAGTTTGCTCTATAGCACGTGTTATTTTTCAAATGTTGTGCTAGAGGCTGACTATTATCCAAACTACAGATATAAATCTGTTTCCTTTTAATTACGCATGTAGAGCTTTTGTATATGTTTCAGGGTACAGTATGCACAGATAAAAAATTGTTTTGTTCACCTGTTATTTGTTATTAAATTCTTCCATTTAGCTTGTATTTCTTGTTTGTTTATTTATAATGCTTAGTAAATGAAACAAGTAAAACTGTTCATAATTCAGGTCATGTATGCAACCATCTGCTGCATATCTCGAATAGAATCAGAATAAAGTAGCAGGGCCTCTGGGCTTCAGCTGCTCTCCAAATGATTCCCAGTGGGATTCCCTGTACAAAAATGGAACTTAAAATGAATGTGAAATCCAGATATGTGTCAAGATTTCACCAAATTGCACACAAAAGGAGCGAGAACAATATTTGGCTGTACATACAAAAAAAAAATGTGGGATGTATGGAAAATGTGGTCGGTGCATGTTGTAATGCTTTTAAATGACCCAGGGCCTTTAGTATTCTTTCACATGACCTTCGAGCCCTGTACATACGACCGGGATTCCCAGCAGTTTAAAATCCGAGGGGAAAACCGAGAACCTGCTCGGTAACTTTCCCTGTGTACACACGAGAGGTTTTCCCATCTGGAATTCTGCGGGGAGAGCTTTGGCCAGGGATCCCAGCCGTGTTTATGCTCCCTCGCAGTGTTTTGCCATAGGAAAACTCCCGGGTTTAAAACCGCCGGGAAAATGGAGAGCAGGTTTTCTATTTTGCCGCCGGGATTCCCGGCAGTTTTCCTGCCTGGAAAACTGTGAGGAAGCATACACACGTCAGCTTTTCCCAGCCAAAAGCTCTACCGCAGTTTTCCTGGCAGGAAAACTGGTCGTGTGTATGGGGCTTTAAGGCCTCGTACATTCGACCGAGTTTCTAGGCAAAAACCAGCAAGAAACTTGCTGGTAATTTTTTTTTTTTTGCCGAGGAAACCGGACGTGTGTACACTTTTCGACGAGGAAACTGTCAAGGATCTCATCGAGCCAAAAAGAGAGCATGTCTTCTTTTTCCTCAACGGGAATGGGGAAATTTGGCTCGCCGAGATCCTTGACAGCCTAACAAGGAACTCGACGAGCAAAACGATGTGTTTCGCCCATCGAGTTTCTCAGTCGTGTGTACGAGGCTTAAGGCCTGTTACACACAGGCTTCAGCTTGTACAAGTGCAATGTGAACAGCAAACTTTAAAAAAGCTTTGTTGATCCTTTAAAAGTGACAATTAACGCTCCCATTAAGATCTGTTTATAACATTTCCAAACAGGGTTTTTTAAAGGCTTAGTGAAAGCTGCTCAAAGCTTCATAAAAGGTTGACATTCACATTGCTTTTTTTATTAACTGAAGTTTATGTGAAGAAGGCCTCAATGATAAAGATATCTATTTAAAAACCCATGAACATATCAAGAATACCAAGAACATTTTCAGACCTACTTTCCTTCTTTTTTTTTTTTCTCCTGTGCTTTAAGCCAATACACATTAATGTTTACCACAAATTATATAACTGGTGGGGGTGTTTACTTTAAAGCTATGTAAAACCATATTTGTAACCACTTAAGGACCGAGCCTCTTTCTGAGATTTGTTGTTTACAAGTTAAAAACATTTTTTTTGCTAGAAAATTACTTGGAACCCCAAACATTATACATTTGTTTCTAACACCCTAGAGAATAAAATGGCGGACGTTGTAATACTTTCTGTCACACCGTATTTGCGCAGCGGTCTTACAAGCACACTTTTTTTGGGAAAAATACACTTTTTTTAATTGATAAATAAGACAACAGTAAAGTTGGCTCAATTCTTTTTTTTTAGATCGTGAAACATAATGTTACACAGAGTAAATTGATACCAACGTGTCACGCTTCAAAATTGCACCCACTCTGGGAAAGGCGACAAACTTTTACCCTTAAAAATCTCAGAGGAAGTCTAGGGCTAGAATTATTTCTCTCGCTCTACCGACCGTGGCGATAAATCACATGTGTGGCTTGAACACTGTTTTCATATGCAGTACGGTTCTGCACGTGAGCTCGGCGAGACGGGGTGCATTTTAAAAAAATATTATTATTTTTACACAGTTCTTTTTTTTTTTTAATAAAATTGTGTCACTTTTATTCCTTTTACAAGGAATGTAAACATCCCTTGTTTTTTTTTTTTTTTTTTTTTATTATATATATATTATTTTCTTGAATACATTTTTGACTTCTTTTGCTGGACGTATACAAAAGTTTTCCCTTAATACTTCGCCTCCCCTTACCCATCCCTCCCCCCCCCCTCCTATCTCATCAAATCAATCTCCTTATACCTCTACTTCTCTCTGATTTTTCTATAATGGCCTTAAGTGTCTTCTCTTAATTTTTCCGCGTAACTCCACGATTTCTTAAAAGTTCTCCAATTTTCCCATTTCATATTTTGTAATATGTTATTACCCTCCATGTCCTCCTGCAGTTCCTCCATTTTATACGTTTCTTCAACCGCATCGATCCATTCCCAGATCGATGGGCATTCCACCTCTTGCCAGCCCCTTGGAATTAATCTTTTGGCAGCATTCAGTAGGTGTGGTACTAGCGATTTTTTTATAACTTTTAATGCCTTCTTCCCCCCCGTGGAACAGGACAACCCAAGGGTCCATCTTTATCTTTTTCTTTGTAATCTCTTCGACGCAGGCCAATATTTTTTCCCAGTACCTCCTTATCTTAGGGCATCCCCACCACAGGTGCGCCATATTTCCTGGTAAACCGCATCCCCTCCAGCACTCTCCAGTCTGTCCCTCTTTAAACTTTTTTAATTTGTCTGGTGTCATATACCATCCGGCTATGCATTTAAAACACATCTCTGCTGTGCGGCTATCCACCGCGGAGGAGTGTGTCAGGGTCAGCATTTTCTCTATTGTGGTCCTATCCCGATGTGTCCCTAGTTCCCTTTCCCATTTTTTAATGAATGGGGGTATGTTCTGCTCTTCCATCTTCAATAACATCTTATATAGTCCCGAGATAGATCCTCTGGCATTTTTTGTAGAGCATATTTTTTTCCAATTCCAATAACTGATCTCCCGACCTCAGTGGGTGTGGAAGGTCTTGGATAAAATGGTTTAGTTGCCGATATCTCCATTCATTAATTTCCAGGAAAGAGTTTTTTAATTTCAACTCCTGTAGTGTTAAAATGTGTCCTTCCTTCATTATATCCCTTAATTGTATAGTGTCCATTTTAATCCAATTTCCCCCCACTTGTGTTTTACCTGGTGCAAAATAATCATTATTCTTTAGTGATATAAGAGGTGAATTGTACTCTTTCACAATTTTTTTATAGACCGTGTCCCAAACTTTAAGTGCATTTTTAGTTATCTCGTGTGCGTTTTTATCTATTGTCCTAAATTGTGGAGGGTTCCAAATTATCTTATCTAACCTTGCCTGTGACAATTCATTTTCTACACTAACCCACCTTTTTTCTTTGCTAGCTCTGGCCCACTCCACCACTCTTGTTAATATCGCCGCCTCATAGTATCTCTTGACATCGGGGACCGCTAATCCACCCTTTTTTTTTGGTTGTTTTAGGGTCTGAAGTGCTATCCTGTGCTTCTTATTTCTCCATATATAATTCATTATTAATTTTCTAAGGGCCGAGAACAATGTCCCGGGGAGGGCAATGGGGATCATCTGGAACTTATATAAAATTTTTGGTAAAATGACCATTTTGCAGTAATTAATTCGTCCTATCCATGATATTGCCCTGTTTTCCACCCTTTTTGTTTCTGTCTTAATTTCATTTAATAAAGGGATAAAATTTATCGTATACATCTCCCTAGTAGATTTTGCTAGCAGTATTCCTAGGTATTTGAGTTCTTTAACCCAAGCAAATTTGTACTTCATTTTCAGGAGTTGTTCTTCTATCTTGCTTATGTTTATACTCATAATCTCCGTTTTTGTGATGTTTAATTTAAAGTTTGAGATTTCTCCGTATTCGCTAAAAAGGTTTAGAAGGTTTGGGATTGATGTTTTGGGTTCCATTAAATAGAAGAGGACGTCGTCTGCAAAAGCTGCAAGTTTATGTTCTTCCTCTCCTATTTTCACCACTTTTATTTTTTGAGAGTTTCTGATCCTAGCCAGCAGGGGTTCCAATGCGAGCACGAACAGTAATGGCGATAGAGGGCACCCTTGCCTTGTACCGTTTCTCATTAAGAAGGTTTGAGAGAGACTTCCATTTATTTTTATTTTGGCCGTGGGGGACCTGTAGAGAGTGCCAATCCACTCCATCATCCTCTGTCCAAACCCCATTTCCTTCAGGGTGAGCAACATGAGTCCCCAGTCTACCCTGTCAAACGCTTTTTCGGCGTCTATCGACAGAAGTAGACCTGGGGACCCCGCCGCCTTCATTTTCCGGAGGATTAACAGTGTTCTAACCCCATTGTCTCTCCCCTCTCTTCCCTGGACAAAACCCGTCTGATCCGGGTACACCAATCTCGCCATTTCCTGTTTAACTCTCCCGGCCAATACCTTTGCAAACAGTTTTAAATCTGTATTGAGCAGAGATATCGGCCGGTATCCTGAACAGTTTCCGATGTCCTTCCCTTCCTTAGGGATAACGGTGATAGTTGCCTCTGATGCCTCTTTACTTAGTTCGTACTCCTTTCCAAGCCCATTATAATACTGGCATAGCCTTGGCAGAAGTATCTCCTTAAATTTTTTGTAATACATTACTGTGAAGCCGTCTGGCCCCGGACTTTTGCCTGAGGCAGAGCTTGATAATGCTACTTTAATTTCGTTTTCCGTTATTTGCCTGTCCATCCCCTCTGCGTCTATTTGACTGACTTTTGATAACCTTGCTTCTTCTAAGAATGCTGAGATTTTTTTGTCTTTCTCCCCTTTTTGCCAGCTTTTTTGTTCTACTGAGTATAGTTTTTCATAATATAATCTAAATGTTTCAGCAATATCTTTTGTTGTATGCAAGACCTCTCCTTTTTCGTTTTTAATTTTATCTATATAATTCCTTGATTTCTTTTTTTGTACCATCCGAGCCAGATGTTTGCTTGTTTTATTTCCCCACCTATATCTCTCCCTTGCCACCAAGTTAAATTCCCTTCTTGTTTCCCGATCAATAAGTTCTTTAAGTTCGTTCCGCTTATTAACTAGGTCCAAATAAATATCTCGTTGTTTGCCATTTTTCTTATGTGTTAGTTCTAAATTGAAGATCTCATCTACTAATTTTTCCTTCTTACTGTTCATTTCTTTTTTCCTCCTTGCCCCTTCGGAGATTAACACCCCTCTAATCACCGCCTTATGGGCATCCCATAATGTTGCTGCCGAAATTTCATCTGTCTTGTTTATCTTAAAATATTCCTCTAATTCTTTTTTAACCCTCATTAAGCTTTTCTCTTCTATTAGTAGTTTCTCATTTAGTCTCCAATTTGGATAGGTCCTTTGATTGCCTATGATATTTATGGATATACTAATTGGAGCATGATCAGAAATCGTCATGGTCTCTATTTTTGTCTCGACCACCGCATCTAACATTCTATGCTCAATGAAAATGTGATCGATCCGGGAGTAGCTCTCATGTACGTGAGAGTAAAATGTATAATCTCGTTTGCTTGGGTTAAAGATCCTCCATGTGTCTACTAATTGGCTTCTATGTAGACTACCTTTTACCTTTCTTAATTACCTTTCTTGAGTCTCCAATGTTTGGTGTGTTTTATCGGCCTTTGTGTCCATACAGAAATTTAAATCTCCTCCCAGTATTATCTTTCCCCTCCTGAAATCTTTTAATTTCCCCAGGATTTCCTGGAGATATTTCATCGGGGAGGTATTCGGTGCATATATGTTTACAAGAGTATATTCCTCCTCCTCTAGTTTTCCCCTTAAAAAGAGGAATCTCCCTTCTGGGTCAGTCAATCGGTCTGTTAACACAAACCTAATCCCCTTAGCTATCCCGATTGCTACCCCTCTGGCCCTTTTAGAAATGGTGTCACCATAGTACCATATGGGGAAGTCAGGGGAATAAAGCTTTATGTTTGATCCTAATGTAAGATGGGTTTCTTGTAGGAGGACAACATCTGACCTATACCTCTTTAGTTCCTTTAGTACCTTATGTCTCTTTGATGGATTATTGAGGCCTTTTACGTTATAAGATAGGCATTTAATTACCGGCATCTTGGTTGTTGGTTACAGTTTCTTCCGATTGTTTTGGTGAGATAGGATATCTTCCCCCCTCCCTCCCTTCCCCTCCCCTCCCTCCCCTCCCTCTCCCCCCCTCCCCCCTTCTCCCTCACTCCCCTCCCCTCCCACCTCCCCACCCTCCTCCCCCCCCTCTCCCCTCCACGCCCCCCCTCCCTCCTCCCTACATCCCCTTTAGGCCAATTATTGACCTCTGGATCATCCTCCATATCTGATCCAGTTCCCCCTAGGTGGGGTCTGGGATTGCCTCCCCCCCGATCTGATCGTAAAGCGGGGGGGGGGATGGGTACATCCCCCCACCACCACAATCACATAGAAACACAAAGAAAGTCTAAGAAAAAACTCTTGTGTGTTGTCTCGTCATTTTCTCCCTTGACCTTTACTCCTCTATTCCCATCCTGGTATGTCGGGTATCTGAATATCTAATTTTTTGCAGAACTCTTCCAGGTCCTCCGGGAATCTCAGCGTTGCTGATCTCCCGTCTTTTGTACCGACCAGACATGCCGGAAACCCCCAAGTATATTTGATGTTTAGATCTGTCATCCGCTTTAAAAGTGGTTTTAACACTCGTCTCCTTGCCAGGGTCTCAAGTGATAGGTCGGAGAATATCTGTAGCTCTGTCCCTTCATATACTATCGGGGGTTGTCCCCTTAGTTTCTTCCACACTATTTCCTTGTCTTCGTAAAGTCGGAATCTAATTATGACGTCTCTTGTTCGATCCGACCTCGTTCTCTGCAGGTTCCCCACTCTGTGGACCCTTTCGATCCTTATCGGATCCTCTATTGGTTTTTCCAGCAGGGGGTTAAAGATCTTCTGCATTGTTTGTCTGAGGTCTTCTCCCCTCTCTTCTGGTATTGATCTTATCCTCAGATTTTGTCTCCGACTTCTATTTTCCTGATCTTCTATTTTGTAGAGTAAAAGTCTCTGTTGTAGTTGTGTTTGATCTATTTGGTCCTTTAATGCTTTTACTTCTTGCTCCTGCTGCTCTGTTCGTTCTTCAATTGTTTCCATTCTGCCAAGTAAGTGCCCCAGGTCTGTCCGCAGGTTCTGTATTTCACCCTTGATACCACTCTTAATCGCTGTTTCCAATTTTTGCAGCATCTCTGCCATTTCTCCTTTAGATATGGACTGCGAGTCTGTATGTTGTTCCTCAGTCCTACTACTTTCAGGCCCCCGCTCTATGGCTCCTTCTTCTCTTGACTCCATTGATGTTTCACTGATGTTTCCCCCCTGGGGTTTTCTAGTTTCCAGCTTCTTGTCTTTGTTTACTTGTTGTTGCTTTGTTGTTCCCAGGGTGCCCTGGGTTCGTGGGCTTTCCCCTTTAGTCATAAATGGTCTAATTGAGCTTGTTGTAGCTGTACTACTTGGCGTTGTCGGGGTCCCCCCCTCGTGGACCTACTTGTCATTCTGCTCATGTTGTTATCCCTTCTTCTGATTCTCTTCCCCAGCTTGACCTCCTCCTGTCCGTTTGTCAGTGCACGTCTATGTTTCCTTTTAGGCCTACTGGTTTTCAGCCCGTCGCTCCGGCCCTTAGTCTCTAATTTCCCCCTTTCAACCCTGGCAAGCGATATCTGATGTCTCTGTATCGTTTTGTGTTTCCCTTAAATGATCCTCCTTAGAGCCTGTAGTAAATGTCTACGTTTAAAAATGGCTCAGAGGTTCAGTCAGCTGGGTGTCAAACACCAGGGAAAGACCAAAATAAAAGAAACAAAAGAAATAAGAGACCACATGCAATTTACCAGACAGTCCCTCCGGGTTCCATATATTCTAGATTCTAAATCGATATCCACAGCAGGACCCTTTGTCGCTTTTGCATATGCCCGAGAGGTAATCCCCTCTATCTTGAGAGGAAAAAGTTGCCGCCCTCTATCTGCTGATAGATGGGGGCCCCTAAGAGGCCAGGGGCATACCCACAGTATTTCCTGTGTCTGTCTGGTCTCTGTGGGTTGCTTGTCTGTGCTGGAATGAGGTTTTTATGTATATGAGGGGGGGTAGTACCTCCACTTTCGGGTGCACTCTTTATGTCAGTTTGCTAATATCTCCATGTCTCAGCATCCCCTGAAGTAGGGCAGACCCATGTGTAATCTTATGTACAGTCCCGGATACTCAGGTCGAGATTTTATCAGGTAGCACAGGTAGTACAGCACTTCTCGCAATTATATAGTAATTGAAATTGGTCCTAGACCCCTTTTTACATAGATTAACATGGATTAACAAAGATTTACACTCCACAATGTATATACAGCAGTTTGGTTAATGCAGACCCTGGGGCTAGTTTTTACGTACGTTTACAGCTTTCTCCAAATGACTTTTATTTCTCTCCCCTTTAGGGGTTTCCTTTACCCTATCACACGCTTCCTCCTCCAAATGCTTTAGTACAGAGACAAAAATAATATAGTAATAGATCAGATCCGACCTTTTTCCATGTGGTGGTGGGTGCTAAGTGCTGGGTGCTGATATGTAACTTCCTTTCTTACGCTCCCGCAGATCTATGTCTCCCTCCAGGCGTTCCGCTTTTTATCTCTTCCCCCGTCCATCTCAGCTTCCATTACCCGCTGTAGGTCCCGGTGCGGCCGCCTGGATTAGCGCAGTGGAGAGCGGGTTTAGGGCGCCTAAGCCAGGGGTTCGTTCCAGCAGTCCTCGCTATCCCGCTACGACCGTCTCCAGGGTGTCAGCTTCCGGGCTACGGCGTGCAGCATGGGACGTGCAGCGTGTCTTGTGGAGCGTCCTCATCCCCCAACAACTTCCCTGCTCTTCTCTCCCCCACCTACGGGCGCACCTCCTACTCACGTGCGCGTGCACGCCATCTTGCGCAAGATCCGTAAACATCCCTTGTAATAGAAAGAAAGACATGACAGATCCTCCTTAAATATGAGATCTGGGGTCAAAAAGACTTATGAAATATATATATATATATATATATATATATATATATATATTTTTTGTCATTTGAAAAAAAGAAAAAAAGCCCTTTTAAGAGCTATGGGCAGAAGTGACGTTTTGACGTCGCTTCCGTCCTGCAATGGTATGGAGACGGGTGGGGGCCATCTTCCCCTCACTCATCTCCATACAAAGCACAGAAGAGCATCCGATCGCCTCTGCCGCTGCCAATGGCTCCAGTAAGTGGCAGAGGGCACTGGAGAGTGACCCTCTCCCGCTGCCCGATCAGTTCTGTACCCTTATTTGCTTTTGGGGTATGGATACCACTGCTCTAAAAATTATTGCCTACACCAAATGTAGCCTCACGTCTGTCCAAGTCTCAGATCTGGTTTTGCTGGTGTAACTTGCAGTGACAAAATATTGGAAAGGTGGTAATACAGCCCATAAGGTAGCACTGGGAATTTACTTTTAAAATGTTTTTGAAAACTTGAACTCATTGAAATGGTTATTGCCATGGAATTATGACTAAGAAAATACTTTTACTGGTACAGACTGTAGTCATGTGACGGCCCAATGACAATCATGAGAACCTTACCAGGTTCAGAGCAATAAACATAACTTAACCTTACCTCCAAACCCTCATAATGCAGGATATTTTTAGTTTGTTAAAAACTAGTGGGCCAGATTCAGAAAGGAGTTACATCGGCGTATCTTCAGATACGCCGTCGTAACTCCGAATGAGGGCTGTCGCATCTCGGCGCTGATTCATAGAATCAGATACGCCTCACTGTTGCCTAGATACGAGCGGCGTAAGTCTCCTACGCCGTCGTATCTTAGGGTGCATATTTACGCTGGCCGCTAGGGGCGCTTCCATAGATTTACGCATAGAATATGCAAATGAGCTAGATACACCGATTTAGAAACGTACGTCCGCCTGGCGCATTGATTTACGTCATTTACGTAAGGCTTTTTCCAGCGTAAAGTTACCCCTGCTCTATAAGGCGTAGCCAATGTTAAGTATGGACGTCGGGACAGCGTCGAATTTTGCGTCGTTTGCGTAAGTCATATGCGAATAGGGCTGTGCGTAAGTTACATTCACGTCTAAAGCATTGACTATTTGCGGCGTAATTTGGAGCATGCGCACTGGGATACTTTCACGGATGGCGCATGCGCCATTCGTTAGAATCGTCAAATACGTGGGGTCGCGAGTAATTGGCATACAACACGCCCCCTACCAGCCTATTTTGAATTAGGCGGGCTTACGCCGGCCCATATACGCTACGCCGCCGTAAATTCGGGTGATAATTCTTTCTGAATACGGGACTTGCCTGTCAAAGTTACGGCGGCGTAGCGTATATGAGATACGCTACGCCCGCCTAAAGATAGGCATTTCTCTCTGAATCTAGTCCAAGTGTGTTTACATGCCAGGGTCCCATTGTACTTCCTGGCCGCTACAGATGTACGCTCTGGAGGTCTTCTAGATCCCAGCATTGTGGTTATGTCTCCACCTGCCTCTGTTCTGGTCCATTGAAAAAGCAAACTGCCTTTGTTTTTTGAATGGCCAAGAATAGGGGTGGGGGGTGGGTAGAGACACAATCACAGTGCCTGGGTCTGTAGGGCTTGCATAGCTTATGTTCATAGGCGCCTGGAAGTACAGAAAAATATGTACTAATACGTAAACAACTAGTTTATAACATGCCGAATAGAGCCTGTATCATGGTGGCAGGCAGCTAAGGCTAAAGCATGTTACTTCTCTGAACCTGATAAGGTCCTCATTCCAAGAGAAGGGCATAGTTCATGGTTTGCTGATACACTTGCCCAATGTAGATAAATCGCTATCTTAGGTATAGTTTGACTAATAATATGTGTTTGTACTGTATTCTACGCGATCTCTGCAAGACATACCTACCACTATAGAATACTAATAGCTCTCATTGCAGTCTTGTGTATGGTTTTGTATGCACAACCAATTTATCTCAAAGGCTCAGCATGCCCAAATATGATATTACAGTTAAAAAGAAAAAATGTCAAACTAGAGCTACCACAGTGGTTCCAATATAAACATCAATTTACTTTTACCAAAATATAATTAACTCCCAGTCATAAAGTCAAAAAACCTCTTTATTACATAAAAAATAAAGATAAAAGCACACTATGGTACTAATCAATTCCTCTAAAACATAACACTTTGGGGTTGATTTACTAAAGGCAATTAGACTGTGCACTTTGCAACATGCAATTGCTACAGAGATTAGTAAATAAGGTAAAGCTTCACTTTGCAAAGAATACCCAATCACCTGCAAGGAAAAAAAAAAAAAAAAAAACAGCATTTTTGCTTGCACATGATTGGATGATGGAAGCATTTGCTCATTTACTAAGCTCTGGAGCAACTGTTCTTGCAGTTTTCAGTCACCAAGTATTAAATAAAAAGGGGGTTTATAGGGGTTGACATTTTTATTTTTGGTTTATATAGTTTTGAATCTCCAATTATTAAATAATGGGATTGGTAGGCCCTTACATTTATTCTTTATTATGTATTATTAAAGTCCTTTTCTGAATGTTTATGAGGTACTCAGGGGTGCCACGACATCCTGGTTGAAAAGGCTGTCAGATCCGTCTGAACACCCGCTCTGCTAAATGTCGGCATAGCAGGAGCTTGGTAAGCACAGTGCAGTGAAGAGCAGTGGAGGTGGCTTTCTAAGTCTCTACAAAACAGTACCTGGCATAAGTGCAAGGCTATGTATGTGTGTATGCAGAATGTGTGAATACATCCTACTCAGTACCCCTGATTCTGACCCTGCATCTGGCTGCTGATCCAGAGCTACACCAGCGGCCATCCATAATGTATGTCCCTTGCAGTTCACTATCTTGGCCACACTTTTTCCTCACTGGGTCAGCATCCCTCACAGCCAGGTGTATTGTAATGGAAGAATGGTTCTGCCTTGAGGCTCTGGTGAGAGGAAAGCAGGGCACATAGGGGATCAAAAGGGAGGGTGAATATTGGCTTGCAGAGGTTAGCAAACAGGGTAGGGTATGAAGGTGTGCCAACAGAGCATTTTTAAGTACAGAGGTGACCAGAGAGGGGGTTTAAGGTACATAGAAAAGCAGATAGGGGTTTTTTGGTACAGAGGTGAGCAGAGAGGAGGTTTTGGGGTACAAAGGTGAGCAGAGAGGGGGTTTGGAGTGTGGAGGTGAGAAGAGAAGTGGTTTGGGGTTGAACAGTTAGATGCTGTCCTGGCCAGGAAGGTGAAAGTTAATTTGTATTCTGGATCCTTTGTCTTTTTGGCTGTTCTGCTCAGGGTCCAACCCACTTGTCTTGTGTCATATAAATTGGAATAGCGGTCTGGAGCGAGAGCGCAATTAGTTTTCCCCCTGCGACAGTTGAGGAAAAGAGAATCCCCAGAGAATTCCGCCGCCAGAGATACACTACGCCGCCGTAATCCACAACGAATTCGTTGTGGATTTGAAACAAAGCCAAGTAAGTTACGGCGGCGTAGCGTATCTGATACGCTGTGCCGGTGCCGATCTATGTGGATCTGGCCCAGAGATTTTAGCTTGAGGTTCACCCTGAAGACACCAGTGCTGAAGAAACGCCTCTGAAAGACTATGACTACTGGAATACACTTTTACAGGGCAGCGCACGAGCCTGTAGTTCTGAGTAGGAATGAAGGAATAACCTTGCATTGTATGTTGGACCGTGAAATGTCTATTTTTGCACCTTTCCAAGTAAACTATTGAAATGTTGTCCTTGCCTGGTCTCAAGTCATTAACCACTTCCAGACCTGCGCACGACGATGTACGTCCTCTTTTTAAAGATGGATATCTCGGTAACGGCAGCAGCTGCTGCCACAACCGAGGTATCCATCTTTAGTTTGCGCGGTCCTGTACACGATAACGGCGGTCTTCGCAGCAGATTCGCCGCAAGATCGCCGTTATCGGTGGCGGGAGAGGGCCCCCCCTCCCGCCGCTCTCCCGCGCCCTCCGCCGCTTACCGGAGCCGTCTGTAGCGACGGAGGAGATCGTGACCGTTCGGCTGCTGACTGGGGACGAGACTGAAGGAAAAATCTCCTTCGCCCGTCCCCATAGCTCTGCTGGGCGGAAGTGACGTCAAAACGTCAGTCCCGCCCAGCCTCTTAACCACTTAAGCCCCGGACCAATATGCAGCCTAAAGACCCAAGGGGTTTTTACAGTTCGGGACTGCGTCGCTTTAACAGACAATTGCGCGGTCGTGCGACGTGGCTCCCAAACAAAATTGGCGTCCTTTTTTCCCCACAAATAGAGCTTTCTTTTGGTGGTATTTGATCACATCTGCGGTTTTTAGTTTTTGCGCTATAAACAAAAATAGAGCGACAATTTTGAAAAAAAAGCAATATTTTTTACTTTTTGCTGTAATAAATATCCCCCAAAAACATATATAAAAACATTTTTTTTCCTCAGTTTAGGCCGATACGTATTCTTCTACCTATTTTTAGTAAAAAAAATCGCAATAAGCGTTTATCGATTGGTTTGCGCAAAATTTATAGTGTTTACAAAATAGGGGATAGTTTTATTGCATTTTTATTTTTTTTTATTTTTTTACTACTAATGGCGGCGATCAGCAATTTTTTTCGTGACTGCGACATTATGGCGGACACTTCGGACAATTTTGACACATTTTTGGGACCATTGTCATTTTCACAGCAAAAAATGCATTTAAATTGCATTCTTTATTGTGAAAATGACAGTTGCAGTTTGGGAGTTAACCACAGGGGGCGCTGTAGGAGTTAGGGTGCACCTAGTATGTGTTTACAACTGTTTGGGGGTGTGGCTGTAGGAATGACGTCATCGATCGTGTCTTCCCTATAAAGGGAATGACGCGATCGATGCGCCGCCATAGTGAAGGACGGGGAAGCCGTGTTTACACACGGCTCTCCTCGTTCTTCAGCTCCGGGGAGCGATCGCGACGGAGCGGCTATAAACAAATAGCCGCGCCGTGGTCCCGGATCGCTCCCCGAGCGGACCCGACCTCCGCATGTAGCGGGGGGGGTCCCGATCGGACCCCCCACCCGCTAATAGGCGAGGACGTACCCATACGCCCATGTGCCTGTACGTGCCATATTGTGGACGTATATGTACATGGGCTGGTCCTTAAGTGGTTAAAGAAACATTTTTTTTTTTGTCATTTGAAAAAATGACAGTTTAAAAAAAAAAAATTCTTGCATTTTAGTCTAAATATAAGATCTGAGGTCTTTTTGACCCCAGATCTCATATTTAAGAGGACCTGTCATGCTTTTTTCTATTACAAGGGATGTTTACATTCCTTATAATAGGAATAAAAGTGATCAAATTTTTATTTTATTTTTTTCAGTGTAAAAAGTAATAAAATAAATAAAAATAAATAAGAAAACAAAAAAAATGTTTTAAAGCGCCCCGTCCCGACGAGCTCGCGCGCAGAAGCGAACGCATACGTGAGTAGCGCCCGCATATGAAAACGGTGTTCAAATCACACAAGTGAGGTATCGCCGCGATCGTTAGAGCGAGAGCAATAATTCTAGCCCTAAAGCTAATCTGTAGCTCAAAAAATGCAACCTATAGAATTTCTTAAACGTCGCCTATCGAGATTTTTAAGGGTAAAAGTTTGACGCCATGCCACGAGCGGGCGCAATTTTTAAGCGTGACATGTTGGGTATCATTTTACTCGGCGTAACATTATCTTTCACAATATTTAAAAAAGTGGGCCAAATTTATTGTTGTCTTATTTTTTAATTCAAAAAAGTGAATTTTTTTCAAAAAAAGTGCGATTGTAAGACCGCTGCGCAAATACGGTGTGACAAAAAGTATTGCAATGACCACTATTTTATTCTCTAGGGTGTTAGAAAAAAATATATAATGTTTGGGGGTTTTAAGTAATTTTCTAGCAGAAAAAACTGTTTTAGTCTTGCAAACACCAAATCTGAAAAACACCTAAGGTCTGGAAGTGGTTAAAGAGGTGTATGGTAAGTAACTGGCACACACACAGTTAATGAGTGGATCTTAACACATTGGGGTATGAAGACATCAGTGTAGAGTGTAGTAATGTGAAGGCACATATGATTACCAGGAGTAACGGAAGTGTAACAAGCAGCCTGGCAATAGCGTGTACCTGTTAAAGGTGGCATGGCCTCTAACAGCGAGGGAGAGGTTGTCAGCACTCCTTCTGCCAGCGGTCTGCCTCCTATAGCAACGGTACCGCAGAGGCTCCCCATCCTGTACAGAGGTACAGAAGGTCAAAAGTTAAGTTAAGTGCACATGTGGAGCTCACACAGATTGCATGGCAGGGCCCACGCTACTTGGGAGTATGTGCAAAGTGTGGCTCTCGTGCTACCACTTTAAATAATTTTGCTTGACAGCTGCAAATACCGATTAGTAAATCAGTAATTCAAAAAGCTATTATAATTAACAGTGATCAAAAAATATAATCCAAGTGAAAACACATCAGTGTCAAATGAAATGATGAAGAACGGTGGACTTCTGTCAACCAATAAAAAGGTGAAATATAAATTAAAATAAAAAATGAAACAGTCCAAAAAAATGTAAACACAACAGTGTCAAATAAAGTGACTGAAGTAGCTGAACTATAATTTCCAAAGGTAAGTGACTGGTGTCTATTCCTGGTAGTGATTTGTGACACCTATGTGCTCTCTAGCAGCTCACCTCACTGCTGTAATATAACAGCATTGGATTAGACAGATCTTGCTCTGGGTGTCCTGATGTCTCTACCCCGCCTCCATGGATGTATGTCAGTGAAAAACCACAGCTAGTGGATCATAATTAAATTAGAAGTAAGATAAAACAAGGGTCATCATGGTAAGTATGGTGGAATGTCATCCAGCATCAGGGTAATCCCAGTTTGAGTGGTCCAGTGTGCAGCAGGAGATCCCAGCCGACCAGCAGAGGGGAGCCGCAACAGAAGAAAGCGCAAGAGGAGACAACTGTGCTGTCAGGAGTGTGGTGGATGTTGACATTGGCTCAGCATGTCCCTCCTAAATGCAGATTGAAGAGAAGGTGTGCATTGTCACAGGAAACAGAGTTAACTGTAGAACAGTTACAGTATCAGTGTACATGGTGTACGTTCATCTCTGAAAGTAGGGGTCTGCCCTAAGGTTGAGTATTACCCCATGGCAACCTCAGCCTTGTCTCAGGGCATTGATGAAGATGGCATGAAGTAAAGGTATCCCATATGTGTGTATAAGATGAACCTGTAACCAAGTGTCTAACATAGCCCAGAAGAACACACGCGGGTAGGCCTTCCAGGTGACCCAGTACTTGGCGCCCAACGAGTTAATGGGAAACATGGAGGATGTAACAAACAACCACACTGCCCTCACGCATTCTGGTGTGAACTGGCCCTAGTCTCAACTTTTTTTTTTTTAATTGTTCTGCACCGAAAATGCATTTCTGATTGCTAATGCATTGGGGCACCATTAAGAATTAATGACGGTCTTCTGTGCGTATGCTAAAGAGCAGCGTGTTTGCCTGCATGTCAGGAATGCAAACGATTTTGCATGTGTTCCCCGACATGCAATAGTGTGAAACAAGCCTTAACTGGGTTGCCACAAGACTGAAAAAAGGTTTAGAAACACTGGTTCATGGTTTAAATCACCCAAAGGCTTCTTATAATCTTGAAATGTTCCAGAGGCTACATCTTCCTTCCTACTGAACCTTCCAACTATGGCCCTGTTGCTTTCCTTGCAAATTCATACACAACACCTCCTACTCCGTATTGTAAAATATATACAGTATGAAGAATCCAATAGTGAGTAGTTATAGGTGGACAACAAAGGTCTCATTGCTAGCGTTTGCAAGAGTTATAAGAAGACAAAAACTGAAATAGCTTCCAATGCACTACATGTTTAACTAAGTTGCATATACACAAACTGTTAAAGCGGAGTTCCACCTTAAAAACAAACTTCAGCTCACTAGCTTCCCTTTAATTTAAATAAAAACATTTTGTAAAAAATGTATAAAAAATTCTTGCCTGCAAATGGCTGTTAGTAGGCAGATTTCCTAATCTGCCTAGTTCCTCTTCCGCGGTGGATCTACCTCCTAACTCGCCTGGCCTCCTGGGAAATGAGTGTTATAATGTAATAATTTCCCAGGAGTCTGTGGGCATTACAGTGCTACGAGCCCCGTTTAACTGAGCATTCGCAAGATCTTCGTTGTCATAACAACGGGGCGGGACGTTCCTCCGTCGCCACTCGTTGTAATGGCAACAAACTAACTGCGCTACGAGCGCCCTTTAACTGCGCATGCGTGAGATCGAGAGGTGCATGCTGGGTAACCTCTAGCTGAAAAAACAGGAAGAATAATCTACTGGGCTTCATATGCCCTTACCCACCATCATGGAAACGGCCTCAAGAACGCTGAGAAAATATACGGTAAGTTTTTGAACTGATTACTTTAGCGATCGGGAGAAATTAATATTTTTTTTAGAGAATAGATAGAGTAATTATGTTGATAGTGTAAAAATAAAAATGTATGTCCGGAACACCGCTTTAATTCCAAGAAAAATGGTTATGCAGACACGAGTATTATACTACAAGACTCAATATAAGCTGCGATATAGTTTTTGTTGAATTAAACAGCTGTAAATCCTAATCTTAATATGAATGTTCTCATTGGTTGGACCAAAGCAAAGGAAACAATAGCACAATAAGATGCAGAAGCTTAGCAGTTTCTAAAGATATAAAGTAAATCATTTTTTTTTTTTTTTTTCCAGAAGACTTTGTCAAGCATTACTTGATATTGGAGCATTGTCAAAGTACAACTAAAGGCAAAAAATGATACCCAGAACAGTAAGGGCAAATCTTCCAAAAGGGAAATAGGTTCTAGCGACCATGGTGACCTCAATTTCCTCTCATTTTCTGTTTTGTCTATGGGACAGGAGCTGAAGGAAAAGCTCCCCCATGGGACATAGTAAAGAAAAAAAACTGACAGTGTGTTATTTTAACCCTCCCTTATTTTGCATTTAAAGTGGATGTAAACCTGATTGTTTTTATGTCACAATGTACAGTATAAGATTTCCTATCATCTGTGCCCAGTCCTGCCACACAGAGTTAATCCAGCTCTGAGCAATCCTCTTTTATTGTTCAGTGAAATAGAACGGACTTACAGAGAAAAACCTTAGTCCGTTCTGCCCCCTTGCTGTGAATGACAGGTTATATACATATCTCATGCACTAGCCTGGAGACAGGCATCATTTTTTAATTCCCACCCCCACTCCTTTTCTAAAGTCATGTGGTTACTTTTCTGGATTTTGACTGGATATTAGTGATAATAGCAGAATTTAGTGTAAGGAAAGTGTAGAAGTGGGCAGGGAGTCTACTGAGATCACGACTCCACCCACCGAGCTCCAGACAACTGATCCACCCACAGAATCTTCAGTTTTTCAGTTCTTATAACAGACAGAGGGGAAACATTTGACAGGTAAGGATACATACAGGAGACATGTATATCCTTATAGATCAGCACTATGGCAGTAGTTTAGAAAGTATGAGAGTGGGTTTACATCCTCTTGAATCCTACTTTAGTTTAAAAGATGCTAAGTAGTAAAAACAAGGAAATCAATTATAATGATGTTTTTATTATTTTTTTAAATGTAATTAAAATAGTTTATATTGCATGACAGTATCCAAACACTACACTGTTTGTTAACATGTAAGTATGAGGCCCCGTACACACGACCGAGTTTCTCGGCAGAATTCAGCCAGAAACTCGATCGGAGCCGTATTCTGCCGAGAAACCCGGTCGTGTGTACACTTTTGGCCGAGGAAACGGACAAGGATCTTGTCGGGCCAAATAGAGAACATGTTCTCTATTTCCTCGTTAGTCAATGAGGAGACTTGGCTCGCCGAGATCCTCGGCGGCTTCATAAGGAACTCAACGAGCAAAACGATGTGTTTTGCCCATCGAGTTTCTCGGACGTGTGTACGGGGCTTAAAAGACATACATGTAAAATGAATGGTAAGTTTTTTTAAATTGTGTGTCCACACTGTTAAGGATTGTAATATTTCCTTTAAATATTAGATAACTATTTTTTCACACATTTGTAGTTAAGTAAGATTACGAGTTGTTCTGGTAAGGCTTCCCATAAACTACAGGATTATAGCTGCATTTTACATTCTTTCAGGGATTACATGAAAATACTGTTATGTAGTTATGTTACGCTTTCATATATGTTTCACCTTGTCCTGAAGACTTACACTATTGAAAGTTTGATAGAAAATATAAAATATGTTGACATTTGTTTTATTGGTTTAATTTTTCTTTTTAGAGTCATAAAAATTCCGAAATTCAATTTGAATGTTCGTTTTCTGGAAAGGTCCCCTTATGTTTACCTTCCAGAGTATTGAACAGTTGTAGCATATTTTATTAACCACTTGAGATCCGCGCTATGGTCGAAAGACGTCCACAGCACGGCTCTCAAGTGCCGGGTGGACATCCCTGGACGTCCCGTTGTTGTTGTTCCCTGTGCGTGCCGCTGGGTGGCGCGCAGCGGGGAAACAACGTGCCCGGCGCATCACTCCGGAGCCGATGCGAGTGCCTGACGGCCGCGATGTCCGCCAGACACTCGCGTCCGTCAGACACTCGCGATTAAACACAGAGCTCCACGTGCTGTGAGGGAGAGAGGAGACCGATCTGTGTCCCTTTACATAGGGACACAGCATCGGTCACCTCCCCCAGTCAGTCCCCTCCCCCCACACAGTAAGAACACAATGAGGGAATACATTTAACCCCTTCCTCACCCCCTAGTGTTAACCCCTTCACTGCCAGTCACATTTATACAGTAATTAGTGCATTTTTATAGCACTGATCGCTGTATAAATGTGAATGGTCCCAAAATTGTGTCAAAAGTGTCCGATACGTCCGCCGCAATATCGCAGCCCTGACAAAAAAAATCGCAAATCGCCGCCATTACAAGTAAAAAAAAACCCCATAAATCTATCCCCCATTTTGTAGGCACTATAACTTTTGCGCAAACCAGTCGCTTATTGCGGTTTTTTTTTTTTTTTACAAAAATACGTAAAAAAATACGTATCGGCCTTAACTGAGAAAAAAAATAGTTTTTTTTAAAAAAAATTGGGATATTTATTATAGTAACAAGTAAAAAAAAATATATATTTTTTAAAATTGTCGCTCTTTTTTTGTTTATAGCGCAAAAAATAAAAACCGCAGAGGTGATCAAATACCACCAAAAGAAAGCTCTATTTGTGGGGAAAAAAGGACGTCAATTTTGTTTGGGAGCCACATCGCACGACCGCGCAAATGTCAGTTAAAGCGACGCAGTGCCGGAAGCTGAAATTTCGCCTGGGCACGAAGGGGGTTTATGTGCCCAGTAAGCAAGTGGTTAATAATAAAGAAAATTGCAGTCATTTTCTTATACTGTCTCGAATATATTTTTGTTTATTAATTGTTTTGTGCATTAACAAAAGTGGAAAGCCCCCATTTCTATTTCCCTATGTCCCATGACATTTTTTGAAATGGTGGTTTTTCATGTTTTTAAAACACAGATGATTGCATGAGCTGGTGTCACTTCTGTTTTCCTACTTTAAGGGGTCTGAATATTTTTTTTTCTCATGGGAATCTCAATTAAACTCTACAGTGATTCCGGTTGCAGTAACAAAAAGGAAAATATTATTTTTCTACAACTTTTCAAAATAATTAACACAATTCAAAGCTCGAGAAGTTATAATAATCCATCCAAATATTTTTCTTTTGAATGGAGAAAGAGGAATTGTTAGATCTTCTGCCATTTTTTGTATTGCTGTTTGTGCCCCAGTTGGTGAGATTTTCCCTTTATCCTGTACTGGCGGTGACAATATTGACAGTGCCAGAAGAAGTGAGGGAAAATCTCAAATCGAAATACAGACAACAGTAAAAAGGTTGTGGGAGTTTTATCCTACCTCTCTCCTAAAAAGTGTTTATTGCTGCTACCAAACCAACTGCTGACATTGCCTGTGCTTGTAATCACACTAGAAGATATAACATTAAAGGCCCAGGCCACTTCTAGGGCCAGATCCACGTAGCGAATCGTAATTTTAGTCCGGCGTAGCGTATCCTAGTAACGATACGCCGCCGCAACTTGGAGAGGCAAGTGCTGTATTCACAAAGCACTTGCCTCTAAAGTTACAGCGGTGTAGCGTAAATCTGCCGGCGTAAGGGCGCGGAATTCAAATGTTAAAGATGTGGGCGTGTTTTATGTTAATTTTACTTGACCCGACGTAAATGACTTTTTTTTTAACGCGCATGCGCCGTCCGTGGGGGTATCCCAGTGCGTATGCTCGAAATTAACCCGCATCAAAGCCCTATTTGCGAACGACTTACGCAAGCGACGTAAAATTTTCAAAATTCGATGTGGGAACAACGTCCATACTTAACATAGGATACACCTCATATAGCAGGGGTAACTATATGCCGAAAAAAGCCTTATGGAAACTACGTAAAAAAATGCGCCGGCCGGACGAACGTTCGCGGATCGCCGTATCTAGCTAATTTGCATACTCAACGCGGAAATCAACGGAAACGCCACCTATGGCCAGAGTAAATATGCACCTAAGATCCAACAGCGTACTAAGACGTACGCCAGTCGGATCGAGCTCTCATTCAGTCGTATCTTGTTTTGTAGATACAAAACAAAGATACGACGGGGGATTTTAAAAATTATGCGGCGTATCAATAGATACGCCGGCGTAATTTCTTTGTGGATTTGGCCCCTAGTCCATTCACACTACTTTCAATCAAGTTCTGATGAAGGGGCCATTTATGACCTCTGAAACGTGTTAGCTACTCTTTGTATTATCTCCCTGGTTTTTGAATGGTGACCCTTAAATTTCAATTATTGTTAATGGTGGCTTCCAAATTCCAATTAGTCCCCCCCCCCCCCCCCGCTCATAGACCCCCACAACCATCAGGCAAGGGCTGTAGTGTTAGACCCTTGTCCTCATCAACATGAGGACAAAGTGATTTTCCAGGGGGGCCCAGGGCATGTTACCTGGTATGGTTTAGGAGGGGAGACATTAACTCTCTTTCCTGTCAGTTTGCATGCTTGGAAGGTTTGATGATTATTGTGATTCTGGTCAAGATGATAGGAATCTCCAGCTGTTTTGTTTACAAACTGAACATAGCAGCCGGGAGCTGTCATTTTTCTGGCACTCTCTTTTTTTTGCAAATTTCAGTGCTGGCTGTATAAAGTGCACAGATGCTCCCCTTCAGAGACAGGGAAATGGAGTTCTGCAGTTTTAATGTTTCACTTAAAGGATTACTAACATCTCTGTTCTCAGCCAAATAAAATTTTACCAAAAAAATAAATAAAATCTAAGCGTTGGTACATGTTATCTATAGCAGTCCCCTATGCCATTTGTTTGTGTCATGTACCTGGTTGGAGGCCGATCTGATGAGAGGGCTTCCCCTACAGCTGAACACCAAGCACCCGTGGAGGTGAGAACAGAGAGTGCTAGGCTCAAAGAAGCAAGGGTGCAATTTAGGTTGATGTGCTTAAAGTTGCATTCAGTGAAGACCATGGGGTAGCTGTCAACTGAACTCTCAAGATTAAGGTCAGGAACTCTGTTGTCCCTGGAAATGTAGTGGGACCAAGGCAGCGACCACAAGCAAGGTGACACCTGATGAAGAAGCAACGTCAGGCTGGCAGGATCAGCCTAAAGAAGCATAGTCTGGATGGTAACTGAGGTCTTGACAGGAAGATAAGCCAGGGAGTAGGCAGAAGCATGGTCAAGGAGGGAACCAAGGTCATACACAGAGAGCGCCAATGCGAATACCCTTGCTGTTGCACACTCATATCTGTGCAAACGAGCATGGCCATGTACAGTATTGGCAATTATGCCAGGTCTTTATTTTAGAACATGTATATCTTTGTTCTATCATCTCCTTCTCAGCACATGCTCATGTTTATTTCAAATAGAGCCCTGACAGATTGTCAATCTCATACCAATTAGCCTAGAAAATGGCCAGAAATGTTTTTGGCTGAAGTTTCGGATTGGGCACCCTTATTTTAGTCATGTTCACTGACCCTGCTTGAACCAAACCCAGGCATGTTTAACTCATCACTATTACAGACGCTATGGAGCAATTTATTCTCATAGACCACAAGAGAAGCTCTAAACTCTTCAAATCCTGTCTTAGCCTTCTCCTCTCTTTCTGTACACCTGCTCTTTCTTTACATTAGAGATTGGAAGGCTGGCAGGCAGCCAAGTTATTGTTGGGACGTGGGATTAGGGTAAAAAAAAAATCTAAAATGAAAGTGAACACACTGGGGTAGATTCAGATAGATTAGCGGATCTTTAGATCCGCGTAATCTATCTGATTTACGATCCGCCGGCGCAATTTTGCGAGGCTAGTGCAGTATTCAGAAAGCACTTACCTCCAAACTTGCGCCGGCGGATCGTAACTCCCCCGGCGGAATTCAAATTCCGCGGCTAGGGGGAGTGTACAATTTAAATCAGGCGCGTCCCCGCGCCGATTTAACTGCGCATGCGCCGCCGGCGAAATTTCCCAGTGCGCATGCTCCAAATGACGTCGCTAGGACGTTTCGGCATCAACGTAAATTACGGCCATCCGTATTCGCGACCGGCTTACGCAAACAACGTAAAAATTCAAAACTCGGCGCGGGAACGACAGCCATAATTAACATTGGATACGCCGCATATAGCAGGGGTAAGTATATGCCGGAAAAAGCCGAACGCAAATGACGTAAAAAAAAACGATGGGCGGGCGTTCGTTTCTGAATCAGAGGAAATCGGAATTTGCATATTCGTCGCGTAAAAAACCGAAGCGCTACCTAGCGGCTGGCGGGATATTGCAGCCTAAGATCCGACGGTGTAAGTCACTTACACCTGTCGAATCTAAGAGAGATCTATGCGTAACTGATTCTTATGAATCAGTCGCATAGATCCGACCGTCGGATCTCAGAGATACGACGGCGTATCAGGAGATACGCCGTCGTATCTCTTTCTGAATCTCCCCCACTTTCTGCTTTAGGGCCAATTTACACCAGAATGCGGTGCAGGAAACCCGTTGTAAGGCACCATGTTTTAATACCATATATTTATGGATTTTTACTTTCTGGTTATTGAAGAGCCATCTGGATCCTCCCTTCTGTTTTTTTTAGTGGATCGAATTAGAGGTAGGTGGGTGTAAACGGCCACAAGTCTGTTTACATCTGTGGCTAAATAGAGGGTCGGACTGATCGTGTCAAAGGGGGCTAAGGCTGCTTTCACACTGATGAGCTGCAATATACCAACACTGGGGGTGCAGCGCAGTGCACCTGTGGCTTTCCTGCAGGTTAGCTGCACTTAGACTTCTATTATATTCTGCAGGTGTGGTGCACTTTCTGAAGTACACCAACCCACAGGTAAAAACAGAAGTCTATGGCTCAATGCAGGTAACCCCGCAGGTGTTCTGCGCTGCACCTGGGGATCAGTTTGAAAGCAGCCCAGTAACCACTGCAGAACAGATATGTCCATATATACACTGTGGGCTAGATTTACATAGCCCGCCCTAACTTTGCGGCGGCGTAGTGTATCGTATTTACACTACGCCGCTGTAAGTTAGAGAGGCAAGTACATGATTCACAAAGTACTTGCCTGCTAAGTAACGGCGGCATAGCCTAAAGCGCCTAATTCAAAATAGGCTGAGGGGGCGTGTTCTATGTTAATTTGTGTTGACCTGACGTGATTGAAGTTTTTTTGGAACGGCGCATGCGCCGTCCGCCTACATATCCGAGTGTGCATTGCAGCAAAGTACGCCGCACGAGCCTATTGGTTTCGACGTGGACGTAAATTATGTAAATCCCTATTCACGGACGACTTACGCAAACGACGTACAATTTTCGAATTTCGACGTGGGAACGACGGCCATACTTAACATTGGCTACGCCACCTAGGGGGCATGTTTATCTTTAGGCGGCCTACAGTATCTCTTACGGAAACGGCGTATCTTTACTGCGACGGGCGGACGTACGTTCGTAATTAGGCGTATCTAGTGATTTACATATTCTACGCCGACCGCAATGGAAGCGCCACCTAGCGGCCAGCCTACATATTGCACCCTAAGATAGGAAGGCGCAAGCCGTCGTATCTTAGATAGGTTTAAGTGTATCTCTGTTTGAGAATACACTTAAACTTAGGTCGGCGCAGATTCCGATTTAGGTCTGCGTATCTACTGATACGCCGGCCTAACTCTTACTGAATATAGCCCTGTGATTTTAGTATTAAACTTACTTAAACTGACAGTCTTCCATTCGGGTATCACCAGCTCTTGCTGTCCCAGGCAGAGATAATTTGGTATCACTCCACCTGTGACAGGAGTTGGTGCTATACATGAAGCATCGGCTTATGCTAACCCACCATCCCAAAGCAGAAGGTCGTGGGCCACATCAGAGGGCTCGGTGGGCCACATGTGGCCCCAGGCCACTGGTTGGGCACCCCTGCTTTAAACCTTTGAGGATGAATGAATTATAGCACAGTGTCTGCATCTAAAGAGGTTTGTGATTACTTGTTTGAATGATTGTTTACTCCTTATTTCAAATGTGTAAATGTTGGAATGCCAATAGCCTGCCCATAGTTCTTTAAACTGCAATGTAGATTTTCAGTCATTTAGCACACATTTGTAATTCAGTGGGCAGAAGGTGCATACAATATTATACAATGGCTTCACCTTCAAGGAAAATGAAATAGGAACATATATCCTGCATTATTTAATAACCCTTAGCAAAGCTCTTAAAATGTCATGCTTTGCTGCTTCTACCTTTCATGATTATTTTTCAGGCCCCAGTGGCTCCAGAAGGGGGATGTTTGTTGATAAATTTACAGGCAGAGTAATACAAGCATTGGGAGAACGAAATGCAGTATTGAAATTGATCATGGTGGATCACAGTGGGACAACACAGGTAAAATGACATGAGCCTTAGTTCTCTTGTCACCTCACCACAGCCCGAATAGTGGAGAATAATAATACGTGAACTTGTTGAATGATAACTTGCTGTTCCTGAATTATTTTATGAATTATAATGTACTCACGAAAGCATAAAAAGTGGAATGCAAAAACAAGCAATGGGATATAGGTCATTACCGTATTTTCCGGCGTATAAGACGACTTTTTGGATGCAAAAAAATGCATCCAAAGTCGGGGGTCGTCTTATACGCTGGGTACGGTCTCCGTGCAGCTGCGATCGTTCATGATTTCAAAGCCGCGCCGTCTTCTCAGCTTGTCCTGTGATTGGCGGAACACAAAACTTCCCAGCAGCGCCTCTGTTCTGTGTTCCGCCTATCACGGATGCCTTCTCATCCTCGGACGAGATGAGAAGGCATCCGTGACTGGCGGAACACAGAACAGAGGCGCTATTGGGAAAATTTGTGTTCCGCCAATCACAGGACACGCTGAGAAGACGGCGCGGCTTTGAAATCATGGACGCTCGCAGCAGATGGAGACTGTCACCGGCCTGCAAAACGTGAGTGATGGCACAGTGGGGGGGGGGGGGGGGGGAAGTGGGGGCAAGTGATGGCACTGTGGGGGCAAGTGATGGCACTGTGTGGGCAAGTGATGGCACTGTGGGGGCAAGTGATGGCACTGTGTGGGCAAGTGATGGCACTGTGGGGGCAAGTAATGTGATGGCACTGTGGGGGCAAGTAATGTGATGGCACTGTGGGGGCATGTAATGTGATGGCACTGTGGGGGCATGTAATGTGATGGCACTGTGGGGGCATGTAATGTGATGGCACTGTGGGGGCAAGTAATGGCACAGTGGGGGCATGTAATGGCATAGTGAGGCTTGAAAAAAGCCTGTTTCTGTCAGCGGTTGTTTCTGTCAGCGGTTGTTCTGGCTACCCCCCAGCTTCCAGAAAGACTAGTAGGAAGGGGGTAGTCTTATACGGCGAGTATATCCCAAAACCAAAATTTTTCCTGGAAAATTAGGGGGTCGTCTTATACGCCGAGTCGTCTTATACGCCGGAAAATACGGTAGGTTTATCTGAATTGTAGGGGTGCTACTGATTAGGGGAAAAAAAAGCTTAAAATACAATATAAAAAGTATGAAATGTTATAAATAAATATATAGATACAGATATTACGGTATATATAAATATATAAAGACGTGTGCTTAAAAAAAAAAAAAAATGTTAACTGTGAAGGTCTGAACTGTGTTTACCAAGAGGCAACTTGCAATTGAAATGACATATAAATTATACATTGAAGTGCTGCATCAAAACATGCACCTAAATAATTGAACATTCCTGCTGTATAACAGTACTCTTACAGCACAGCTTTCACAGATTAAAGATGATCATGCTCTACCTTTTACAGCTGGAAATATCTTTAAGGCAAGTACAAAATATACTTTATACAAATAAATATTATAAATAATTAAAAAACAGTAAGGTCTGGTTCACATTGGGTACGCTTTGGTACGATTTAAGATGCGATTTGACATGTCAAATCGCATCTCAAATCGGCGGCATTTGCCGGCAATTGTCGGCAATGGCACCGTCCTAATCGGTGCGATGCCGCATCTGCGGCGCTGCACCGATTTAAAAAAGTACCGTATTTATCCGCGTATACCGCGCACTTTTTCCCCCTGAAAATAGGGGGGAAATCACGGGTGTGCGTTATACGCCGATAGTGTACCTTGGGCTCGGAGGGGAAGGAGGGGGACGAGCTCTGCCGAGTGCCGACGAGCGCCGCCGGAATTCACGAGCCGTCTCTCCTGTTTACTCAGCTCTAACGTCACACACACAGTTCCGCTTCCGCCACCGTCATTGGACCAGTGTTCCATCAATCACAGGAGCTGGTCCAATGACGATGGCGGAGGCAGGGCTGTGTATCCTCTCACGATCCGTACCTGGAAGTGACCACTGTGCTTCACGGAACGCTGTCCCCCTCTCCACAGCACCGGAGGAATACGATCTCCCACCACCGCTGACAGAGGCATGGGAAACAGCGACCCCAGTCCACCACCAAATTCCCTTGTGAGTGACACTTTTATATGAATTTTTTATGAATTGCCTTTTTTATTAAAACAATGAGATTACTGGAGATGGGCTGCATTTAGGCTGGAGATGGGCACATAGGCTGCATTTAGGCACAGATTAGGCTGCAGATGGACACTGACCACAACATTTAAAAAAACGTTTTTTCCCTGAAACTTCCCTCTGAAATTGGGGTGCGCGGTATACGCTGATAAATACGGTAGTTCCTGTACTACTTTTTGCGATTTCAGGCCGCGATTTACATCCTGCACAGATGTCTCTGAAATTGCGGCCGAAATCGGGACTGCCGGAAGGAGTGAAATGGTGCGAGTTCAGCTGAACTTGTACGGCTTCACTCCCGCAGCCCAGTGCGAACCTGGGCGTATACTCAAAGTTTTCTTAGCTACCAAAGATTTTGAAGCAACCCACAACGCACATCTGAAATAGTTAACTCATTTTAACCACTTCAATACCGGCCTATCGTCATATGACGTCCACAGATGGGATCTCCCATCCTGGGTGGACGTCATATGACGTCCTGTGTTTGCGGGGGGGGGGGGTATCTGAATGATGCCTGCAGCTAGAGGCATCATTCAGATATCCATGTCTTCAGCCGGCGATCCTGCACACCATAAGAACGATCATAGCTTGATTGTTCTTATAGGCGGCGGGAGGGGACATTCCCTCCCTCCCGCCGCTATCCGGTGCTTCTCCGGGCTCTCCCGTGCCATCGGGGGCCCGGAGAAGGAAGAAGCATAGGGGGCCCGCAAGAAGCATAGAGATGACTGGTGATGGTCACCAGTCATCTCTATGACTGTCTGAGGACCCGGGCGCGATGTGATGACGTCACGCCCGGGTACCCGTAAGTAAACAAAGCCGCAATTGGGCCTAGTGAGCAACACTGATCATGAGATCGGTGAATTTTTTTTCACCAATCTCATGCTTTCCAGCCTGGAGGAGAGATGCGGGGTCTTATTGACCCCGCATCTCTCCATAAAGAGGACCTGTCACACACATTTCCTATTACAAGGGATGTTTACATTCCTTGTAATAGGAATAAAAGTGATAAAAAAAAATAAAAAGTGTAAAATAAATAAATAAATAAGTAAAAAAAAAAAAAAAAAAAAAATTAAAACGCCCCTGTCCCCGGCAGCTCGCGCGCAGAAGCGATCGCACGCGTAAGTCCCGCCGACATATGTAAACGCCGTTTAAACCACATATGTGAGGTATCGCCGCGTGCGTTAGCGTGCCAGCAACAATTCTAGCACTAGATCTCCTCTTTAAATCTAAACTGGTAACCTGTAAAAATGTTCAAAGCGTTGCCTATGGAGATTTTTAAGTACCGAAGTTTGGCGCCATTCCATGAGTGTGCACAATTTTAAAGCGTGACATGCTAGGTGTCTATTTACTCGGTGTAACATAATCTTTCATATTTTACAAAAAAATTGGGCTAACTTTACTGTTTTGTTATTTTTTTAATTTGTGAAACTATTTTTTTCCAAAAAAAAGAAGTTTGAAAAATTATTGCGCAAATACCATGCAAGATAAAACGTTGTAATGATCATCGTTTTATTCCCTAGGGTGTCTGCTAAAAAAACATATATAATGTTTGGGGGTTCTGCGTAATTTTCTAGCAAAAGAATGATGATTTGTACATGTAGGAGAGAAGTGCGGTGTGTATAAAAGCCCTGTATTGAAGTGGTTAAAGGAGTTGTAAAGGAAAACATTTTTTTGCCTAAAATTAATGTCTGCAAGGTAGACAGACAGAATAGTGTAATGATTCTGTTAAAAAAAGAGTAAATACCTATTAAATTCCTTCATCTATATCACCTCCGGCATTTTAGTTTCTCTCATTCACTTCCTGGTTTGCATCGCCCGTTCATGTAAGAACTACATTTCCCAGTATGAATTACGGCACGCCCAGTAATTCACACCTCCTTGAAGTCTCTAACACATAGAGAGCGTCCTGCCACACAGATGTAGTTCCCAGGAGGGGGTGAGCACATTACTGACCACCGCAGTAAACCCTCCCGTCACGGTGGTCAGTAAAATCAGACAAGCAGGAAGTGAACAGAACAGAGAAGAAATAGAGCAACTTCTGCAAAAACGAACAATGAGGAAGGGAAAAAGAGGAATGTCTGCAGGTAAAGGATGCTTATTATGAAAAAAAAATGTCCTTTACAACCCCTTTAAAGCAGTCAGTGTTTCAATTAGCTTTGAAACAACAGCCAAATTGTAGCCTAATTAAAGGATGACCTACATTTACTTTGAAATATATTTTTATTATTTAGGAAAGATGTTTTTCATGCATCGGTTGTTAAACCTTTCATGACAAGAGTTTATTGAAACCTTTAATGCCCAGGACAAGTTTGGCAGCTTCAGTATGTGTCCTTTTACAGTACTTAAAAATAACTCCATGACTTCATTTTTATGTGTGTGTGTATTTATATATATATTAGGGATGCACCGAATGGAAATTTTGGTACCGAAAATGAAGGATGCACTAGGCTGAAAATCGAAACCGAAAATTACAGTTTTTATATTTAAAGCAGGGATTCACCCGTCTATCATGCCATGCAGCATACTAGCGTCAGCTACAGTATGCATTTATTTTATTTTTTTCCACTGTACTCACTGTTTAATCCGTTTTAGGCTCCCTCGGGGGGTAGGCGTTCATATCAAGAGGGGAACATGATTGACGGCCAGCTATGGCGCGTCACGCTTCCCGGAAATAGCCGAAATAGGACTTGGCTCTTCACGGCGCCTGCGCAGTCAGCTCCTAGTCTGTGCGCAGGCGCCGTATAGCGCCGTGAATAGCCGAGACCTACCCCGACTATTTTCGGGAAGCGTGACGCGCCATAGCCGGCCGTCAATTATGTTCCCCTCTTGATAGGAACGCCTATTCCCCGCGGGTGTCTAAAACGAAACTATTGGATAACACTGTGAGTACAGCGCAAAAAAAAAATATAAAGGCATACTGTAGCTGACGCTAGTATGCTGCATGGCATGGTAGAAAGTAGTTTTTTAGGGTGAACCTCCGCTTTAAATTTTAAATATAATTGTATTTGACATTTAAATTAATATGAATTTATTGTTGCCCAATTATTGGCACCTTTAATGCAAGAAAGGTCAAGAAAAATGGAGCCTGCAGTCTCTAACTTGTATAATTTCCTCAGTTTCTAACCATCTCGTGTATCATATCCTCAGTCTCTAACCATCTCTTGCATCCTGTCCCCAGTCCCTAACCATCTCTTGTATCATGTCCTCAGTCTCTAACCATCTCTTGTATCATGTACTCAGTCTCTAACCATCTCTTGTATCATATCCTCAGTCTCTAACCATCTCTTGTATCATGTACTCAGTCTCTAACCATCTCTTGTATCATGTCCTCAGTCTCTAACCATCTCTTGTATCATGTCCTCAGTCTCTAACCATCTCTTGTATCATGTCCTCAGTCTCTAACCATCTCTTGTATCATGTCCTCAGTCTCTAACCATCTCTTGTATCCTATCCTCAGTCTCTAACCATCTCTTGTTTCATGTCCTCAGTCTCTAACCATCTCTTGTATCATGTCCTCAGTCTCTAACCATCTCTTGTATCATGTCCTCAGTCTCTAACCATCTCTTGTATCCTATCCTCAGTCTCTAACCATCTCTTGTTTCATGTCCTCAGTCTCTAACCATCTCTTGTATCATGTCCTCAGTCTCTAACAATCTCTTGTAGTATGTCCTCAGTCTCTAATCATCTCTTGTATTATGTCCTCAGTCTCTAACCATCTCTTGTATCATATCCTCAGTTTCTAACCATCTCTTGTATCATGTCCTCAGTCTCTAACCATCTCTTGTATCATATCCTCAGTTTCTAACCATCTCTTGTATCATGTCCTCAGTCCGCAGGGTGGATAAAAAGCAATGATTTAAAAAAAAATATATAAGAAAAATCAGATTTTTTACATTTAAATCGATTTTTTTTATCAAATTTATTTTAATAGAATGATTTTGGAGTAAAAATCTATTTAAAGATAGTTTTCTATTTAAGATACATTAATTGTTTAGTTTATTCAGCATGAAATTGAGCATGAGGCTGTATATTCTGCAATAGTAATATTCCTGAATAATTGGGTTTATCTCTTGGTTACTGTGAAATTGTGTGAATGCATCAATGCAGTGCATGGTATCTCGGCTTGCAGAGCTTGGATTCATTGAATGAGTTTACCAACATTTTTAATTTATCCTATTGTTTTTTTCAACTCTATGTACATTACAAACTGTATGATTGAATCGGTTCTGATATCACTCATTTACTAACCTGAGGCCGCGTACACACGATCTCTTAAACCGATGGGAATGGTCTGATGGACCGTTTTCATCGGTCCAAACCAATCGTGTGTGGGCCCCATCGGTTATTTATCCATAGGTTGAAAAAAAGCAATCTTGTTTTAAATTTAAAAATCCACGCATGCTCAGAATCAAGTCGACGCATGCTTGGAAGCATTGAACTTTGTTTTTTTCAGCACGTCGTTGGGTTTTACGTCACCGCGTTCTGACACGATCGTTTTTTTAACCGATGGTGTGTAGGCACGACTGACCACCAGTCATCTTCATCGGTTAACCGATGAAAACGGTCCATTAGACCGTTTTCATCGGATGGACTGATCGTGTGTACGCGGCCTCACAGTTTATTAATAGGAAACCTTCATTTTGTTTGCAAATATTAAATATTAAAGATTCTATCTACCAGCAAGAATAAGTCCTTACATTTAAAGAGCACCTGTCATTTCAGATCCATCATGGCAGCGCCTGTTAGCGGGCATCCACTCACCTACTGCCGCCACGTCCATGACCTTGTTGTGTCACTGCCGCATCACCAGCCATCCCATTAAAGCGAATGGGACTGTCGGTGAGTCAACAGAAAGTCTGAGGAGGAGCTGCTGCATGACAGAGAGGAAAGTTGCTCTTTAAAAATTATGATTTAAGTCAAATTGATTTAAATCAAGCGTTTTTACTGGTGATTTAAATCAACTTGATTCAAATCCATCCTGGATACAAGAAATCACTGCAGCCTTACCAGTGCCCATCAGATGCAGCCTGCCAGTGCCCATCAGATGTAGCCTGCCTGTGCCCATCAAATGCAGCCTACCTGTGCCCATCAGATGCAACCTGCCTGTGCCCGTGGATGCAGCCTCTCACCAGTGCCAGTGCCTGTCATGAAGCCTCTCACCAGTGCCAGTGTATGCAGCCTGCCTGTGCCTGTCATGCAGCCTCTCACCAGTGCCAGTGTATGTAGCTTGCCTGTGCCCGTCATGCAGTCTCTCATCAGTGCCAGTGCCGTCATGCAACCTCTCACCAGTGCCAGTGTATGCAGCTTGCCTGTGCCCGTCATGCAATCTCTCACAAGTGCCAGCGCCTGTTATGCAGCCTCTCACCAGTGGCAGTGTATGTAGCTTGCCTGTGCCCATTATGTAGCCTCTCACCAGGCCCTGTGTATGCAGCTTGCCTGTGCCCGCCATGCAGTCTCGCACCAGTGTCAGTGCCCATTATGCAGCCTTTCACCAGTGACAGTCCCCATCATGCAGCCTTTCACCAGTGCCAGTGAATGCAGCTTGCCTGTGCCCATCGTGCAGCCTCTCACCAGTCCCCGTGTATGCAGATTGCCTGTGCCCGCAATGCAGCCTCGCACCAGTGCCAGTACCCATTATGCAGCCTTTCACCAGTGACAGTCCCCATCATGCAGCCTTTCACCAGTGCTAGTGTCCATCATGCAGCCTCTCACCAGTGCCCATCATGCAGCTGCTCACCAGTGTCAGTGGATGCAGCTTGCCTGTGCCCATCATGCAGCCTCTCACCAGTGCTAGTGTCCATCATGCAGCCTCTCACCAGTGCCCATCATGCAGCCGCTCACCAGTGTCAGTGGATGCAGCCTGCCTGTGCCCGGATCAGAGCGGCGATCTCCAATGGGTGGTACCTGGCAGCATGGCTATCGCTACTGCGCATGTGTGATTTTCGTCGCAATTTACGACAATATTTTCCTTTCAGTGATGTGACGAAAAACACAATTTTCGGCAGTTTATTTTCGGCCACTGAAATTTCGGTGCATTCCTAATATATATATATTATATACATATATATATACACACACACACACACAGTATACTGTAGATGACATGTAAGGTTTTTTTATTTGATAAACTATTTAATAAAAACTCTATTATATTTTATTATTCATTGAAAAATATAATTTTTCCTATTTTTTATTTATTTTATTTAATACTAAACTCAGTTGGGCTGAGCAGCACAAGGAATGAAGGGCCTGGTATGGAATTTAGAGGGACCCCCACACAATATTTGTTTTATTTTGGTTTGGGGTTCCCGTTAATTTTATTCCAGACCCAATGGGCCTGGTAATGGACTGGGGGGGAACCCATGCCATTTTTTTCAATGACTTTTATCTGTATTGCTGGGACCCGACGATTCATTATAGTCGCAAGTGGTTTTGAATTACTTTTTTTCCCTTTCAAAAATGTCATTTAGCGCAGGGACTGTTCTAAACACGGGAAAAACTTGCCACTTTACACGCATACTGTAGACACCCCCCAGGTACGAAATTTAAAGGAATATTTCACTTTTATTGTTTCATTTTAAGCATTATTAAAATCATTGCCCATGAAAAAACAGGATTGCATTGATACATATCCCCTGGGACAGGACCCAGGTCCCCAAACACTTTTTATGACAATAACTTGCATATTAAAGAGGAGTTCCACCCAAAAATGGAACTTCCTCTTAACCCACTCCTCTCCCCCTTACATGCCACATTTGGCATGTAATTTTTTTGGGGGGGGGAGTGGGGGCTTCAGGAGAAGGGGACTTCCTGTCCCACTTCCTCCTTCCGCCGAGGGGCTGCAAAGGCGATTAAGCTTAATCGCCTTTTGGCAGCCCCTCCCTGTAGGCGATCGCCTAGGACACGTCAGGTCCTAGGCGATCGCCTGTCCAATCAAACAGCGCAGCGCCGGGCCACGCCGCGCGCGCATGCGCAGTGCCGCGCCGCGCGCATGCGCAGTGCCACGCCGCGCACATGCGCAGTGCCGCTCGCGCATGCGCAGTGGGTGCCCGGCCGTGAAGCCGAAAGCTGTCACGGCCGGGTGCCCACAGTGACAATGAAGACGCCGGCCAGGGAGGGGGGGAGAGGAGCGGACCCCCGGCCGGCGTGTCGCTGGAACGCTGGAGCAGGTAAGTGTCAGTTTATTAAAAGCCAGCAGCTACACTTTTTGTAGCTGCTGACTTTTAATAAACTTAAAAAATGGGTGGAAAACCCCTTTAACCTTTAAAATTAGCACTTTTGATTTCTCCCATAGACTTTTAAAGGGTGTTCCGCAGCTTTCGAATTTGCCGCAAACACCCCAAATTGTTCGCTAGTCGGCAAACACTTACGTTTGACTCGAACATCGGGCTCATCCCTAGTATACATTAACTACCCTGATCCTAGGGATAAAGTCCTCGATTAGGGTGAAAAAGCGGTTAAGCAATGGCAAAGAAGGCTATTTATTATTGGGCTACATATTACAATTATTGAAAAAAAATAAAACCACATATCAATAGTACTCTACATTAAGTTTACACAGTGCTGTCACACCACAATCCCACCACCAAGGTGAATAAAACCAATGTTATTAAAAAAACGTCTGGACGTCTGGTGATATACGTGTTAGAGAATTCCAGCACAGACAACTGTCGCATATGTTAGAGTAAAAATGAATTGTAAAGCTGGAACCTATGACACATGTTAGCCCCGGGCCCCTATTCTATTGCTGCCTCCTCAAAGGTAATAATTTTATGGATCATACAATTCCCATAGAACTGTTGTTGTAGGGAAGGCTATATTAGCTCATAAACCATAGTCTCCATAATGTTAAAATGGACAGCAACTACCGGCAGGTACAAAGATGAATCTATTGTATTTGATGTTGGTACAAAGCAAATGCAAGTGGTTCAATTGCCGTGTGCGGTGTTCCCGCTAATGAACCTTCAAGGTGTACATCGAAGAATGACCAGCTGTAGACACCCTGCTCGATCAGCCCCTAAGGCCTCGTACACACGACCCGACATGTCTGATGAAAAAGGTCCGCGGACCGTTTTCATCGGACATGTCTGCTGGCAGAATTTGGTCTGATGTGTGTACACACCATCAGACCAAATTCCCCGCAGACAGAAAACGCGATGACGTGGCGGCGACGATGATGCGGCAACGTGCGCAAACCCAGAAGTTCAATGCTTCCACGCATGCAACGAATCACTTCGATGCATGCACGGGATTTCGGGCCAGCGGACATGTCCGATGAGTCGTACTGACCATCAGGCATGTCCGACGGACAGCTTTCCAGCGGACATGTTTCTTAGCATGCTGGAAACCTGTCCGCTCGGCCAGGAATCCGGTCCGCTAGGCCCTACACACGGTCGGACATGTCCGCGGACCAGTTTCAGCAGACATGTTCGGTCGTGTGTACGAGGCCTAATGGATCGCTACTCAAATCTGTAATGAACTCCAATTCAGGTGACTCCAAATAATAAACAGGGTGTATGTGAAGTTAATTAGCAGGCATTTATCCTGTTGCAAATAGTGTCCAGACACTGCATACATCCATTCCATACACTGTGACAAGATACAGCATCGTCCCAAAGTCACCTTAGCTTAACCCAAATACTAGAAGTCCAAAATCGGAGCGGGCTAGTATGTCTCGCTAGTTATATGTTAAATGGCAGTCCACATGCTGCAAACAGGTCTTACCACACCGGTAGGGAAGAATCCTGATCCCCTGGGATCAGGGTGGCTTCTGTGTATGATATTTGAACTCCCCTTTATTTTAGATGGGGCTCCCAGATTCTAAAAAGTTGCCCCCACACATCCACACTCAACTAGTCAGGAATTTGGAGAAAAGGCCCTTGCTTATCAACACAGAGACAAGGGGCCAGATTCACAGCCGAGATACGACGTAGGAAACTCAGATACTCTGTCGTATCTCTCAGAGTATCTATGCGACTGATTCATAGAATCAGTTACGCATAGATATCCCTAAGATCCGACAGGTGTAATTGTTTTACACTGTCGGATCTTAGGATGCAGTACCGCGGCCACAGCTGGGGGGAGTTTGCGTCGTAAACCAGCGTCGGGTATGCAAATTAGGAGTTACGGCGATCCACAACGGTTTTTCGCGTTCGCTACGTCGCCGCTAGTCTAGTTTCCCGTCGCAAAGTTAGTCGTCGTTTTGGGTGCCTTAACTTTACACAGCACACGTATGTGCTGTATAAAGTATGGCCGTCGTTCCCGCGTCGAAATTTTAAAATTCACGTTGTTTGCGTAAGACGTTCCGGGAATATGGAAGTACGCTACGCACATCGCCGTTCGAAAAAATGACGTCACTTCGCGCAAAGCACGGCGGAAATTTCGAAACGGAGCATGCGCAGTAGGTCCGGCGCAGGAGCACGCCTAATTTAAATGGAACACGCCCATTTAAATTACGCGGGCTTACGCCGGAGGCCGCCGGCGTAGGTTTTTATTGCAAGTGCTCTGTGAATCAGGCACTTGCGATGAAAACTTGAGGCGGTGTAATGTATCTACGATACGTTACGCCGCCGCACTTCTACCTGAATCTGGCTCAAGGTGCTTAGCCAGGGGGTCCCAAGTTTTTTTTGCATGGAGTTCCCCTACAATCCCAAAAATCCATACCAGGCCCTCATCAAGGACAAAAATCTGATTTTGATTTTAGTAGGCAATAATTCTGCTTTTTTCATGGAGTTTTCTCTTAAAATCTGTAATAAGGTATGTGGTCTTTTAGGTAAATTCTACTTTAGCGCCTGACCTCCTGATAATTTTGGGGCAGAGATTCTAAATGCGAGTTTCAGGACACTTCCTAATTCCTTGATGAGACACTTCAGATGTGAATACATCTCCTCTGCTAAAAGCACATATAGATGCATGCAACAGACTCCTGCTACAGTACCCGCCCTGTTTTTCCATCAGCCTGATGTAATGAGGTGGGCTGGTCACTCCATGAAGGAGAAAAATTATCTGTGCTTTTATGTTGCTTTGATGATTAGATTGTTTTTATAAAAAGTATGTTGACTTTTAATACCTGAGATAAATTGGCTTGTCTTGTTCCTGGGACCTGTGATGCATTGCAGTGTAGTATTTATATATATATATATATATATAATTATATATTGATATATATGTAAAACGGGGGTATTCCTGCGCTATTGTGGGTAAATAGAGTTGCTCAAGGGTGCCGCAAACACGTAAGGGTCAAACACTACCCATGAAAGAATCACAAAAAAAATAAAAAATAAAATAGTGGTGTTGCGCTCCCTCATGAAATAACAAAATAACATATAAACCTAGATGAATGCAGAGAGAATTAATTATATAAAATGATATAGATAAATATATAAAGTGCTGCTGTGCTGCAAACAAATGACTACAGGTGCAATTATATAAAGTGCAATGATAATAAAATATATAAAATATTCAAAAAATTGGAATTAAAAACAATGCGTGTAGCAATGCGTGTAGCATTAGAAACAAATGGAAATAAAGGGCCTGATCCACAAAAACCCGGCGTAACTTAATTTTTCCCGTTTAAGTTACACCGCCGCAAAATCTCTACCTAAGTGCCTGATCCACAAAGCACTTACCTAGAAATTTTGAGCGGTGTAACTTAAATCCGTCCGGCGCAAGGCGTTCCTAATCTAATGGGGCGAGTCCCATTTAAATTAGGCGCTCTCCCGCGCCGGACGTACTGCGCATGCTCCCGACGCGATTTTCCCGACGTGCATTGCGCAAAATTACGCTACGCCGAGTTTTGTGAATCGCGCCGGGTAAAAAAAGAGATGCGGCGGGAAAAAAAAAAATTAAAAAAAATTGACAGCGTCGCGGGAAAGAAGGGTCTACTTTTACATGGTGTACTAACTTTACACTTTGTAAAAGCAGCCCTAATTTTGCGACGGCAAACTAATACTTACGGAGAAAAAACGAAGCGTAAAAGCTTTGTGGATCTCCGTAAGTGCAAATTTGCATACCCGATGCTGGATTTCGACGAGAAATGCCCCCAGCTGAGGCTGCGGTACTGCATCCTAAGATCCGACAGTGTAAGTCCCTTACACATGTCAGATCTTCTGCCTATCTATGTGAAACTGATTCTGTGGATCAGTTCCATAGATAGAAACAGGGATACGACGGCGTATCAGTAGATACGCCGGCTTATCCCTTTTGTGGATCAGGCCCAAAGTCCCTTGTGAGTGTAGCAAAAGGTGGATATTCTCAGAAGGGGAAAATTACATATAACATATAAACCTAGATATATGAATGCAGAGAGATTAAATTATATAAAATTATATAAATAAATATATAAAGTGCTGCTGTGCTGCAAACAGGTGCAATGATATAAAGTAAAATGATAATAAATATTCAAAAATTGATAATAATTTGAATAAAAAACAATGCGTGTAAAACTAGAAACAAATGAAAATAAAGTCCATTGTGAGTGTAGCAAAAGGTGCTAAAGTGCTGGCGAATCTCAGAAGGGGGAAATCAATTCCTCTGGATCCAGGGTGCAGAGTGTAGTTTTGCTGGTGCTCTGTAACAGTAACAGGTGGCACTGTGACTTCTGTGAGAGGTGGCTCTTCGGTGTAAGTAACACCCGTGGGTGTACTACCTTCTTACCTTACTGCTGTAAGGTAAGCAGCATTGAAAGATATGGTGGAATGCTAGGTAATTCGAAGTGGGGGAGGGGATTCCTTCCTTCTCCAGCATTTCCAGTAATGTGTGGATGCGGAATGGGGGGGCAACTCGGGGGCTCAAATATGGATGGAGAAATAAGAGAATACAGAGCCTCTTGGTGTAGTACGTTTGGCGTTTTAAAATTCACAATTTATTTCGATAAAAAAGGTACTCACAATTCAAAAGATGTAAAGTGCATTGCATAAAAACGAGCAGCGAGCTCGGGACCTTGTAAACACTTCTGTGCACCGTATCCCTATCCCCGTTGAAGTCACGTGAGAGTGATGTAACACGTAGGACGCAGGCACACGGACACCGGAAGTGACACAACAAGGTCCCGAGCTCGCTGCTCGTTTTTAATGTTGGGTTTACATATTCTTTAATCATCAATAATCTATTGCCATGCCAAGAAATTAAAAACGTTTACAATGTGGGTTAATACGTACAATTTCTTGGTGTCTTTTCTTTAAAAATAATTGATAGTGTAGCGAAATATAATCTATGCACTGAAATGGCTGTATTTCCAATTTAATAAAACGTACAGCAAACTGCCAGTTTCAATCAACCTGGAGAATAAAAAGAAATTGCTTTCAAAAGAAACCAGTAATATATTTGTACCATGATAAAATACTTTTAGCCTCAGGTCATTCAAAACTATGCTTTGATTTAAAGCAATCAAATAGTCTGCACATTGAGAACTCTATTAAAAACAATCTGCATGTTTAGTACCAGTAATGACAATATTTTTGTTTTAGCCACACATGCTCTACGCCCCTGCTGGCATTAATGTTCTTTCCAATGCTTTTCTGCCAGGTTGTAAGTAAAATACTTATTTATTTTCATTTTGTATTAAAGCATCTTGGACATCTATCTACAGAACAAACAAAACAAATACATTGAGCTGCACTATTTATTTTTGACCACCGTGTGGAAAGGGTAGATATGTGAAAGAGACTATACAGGTGGCCACAGTAATAGCACGCAATGTAGCAAATTCAATAATCTGACTGTTGTGTAACAATAAACCAAAGCAACCAAACAGAATTCACCTTTATGAAGTTGAGTGGAAAATAGACACTACCAGGGGCGGACTCACAACTCATGGGGCCCTAGGGCAATAGGAGATTATGGGGCCCCCGGGCAATAGAAGATTATGGGGCCCCCGGGCAATAGGAGATTACGGGGCCTCTGGGCAATAGAAAATTATGGGGCCCCCAGGCAATAGATTATGGGGCCACACAGTATACACACACACACACAGTATACACACACAGTATACACACACCGTATACACACACACAGTATACATACACACAGAATACACACACTAAAAAGGTACTGGAGAGGCAGGGCAGCTATAATCTTAGAATTTATTTTAAAACACAGATTTTTACATACTGTACATGGTTTTACTGATGCTGGCAACGCTGATGGGGCCCCCTAGTGGCATGGGGCCCTCGGGGAGTGCCCGAATGGTCAGTCCGCCCCTGGACACTACATGGTTGATGTGAGCTACTGCTTTTAAAGTGGAACCCTCCACCCCACTCCTCCTGTTTTTTTTGTTTTTTTTTAAACTTACCTACTTGGTGGTGAGTTCTGCTACTCTGTTTTTTGATACTCACCCACCCAGCAGATCCAGCGCTGTCCAGCCAACCTATAGAGGTGGTTAGAACAGAAGTGCAGTGGTTATCAATTCTGTTTATTGCATGACAAGTATTCCTAGTTATAGCACGTAAACCCAGTGGGGAAACTTTGTGTGCACCTGTAAACTAGTACTTTGCAAAGTGTTCTGGTAGGTCTTTGCAATTGAATGTCTTAATATGGAAGCATATAGAAAGCAGTGCATTGTTAGAGAAATCTTTTCCCTAATCTGAAGGAGGTGATCTCTGCATCTGCTTCTTCAACAGATCCCATGCGGAATATATCTCAAATCCAATTATCCACCATATGAAGAAGAAACCAATTTACATATATTAATTACAACAAATTACAATGGCAATTAGCTTTATCTTCATGGAAGTATTATTTCTAATCGTTCAATCATTTTATTGTTATAATTATTATTGTTGCTATTTATATACTGCCCAAGAGGATATTTTTTAAATAATGAGCTTTCCTTTTACATAGAAATTATACATATACAGTTAGCAATTTGCTTACTTTTTCTCAAATCTAAGTTAATCTAGAATAAAACAGAACAAAAAGGCTAGTGAGGCAACTGTCAAATTTTACCTGAGATGGATTTATGTTAACCCCATCAAAAGCAGATTTATCAGAATGTATGCATTTCATATTGCAATAGCTGCTAGCATGGGCTTCCCATGACATTTTTTTCAGGGGGGGGGGCGCTTCGGCAGCGGCGATACACAGTCGCATTTAACCTTTCTTCAAACGCTAGCAGGGGTTAAAAGCGCCCCGCTAGCGGCCGAATAGCGCGGCTAAAACGATGGTAAAGCGGCGCTTTACCGATAACGCGGCCAGCTGGCAGTGTGAAATAGCTCTTGAGATAATTCAGCTTCACTCCATGCCCATATAAATATAGCCTAGAGAATGTACAGACCCCCTTTCAGCACAGATGGACCCCCCCTTCAGCACAGACCCCTCCATTCAGCACAGATGGACCCCCCTTCAGCACAGACACCCCATTCTGCACAGACCCCTCCATTCAGCACAGATGGACCCCCCCTTCAGCACAGACCCCTCCATTCAGCACAGATGGACCCCCCTTCAGCATAGACCCCTCCATTCAGCACAGATGGACCCCCCGCCCTTCAGCACAGACCCCTCCATTCAGCGCAGATGGATCCCCCTCTTCAGCACAGACACCCCATTCTGCACGGACCCCTACATTCAGCACAGATGGACCCCCCTTTAGCACAGACCCCCCCCCCTTCCGCACAGACCCCTCCATTCAGCACAGACCCCCCCTGCCCTTAGTCATCACGACCACCGGTCATGAGCATCGGAAATTGGGGCACAAATCTGTTCCTCCTCCTTTATTCACATCAGTCTGTCCCTGCATGACCTTTCAGCAGCCTCCACTGACAGGAATGATGGTACAGCAAAGGGTGTCTGAGGTCCTTGCAGCACATCTGCGGCAGCACACCAGCTGTAGACTATAGCCAGCACATTTCTCTGCCCCATCTGCTGCAGCAGAAAAAAAATACAGTACCTGCCACCCACATGCACAGAGTCTAAATACAAATTTGTCAAAGCTGCTGGCTCTACAACTTTTGCTTTTCTGTTTGGTGGATTCTGTCCCCTTCCATAAATTTGCAGAATGTGCTGTACCACTATGGCAGGTTCCCAGTTGCTATTTATTTTAACAAAAGGCCATTCCAGCTCTCTACCAACACAAAGAAGGCAAAATTTGGCTGAATGGAGGGTATTTAAGGCCGCTTGTTCCAGCCATTACACACTGCTGGTACTACAGGGACACATATGCTACTGCAGAACGCCAGGTACTTATCATTACGGTTATATGAACTTTTTTACTGCAAATAATCTAATGCTTTAAATGCATATTAAGCACTCTATGTTATTGATCTAACTTTCTTATGTGAACTGCATGTCAAGTTCTTTTAATTCATGCTTGTGTTTTTTCTTTGGCTTTTAGAGACAAGTTCCCGCTTGTGAGGGCTTACAGTGTTCTGGCACCACCAAAACCAAAAGCCCTGTTTTTCTGCCCATTTTTAACAGGGGCATGTAATTAAAATTGTTGGTATAATATTTCAATGCAGGGTCCATTCTTTTGCCCAACAAGAGTAACTGTGAGGGCTTACAGTGTTGTGGCACCACCAAAACCAATGGTCCAATTTTTCTAACCCTGTTTAACAGGGGCATGTAATTACAATTTTTGATATAATATTTCACAGCAGGTCCCATTCCTGCGCCCAACAAGAGTAACTGTGAGGGGTTACAGTGTTCTGGCACTACTAACACCTAAGGCAGGGATCCTCAAACTACGGCCCTCCAGCTGTTGCGGAACTACACATCCCATGAGGCATTGGAACACACTGACATTCACAGACATGACTAGGCATGGTGGGAATTGTAGTTCCTGAACAACTGGAGGGCCGTAGTTTGAAGACCCATGACTTAAGGCCTAATTTTTCTGCATCGTATGTAGGGCAGGCTGTATAGTATATATATATATATTGTGACAGTATGCGAGGTGCGATACATGATCATAGGTACATTTCACCTCGCATACGTTCCATTATGAGAGACTGAACCGGAATCCATTCCGGGTTTTACAGCCTCTGGGCCTGGCTAGGATTCCGGTCCGGATGTTTGGGTCCACTGGAGTCCACAATCAGCTGGACTTTAAATGTCCAGGAAGAGAGCACAACAGGGCTCTGGCTTGAAACTCAGGAAGGGACCTGAGTGAGGGGAGCGCTGAGTGCTGGATTGAAAAGGTTTGCTTTACTGCATGTTTTGTGGGTGTCAGGGACTAGCCCCACACTGTATAGAGAGGAGATCCTGTTTGTTTAGTTTAGCGCCGGACGGCAAGGATTTAATTTACTGTTTTGTTTATTTTAATCTGCAAACCGTTTATAAATAAAATCTGGCATCCGCCAGACTTAAAAGAAAGTGCCTGCTTACAGACTGTGATTTCAGAAAAGGTGATCCCCACGAGCTAATCCCTCACACGTGGTGGATTCAGCGGGCACTTTTCTGAAAATGGAAGAAATGTTAAAGGCCCTGCTACAGGCCAATGCAGCCCAGCGGGAAACCAACCGCCAAGTCGCAGAGGCCGCTGCAGCACAACAGGCTGCCCAGCAGGAGATAAACCGCCAAGTCGCAGAGGCCGCTGCAGCACAACATCGCCAAGTCGCAGAGGCCGTTGCAGCACAACACGCTGCCCAGCAGGAGATGAACCGTCAGTTCGCCGAAGCTCTGGTGGAACTGAAAAAGGGGTCCGCACCTCCGGTGTTAGCGGAACCAAAGATTGTACGTGCTTCCTACCACCTGCAAAAGATGACACCGGCGGATGATGTTGAGGCGTACATGGCGACTTTCGAGAGAGTCGCTGACCGCGAAGGATGGCCAAAAGAGCAGTGGGCGGGACTATTGGCCCCATTCCTAACAGGAGAACCCCAAAAGGCCTATTTTGACCTAGAACCAGGGCCGGCCTTTGCGGTGTGCGGGTTGTGCGACCGCACAGAGCGCCATGACAACAGGGGCGCTGTGCGGCCGTCACAGCTCGCAATCATTTTAAATAAATAAATGATGTGTGCCGGGAGGCCGCCGTCCGGGTCCCTGCTCAGCAGGCAGCCAGCACGGCACCCGGCGCTCAAGAAGGGGGGAGGCGCCGACGCGCCCGAAGTGTCTGACAAGACACTCACACTGGTCCCCCCTGCTGGCTGGCACGCCCTCCGTTCCTCCCTCCTCCTCCTCTCCTCCGCTCCTCCGCGTCTTGTCTCAGGTCAGGTGGTACTGTCCTGGGTAGCGCGGCGCCGTTGCGTGCATGCGTAATGCATGCAGTTCAAAGTCTAACGGCGGGACCAGAACAGGACGGGACTGAAGAAAAGTAACGGTAAGGCCGCCCGTCCCCTCCACCTTATCTAGAAGGCTGATAGGTGTCATCCCTCCTCCCACCTCACCTGTTTCCCAGGCACCAGATGTGAGCCAGTTTTTTTTAAAAAAACTTAAAAAAAAAAATGGATGTTATATAGCAAAAAAAATGAAAAAAAAAAAAAGAAAATGTTACTTTCTGCTATATAACTTGGGGCCCTTTCACACGGGGCGGATCAATAATGATCCGCCTCCGTGTGTCCGTACAGCTCAGCGGGGATCCTCCGTAAAATCCCGCTGAGCTGGCAACTGACAGGGCGGTCACGGCACGCTGTGCAGGGACCGCCCTGTCTTTCCTCCGCTCTCCCCTATGGGGGATCGGATGAACACGGACCGTATGTCCGTGTTCATCCGATCCGGCAGACGGAAGAAAAATAGGATTTCTTCCGTCCAATTTTGCAGATCTTTGCGGAGGCGGACAAATTACGGGTGTCGCTGACACCCGTAATCACATAGGGACCCATGTATGTCCCGTTTTCATCCGCAACAGACGGATGAAAATGCGGACATACGGTCCGCACGTGTGAAAGGGGCCTTATCCAATTTTTTTTGGTGCTTCAGGAGGGCCATTTGTAGAACAAAAGGTCCTGATGTCAGTGGGGAAAAAACAATGCTCCATCTTTGGTGTCAATGGGAGAAATTGTGCCCCATAATTGGTGTCATTAAGAGATATTGTGTCCCATCATTGATGTCAATGGGAGTAATGGTTGCCCTATAATCGGTGTTGTCAGGAGAAATTGTGTCCCGTCATTGGTGTCATTGGGAGAAATTGTGCCCCATTATCGGTGTCATTGGATGAATTGTGCCCCATCATTGGTGGCAGTAGGAGGAATTGTACCCAAGGGCTGAAATAAAAGCAAGCAAAGGCCACATCTGGCCTCCGGGCTGCATTTTGGAGACCACTGATTTAGGCCAATGTTTTTGGTACAAAATATCCTAATAAGTGTCTACAAACTATGGGATATATTTATGGAATTTCTTTTTTTTTCTAGTAATGGAGGAGATCAGTGACTTATAGCAGGGCTGCGATATTGCGACGGACAATCTGACACTTTGTGGGAACCAGTGACACATTAAACAATGCCACATTTTTTGGTGTCAGTGAGAGGAGTAATAACCCATCGTTGGTGTAATTGGGATGAACTGTGCCCCATTGTTGGTGTCATTAGGAGGAATTGTGCCCCTTTGTTGGTTTCATTAGGAGGAATTGTGCCCCTTTGTTGGTGTCATTAGGAGGAATTGTGCCCCATTGTTGGTGTCATTAGGAGGAATTGTGCCTTATTGTTGGTGTCATTAGGAGGAATTGTGCCCCATTGTTGGTGTCATTAGGAGGAATTGTGCCTTATTGTTGGTGTCATTAGGAGGAATTGTGCCCCATTTTTTATGTCAGAAGATGAAATATTGCCCCAAGGGCCAGATAAAAGCAAGTAAAGGGCCACATCTGGCCCCCACGCCGCAGTTTTGAGACCCCTGATCTAGGGCAATTAAAGGCTTAACTGTGTTGCCTAACAAGTGCTTTATGTGTTTTTTCAGTGCCTCAGTGTGAAAGGGGCCTAAGGCATTTTTACAGAGAGGGGCGTTTTTGTAGCGTTTTTTTTAGCGGCCAAAAGCTGCTCCAAAGATGCTGCTTGCAGGACTCAGTGTGAAAGGGTCCATAGAGATGCATGGATTGTTTGCACATGCACTAAAATTGTCTGTTTATTAAAAAAATTATTTGTTACAAATATTTTTGTCCTCTTTGTGTATGTTTAGGTGACGAGGGGGTGAAGATGGGGGGGGGGGGGGGCGCCACGTGATTAGCTCGCACAGGGCGCCTGAACACCTAAGGCCGGCCCTGCCTAGAACCAGATAAGGCCCAGGACTATGAGACTCTAAAGACAGAAATACTCGCACGCTTGGGTGTCACCATGGCAGTCCGGGCCCAGCGCGTGCATCAGTGGTCCTATTCCAGCAACAAGCCACCTCGGTCACAAATGTTTGACCTGGTCCACCTCACCAGGAAGTGGTTGCAGCCAGAGACTCTGACCAGCCCCCAGATTGTGGAGCGTGTGGTAATGGACCGGTACCTGCGTGCGCTCCCTGCTACCCTGAGAAAGTGGGTCGGACAGGGGGACCCCAACACTGCAGCCCAAATGGTGGACCTAGTGGAGAGGTACAGTGCTACTGAGGACTTGATAAACCCACCTACGCCCCACTTCGGTGTGTCTCGGGGTGCAAGATCTCCCAACGGTTCGGGTACGACTGTTCCGGGGTTCAAGAGTTTGGGGAGAGTGGATAAGACTGTTGTTACAGCAGATGAGACTGTAGGTCCTAGACCTGGAGACTGGCCAAAGAAGCCAGGAAGGTTTTTGGGACCGTTAAAAGGACTGGGGGTAGGGCAAATACGGTGTTTTCGTTGCCATGCATTAGGCCATATTGCTGCAGATTGCCCTCTAAATGATGAACCTATGCAATGTGATTATGTTGATAGGGTAAGACGCATTTCTCTGTTTGCACAGGTCGCATGTGTTGCGACAAGTCAGAGTCGCCTTGAAAAACAAATGTGCGTTATTTCAATAGATGGCAAGCCTCTTACAGCCCTGCTAGACTCTGGTAGTGTGGTGACCTTAGTCAGGAGTGCTTGTGTAGACCCCGCAAAACTACACCCCAGTTGTATTGGGGTAATATGCATCCATGGGGACACTCGGGACTACCAGACAGCGGTGGTTGAGGTTGATACCCCCTGGGGCTGTGTAACACATTCAGTGGGGGTGGTACCTTCACTGCTCCATGAAGCCTTAGTGGGGAGAGACTTTCCTCATTTTTGGAAGTTATGGGAGAGTGAAGGGAGGCCCGTAGATAGCGCTCCCCCTACTGGGGAAACACGGGAACTCTCACCAGACCCGTTTTGCCAAAGGGAAGGGCAGGCTGTTGGTGGGATCGAGGAGGCCGGAGATCCTCCACCATTCCCTGCCATGGCTGGGGAACCGGAGGACTTAGAAGCTAGCACCCAGCCTGAGGGTCACGAACAGGAAACCTCGCCTGACCCTGACATGGAGAATAGCCAAAATGTGGTACCCGACTTGGAGGTCAGGAGGGAGGATTTCTGTACCGAGCAGCTGCGAGAGCCCACCCTCATGAATGCCAGGGAAAATGTTAAGGTGTTGGATGGGGAACCGGTGGATCCTAATTGGGTGGTGTCCTTTCCCTACATGGCAATTAAAAACAATTTGTTATATCGGGTGATAAAACATGGAGAGGAAGAGGTAGAACAGCTACTGGTTCCCAAACCCTTTCGCAGGGTGGTGCTAGACCTGGCTCATGGTCACGTAATGGGGGGACATCTCGGGGTCGAAAAAACCAGGGAGAGAATCACCCAAAAAGATTCTTCTGGCCCGGTTTGCATGCAGAGGTCAAGGAGTACTGTGAATCGTGCCCCGAGTGCCAAATGTCAGCACCATCGCCCCATTTTCGCAGCCCCCTTGTTCCTCTACCAATAATTGAGGTCCCCTTTGAAAGGATTGGCATGGACCTGGTGGGGCCGGTCGTGAAATCTGCCCGAGGTCACCAGCATATTCTGGTGATCCTGGACTATGCGACTCGCTATCCTGAGGCCATACCCTTGCGTAACACCTCCGCCAAGGTTATTGCCAAGGAATTAGTCCAGGTGTTTAGTCGAGTGGGGATCCCAAAAGAGATCTTGACCGATCAAGGCACCCCTTTTATGTCAAGGGTTACCAAGGAATTGTGTAGATTGTACAAAATCTCCCATCTCCGTACTTCTGTCTACCACCCCCAGACAGATGGTCTGGTCGAAAGGTTTAATAAAACATTGAAGAGTATGTTGAAAAAGGTGGTCGACAAGGATGGGAGAGACTGGGATTTTTTGCTACCATATCTCATGTTTGCCATACGAGAGGTTCCACAGGCCTCCACAGGCTATTCCCCCTTTGAGCTCTTGTATGGTAGGCATCCCAGGGGCCTGCTAGATATTGCTAAAGAAACGTGGGAAGGAGAGGTCAGTCCATATAGGAGCATCATAGAGCATGTCTCCTTGATGCAGGACCGAATCGCAGCCGTTCTGCCCCTAGTACGGGAACATATGGAGCGAGCCCAGGAGGCCCAAAGGAGGGTCTATAACCGGGGTGCCAAGGTCCGTACTTTCAACCCGGGGGACAGAGTGTTGGTACTGGTTCCCACAGTAGAAAGCAAGTTTTTAGCCAAGTGGCAGGGTCCCTTTGAGGTTGTCCAAAGGGTGGGGGAGGTAAACTACAAAGTCTACCAGCCAGGGAAAAGGAAACCACACCAAATTTACCATGTAAATCTCTTAAAGCCCTGGAAGGACCGAGAGACTTTACTGGCCACGTCCCCACTTCCAACAGACCGGATACCCGTGATACCTGACGTTCCCATCACGGATTCCCTGTCCGTAGCACAGCAAAGTGACGTTAGGGCATTCGTGCAGAAAAAGAGACTTTTTCTCCCCCTTACCCGGACTGACCAACACGATCCAACATGACATAGTGACGGAACCAGGGGTTCGGGTAAATGTAAAACCATATAGAATTCTAGAGGCCCGGCGAGAGGCAGTTGCGGAAGAAATAAAAAATATGTTAGAGTTGGATGTGATCGAGGAGTCTCACAGTGAGTGGTCAAGTCCCATAGTGCTGGTCCCAAAACCTGATGGCAGTATTAGGTTTTGTAATGATTTTAGAAAACTTAACAGTGTGTCCAAATTTGACGCCTACCCGATGCCCCGGGTCGACGAACTTGTGGACAGGTTGGGACAGGCTCGCTACATAACGACCCTAGACCTAACGAAAGGTTATTGGCAGATACCGCTTACTGAATTGGCCAAGGAGAAGACTGCCTTTTCCACTCCTGAGGGCTCATTTCAGTATAAGCGGATGCCGTTTGGTCTGCACGGAGCCCCTGCATCATTCCAGCGAATGATGGACAAAATTTTGAGACCACATCGCTCGTATGCAGCGGCGTACTTGGACGATGTGGTCATCCACAGCCCAGATTGGGAATCGCACCACCGTGTACAAGCGGTCGTAGATTCCCTTAGGGAAGCACGTCTCACGGCCAATCCAAAGAAATGTGCCATAGGCCTGGAGGAGGCCAAATACCTTGGGTACATTATTGGCCGGGGGATGGTCAAGCCGCAGACCAATAAGATTGAGGCAATTCAAAAATGGCCCCAACCAGTCAATAAAAAACAAGTGAGGGCCTTCCTGGGCATTACGGGGTATTACAGGCGTTTTATACCCAATTTTGCCACCATTGCCGCCCCCTTGACCGATCTAACGAAGGGTAAGGGGTCGGTCATGGTCAAATGGAACCCCGAAGCCGAGGGGGCATTTCAGAAGTTAAAACAGGCTCTTTGTATGGTACCCGTACTAGTAACCCCGGATTTTAGCCAGGAGTTTGTTATACAGACGGATGCCTCTGAGGTGGGACTAGGGGCCGTACTGTCACAGATCAGGGATGGTGAGGAGCACCCAGTGGTATACCTGAGCAGGAAGCTGAACAAGCACGAGAAAAATTATGCCATCGTAGAAAAGGAGTGTCTCGCCATTAAGTGGGCCTTAGACTCCCTGAGGTATTACCTACTGGGGAGGTCATTTAAGCTGGTCACAGACCATGCTCCCCTGAAGTGGATGTGTGACAACAGGGAGAAAAATGCTCGTGTGACAAGGTGGTTCCTGGCTCTACAGCCTTTTAAATTTGCAGTGGAGCACAGGCCAGGGAAGCTCCAAAATAATGCAGATGCCCTCTCCCGTGTGCAATGTATGGTTGGGTCGGGGGCGTGGCTTGGCTGGGGATGTAGAAGGTCGCACGTCCTGTGAGCTCCGCCGATAATCCGTCCGGTTATCCTTTCTATTAGGCCCCTGCGGCTTACCTTTGATCCCGCAACATACCTCGGCTCCTCCGGCTACTCCAGGCACCCTCGGCGGCTCCAGATCCTGCCCTAGCACGATGTCCCGGCGAAATCCAGCAGGCCGCGCGGCTCCGGACCACGCGAGCCAAGATGGCGGCGCCGCGCAGTCGGCAAAGGAGAAATACAAGGCTGCTGCCCAGAAACTGTTCTCCCCGATCAGCACTCGTGAGCTGCTGGAGATCCCTGGGGATGTTGAGGACAACCGCAGCGGCTCTCAGTCGGATGCCGACGACACGGTGCCCCTGGAGGATCCATCTGCTCCTGTGCTGCCATGGAACGCAGTGAGTATTTCACCGGGGTCCCACGTGCAAAGCCCTGTGGAGGCCTCAGGCTCGGACGGGCCTGAGCCCACGCTTAGAGACATATTCATGGCAATCACGGCCTGTAACTCCTCGGTAACACATATGGCAGCCGAGCTTAAAGGGGTGAAGGCAGAAATGTCATTTATGCGCCAAGATATGCAAAAACTGCGGGACCGCACAACTGATGTGGAGGGCCGTGTGAGTGTCCTGGAGGATGATTTAGCCCCTATACAGCGGGAGACCCATGCTCAACAACTTATAGTCGCTAAACACGCGGCAAAAATCGATGAACTCGAGAACAGAATGCGCCGCAATAATGTCAGAGCTATTGGGATCCCTGAGAGGATGGAAGGGAAAAATCCGGTGGCGTTTATAGAACAGTGGCTGTCAGAAAAGTTTGGCAAAGAATCCTTCTCCAATATGTTTGCTGTGGAGCGTGCACATCGTGTACCCTTGAGGCCTTTACCCCCTGGAAATCCCCCCCGGGCTTTCCTGTTTAAACTGTTACACTACAGGGACAGGGATGTCATTTTGTCTAAGGCGCGCACCTTGGGAGATGTTCTGGTGATGGACAACTCCAAGATTTCCCTATTCCCAGACTTTTCGGCGGAGGTGCAAAAACAGCGCGCTCAATTCAATGATGTTAAGAAAAGGCTGCGCTTCCTGGAATTGCAATATGCTATGCTTTATCCTGCCCGGCTGCGAGTGGTGGCCAGAAATGAAGTACATTTCTTTGAGAAACCTGCCCAGGCCATGCAATGGATGGATAGGGAGGAAAGATCCTTGAGGGAAGATTTGGGGAGGAGACGCAGGAATGAGTGACTGTCATCTTTCGGGTTCGCTCTTGCTAGCTGTGTTACCTGACAACAGAGCTGCAGAAATGTCCTTTTTCAATCTCCTAACAAGGCGGAGAACTGTTTCCACGGGAAGTGCCTACACTGTTTAACTACGTTTTAAGTTACCCCGACAACAGGTCCGCTGTTAGTGGAGGCCTTTGAGCTGGCTAGTGAACTTAGCCCCCTAGAAATGGGTCCCTCGTGGACACGGAGGTTTTTGATTTGTTTTTTGATTCTTTTCTTATTTTTGAGAAGATTGGATGTACTACCTACAGTCTGCCTGACTTTTGCTTTTCCAAGTTGTGCCCAGTTTGTGTGGAGATATCCTGCTGTCTGTTATGCTCCCTACAGTATGAGAACAGTACTTTTTTATTTTTTTGGTATTCAATATTGTTTTTTCATAATCTTTCTAATCCAGGGACAGAGGTTTTCATTTTTCACGGGGCAACAGTGCTCTACTGACTTTCAATGTCGTATTAATATGTCTGATATTAATGTTTACTTATCCCAACAATGGCTCATAGGTGTGTTTTGACTAGTTGGAACGTGAGGGGTCTAGGGGATAAAGTGAAACGTATGGCAGTGGGTCATGTACTTAAGCGCCTGGGTTCTTCTGTAGTATGCTTGCAGGAGACTCATATGATTCAGGGTCAGGAGTCCCCATTTTCGTCTAAACTATATGGTAGCCAATTTCATTCCACCTTCTCATCTTACGCCAGAGGGGTTAGCGTACTTATTGGCATAACTGTCCCGTTCGCTCTTACCTCTTGTCTTATAGACCCCGGGGGTTGTTTTGTTTTTCTGCACTGTACATTGAACGGTATACAATGCATTATAGCCACTGTGTACATACCACACCCTTTCTCAGTGGATGTGCTTAAAACCCTGGCCACTTTTCTGTCTCGACACCCGGGTATCCCAGCTCTCGTAGTGGGGGATTTTAATAACTTCCTGTGTGCCAGGCTCGACAAGTTTTCTCCTGGGGCGTCGGCCACCCCGAGAGGGAGTCAGACACCTTTCGCCCGGCTTCTGCAGGAGCTGGGGTTGAGGGATGTCTGGAGGCTCAGCCACCCACAGGAGAAGTGCTACTCGTGTCATTCAGCCTCACATAGGGGCCTCTCCAGGATTGATTTGGGCCTGGGTAACAGTGAGATGCTTCCCCTGGTCTCGTCAGCGAGGTACGAGACCAGGACGGTATCTGATCACTCACCCTTATGTATAGAGTTATTGACATCTAACATTACTAAACGCACCTGCTGGAGGCTTAATCCATTCTGGATGTCGCTGTTCCCGGCCCCTGATCCGATCCGTACGGAGCTAGTGAATTTTATTAGGATTAATAGACATTCCACCGGGTTGGATGTACTCTGGGATACTTTAAAGGCCTATCTGAGGGGCCAGTTCATTAGATCTATTAATTCCATTAAAACTGGAACGAGGTCCTGGGAGCGGTTTGTCCTTCAAGAGGCTGAGAGGGCTGAGTCAGCTTATGTAGACTCCCCCTCTGAGAGTACTGAACGGGCATGGAGTGAGGCGCAGAATATGGTTAAACATGTAACTTTGACTAGAGCTGAAAACAAGAGGTTCTTTCTCCAACAAAAATACTTTGAAGACGGGGAAGGTACAGGTCATATGCTGGCCATGATGGTGAAATCACAGAGGGGATCGGCCCATATAGAGTCAATTAAGAGTGTTTTAGGGATATTAGTGTCCTCCCATGCGGAGGTTCTGTCTACGTTTAAGGATTTCTATGCTGATGTGTATTCTTCTAAGGTCTCGCCCACGAAGGAGGAGATTGCTTCCTTTCTAGATCAATGTCATCTCCCGCGCTTGTCCGCCGTGGATGTGGCGCAATTGAATGCTCCGCTCACGGTTGATGAGATGCTGGAAGCCCTAGCGCTTTCCTCTCCTGGCAAGTCTCCGGGCTCGGATGGCTTGCCGGCGGAGGTTTATAGGCGATACTCGGATGGTCTGATAACTCTCCTGAAAGACGTGTTTATAGACTCGTTTGAGCGAGGCTCATTGCCTCATTCCATGAATGAAGCCATTATAGTGTTGTTGCTAAAGCCAGGGAAAAACGCCCAGTGCGCTGACTCTTATAGACCGATCTCATTATTGACGACTGACGTTAAATTACTGGCTAGGGTCTTGGCCACCAGGTTAGCTAAGGTCATAAATAAGCTCATTCATACAGGTCAGTCTGGTTTCATCCCTTCCCGGTCCACGGCCATTAACATCCGGCGTCTTTTTCTTAATTTACAGATACCTGCTGATAATGAAGGCCAGAGAGCGATCCTGTCATTGGACGCAGCCAAAGCCTTTGACAGCGTCGAATGGCCTTACTTATGGGAGGTCCTGGATCGTTTCGGATTAGGTGATAATTTTATTAAGTGGGTACGTCTATTATATGCTGCCCCTACGGCCAGGCTTCGGGTGAATGGGGACCTCTCGGACCCCTTTTCTTTATATAGAGGCACAAGGCAGGGGTGTCCTTTGTCACCCCTGCTTTTTGCACTGGCTCTCGAACCGCTCGCGGCGTTAATAAGACTCTCCCCCTCAATAGTTGGATTCCAGAGAGGTGACTGCATGGAGAAGATCTCGCTCTATGCGGATGACACACTTTTATATTTGGGGGATGTGGACACATCTCTAACAACGGCTATGGAGCTGATCCAGCACTTTGGCTCCCTGTCAGGTTTTTCGATTAATTGGGGTAAATCAGTCCTGTTACCTGTCGATGGCCCAATTGACTCTTTACCAGAGGCTGCAGGGTCCCTACAGGTGGTTAATTCTTTCAAATACTTGGGAGTCCAAGTATCAGCCAACCCACAGAAATATTTAGAGGAAAATCTTTTGCCCCTTTTCAAACGTTTGCAATCCACATGTAATACCTGGTGTAAACTCCCGTTATCAGTGATAGGACGAATTAATTTAATTAAAATGGTATGGGGTCCCCAATTATTATACATCATGCACAATTCCCCTCAATGGATACCTCGTCGCTGGTTTACCAGGATAGACTCCCTGTTTCGATCACTGATCTGGAAAAAGAAGGTTGCTCGCATTCGACTGTGTCATGGTCTTACCTCTCTCCTGTCTCCTTCGTTTGACATGTGCTGGCGGCCATCTTGGTTTCTGGGACTCTTGTAGCCTCCCACCCTGCGGCTCCTCCTTCCCACTGGGAGGAGCTGGATGCCTGGCTCACATATATAGGAGCTCTGTGGCTTCAGTTCCTTGCTTGGTCCTCCTGTGTTCACATGCTTCTAAGACTGCTGCTGCTTCTGGTTCCGATCCTGGCTTCGTCTGACTTCTCTGCTGGTTCCTGATCCTGGCTTCGTCTGACTACCCTGCTGGTTCCTGATTCTGGCTTCGTCCGACTACCCTTCTGGTTCCTGACCTCTGGCTTCGCAAGACTCTGTTTAACCATCCGTTTGGACTTTTGCTTTACAGCTTGATTTTCAATAAAGCCTTCTTATTTTCACTTATCTCTTGTTGTACGTCTGGTTCATGGTTCCGTGACATTAGGACCAAGCCATGAATTCTGACGGTACAGGGCCATTCTCGCTACCCACGCTGGTTGCCAGACTTGATCAGCAGGATTACCTGTTGGGTCAGTTCGCCGTGGCGTTGCAAACCCTGCTTGAACGCACGGCTCATTTCGCTCCCGTTGCCGATGGGTCGGTTGTCGCTCCTGGGCCCGCTCCTACTGCCGCTCCGGTTGTTGTGCCAGAGTCTACCCCGACACCTGATGTTGCGCCTGCGGTGTTTCGGGGTATGACCGGTTCTGCCCCCCTTCCACAGCGATTTGGGGGAGAGCCAACTCAGTGCCGAGGTTTCCTTAACCAAGTGGGCATTTATTTCGAGTTGCTGCCACATGCCTTTCCCACTGAGAGATCAAAGGTGGGCTTCTTGATCTCGCTGCTCTCGGACAAGGCCTTGGCCTGGGCCAGTCCTTTATGGGAGAACAACAATCCGGTGGTTGCCGAGTTTTCCGGTTTTGTTGCTTCTCTTCGGAAGGTATTCGATGTGCCGGCTCGCGCCGCCTCTGCTGCGAAGCTCCTTATGTCCGTCAGACAGGGTTCACGATCCGTAGCCGAATACGCCATTGAGTTTCGTACCCTGGCAGCAGAGGTGGGCTGGAATAATGAGGCTCTGGTCGCTGCTTTCTCTCATGGTCTCTCGGATGCCTTGAAGGATGAGGTTGCAGCTAAGGACCTACCAGTGGAGCTCGAGGCTCTTATTTCTTTCCTGATTTTGATTGACACCAGACTCAGGGAGAGACCTTCCTTTAAGGAGAGCCTGCGGAGGCCTCCTAACAGTTTGGCGCCTACGTTTGCTGTCCCACCCGTGCCTCCGTCTCCTCCCACGCCTCCTGGGGTTGACTTGTCTGGGGGTGAACCCATGCAGCTGGGGTTTGCTCGCCTGTCCGAGGGGGAGAGGGTACTCCGGAGACGCGAGGGCCGATGCACGTACTGTGGTCTCGGTGGGCATTTTCGGTTGGCATGTCGGAACCGTCCGGGAAACGCTCGCACCTGAGATCCTGTCGGGGGCAGATCTTGGGTGGAGTCTCCTCGTCCCCGGTTTCCCGTGTTGATAAACCACTGATCACTGTTGTCCTCTCCTGGGTCGGGGGCTCGGTGACGACCCAGGCGTTGGTGGACTCTGGTGGTTTTTTCATTGATAGTGAGTTCGCTGCCGCCAATTCCATTCCTCTGCAGGCTCGAGGTTCCCCGCTGGCTCTAGAGGCGATAGACGGCAGACCCCTCCAGCCGTCACACGTGACTCATGAGACCCTTCCAGTGGGGATAGCCATTGGTGCCGTTCACAGAGAGTCAGTCTGCTTCCAGGTTATTTCGTCTCCACACTACTCGGTGGTCTTGGGGTACCCCTGGCTCCAGAAGCATAATCCGACTTTTGACTGGAGATCGGCCGAGATCCTCTCATGGTCACCACAGTGTGGGGCTAGTTGCATCCATGGGCCTGTCAAGTTGCTGTGTACTTCCTCGGACTCTCTGTTGCCTCCTGAATACGAGGAGTACCGGGATGTATTCGATAAGGTGCGCGCAGTTGCCCTACCTCCGCACCGCCCATACGATTGTGCCATAGAGTTACAACCTGGTGCCGTTCCTCCTCGCGGCAGGGTCTATCCTCTGTCGGTTGCGGAGAATGAGGCCATGGAGGAGTACGTGATGGAGGCGCTGTCCCGTGGTCACATTCGCAAATCCTCGTCCCCGGCAGGGGCTGGATTCTTCTTTGTGAAAAAGAAGGGCGGTGAGTTGAGGCCTTGCATCGATTACAGGGGCCTTAATCGCATCACGATCAAGAACGCTTACCCGATACCCTTGATTTCCGAGCTGTTCGATCGCCTTAAGGGGGCCACGGTCTTTACCAAACTCGACTTGAGGGCGGCATATAACCTGGTAAGGATCAAGGCGGGCGATGAGTGGAAGACCGCGTTTAACACCAGGACCGGTCATTATGAATCCTTGGTTATGCCCTTTGGGTTGTGCAATGCGCCTGCAGTCTTTCAGGAATTCATCAACGATGTTTTCCGTGACCTGTTGCAGCAGTGTGTGGTGGTCTATTTGGATGACATCTTGGTATACTCTGAATCCATGGAGGCCCACATTCTGGATGTCAAGCGAGTGTTGCAACGGTTACGAGAGAACAAGCTGTTCGGTAAGCTTGAGAAATGCGAATTTCACCGATCCCAGGTAACCTTCTTAGGTTACATCATTTCCGCTGAGGGGTTCTCCATGGACCCTGAGAAGGTTTCGGCTGTCTTACAGTGGCCTCAGCCCAGTGGTCTTCGTTCCTTGCAGCGCTTTTTGGGCTTCGCCAATTATTATCGGAAGTTCATCAGGGACTTCTCCATGCTGGCCAAGCCTCTCACGGATCTGACCAGGAAGGGCAGTAATTCCCAGGTCTGGCCGCTCGAGGCCATCCGGGCTTTTGAGGCCCTAAAATCCGCCTTTGTGTCGGGCCCGATTCTGTCTCATCCCAACCCTGGGTTGCCCTTTGTCCTCGAGGTGGACGCATCTGAGACGGGAGTAGGCGCCCTTCTGTCTCAGCGTAGAACACCAGAGGGCCCGCTGCTTCCTTGTGGGTTTTACTCCCGGAAACTGTCACCCGCGGAGTGCAACTATCAGATTGGTGACAGGGAGTTATTGGCCATAGTGCAGGCTCTCAAGGAGTGGAGGCACTTGCTCGAGGGCTCCGTGGTTCCGGTTCTCATCCTGACGGACCACAAGAATCTGACCTACCTTTCTGAGGCCAAGAGATTGACACCACGTCAGGCCAGATGGGCTCTGTTCTTGTCACGTTTTAATTACGTGGTCTCCTACCTACCCGGTTCCAAGAACATCAGGGCGGATGCCTTATCACGGCAGTACTCCGAGCTGTCCAGGGAGGAATCTATACCGACTTCGGTCATACCTCCGAATCAGATCCTGGCCGCCATTCGCACCAGCCTGACCTCTCCCCTTGGTGAGCAGATTTTGGCGGCTCAATCTGGTGCTCCCTCTGGGAGACCCAACGGCAGATGTTTTGTGCCTGAGGAGTTGCGCACTCGGTTGTTGCGAACCTACCATAACTCCAAGACCGCGGGGCATCCTGGTAAGAATCAGCTGTCCTGGGCTGTTTCACGTCTGTTCTGGTGGCCTTCCCTACGTTCCGATATCGCCGCATATGTAGCGGCATGCTCCGTTTGTGCCCAGAGTAAGTCCCCTCGGCACCTTCCGTTGGGCCTGCTGCAACCCATAGCCACCGGGGAGCGCCCATGGTCACACCTGGGGATGGATTTCATTGTGGATCTCCCTGCATCCCGAGGCCATACGGTCATTCTCATGATTGTGGATCGGTTTTCCAAAATGTGCCACTGTGTTCCTCTCAAGAAGTTACCCTCTGCACAAGAATTGGCCACGATTTTTGCCTGGGAGGTCTTCCGGTTGCACGGTTTGCCCAAGGAGATAGTGTCGGATCGGGGGAGTCAGTTTGTGTCCAGGTTCTGGCGCGCCTTTTGCTCCCAGTTGGGGATTCATCTCTCCTTCTCCTCGGCCTACCACCCTCAGTCCAATGGGGCCGCAGAACGATCCAATCAGGCCTTGGAGCAATTCCTTCGTTGCTATGTCTCCGATCACCAGGACAATTGGGTTGACCTCCTGCCTTGGGCTGAGTTTGCCAGGAACACGGCGGTGAACTCTTCCTCTGGGACGTCTCCCTTCATGGCCAATTATGGGTTCCAACCTGCCGTGTTACCGGAGGCATTCTCTCCCCAGGATATTCCGGCTGTGGAGGATCACCTTTCCGTCCTACGCGCCTCTTGGGTACAGATCCAGAAGTCCCTTGAGGTCTCTGCGCAGCGCCAGAAACTCCAGGCTGATCGCAGACGAGCGCCTGCTCCTTCCTACCAGGTCGGAGACCGTGTATGGTTGTCCACTCGCAACCTCAACCTTCGAGTGCCCACTCCCAAGCTGGCTCCTCGCTTTGTTGGTCCCTTCCGAGTGCTTCGCAGGGTAAACCCGGTAGCCTATGCCCTTGCGCTTCCTCCTGGCATGCGGATCTCCAACGTGTTTCATGTCTCCCTGTTGAAGCCACTGGTGTGCAATCGCTTCACTTCCTCGGTTCCTCGGCCTCGTCCGGTCCAAGTGGGCAATCATGAGGAGTATGAGGTGAGCAATATCCTGGACTCACGCCTGGTCCGCGGTCGGGTACAGTTTTTGGTCCACTGGCGTGGTTACGGTCCAGAGGAGCGTTCCTGGGTTCCCTCCGCAGATGTCCATGCTCCTGCCTTGCTCCGAGCCTTCCACGCACGTTTCCCTCAGAAACCGTTTTTTGCACCGCGGAGGAGGGGCCCTTGAGGGGGAGGTACTGTCATGGTCTTACCTCTCTCCTGTCTCCTTCGTTTGACATGTGCTGGCGGCCATCTTGGTTTCTGGGACTCTTGTAGCCTCCCACCCTGCGGCTCCTCCTTCCCACTGGGAGGAGCTGGATGCCTGGCTCACATATATAGGAGCTCTGTGGCTTCAGTTCCTTGCTTGGTCCTCCTGTGTTCACATGCTTCTAAGACTGCTGCTGCTTCTGGTTCCGATCCTGGCTTCGTCTGACTACCCTGCTGGTTCCTGATCCTGGCTTCGTCTGACTACCCTGCTGGTTCCTGATTCTGGCTTCGTCCGACTACCCTTCTGGTTCCTGACCTCTGGCTTCGCAAGACTCTGTTTAACCATCCGTTTGGACTTTTGCTTTACAGCTTGATTTTCAATAAAGCCTTCTTATTTTCACTTATCTCTTGTTGTACGTCTGGTTCATGGTTCCGTGACAGACTGTCCACATTGCAATATGATAAAGACCAAGGGGGGGCAGCGGTTCCCAATCCTAAATTCTACTTTTTGGCCTCCCAATTACAGCATCTGTGTGGCATGGGACGGGTAAACAATAAGGACTCCATTGACACGCTGTTACGAGTGGGATCCGGGGATGCGTCGGTTTTGGCGTGTCTGGAGCCGGGTTTTCCGCATCTGCCACGGGCGGCGCCCACGGTGATCCTCTTGGGTAAGCTGTGGGTCATGGTTAAATTAACTTTGGGTATCTCGGGATTTTTAGCGGACACTCCTCTGTGGGACAACCTGAATTTGACAGAAGTCCTCAGGCTTGAGGGCTTCATGTCCTGGAAAACGGCGGGGATTCAAAATATTGCCCAGATCTACCATAACAATATACTCAAGTCGTTTCAGGACCTACAAAATGAATTTGATCTACCTAGACACCAGTTTTACAGATACCTGCAGCTCAGGCACGCCCTTCAGGCCCAGGGTCGGCTTTCTGTCCTTCAACTAACCAGTCATAGGCTGCTCACAGATGTGTTCACTGGCAAAGATAAAAAAGGAATGATTTCTCAGATATACTCCACCCTTTTGTCATCCATACAGAATTCAGCGACTTTACCATGTAGACGGGGCTGGGCGGAGGACCTGGGGGACATTGACGGGGAGATATGGGAATCCTGTTTACAGGCAGGTCCTTTGACCTCAGTTTCACAATCGCATAGACTGTCTCACCTGTTTCTGTTGCACAGGGTCTACCGCACACCCATTCAATTGTTCCGTTGGGGAAGGAGGGACTCCTCTTTGTGTCCCAAACATTGCGGGGAGGAGGGATCGCTTATTCACCTGATGTGGCGCTGCCCCAAACTGCACCGGTTCTGGAGGAGTGTCACTGAGGTTGTTTCCTCGGTGTTCCAGGTTAGGGTCCCATTGGACCCCATAGTATGTATATTGGGTGCAGTAGACGAAGAGGTTTACCCTCCTCCGGTAAATATTGCAGTGATCAGGCTTTTATACCTAGCAAGGAAACAAATAGCTAGATTCTGGTTGTCCCCACATGTTCCAACCAAGAAACAATGGATAGACCAAGTGAACCTTATAATTGTAAGGGAACATTATACATATCAGCACAGAAATGCCTCTAAAAAATTTACATCCATTTGGCAGCCCTGGTTGGAGACACCTGGATTGGCACCTCCGAGACTAATTATGACTCGGTTGTTGCAGATGTAGGTGATGTTCTCCCCCCGGGTCTAGACTCTGTTTGTATATGGTACTCTATACCTCAATGGGCACTATACTTTGGATATGAGTTTGCATTACTGATGGGCAGCGATTATGAATATCCGGGCAGACTGTGGAAGGCAGAATCTCAGATGTGGCCCGTTGGCCTAAGGTTTGATTTAATGGGGGGCGAGGCGGTTTATCGCCCACCCGACACTTTGCTGCTTTAGTTTAAAAAAAATATCTGGTTTATGTATATTTCTTGTGCCTCAGTGCTACAGTGTGTAAGGAACTTGTCTTCATGTACTGGTATTCTGTACACTTCTCATGTATGTAGATCTATATTGTTTGTACCTGAATTTTATTTTTTGGCACAATAAACCATTTTTCTGATTTAAAAAAAAAAAATGTATGGTTGGGTCAAGTGCTCAGCCGCAGGGGCTTGAGCAGAGGGGGAGGATATGTGACAGTATGCGAGGTGCGATACATGATCATAGGTACATTTCACCTCGCATACGTTCCATTATGAGAGACTGAACCGGAATCCATTCCGGGTTTTACAGCCTCTGGGCCTGGCTAGGATTTCGGTCCGGATGTTTGGGTCCACTGGAGTCCACAATCAGCTGGACTTTAAATGTCCAGGAAGAGAGCACAACAGGGCTCTGGCTTGAAACTCAGGAAGGGACCTGAGTGAGGGGAGCGCTGAGTGCTGGATTGAAAAGGTTTGCTTTACTGCATGTTTTGTGGGTGTCAGGGACTAGCCCCACACTGTATAGAGAGGAGATCCTGTTTGTTTAGTTTAGCGCCAGACGGCAAGGATTTAATTTACTGTTTTGTTTATTTTAATCTGCAAACCGTTTATAAATAAAATCTGGCATCCGCCAGACTTAAAAAAAAGTGCCTGCTTACAGACTGTGATTTCAGAAAAGGTGATCCCCACGAGCTAATCCCTCACACGATATATATATATATATATATATATATATATATATATATATAACTATACAGAGTATATAGTGCCTGGGTGCCTGGGTGACCCCTACGCCATTTTTTAAAACATTTTGGTGCAGGGTCCCCCTTAATATCCAAACCAGACCTGAAGGGCCTGGTATGGATTTTGGGGGGGACATCCAGGACATTTTTGGAGGTATTTTTGGCATGGGGTTCCCTTTAATTTTCATACCAGACCCACAGGGCCTTTTAATGGACTGGGGGGGGGGGACCCATGTAGTTTTTCTTCAATAATTTTTATCTATTTTCTTGTTTAAATTTTTTATTTGTATCTATATTGCCGGGATCTGACAATACATTACAGCCACTAGCATTTTTAAAATATATTTTTTTCCTTCAGAAATGTCGTTTTGCTGTGGTACTGTTATAAACATGGGAAATATGCGCTACTTTACAGGCAGACTAAGGAGACCCCCCTCAGGCATGATATTTAAAGGAATATTTAATTTTTATTTCACTTTAAGCATTATTAAATGAACTGCTCCAGAAAAAAACTGAAGTTTTTAAAAAAAAATTGCATTGATACATGTCCCCTGGGGCAATTTTTTATGGCAATAACTTGCATATAAGCCTTTAAAATTATCACTTTTTATTTTTCACTTTTGCGTCCCATAGACTTTACAGTGTTCGCATGTTTGCACAAATTTTTTGCCTGTTCCCATATTCTGCTGCGAACAGAACCAGGGGGTGTTCAGCTCATCCCTAGTCCTGAGTGTATCCTGTATATGACTTCTGTTCATGGTTTTACGGATCTTCAATAAATGTATTGCTTTTAATCTCAGGATGTGCGGCTTTTACTTTTTGCTTTCCATGACTTCTGTTGATGACCCGGCTGTTCTTCATAACTGCTCCAGTCATCGCAGTGTGTTCCTGCCTAAAGCCCGCTGGGAACTTCAACAAGCCACACTTACAGAACCTGCTGTACATGCAGAGTGCCCCTTTAACCTTGGCTGGTCCAGCATGCATCACATCTGCTCCTGGCCTGGTGTCCTGCCTGACTTCTCAAGCCTGCATCTCCTGCTGCAATTTCTGCTATCAACACCTTCCGGCACTTTTGTTCCTCTTGTCCCTTGGCACCTTCTGTTCCACCTTCAGTGGGGAGTGGGGTGGAGATACAAGAGAGGCCAACCTTGTCAATTCTTCTACCAGGTACGTTACACACACAGCGATTAGTCCACTCTCTGCTCTGTTCCCATAGTGCATTGCTGCTAAATTCAGTTTATTCCTGTTCAGCAGCTTCCTCCCCCCATTGATACAGCTGTGAACCAGTTTAGCACTAAAGACAGCAGCTGCAGCCAGTGTTTCTCTTACTCTCTGCTGTTTTTCTGGGTCCCTTAGCAAATGTATAGTCTGTTACTGCTATTTTAACATCCTTGTTATAAATAGCCTATCTATGCTGAATAATTATTATATTACTAATACAACACATTTCCCACATACACTGTAGGCTCAATTTATGCATCCTGTCAGGGCTCAAGCATATGGATGCATTTGCCCATACAGTGTAAACTAATAGGCATATTTTAATGCATGGTGCTGGGTACAGTCACCCATAGATATGAATACGTGAAGGCCATTGTACACAGCTCTGTTCTGCTACTTGTGGAAACTGGTGCATGGGCATACTTTATGCAAGTTGCATTTACTGTATACAGCACAAAGTACTCCTGGGTACTAAAATGTGCCTATTTGTTTATACTGCATGGGGGATTGGGGGGGGGGGGGGGCTTTTTTTTTTTTTACTTGGAAAAAAACAACTTTATTAATACAAAGCACATATTACAGGACAGTCAAGTACATTTGTCAATAAAAATACAGTTTCATATGGTAAAATGCATAGAGTTTTTTGTTCACTTAGATACATATATATTCACTTGTTCATAAGGACAATGGAGCCTTCTGATGTAGAACACCCTCCAGGTGAGGGAGAATCAGACACATGTTTCTCCATCCTCCAGCCACCTGTCCCATACTTTGGAATATTTTTGTGTGGACCCCCTATGTGTGTAAATCAGCTTTTTAAATGGCAAAGTGTCATTAACTGCCTTTTTCCACATCTGTAGAGTGGGGGGCAAATCCTGCATCCATCTCTGGGCGATCACCTTTAGTGCTAAAAATAGTGTTTCAAGAAGGAAAATTGTCTGATATTTGTCAACCTCTACGTCAGGCAGTAATCCCAGAATACACAACTTAGGGTCAAGTACCACAGGGGATCCCATAATATCATGCAAAAAGTGAACAACCTGTGTCCAGTACGTCTGAATATTTGGACAGCTCCAAATGAGATGGTAAAATGTACCAATCGTGAACTGACACAAGCGACAGGTCGGGATGGATGTGTGTTGGAACTTGGCCAACCTCAGTGGTGTTAGGTAGGCTCTGTGAACAATGTAAGTTTGCGTCAGTCTATCTGACAGCTTTGGGGACGCAGTCTTGGTTCCCTCAAGTATTTCATCCCAGTCTGCGTCTTCTATTGGGCCTACGTCCTGTTCCTAAGCCATCTTGGCCTTCTGAGAGACGGCCACTGTACCCCGTGCCTGATGGTGTAGTATAGGTCCGAAATATGCTTGGAGGGATCACTCCCCAGAACAATACCCAGCATCGGTGGGGGTTCCGTCTCTGCATCCAAAGATGGCAGCTGGGTTCTGAGTGCATGACAGAGCTGCAGGTATTTAAAAGCTAAGTGCTGTGGGAGCGAGAATTCCTCTCTAAGTGCCTGAAACTGTTTGAATCCAGGGTTTGATAGAACTTGGTGTAAGTATATTATGCTGTATCTAGCCCATACCGTCAAGTCGGGAATCTTTGTGAATTCTGGCATATGGCTGTTAAGCCACAGTGGGGTATGAGAATAACATTTTCCAACATTCTGTTTTTAAGGGATATTTCCCATATTCGTTAGTGATGTAATAACATTCCTGAGTTGTGCCTTAAGGCCTGCTTATTTGGTTGTTTCCCATGGAGGATAGCCTGTAGGGACGTGCGTGTCGGGTGCCCGGGTTTATCTCAAACTAAAGACCTATAACGTTGGAGTTCCGAGGTATTGAAGTGGTATAGGTGAGAGAGCTGTGAGGCCAGGTAATAGTCATAGAGGTCTGGTAGGGAAGCGCCGCCCATGTCCGTTGGGTTCTTTAAAATGTGCCAAGCTAGTTTGTGTCTGCCAGTCCCCCAAATGAATGAATTCAGAATGGCTTCCATTTGTTTAAATAATTTTAAGGGTATGTATAAAGGGGCATGCCACACTATATACAGAAGCTTGAGCAATATAATCATTTTTATAATATTTATGCGCCCCATCTCCCCCAATGGTAATCTAGCCCACGTCTGCGTTTTGAGTTTGATCATGTCAAACAGCAGTGCCACATTCAAGGGTGTATAATCGGTCAAATTCCTGGTAACCTCAACTCCCAGGTATTTAATCCTGGATACTCTGGAGAGTGGTAGCGGAGGGGTCACCAAAGGGGGGGGGAATATCTATGGGGATAATTTGGGATTTGTCCCAATTAATGTGCAGGCCCAAATAGCCACCCACCTGCTCAATAATTTGTAGCGCTGTTTGCAGTGACGGTCCCTGATCTGCTAGGTATAGAATAGTGTCATCCGCATACAGGCCTATCTTATCAACTGAGTGACCTTGACGCAAACCCTGAATATCAGGGTGTGCTCTGATGGCGATGGCCAGCGGCTCATTTGCCAGGGCATTTAGCAGCAGGGATAGGGGACATCCCTGACGAGTTCCCCTTTCTAGAGGAAACCGCTCCGAGAGCCAACCATTAACAAAGATCCTTGCCTTGGGAGTCTGATACAGGAGTTGCCCCCATTTTATAAAATGCGGTCCAAAGCCATAATTATCTAGACATTCCCACAAATAGAGCCATTCCACTGAATCAAAGGCTTTGGCCGTGTCAAGCGCCACCACCACCCTGGTTTCTGAGTTATTGTGCCGCGCCTGGATATTCATGTACAGTCGTCTAATGTTCATAGCAGTGTTCTTCCCCATCATAAACCTTGTTTGGTCCATGTGAATTAGTGATAATATGTCAGCATTTAACTGAGATGCTAATATTTTGGCTAAGATCTTAATAGCTACCTGTAGTAGAGAAATAGGCCGATAAGATTCAGGGTAGCAGGGGTCCTTCCCAGGTTTAGGGAGTACTATAATTTGGGCTTCCTGCATAGACTCTGGTAGAATGTTCGTATTAAAGATAGATTGATACAGGGCCTTTAGCTTGGGAACACAAGTATATCGGAGTAGGTAGCATAGAATTCCAAAGGGAGCCCATCCAGTCCTGGTGCTTTGGATTTGGCCAACTAAGCAATCGACTCAGGAATGTCATGTGCCGTAATAGGCGCCTCTAGTAATTTAACCTGCTCTTGGTTAAGCCGAGGAAACTGAATGGTGGCCAAATATGACTGCAGTTCCCTAAATGAATAGGTGCCCTGGGATTTTTAGAGGGTACTATAAAATTGTTCAAATTTAGCTGCCACTTGGTTGGGATCGGTAATACTACGTCCTTCAGGGCCATTAAGTGAAACCACAAACGGAGGCTTATCATCCAAATGAGTCAGATAGGCCAGCAGTCTCCCCGCTCTCTCCCCCTGCTCATAGACTCTCTGCCTGCTAAAGAAAACCTGCTGTTTAGCTTTCTTTGTGAGCATTTGCGTAACCAAACGGGACTGGAGTTTCACTGATTTTCAGGGGTCGGACTAGCATTATATGCGGCTTCTAGGTCACCAAGTTTGTCAGAGGTTAGTTGGAGTATAGCGGTAGAGTCATGTTTACTCCTATTTATTCTGGTGGATAATAGCCTGCATGCGGGCATGCGCTTTAAAATCATCCCAGTGTGTGTTGAGGGTATAGGGCCCCTGCAGTCTATCAAAAAAGAAGAGCAGTTCCCCTGCTATGGAGTCATGGTCTGTGAGGACCAACAACCAATGGGGATTTAGTCTCCACAGCCGCTCTGGAGAGGCAGCTCGAAGAGACACCGTAAGCCAGCGCGGGGAGTGGTCTGAGAGGATCCTTGATAGGGGGGCCGCCCCCCGCTAGGACACACTGATCAGCACTTGCAGCCATTGGCTGTGAGTGCTGATTGGATGCCGGTTGGCTGGTTTTCCAACATGCCCATGTAGCGATACCCATGAATTAGCTGCTTAAGTATGTTCAGTTTGTTACTCTGCCTCTCAACCCTAATAACAGCCGCAGCCCCCTCTAGCACACCTGCCAATAGTGCAATGACCAATGAGAAACACACACGTTATCATAAAACACAGACATTTTCTACTGCAATATTTCTGTGGAAGAATAACAGACAGTAACACTATATATCCAAGTAATAAACTAAAGAGCAATAACTGAGATTTACTGTAAGAGCAACATAGCTCTCAATCCTATATTCAAGCTGCTTTCAGGGAATTCCAAACCTGAGAATGTCCCCAAGAGCAGAGGTACACTTTAATGATAAATAAAGCACAATATGGCATTTCAAATTAGATTGGTTACCTTTACTCAGATTGGCTCTATGAGCCCATGCAAGAGGAGAGCAAAGGAATAACTCCCTTTTGTGTCAGGACTCTCTCTACTGTCCCCTGACACCGCATGCTCAACTTTACACACCTATTCGAGTCAACAAACAATGGTTTAACTTAATAGAATAAACTGTCCTACACACCCAATGTTTATGCAGAGTCCTGAGTATGTGTGTGTGGATCCGTATGGCCCTGACAGCTTCAGTCCTTTTTGGTGTCTTCAGCTAGCCACTTTCGTTGGTGGACTTTAACTCCTGGGTAGCAGGGCAAACAATATAACTGGCCCAGATTATCAAGTGAAACAGATAGGATTTTGTTCAACAAGGTTAGAGGACATTGATATCTGTATACAATGTCCCAGAAATGGGTAGCCTTATCCTTTATCCCTGTAGTACTAAAAGTGTCAGCAAGATGACTACCAGCAATGATTTATGTATACAGTGTTCAAAAAAATCTTTCTGTAGTACAGTATCTCTGATCCCTGAAGATGGGCAGAAATGGCCTCTCATCAAATCCTGCGATCAGGGCCCAAGCGAACCTCCTGGAACAGGAAGGCTTTCATGGAAGCCCGACTGGTCCCCTCACACTGGAACAATTCACTGTTGGTGGAAATGCGCCTCAATGTTCACCTGGGATCTCCCTCTCTCAGGCCTTGACATCCCAACTCGTGGTGGAGGCCTGAATCGTGCGGGGAGATCATCTGAGAGACAGCACCTCTCCCTCAGGTCTGGTCTCCTCACTCCCTCATGGCTTTACCTCAGGACACAAAATTGAGTATTTTACTTTCTGTCAGCAAAGCCTGCTGGGATTTGTATTTCTCCCTGTATACCAGTCTATGAGACCATTTTATGTGGAAACTGCATGTCCCAGAATTTTATTTTTCTTGTATCCTTTTCTCTGTGTTGTGTTTATGGATTATTTAATGATATGTGTATCAGGACTGTATTTGGATAGTATGTATGTATTGTGTTTTGACTTTTTGACTATTGAATTAAAAGGAAGAAAACTTTTATAAAAATGTACTGAATTTAAAAAATGTCAGAACGCAACATCAATTTGCATTGACATTCCTCAGGATGCATCAATGTGAGCCACGATTCTTGTGGATGCGTTGTTTGACATGCATTTTGAAGTGTTATTATAAAAATGCGACTTCACGTTAAACATTACATGAACTTGTGTATGTCTAGCTCCACATGTGATAACAGTAACTAACACACATTTGCTTTTGTTTTCTAGCTGTATTATACAATATTGTTCATTAACTGTGTTAAGAGTGTTTGTGTATTTTTGCACTTGCGGTTTCTTATTAACTAACAGTTAACAATTCTTTCTAAGCAAAGAAAAACACACTCTCATACACCATACTTAAATGCTAAATTTACCTCTAAGCATGGGTATACATAAATAGCTTAAGTCCATAATCAAAGTCATTGAGCACATGCTGTAAAACTAATTGCCGTGAATGTGTCCCTCATACAGTAAGTCACTGCAGCAATTATTTGTGACAGGACTTCATCTTGTAACAATGTCTGCATTAACACAAGGGAGAAATTGTGCTTACACCATTGTAACTCTCAAAGAAAGCCAAGTAAATCATTAATTTACTATGTAACAGGCGCTGGCTTATAAAGACTATCTGCAAATAAATATTATAGAAAACATCTCTAGTTGATAGCTAAAAAATACAATACATTGCTAAGGACAACAATGAGTACAATTCCTGCTTTATACAAGATTAGTGTGCATGATTTTCTATTTATCAACATCCATTTATGGGAACATAATAAAATAGCCCACCATGACAAAGTGGCCAATCAAGCTTATTCTACCTCAAGTGTTGAGCATAATAAAAGACCCCAGTGACATGATGAGTGTATTTTCCTTTTAGTTACAGAGCTATATATATATATATATATATATATATATATATATATATATATATATATATATATATATATATATATATATATATATATATATATATATAAATATATATATATATATTACTGTATGTTTAGTGCTATGAAATATTTTTGTAAATATTTTTTCCCAAAAGGTGTGTATATATATATATATATATATATATATATATATATATATATATATATATATATATATATAATTTATTTCAAAATAATATTTTACATGAAACCTTGCAGCTAGCAGCAATTAAGGCAATGTCTGTAGCTGTTTTGTTAATAATAAGGCTGACTATGAAAAGAGACTAAATTGCAACAACTACTGTATACTTTTAAGGATCCCTCCATTTCCCACCTTTTACTCTAGATTAGTGGAAGAGGGAATATATAGTCAATTTACACATGCTGTCCATAAGCATGCAGATAGTGCTGGGCATTTTTTATGAAAAAAATCTGTATGCTGTGCAGACTAAGTGACATGGATGCACCCTGTAATATATGTTATTTGCAGAATTTTGAGTTTATACTAATAATTAAAGCTGAATCCAGGAATTTTACTGGATTACTATGTGTTAATTCCTAGCATCTTTCCTGTCAGAGCTCTGGGAATGTAGTGATAGCTGTACTCCCAAAGCTCTGTTGTATGTAACTTAAAGAGATAAGTCCACAAGGGGGCATGCACCTCTCTGGACTTAACTCATAGTAAACCAACACATTTTACATAAAACTAAATTGGCCTAAGATAATGATAGTTTTCTTTTAATAGGGAAGATTGTCAGGTCACCTGAGTCCAAGTGACAGATGCACCTCATTGCGGTCTGGAGTGCACTGCAAGTTAGTGGACCCTACAGCTAACTGCTGCGGATGGAGCCCTGGGTGGTTCAGGAAGCAGGTACTCTGCAGCACCAACATGGAGCACACTGGGAGCTAGAGCATTAGATTTCCCAGGACACGGAATATAAGAGCCAGCAGGTGTTCACCAGGGCCCCTGATGGTGGGGATGGACTACGCAGCAGTCTGGCTCCAGGTCGTAGCCCCAAGGTCTCCCAGCTCACACTCACAGTAGAGTACAGGAAGGTAGAGAGGAAGCAGCAGACTGCGACAACAAGGATAGTCAGGATATAAGCCAAAAGGTCAGGGCAACAAGCAAATAGGGATAGTAAAAGGACACGCCAAAGGTTGGGATATGAAGCAGACAAGGACAGTCGAGAACAAGCCAAGGTCGGTAAACAGGATCAGACGTAGGACACAGAGCAATGAGCATACGGAAGCCAAAACACACAATATTGATCAGCAGAGCTGGCTTGCAGTGCACGGGTTAATATAGAGTTCCCTGATAGGACCTGGGGTAGAGCCATGATTTGAGGAGAGATTACTTAAGCAGCCTGGTGAGAGTGGCTGGTCTCTTAATCTGAACACATGGAGAGGTAAGCTGACAGACAAACATTACTACATAACCATGACAAAGATGAACAGTAGTTGAAGAATGCACCAGACAGGTGATGACAAACAGAAGGTTTTACCATCAACTCCACCTTCCAGAGATGTTAGTGGGACTCACTTCAAGTAACCACAGCTATTATATTGTACCCTGTACATATCTACTGTATGTCATCATCTTTCTGAATTAATGTGATCCTTTCCACTTGAAAGGTAGAGATGACTTTTAGCTCTTAGGTTGTATCACTCACTTCATTCGCTCTACCCACTGTGGAAAAGGGTCCCTCAGATCATTGACTTGACAATTTCTCTTACATTTAAAGAAATAATTATCAGAAGTTGACTGTTTAATTTTCTTTCACTTTATCTACCAAGGGAAAGCTGAATATGTGTGTAGCTGCTAATATATAAAGGAAAGAAACATAAAATAAAATATTTTTTACATTTGCCCAGTATTGGGCAGCACAGTGGCTTAGTGGCTACCCATGGTCCTTCCAACCAGAACACTACCTGCATAGAGTTTGCATTTTCTCCCTGTGCTTTTGTAGGTTTTCATTTGGGTTCTCTGTTTTTCTTCCACACTCCAAAGACATACTGGTAGGTTCATTGATTTAATTGGCCCCTGTCTAAAATGGCCTTGGTATGGAATTTCTGGACCAGTATATTGCTTGTCTCTTTATATTTCTGTTTTTGTTTACACTGTAAGCTCTCTATTACGGTTATAAATAATAAAAATGTATTCAACTTTAAAATAGCCTTGGTAACTGTGTATGCATGTGAGATAGGGATCTTCGATTGTAAGCTCCTTGAGGACAAGGACTGATGTGAATGTACAGTATGTGAAGTGTGTGAATTAAGATACCGGCATGGGCTCTGCTAAACAGTTTGGCTAAAAATATGATTAAATTAATGCTCAAAGATCAATCATGGTTTATTCCTACGAGAGCGACTGCCATCTTAAAATGTTTCAGGTGCTTAAATATTGCATATTTCACCTGCGTGGATCACTCAAAAATGGTACAATGTAGTACCCTCTACTTTAGGTAGGTGCTAGAAGTACGATTTTTGTAGTGCAGGTAAATTTAATCATGCCTAGCTGTAAACTGGGCCTGTTTGTTTTGATCTGTGTCGGCTGGGAGTGGCTCAGAGTAGGCTGGTGACTCTCAGATAGCATCATCTTTTGGTTACCTCCCTTCTGTTTCTAGAGGATTCTAGAAGGAAGGTGAGGAAGAGAGGTGGAGATTTCTGGGGTGTCTTAGGGAGCCCTGATCAATCCCCAACTAGGATTGGCAGGGGGCAGGCCTCCTTGATATACCCAGGGTCAACCCAGCTAAGGAGGAATTGTTGGTGGAATAAGCTGGAGATGTAGCTCTAGGTTGTCGGGGGCTTTGAGGCACTCCTTAGTCTGGGGGGTGACCTTGGTTTTGAGGGGTTGAGGTGCAAGTCGGAGCCTACATGAGTAACAAAGAAGGATCTGGACAGGAGGAATAAAGAGGAACCAATAAAGACAGTGGGAGCTAGTGTTTCTGGGCAAGTCTTCATGAGGGATCCACCGGAGTGCAGCCAGGAGGGCTGGTGAGTGACAGGCACAGTTGGGAGAGCTGTGGAGGCATGGCAGAGTGGACTGGAAGTGTGCAGTCTGAGATGAATGTAGCACCAGCAGGAGAGACTGTAACGTCATGAGCAGTGAAGTCGGGCAGCTGCAGCCAGGAGGGTTGGCAGGGCCTGAAGAGGACTGACTGGGAGCAATAGTCCACCAAGGTCAGCTAGCACTAAAGACTTTCCTGTTTTTGTTGTTACACTAAAGGGAAATGCAGTTCCTGCCTGCAAATGGCAGTTGCTAAGGCCTGACAGAGTCAGAGTTGGGTCTAAACATGTGCTAGCTGTACCAGGAACCACGTATTGTATCGGGATGACCCAAACACCCCCCCGTTCGGTTCACACCAGAACCTTCGAAAGGACCGAATGTTCGCGCAAACTTTAGAACCCAAAAGCAAGAGGGTAGGGGGCGCTAGATGAAAATTGTTAAATTACTAGTAGTGCTAAACATCATACATATAGTGCATAATACATAAATAAATGAGCATAAGATGACTTGAAAAAGTCACGTGAAGTGAAAAAAAGTCCAATCATAAACTCTACATATGGTATATATGCAAGTAAAAAAGTACAATAATCCAGTGATTCCACCAATCCTTGTACAAAAGTCCTTGGTTAATCAGAATTTCCGTATTTATCGGCGTATAACGCACACTTTTTTCCCCTTAAAAACACTAGGGGTTAGGGGTTAGGGTTAGGGTTAGGGGTTAGGGTTAGGGTTTCCCATTGAAGAATATGGCTAGGACTCAGGACTTGGAACAGGGTTAGGGTTAGGGTTAGGGTTAGGGGTTAGGGTTTCCCATTGAAGAATATGGCTAGGACTCAGGACTTGGAACAGGGACCTCCCCCAAAGGTCAAAGGTCAGAAGGCGGGTTCCCAGAGGTCAAAGGTCACATGGTGTGGCTGACCCACCCCCACCAAAGTGTACCGCCTACCCCAACTAAGTCGGGGAATGAACAAGTCGGGGAATGAACAAGTCGGGGAATGAACAAGTCGGGGAAAGCGTTAGATTGTAGTGCAAAGTGGATCCTTTCGTAAATAGCCCCCAATGTGTTGGTCGGACAACTCGCAGGTTGCAGGATCACCTTTATGACCATTTATATGATATAAAAAAAAACACAATACGAACATAGCGAGACATTGGAATAACATGGGACCACATGCATCATGCATAACCCAATCGTGCATAGAGAATAAAAAACCCAACAACAGAATCCTTGAAAATATTTATTTAACACAAATTGTATAATTTATTTGGAAATAACTTGGCCACGGCCTGATTCATTGGTTTTAATAATTAATAACGATAATAACTCATACTTGACGGAGTTCTAGAACCACAATATTTTTGCAGAAACCATGGGAGATCCACCTAACGGGCCAGGTATCCATGCACCAATGGTCCCTCCAAACTGCCCCAAAACAAACTGATCCTGCTGCATCCGTTTCTAAATGAAAATCGCTGTCTAAAACAAAATCCTGCTGCCATACAGCCTTACCATTAATAAACTCCAGAAATTGCAACCAAACAAAAAGGTTCTTCTTAATATCCATTGTCAACCTAATATGTGCTGCTGGATTCTTCAGACCAGCTGTTGCTGCATATAGGCTCCTAGAAAAAACCCTGCCCATGGGTAACATGATGCAAACGCCAGTTGGCCCAGGAGGGATTGCATCTCCTTCAGCGTCAGTTTATGCCTCCTAACGAATGACTTCAGAGTCTGGGATAACTTATAAATTTTGTCGTCCGGCAATCTGAATTCCATTTTGACCGAATCTATAGTTATACCTAGGAAATCGATGCAATTTGTAGGAGGAACAGTTTTCTTGATTGCCAAAGGAATACCAAAATGCTTGCATACCATTTGGAAAGAGCGCAAACGGTGAGAACATTCACCTGAACCTCCAGGTCCCAAAAACAGGAAGTCATCCAAATAATGAATTAATTTGTCTGAACCTGATACCTTGCTCACTACCCATTCCAAAAAGGTTGCAAATGCCTCAAGATAAAAACATGAGATCGAGCAGCCCATTGGCAGCGCCTTGTCAAAGTAAAACTGTTCCTCAAAACAAATTCCCAATGAATTAAAACTTTTGGGGTTCAAAGGGAGTAACCGAAAAGCTGACTGAATGTCTGCTTTGGCCATTAAAGCATCCCTTCCCAGGAGGCGTAGTTTATTGATGGCTGCGTCAAAAGATGAGTATGAAACCGAAGCTTCGCCGGTGTCAATCTGATCATTTAACGAGTGGCCAAACGGAAAAGATAAGTGATGAATTAAACGGAACTGAAACGGCTCTTTTTTGGGAACTAGGCCTAAAGGAGAGATTCTGAAGTTTTCAAAGGGGGGGGGGGGATTGATCAAAAGGACCTTCCATCCTACCCGCCCTCACTTCTTTCAAAAGTTTAGATTTTACCACTATAGGTGCCTCCCTGACTGATTTAAAATTTTCCACAATATGGCAACCACTACCTTCAAAACTTGGTATGTGGAAACCTTTGGAGAAACCTTTAATGAGAAGGGAAGCCATCTGCTGGTTTGGATACACCTGCAACCAGGGGCACATGTTTAGGAATATCACTGGGGTAGCCGCTTTTGGGAACCCCTCCTAACTATCTGCCTGACCCAAAATAACCTTGTTGGCCTCAAGCTTACTTAACTTTAAACTTTTGACCCCCTTACCTGCATGCCCCTGCCGTGGACCCATGAGGAAAGGAGAGCCTAAATGGCTACTCCCTTTCCTTTCCCATTCACCAAAAGGATGTATCTTATTTGGGCATCCAAGCGGTGAAAATAATTTTGACACCAGTAAGGGGAGATAAATTTAAAATCCTCTGTAGAAGAGAAGTCTATTGGATATTTTTTCTTAATACAAGAAAGCCAGCCGGCATGAACTTCGAATGGGACGTGTCCTATTTTTATGAATGAATATTCATATATGTAAACGTGATTTACTATATGCAGATGTGTATAGTTGTAGAAACATCAGTGTCGGGTATTATAAAGAATATAGCTTAGCTAGAAAGGATCTACATTTTAACATAATAGGGGGCAGCGCCGAGTCCTGCATTCGGCGGCTACGGACATGGGAGTGTGCCCGAAAGGTAACCCCCTTGGGAGAATGTTTCCCAGAGGGGGTTATCTGATGCGGGGAGGAGCCGAGAGAGCTGCCGTGGGACCCCAGAAGAGGATGTTAGGGGCCACTCTGTGCAAAACTAACTGCACAGTGGAGGTAAGTATGACATGTTTGTTATTTAAATAAAAAAATATTAACCTACCGTATATTCCGGCGTAAAAGACGACCTTTTATACTTAAAAATATGCCTCAAAAATCGGGGGTCGTCTTATATGCCGATATGCAGAGTCAGTCAGACGGGGGGCGTCCATTGTTCAAAAGCCGCGCCTCCTCCTCGTGCTGTTCTGTGATAGGCAGAACACTAAGTTTCCCAGCAGAGCCTGTGTTCAGTGTTCCGACTATCACGTCCGTCCAAGATTGGCGGAACACTGAACACAGGCTCTGCTGGGACACTGAGTGTTCCACCTATCACGGAACAGCACAACGAGGATGACGCGGCTTTTGAACAATGGACGCCCGCAGTCTGACTCTGCATGTCAGGGATAAAGGTATGGAGATCGTTGAAGTGAGGCATGCAATGGCACAGTGAGGTGAGGCATGCAATGGCACAGTGAGATTTGAAAAAAGCTGAATAAAGCCTGTTCCTGTCAGCGGTTGTTCCTGTCAGCGGTTGTTCCTGTCAGTGGTTGTTCCTGTCAGCGGTTGTTCCGGCTACCCCTCAGCTTCCAGACAGACTAGTCGGAAGGGGTTCGTCTTATACGGCGAGTATATCCCAAAACCAACCTTTTTAGCTGGAAAATAAGGGGGTCATCTAATACGCCCAGTTGCCTTATACGCCGGAAAATACAGTATAGTATCACTTTAAGCACCAGTGAGAGCGGTGTGAAACGCGTTAGTTGTTTGCAATCTTAATCTGTTTTTGTACGGACTGTGGGCCAGATTCAGATAGAGATACAACGGCGTATCTCCTCATACGCCGTCGTATCTCTGAGTTCTGTCCGTCGTATCTATGCGACTGATTCATAGAATCAGTTACGCATAGATCTCCCTAAGATCCGTCGGATCTTAGGCTGCAATCTCACGCTGGCCGCTAGGTGACGCTTCCGTTTGTATAAGCGACGAATATGCAAATGAGGATTTCCGCCGATTCAGAAACGAACGACCGCTGGCGCATTTTTTTTACGTCGTTTGCGTTTGGCTTTTATATAGTTACCCCTGCTATATGAGGGGAAGCTAATGTTAAGTATGGCCGTCGTTCCCGCGCCGAGTTTTGAATTTTTTTACGTCGTTTGCGTAAGTCGTTCGAATACGGATGGACGTAATTTACGCTCACGTCGAAACCAATGACATCCTTGCGACGTCATTTAGAGCAATGCACACTGGGATATTTTACGGACGGCGCATGCGCCGTTCAACTAAAACGTCAAAAGCGCGGGGTCAACATAAATTTAAATAAAACACGCCCCCTACATCCCCATTTGAATTACGCGGCCTTACGCCGCAACAAATACGCTACGCCGCTCTAACTAAGGGTGCAAGTTCTTTGTGACGCGGGCCGGACAGATACGACAATGTATCTGAATCCGGCCCTGTATCTTCAATAAAGAAAACAACGACAGTATTTCCGGAGTGCGGCTATCCAGATCTTTATTTGCTCTTATGCATTCTACATACTGAGCCAGCACCCTTGGCAAGAAAGGTGTTATTCAGGTACAGACACCTAGAGTGAGTTTTCTCTTTATAAAGCAGTTGCATATTTGAAGGAATTCTGATAGTGAAAGAAACCGGTACTGCACTTTTTAATGCATCTGTACACTTATATGGATATGTCAGGGTCATAGATGAATATGTTTTATTGGGGGATCAATGTAAAGCAATATTGGCAATCACTGGGTCTATAATAATATTACCGGTATGCAGTGTATTAATACACGATGGGGCAGATTCATCAAAGAGATACGACGGCGGATCTCCTGATCCGCCGTCGTACCTCTGAGTCCAGCCGGTCGGATCTATGAGGCTGATTCATAGAATCAGATTCCGCATAGATCTCCCTTAGATCCGACTGGTGTAAGTGACTTACACCAGTCGAATCTTAGGCTGCAATCTACCGCCGGCCGCTAGGTGTCGTCGCTTTTTTTTACGCATCGGATATGCAAATGAGGAGAACCGCCGATTCAAGTCCGTACGCCCGCCCATCGCTTTTTTTTTAACGTCGTTTGCGTTCGGCTTTTTCCGGCGGATAGCTATCCCTGCTATATGAGGGGTAGCTAATGTTAAGTATGGCCGTCGTTCCCGCGCCGAGATTCAAATTTTTACGCCGTTTGCGTAAGTCGCTCGCGAATACGGATGGCCGCAATTGACGTAGCCGCCGCAAACAATAGCGACGTCATTTGGAGCATGCACACTGGGAAATTTCGCCGGCGGCGCATGCGCAGTTAAATCGGCGCGGGAACGCGCCTGATTTAAATTGTACACTCCCCCTAGCCGCGGAATTTGCATTCCGCCGGGGGAGTTACGATCCGACGGTGCAATTTTCGAGGTAAGTGCTTTGTGAATATTGCACTAGCCTCGCTAAATTGTACCGGCGGATCGTAAAACACGTAGATCGAGCGGATCTAAAGATCCGCTGATCTACATGAATCTGGCCCACTGTCTATAATGGGGCCTCTGTAAGAGCTGATTTTAACTACAACAGGCTGTTTTTTTTTAACCACAGCAGGTCAATATATATAAAGTGCGGTTAATCAGTCTGGGTCCATTATGACACCCATGGGCTCTCTGTGGGGTTACATTTTTTAGTACAGTAGATAAATGTACCAATGTCCCCATGCTATACATATACCTTCACCCTTGATTTGTTCCCACAAACCCATAGCACCTTTACTGCTTCCTCAGTACATTTTTCTTTAGATTTAATATTCTTTCACACATAATGAAAAGGGAAAGAATGTGACTTACAGCATTATAAAAGATTACACGGTATTTGCTACTTCCTCCTACCAAATCATACTGTCATTTCAGAAAGCACAGTTTGATATGGAAGAAAATTAACAATTCTGATCCCAATCAACTGAAAGTTTATATCAGGTGGCAGGTCACAGTGATTTTCTGCTTCACAGATTGTGCCATCAGATGGTATCAGAGGCATATTTATCTGGGTTCTGGTGCTACTGGCACACTGATTACGTTTGTTATATGATCTGTGTGTCAGAGATATTATACATAGGAGAACATTTCAAATGTTCTATTGTTTGGGAAACATCATATACTGTATGTACATAGATTGTGGAGCTATATATGAACAAGAATATTATGTATAAGGCCCCTTTCACACTGGGGCGGGAGGTGCGGTGGGGGTATAGCGCCGATATACCATCGGAATTGCGGCGGTATTCGGCCGCTAGCGGTGTGGTTTTAACCCCTCGCTAGCAGCCGAAAAAGGGTTAATACAGCCAGCAATGTGCCTCTGCAGATAGGTATAGCCGCGGTTTCCCATTGCTTTCAATGGGAATAAGCGGTGGAGGAGCGGCAAACACACTGCTCCCCTTACAGCTCCAAAGATGCGGCTAGCAGGACTTTTGGAGCGGTCCTGCTAGCTCACCACTCCAGTGTGAAAGCCCTCGGATTTTCATAGGACAAAGCGTAGGACTTTTGTCCGAAGGGCGTTGGCCGTGAACTCGTATTGCATACAAACGGCAAATAATTGTCTGCCAACAAACATGTAACAACGTGTTTTTTCAGCTTTTTAGCGCCACCCTTTGGGCAACTTCTGCTAATGTTGTGTTATGGTTAGCATTGCTTATGAGCATGAGCGTGAGAGTTTTTTCCGACAACACAAATTTTTGGCGGACAATTTTAAAGCATGCTATCCCACATTTGTTGGTGGAAAATTTGACAATTGGAGCATACAAACGGTCGGATTTTGCAACAACAGCCTGTCATCACACAATTCCTATTAGATAATCCGATCGTGTGTACAAGGCTTTAGAGCTAGCAATGGCAGGAGAGACTAGGCCTCCATTTTCCATGTTTTTAATTGTTTTTACAGGCTCAATATGTCTGCATGTAATTGTTTTCATACACCCAAACCAAAAGTATATTCAATTTTATTTACTAATAAATATATATATATATATATATATATATATATATATATATATATATATATATATATATTATATTATATTACCAAAAGTATTGGGATGTCTGTCTTTACATGCACATGAACTTTATAGGCCTTCCAGTCTTAGTCCGTAGGCAGGATCCGATCATCCGATGGCTCAGTGGGCCCGGCTGTCATGTCAGTGGCTCTCTCAGTGAGTCCCAGCTCCTGCCTCCTGCACCCAGCGGCGGCGCCAGCCAATAGCCGCCTATCATCGCTACCAGCCTGCCACAACACTTCCCTCCTTGGCGCCTCCTAAATTTACAGCCCCACCCCTGTCCCATCGGCGTGACGTCATGTCACTCACGGACGGAGGTGGGAGGGGATTATGGGAGGAGCCGTAGAGAAAGCTGCTGCAACTAAGAGGAGCCGAGCCAGTGCCGCCGAGGAGGAACCATCCATTGCCAACAACTTAATCAGACACAGACAGCACAGACAGCAGAAAAGTCAGTACACTGTAGTAACAACAAGTAGGAAAGCACTAAACTAAATTAGGCTGACCGCTGAACTTAGATTATGAACTGTGACTGGTCACGGTCACTGATGAATGAATTTACTGGTCACGATCACAGATGAATGAATTTACTTCTCACGGTCACAGATGAATGAATTTACTTCTCACGGTCACTGATTAATGACTTTACTTGTCACAGTCACTGATGAATGAATTTATTGTCACGGTCACTGATGAATGAATTTACCATTCACGGTCACTGGTGAATTAATTTACTGGTCACGGTCACTGATGAATGAATTTACTGGTCACAGTCACTGATGAATGAATTTACTGGTCACAGTCACTGATGAATAAATGTACTACCACTGATGTATTAATCTATCTATGGTCATGGTTACTGATGGATGAATGAATGTACTGCCACTGCTGGTCATGGTCACTAATAAATGAATTAATGTACTGCCACTGCTGGTCATGGTTACTGATGAATGAATGAATGTACTACCACTACTGGTCATGGTTACTGATGAATGAATGTACTGCCACTGCTGGTCATGGTTACTGATGAATGAATGTACTGCCACTGATGGTCATGGTCACTGATAAATGAATTAATGTACTGCCACTGCTGGTCATGGTTACTGATGAATGAATGTACTGCCACCGCTGGTCATGGTCACTGATAAATGAATGAATGTACATCCACTGCTGGTCATGGTGACTGATAAATGAATGAATGTACTGCCACTGCTGGTCATGGTCATTGATAAATGAATGAATGTACTGCCACTACTGGTCATGGTTACTGATGAATGAATGTACTGCCACTGATGGTCATGGTCACTGATAAATGAATTAATGTACTGCCACTGCTGGTCATGGTTACTGATGAATGAATGTACTGCCACCGCTGGTCATGGTCACTGATAAATGAATGAATGTACAGCCACTGCTGGTCATGGTGACTGATAAATGAATGAATGTACTGCCACTACTGGTCATGGTCACTGATAAATGAATGAATGTACTGCCACTACTGGTCATGGTTAATGATGAATGAATGTACTGCCACTGCTGGTCATGGTTACTGATGAATTAATGTACTGCCACTGCTGATCATGGTTACTGATGAATGAATGTACTGCCACTGCTGGTCATGGTTACTGATGAATAAATGAATGTACTGCCACTGCTGGTCATAGTTACTGATGAATAAATGAATGTATTGCCACTGCTGGTCATGGTTACTGATGAATGAATGAATGTACTGCCACTGCTGGTCATGGTTACTGATGAATTCATGTGGAATGTTTTTACTTATGTTTTTTTTACGCAATTCCGTGTAGTTTATATACTGTTTTTGTGTGTGTTTGTTAAAATAAAGTGGGCCGGTCTGGATAAAGTCCAGGGCCAAATTTTTGTCCCAGTCCAGCCCTGTCCGTAGGGTTCAATATTGAGTTGGCCCACCCTTTGCAGCTATATCAGCTTCAACTCTTCTGGGAAGGCTGTGTGTCTATGGGAATGTTTGACCATTGTTCCAGAAGCGCATTTATGAGGTCAGGCACTGATGTTGGATGAGAAGGCCTGGCTCACAGTCTCCGTTCTAATGAATCTCAAAGGTGTTCTATCAGATTGAGGTCAGAACTCTGTGTGGGCCAGTCAAGTTCCTCCACCCCAAACTCGCTCATCTGTGTCTATATAGACCTTGCTTAGTGCACTGGTCCAAATCATTTGGTGGAGGGGGGGGATATGGTGTGGGGTTGTTTTTCAGGGTTTTGGCTTGGCATCAGCATACCAAGACATGTTGGACAATTTCATACTCCCAACTTTGTGGGAACAGTTTGGGGATGGAATTCCTGTACCAGTGCACACAGCTAGGGCCATAAAGACATGAATGAGCAAGTTTGTGGTGGAGGAACTTGGCTGGCCTGCACAGAGTTCTAGCCTCAACCCAATAGAACACCTTTGGGATGAATTAGAGTGGAGACTGTGAGCCAGGCCTTCTCATCCCCATCAGTGCCTAACCTCACAAATGCGCTTCTGGAAGAATGGTCATACATTACCATAGACACACTCCTAAACCTTGTGGACGGCCTTCCCAGAAGAGTTGAAGCTGTTATATCTGCAAAGGGCGGGCCAACTCAATATTGAACCCTACGGACTAAGACTGGGATGCCATTAAAGTTCATGTGCGTCCCAATACTTTTGGTAATATGGTATACAGTATATACCCTAAAACTATTGTTGTACTTTAATGTTTATTACAGATTGCCTCCTATCCCCATACAGTTAGAACACACTTAATGAACACACATTTAACCCCTTAATTGCCTTCCCCACCAGTGACATTTACACAGTAATCAGTGCATTTTAATAGCACTGATCGCTGTATAAATGTCAATGGTCCCAAAAATGTGTCAAAAGTGTATGATCTGTCTGCCGCAATTCTGATTAAAAATCGCATATCGCTGCCATTACTAGTAAAATAATAATAATAAAAATGCCATAAATCTTTCCCATAGTTTGCAGACGCTATGGCCCGGATTCAGAAAGGACTTAAGACGGCGTATCTCCAGATACGCCGTTGTAAGTCCAAATGCGCGCCGTCGTATCTATGCGCTTATTCAGGAACTGAGATACGCCTGAATTTTGCAAGATACGACCGACGTAAGTCTCCTTACGCCGTTGTATCTTGGGAGCATATTTACGCTGGCCGCAAGGGGCGCTTCCGTAGATTTACGCGTCGAATATGCAAATGACCTAGATACGCCGATTCACGAACATACTTGCGCCCGTCGAATTTAGCTACTACGTTTACGTAAGGCGTATGTCCAGCGTAAGTTTACCCCTCATAAAGCAGGGATAAGTCATGTTAAGGTATGGACGTCGGAAACGTCGGAACAGCCTCGTATTTTACGTCGTTTGCGTAAGTCGTACGTGAATGGGGCTGGGCGTAAGTTACGTTCACGTCGAAAGCATTGAGCCGACGTATCTTAGGGAGTATTTGCGACATGATTCTGAGCATGCGCGCACATGCGCCGTTCGATCAGACATGCATTTACATGGGGTCACGCTTCATTACAATACAACACGCCCACTGCCTTGCTACTTTGAATTACGCGGGCTTACGCCGGCCCATTTACGATACGCCGACGTAACTTTGGGAGCAAGTGCTTTCTGAATACAGTACTTGCCTCTCAATGTTATGTCGGCGTAGCGCATATGAGATGCGCTACGCCCGCTCAAAGATACGACAATGTATCTGAATCGCGGCCTATAACTTTTGCACAAACCAACCAATATATGCTTATTGCAATTTTTTACCAAGCATATGTAGAAGAATATATATTATGAACAATGAATTCCACAGTTCATATAGTGATATATAGTTCCATTGATACTGAAATGATGGATCAGCTCAGCGACACACTCCCACACCACACATGCACTGTGTATTGGGTTAATTCGACTTGATGATTGTAGCAATGTTATCACAGGAATCAACAATCATGTCAGAATGCGCTTTCCACCAGTTTTTCGATGCTTACCAGGTATGTGCAGGGAGAAAGAAACCAACATAGCATAATACTGCAAGGATAGAGGAAATGGTGTTTACAAGACAAAGATATCACTCACGAATTCCCAGATAACATAAGGCTGCAACGATGTGTGTGCTGCTCAGTTTGTCAGGTTCCTCATTCGGCACATCTGTGCGTCCCGTCACTCAAGCTCCTCCCCCACGCGTATTGTCACTAGTCACGTGACTTACTCATGGGTCAATACCTGGTGAGCATCGAAAAACTGGTGTAAAGCGCATTCTGACATGATTGTTGATTCCTGTGATATCTTTATCCAGCTTTATCATTTGTTTATTGATTGTGTGATATAATTACTAATTATACATCAGACAGGAGGCTCATATCTTATGCATTATCTTTCTTTAATAATGCCCATAGCAGAAATACAGTAAACATTTATTGTAACTTAAAAAATTCAAAGAAATACCCTTCCCAGCAGTCCCTGGGCCAGTGTAGCCCCTCCCAGACCGTAGCCTATATAAGGGACTGTCTGAGGTAACCTATTCCTCTTTCTTTCTGCTCATAGCCAGAACTCAGATAAGTACATTACTCTATGTTTATAATTTTTATGTAGGCTTGCTTGTTATTTGGTTATCAGCAGCCTTTTTAATTTGTGTAGATCCTAATGTCACATCGTTCCACAGGGTGCTGGGGATCCCCCCCCTCCCACCCCGGCTTTTATTACAGCTACGGAGGTTTTTCCCTCCTCCGCTATTCCCTTCAACTTCCACCTGTATCTGTATATACCCTCTGATCCCCTCAGACCTTCATCTGTGTGTTGTTCTATCAACCTTCTGTCTTATGAAGCACAACTGATATTTCTAAAAATGATAAACGTTTAGTTTTTGCTGTATGCTTTTCCCACTTTGCTATCTGTGCCACCCGTTTTGTAGACAACGCGGTTTCCTCTGATGTGTACATCTTACAGTCATTGGGCTTCTTTATTTGTTTATTTTACAATATACCGCTGCTTTGCTTCTTTTGTTTCCCCCCCGGTGCGCTCTGCACACTGCTCGTTTTCTGACTGGAGGTAGGACGGCGCCATTTTAACATCTCGGCGCCTTTTTTCCTACCTCCCTTCTTCTCCTTCTCCTCAGAGCGTCTCATCTCTGAGGGGGGCGTGGCGGTGAGGATCTCCCTGCACCAATCGCGCTATTGTCGCGAATCGACGGCGCCATTGCTGCGGACCTGTCCTGGGGACCCCATCCTCCGTGTGCTAGACCGTCTCTCCCCATCGCCGCCACGCCAGGGTGCGGGCGGCTGTATGGTTGGAACTCTGTGTAGATCTCACTGATCTATGCGAATCACGTTAGGCCGTAGTCTCGCGAGACTACGGCCCCGAGCCTCACGTCTAGCTCCCCTTGTGGTGGGGAATATCTCCCCTCATCTAACTTCTGTCACTCACACCTAGCTGGTGGGGAATTCCTCCCCTCCCCTGCTTCTGTCACTCCTTCACCTTCAGTTACATTAAACATCAGTTCTTGTTCTGGGAATTTATTCCCCTGTAGTCTATTCTACATATAATGAATATATTAATACATGTAAATAAATAATACATTTAAATAATTATACGAATAAATAAATTATTGACTTATTAAATAAATATAAATAAATCAATGAACATAAATGTCTATAAATAAATAATTTATACAATCTATATGATTGAATAAATAAATATATAAATATATATAATAAACAAATTTTAAAATATAAACTATTAAACTTTATATATAATTGAATAAATAAATACATATATATATATATAAATAAATAAACAAATTATAACAATAATTGAATGAATTATAGAAATTACTATACAAGTTATAGTACATAACTTCCGTATCTTCTTGTGCTGCACGGCCGTGCTGTCCGCAGACAGCTGACTCTTCTCCTGTGGCTGGCGACAGATCCTTTACTCCCTACTGGTGCCACTGAAGTGGTGGACACAGCCCTGGAAGGCCCTACCTACCTCAGTGCTGCACTGGTTCCTGAGCTGGTTGGTAGGTCCGTCCAGACTACCAGGACATCGGTTGTTCCAACCCACATGCACCCCTATGTCCGGATCTCCCGGCAAGGATATAACGCCCCTGAGTAGGGCATGGCGTCCCGTATGCGCCGTCACATTAATGTGGCCTCCGTCTCCCCGGCAGGGGAAGTAATTAACATGCCCCAGGCAGTACCCTCCCAAGACTGCCGACCCATTGACTCCCCGCCAGGGGAAGTAAATAACATACCCCAGGCAGTACCCTCCCAGGACTGCCGACCCTCTGACTCCCCGGCAGGGGAAGTACATAACATGCCCCAGGCAGTACCTTCCCAGGACTGCCGACCCACGGACTCCCCGGCAGGGGAAGTAAATAACATGCCCCAGGCAGTACCCTCCCGGGCCTGCTGACCCACTGCCTTCCCAGACTCCAATCGACCCCCGAGCCTCGGGGAGATGCACATGCAGAGGCAGCGATCCGCTAGACGGACTGAGCCAGACTCCTCGTGGACCCTTCCAGAGTCGTCCGCGGAGTACGAGGCGGCTAACACCTTTGAGTCTGAGGATGAAAATGATGATGATAATGATGATGATTATGTGAGCAGTGGGCACATGGCGCTCCATGACGATGCCAACCCTAGGTCCCAGGGTAAAACCTTATTGGACTCTTGTGGAGTACCATTTTTCGATCAGGAGGTGATTGGCCACCCACACTCCGGTGACTGGGCACCTCTACCTGAGGTGATCCAATAGATCGAATGCTGGACCCGGAGATCGATCGGTACGCTAACCGGACAAGTTGAGGGTGGAATACTCACCCTTCCATTACCAAATACGGTGGTTCTCACTCCAGAGGTGGATCCCATAATCATTCAGTATTCCAGGAAGGGAATAGAGAGGGCCTTTGGGACCTCACAGTACTGGGTCTTAGATCTCTGGACCTATCACCTAACCCTACGCCTTAGTGAGCAGGCTACCGCCTCTGTAAGCCGGTTGACCTAGCACAATGGGATCACGCTAATTGATGATATCTTTAAGACGGTAGGACAAATGGAGTTATATTACCAGGCGTATACCTGGTTCACCATCCCATTCGGTTTTTCAAACCTAAACACCGTCCTAATGGACAACAGGTTGCTAGACCTTGGACCAAACAGCCGATAGTAGAGATGGACCCGCTCTCTTTGAACTTCCTCAACAACATCTTCCCGATCAGGAAGAAGAAAGGCGGTTTTTCGTCCGGTGGGAGCTTGAGAAATCTCACCAACTTACTGCCCTGTGGAACAAGGGTGAGGTTGAACATCTACTTGAACGACCTACTTCTAATGGCTGGTTCCCCTCGCCTAGCGAGCGAACACTCCTCCGGGATGCTCGGATCGCTTTGCGATCTGGGACTCCTCATAGATCACGATCACCTATTATCTCCCCATTTCAGGATATAGAGTTTTTGGGGTTCTTGGTGGACACCAACCGAGCGATCCTTCGGCTACCCATACCCAATTAGCCGCCATCCGCAAAGACATCAGTATCATGCTGGGCAGCAGCGGGTGTCCTTACGCGGACTGACTCGCTTAGTCGGCCTGTTCCCGGTGTCAATCCAGGCCACTCTCCAGCCCCTCTTCACTGTCGAACCCTCCAGAGACTCGAGACTCTACATCTTCGCTAGGGGCTTCGCTATACAAACTAAGTAAAGCCATGGTGGACCTACGGTAGTGGTTACGTCATGCCGTCAAACGGAACGGCGAGACATTTTCAACTCCTCACCGGATTTCGTCATAGGGTCGGATACCAGCCGCCTCGGCTGGGGTGCTCGGTGCAGTCCCTCGTCCTCCGGTAGGACGTGGTCCGCAGAGAACCCTCGGCTGCACATCAACACGTACACCCCTGACGGCCTTTTTTGCCATCGGAAGTCTGTTGCCACGCACGTCCATCCGCTGTGTGCTATTGCGTTCGGACAACGTACCCGCAGTCCGGTACGTCGATCGCTTGGTGGGCCCCTGATCCAGAATCCTAGCGGATCTAGTAAGACTTCGGGCACTTCTGCCTGGAATGCAACATCGTCCCGATTGCGGGATATGCCACAGACTATCCCTATAGGGTGGCAGATTGGATTCTCGTTACCTGACCGATTCCAACGATTGGCGACCGCACCGGTCAGGGTCCCTGATCCTCGCTCACTTCGCGGATCCTTCTCTATGGACCTGTTCGTTCCCCGTATCAACCACCAGTTTCCGCGCTCTTACAACCGGAGGCCAGATCCGGAGGCGCACCATGTGGACGCCCTCCACCAAACGTGGTCACAGGGGACACATTACGCGTTCCCCTGTTCCCGGTGACCCTCAGGGTCCTCCTTCACTTAGCCAGCCGGAGGGCATCAGTCGTGCGGTTCACTCCGTGGTGGCCGACGCAACCATGGTTTCCCCTCCTTCTGAGGATGACGGTGGAACTCCCCAGGTTGTTTCCTCATTCCCCCCACCTCCTCGCTGGTCTGAACGGGGATCTGCACCCTCTACTCACGAAGCACATCCTACCTCTCCTCACATGGTTAGTATCGGGGTCCCGGTCGCAGACTACGACCTTTCGGTAACAGCTAGGGATTCCCTGCCTTGGACTGGGCCCCAGGACTAGATCGGCATCTCGATCTACCTGGGGACTCTGGGTTACTTGGTGTGATCAACGACGGGTCGACCCCGTTCAAGCGCCAGGGTCTGTAATAGCCAATTATCGGGCGGACTCTTTGGATCCGTTGGTGTGTCAATTTTGAAGGCGTTAAGTTTAAATCGCCCAATGTACCAGCACACTTGGGATTTTTCCAAGGTCATGATCATGTTCTCGGGCTGGGGGACGTTGACACTCTGTTTTGAGGTTACTGTCTTTCGAGCTTACTGTCTTCTTGTGTCTGATTTCCATCATCGTCGGTCAGACGTCAAGGCTTTGGACATATCCAGGCGTCATTCCTCGCCTCAGAGACTCAAGTCTTTTTCCGTCGTGCGTTGGACCAGACGGTACTTCGATCGGTTTTCTACCCGTTCTTCCCCGCACATCCACAACTGTATGTGGTCCGCTGTCTACAGACTTATATGTCCCTGACAGCCTCGCTGCGATCTTCGCAAGTCTTTCAACTCCTCGTTTCCTACGTTAATCCTCTCTTCCCGGTTTCCTCTGTGACTTACTATAGCGGCGGACTGTTGTCAGCGACCGCTTTTCCGCCAATCCCGCTTTGAACAGGAGGTACACATATCTATGTCAGTGTTGTGGATTATTTTTATTGTTATTGGTCATATGCATTGTTATAGCTTTGAACTTGCATAAGATATGAGCCTCCTGTCTGATGTATAATTCGAGATTTTCCTAGCTTGTGACGGAAAATATTAATTATATGAAGACAGGAGGCGAGTATCTTCCCTCCCAACCCAACCCTGTCACGAGGTTGTCTCTCTCTCGTTCTAGACTGATGAACCACGCACCCTGCAAGTCGGAGGCTGGTACGCCCCGGGAGTTCGTTTTCACTATCCCCGTTGGGATTGCTGTCCGTTTCGATCCATGGGTTTAGTTCACCGCAGATGGAGGTTCCTACTGCGTTCCAGATCCGGAGTTGGGATGCCGTTGACTGAATCCGTTGGTCCATGTTCCTGAGGACAACTGACCGGTCGGCTCCGAATGGTTTGGGTTTCCTATAGTCCCCGTTGGGATGAAGTTGGTCCGGATGAAGTTGGTCCGTGTTGGCCTTGTCCTTTCGTTTCCTCCAGATTCGGATGTTGTGTTCCGGTCGGAAGGTTCCCGGCAACCGCGGAGATGTCTAATTGGACTTTCGGTTCCTGTTTACACTAATTCGCATGAAGAAAGAGGAATAGGTTACCTCAGACAGTCCCTTATATAGGCTACGGTCTGGGAGGGGCTACACTGGCCCAGGGACTGCTGGGAAGGGTATTTCTTTGAATTTTTTAAGTTACAATAAATGTTTACTGTATTTCTGCTATGGGCATTATTAAAGAAAGATAATGCATAAGATACTCGCCTCCTGTCTTCATATAATTAATATTTTCCGTCACAAGCTAGGAAAATCTCGAATTATTAGTAGCGCTGTAGCACCTATTTACACATAGAAGAATATATATTGGCATAAACTGATGAAGAAATTTGTTTTTTAAAAACATTTTTGGGGATATTTATTATGGCAAAAAGTAAAAAATATATATATTTTTTTCAAAATTGTCGCTGTTTTTTTGTTTATAGCGCAAAAAATAAAAACCGCAGGTGATCAAATACCACCAAAAGAAAGCTCTACTTGTTTGAAAAAAGGACGCAAATTTTGTCTGGGTACAGCATCGTATAACCGCACCAGACAATTTGTAAGGTTACAAATATTTAGGGAAGCAAAACCAATACATTTTTACATGTGAGTATTATATTACAAATAAAGAAAATACAAAAAACTTCTATATAGATCAAGCAACACTAAGAAGATATGTCTATTTCACAGTGTATATTTTAACAAAATTAGTTATTTTATGAAGCAAGCTAAGTGTTTTGTCAGCGTTTCTAAAAATAAATACTCTTTTGCATCTTAAATCGAGCATGAGACTATAAATTTGAGTTTATGCCAATAATGAATCAGTCTGTATGCAATATTTACAGCCTAGAGCGCCAGCAAAATATTACATTCTTCGGTAGCTGTTACATAGGGTACATGCACAACATATACAAATATACAAATCTTAGTTTTATTCTGTTCATAGAAGAACGCATCATTCCTGAGACTTTGGCTCCACCATCAGATTAAAAATTTAGCATGCTTTGACTGCAGTTTAGTGTTTTCCTAAACACACATAGCTATGAAAGTAACATAAGGATCGGATAAAATAAAGGTCATGTGTTTAAAAAATGATTACCCTAGTTGACATATTTTTAGAAAATGTATATGCTCCTGCAATTAGTAAATAATAGAGATAAGTGAAATTTAGGGATTTGCTTTGCAAAAATGAAAGTGAAAATTGTCACATTTTGACAAAATGTTGCTATTCAATGAGATGCATTAAAGTCAGTGAACAAGAAAAAGGGCTAGATTCAAGTAGCCCGCCGTAAGTTTGTGCGGGCGTAGCGTATGTTATTTCCGCTACGCTGCCGCAACTTACAAGGGGAAGTGCAGTATTCACAAAGCACTTGCTCCGTAAGTTGCGGTCGGCGTAGCGTAAATGGGGCCAGCGTAAGCGTGCCTAATTCAAATGAGTATGAGGGGGGCGTGTTTTATGTAAATGGATGGTGACCCGACGTGATTGACGTTTTTCCCGAACGGCGCAATGCGCCGTCCGTGGAATTTCCCAGTGTACATTGCTCCAAAGTACGCCGCAAGGACGTCATTGGTTTCGACGTGAGCGTAAATTACGTCCAGCCCTATTCGCGAACGACTTACGCAAACAACGTAAAAAATAAAAAAATTTACGCGGAAACGACGTCCATACTTAACATTGCGTACGCCTCATAATAGCAGGAGCAACCTTACGCCGAAAAAGCCTAACGTAAACAACGTAAAAAAATAGCGCCGGGCGTACGTAAATTTGTGAATCGGCGTATCTAGGTAATTTGCATATTCTACGCCGAAAAACGATGGAAGCGCCACCTAGCGGCCAGCGTAAATATGCACCCAAAGATACGACGGTGTAAGAGACTTACGCCAGTCGGATCTTAGGCTAATGTCGGCGTATCTTGCTTTCTGAATAGATACGCCGGCGTAAATCAATGCTGAATCTAGCCCAAAGTGTTTTGGGTCATTGGAGGAGCACATTGGGCTTTAAATGGCTCGTGAATTTTAAGGAAGATGATTTTAACTATGCTGCAAAACTATGTTCTTGTACCAAAACAGGCCATCATTCACTAAGGACATGACACTAGATATTGTAACAAATATTGGTGTATTGTAAGGAGCTTCTGATCACAGTGGGGCTTAGTGCAAAGTGCACTTGAAATTGAACTGAAAGTGCCCTTGGAAGTGCAGTCGCTGTAAATCTGAGGGGTAGATCTGAAATGAGGGGAAGCTCTGCTGATTTTATTATTCAATCATGTATTCATGTATATCATGTGCAAGCAAAAATGCAGTTTTTTTCTTTGCTTGCATGTCCCCCTCAGATCTACAGCGACTGCACTTCCAAGTGCACTTTCAGTGCAATTTCAAGTGCACTTTGCACATATAGGCCCGGATTCAAAAAGCCTGGCATTACTTTGTGCGTGCGTAGCGTATCTCAGATACGCTACACCGCTGTAACCTAGTGAGGCAGGTTCTGTATTCAGAAAGAACCTGCGCCCTAAGTTACGGCGGCGTAGCGTATGAGGGCCGGCGTAAGCCTGCCTAATTCAAAATTGGAAGATGTGGGCGTGTTTTATGTTATTTCAGTGTGACCCCACGTAAATGACGTTTTTAACGAACGGTGCATGCGCCGTCCGTGGACATATCCCAGTGCGCATGCTCCAAATTACGCCGCAAAGCCTCATTGGTTTCAACGTGAACGTAACTTACGCAAAGCCCTATTCGCGAACGACTTACGCAAACAACGTAAACGACGCAAAATTCGATGCTGGCCCGACGTCCATACTTAACATTGGCTACGCCTCATATAGCAGAGGTAACTTTACGCCAGAAAAAGCCTTACGTAAACAACATAAAAAAATGCGGCGGGCGGCCGTACGTTTCTGAATTCTGAATTCCGTATCTACCTCATTTGCATATTCAACACGGAAGTCTTGTGAAGCGCCCCTAGTGGTCAGCGTAAATATTACACCCTAAGATACGACGGCGTAGGAGACTTACACCGCTCGTATCTAGGCAACATTGAGGCGTATCTGATTCTATGAATCAGACGCAGAGATGCGACGGCCTGCATTCGGAGTTACGACGGCGTATCTGGAGATACGCTGACGTAATTCCTTTCTGAATCCGGGCTATAGTTTGTACTTGTAGTGCAAAGTGGATTTGCCTTTCATAAAGAACCCCCACTGTGTTGTAATGGTTGCTTGTTTCTTGCCAACGTATTGTCACAAATGTCCATTTGTTTGCGATGCAGTGTCACAATAACCCTATTTTTGCCCAGTGGTATCATGATTGTCAAATTTTCACCTGCACATTGTAATGATTGCCTGTTTGTTCCAAAACAATGAAAAACATATGTACTTGCAACTGAGAAATATGCTATATGTGAACAGTCTGCATGCCCTTAACAAGTGTTTCATACCCACATATGTACAAAATTAAGAATAAAAGTGCAGAACTATCCATAATATCAATAAAAAAGTGCAAACAATGAAAAAATATATATCATCTTATCTCAACACTTTCAATAATAAAAACAAATAAATATATATATATATATATATGTGCCATGCAGTCCATCAAAATCTAGTGCAAAACTAATAGTGCAGTCAAAAGCCACTAAGGCCCCGTACACACGACCAAACATGTATGCTGAAACTGGTCAGCAGACCAGTTTCAGCATACACGTTCGGTCGCGTGTAGGCGCGAGCAGGCCGAATTCCAGCAAACATTTGTCCGCCGGGCCTTTTCCCAGCAGACAAATATTCTTGGACGTGTTTTAAAACCGTCCGCTGGAATCCTGCCCGCTCGGACATGTATGGTCGTCAGTACAGACCTACCGTACATGTCCGAGCGCCCGCCGTCCCTCGCATGCGTCGAATGACTTCGACGCATGCGTGGAAGCCTTTAAATGGCAGGCCCGCCCACGTCGCCGCGTCATCGCCGCGTCATCGTCGCGGCGCCAACGCGGACACGCCCCGCGTATTGTTTACGCGCGGACTTCTGTACGATGGTTAGTACAGCCATCGTACAGAAGCCCTCTGGCAGGCATGTACGGTGAAAACGGTCCGACGGACCGGTTTCATCGTACATGTTTGCCCGTGTGTACCGGGCCTAAGAGCAATTCAAAAACTTGCTAAATCTGTTTTAAATATTACTAAGGCCAAGGAACATGCCAGACAGGTCAGGGATAAAGTTGTGAAGAAGTTTAAAGCAGGGTTAGGTTGTAAAAAAATATCCCAAGCTTTGAACATCTCATGGAGAACTGTTCATATCCATCATTGAAAAATGGAAAGAGTATGGCACCATTGCAAACCTAACACACGATCATTTTTCGGCATGTAAAAAACAACGTTTTTCAGCCTCTGGAAAAAACTAAGTTTTTTCCAACTTCATCATTAAAACGACGTTGCCCACACACGATCGTTAAAAAAAATGCTCTAGCAAAGCGCGGTGACATACAACACGTACAACGCCACTATTAAGGGAAAGTTCCATGCGGATGACGCCACCCTTGGGGCTGCTTTAGCTGATTTTCTGTTAGTAAAAGACGATTCGCGCTTTTCTGTCTGTTACAGCGTGATGAATGTGCTTACTCCATTACAAATGGTAGTTTGACCAGAACGAGCGCTCCCGTCTCATAACATGCGCGGGTTTTTAACGTCGTTTTAGGCCACACACGATAATTTTTTACAACCCGAAAAACGACATCGTTAAAAAAACGTCGTTAAAAAATGCAGCATGTTCGAATTTTTTTGGCGTTTTTCAGAACCCGAAAAATGATGTGAAGCCCACACACGATCATTTTAAAAGACATTTTTTAAAAACGTCGTTTTTTACATGCCGAAAAATGATCGTGTGTACGCGGCATAACAGACATGGCTGTCCACCTAAACTGACAGGCTGGACATGGAGAGCATTAATCAATCAGAGAAGCAGCCAAGAGGCCCATGGTAACTCTGGAGGTGCCCATGGTAACTCTGATCCACAGCTCAGGTGAGTGAATCTGTCCACAGGACAACTATTAGTCGTCCACTCCACAAAAGAAAAAAGCCATTGTTGAAAGAAAGCCATAAGAAATCCCGTTTGCAGTTTGTGAGAAACCATGCGGAGTACACATCAAACATGTGCTAGAAGGTGCTCTGGTTCAGTGGCGGCTTGTGTTTTTTGTTGGGGGGTGGCCAACAACCACCACCCTTCCCGCAGCACCTTAAAGCACTCTCCCGCTTGCTGTCTGTCGGTTGGTCCCCTTACCCCATCTAGGTGGCAGACATCAGGCTGCAGCGGGTGTCAGGTAGTGGCTCCTGCGTCTTCTGCATCTCCTCCAAGGAGTCCAATAGGATCGCCTGTCCTTTCAGCCAATCGGGTGACAGGTATGAGACCCACTTCCTGATTGGCGGGGAGGAAGATTAGTGTTGCAACAGCAAATATTAATTCGCTGTTGTAACACCTGGATGGGCTCGTAGCGCAATGCTCTGCGCCACAAGCCCACCCTATTTTGAGGCCTAGTAAAGCCTCTGGCTCTAATCAGGTGCTTAATAAAAACACCCCGGCCATTGTAATTCTGGCGCCCGGGATCCTGAAAGGGGCCAGACGCATGAATAGAGGGTGGCGTCAGCGATGGATAGAGCATCACATTGCAGCATCGCTAGAAGTTTGACGGGATGGAGGCCGTGAAAAGAGGCTGCTACTGCTCTGGTCAGATGAAACCCCAAAATTTTACTTTTTGGCCTAAAAACAAAACACTATTGGTGGTGGAAAACTAACATCAGACATCACCCTGAACACTCCATCCCCACCCTGAAACATGGTGGTGGCAGCATCATGTTGTGGGGATGCTTTTCTTTAGCAGGGACATTGAAGCTGGTCAGAGTTGATGGGAAGATGTATGGAAATGTATACAGGGCCATCTTAGAAGAAAACTGGTTAAAGTTTGCACAAGACTTTCAGACTGGGGCAGAGGTTCACCTTCCAGCAGGACAACGACCCTAATCATACAGCCAGAGCTACAATGGAATGGTTTAGATCAAAGCATATTCATGTGTTAGAACCAAGTACCAGAGCATTAGAACCTTGTAGTTGGATTCAGGGCCACTATGTTCTGAGAGGCTGATTTAGTGGCTATCCAAATATCCAACCAATCCTTGGCTTCCAGATGTAGGCCCAGGTCAGATTCCCAGTTTTCTACATAACAAAGGGATGAGGCGGAATGGGGATTTAATACTGTAGTTGTGTATAAAGAAGTGGAATCCTCTTGAATGGGGATCGCTTTTGCAGATGCGTTCAAATGTAGTCAGATCTTGGAGGGAGATAGCCATGCATAAGCATGGAGTGAAGAAATGTTTGAGTTGAAGGTAGTGAAAAATCTTCTGATTCAGACATGCCATGGGAATCGTGAAGGGTGGGAAACGACTTAATGGTGTCAGGGGTTGTGAATTGGTGGGCTCGGATGAGGTTAGATGAAGACCATTTATGAAAGGAGGAAGGAGAAGACCAAGCAGAGTAGAAGGCGGGGTTACGAAGGTAGGACACAAGAGGGTTATGGGGAAACTGAAATCTGAATTTAGTTCTAATATTACCCCACAGATGTAAGGATGATGGGTTCTGGAAGGACCTGTGGTCACCAGGGCAAAGCCATAGCAAGTTGGCCGCCGCAATCGATTGATTCAATTGCCACACGTAGAGGCACTTCTTGAGAGGTGTGATATTTTGCTGCTTTTTAGTCTAGGCTTTATGAGTTCGGATTAAACTATGTCTGCGTTTTTATGGCCCAAAAACAGCACAACCATTTACAGTGTGGGGTATATTTAACCCCTTCCCACCAACCTATTGTCAAATGATGACTGGGCAGAAACACTGTTGTTCTGGGAGGACGCCATATGATGTCCACACAGGATCTCGCCTCACAGATCACTGTATCGTCCGCTGTTGGTACGATGTGACTGCTGTGGCCAATCACAGCTGATGACATGGAAATTGTACGCAATTAAAGACTTTGTTACATGCCTTTCATTGTGTACAATTGTGGTGAGCTCTGTCACAGTCATCACATGGTAATAGACAGGGCCAAACACTGAATGAGTAGCTTTCCTTAAGTAAAAATGGTTGCTTTTAACTGTAAAATGCACAATTCTAAGCAATCATTGTGTAAAAAAAATCCCCATCACCTCCCCAGAGTAGTACAGTGTTACAATGGTAACACTGTGTTGCTCTTGCCACTGTATGTGAAAAAAATAAAAAACATACTGCCACCAGTCAATGTCCCTGACTGGTGACAGTATGTAAAAAATGGCCAAAAAAAATCCTTTTATTTCATTTTTCAAAAAATTTGAACTTCAAAAAAATTGCCATGCCTCTTAATAAATACCTTGGACTGTCTACTTTCCAAAAAGGGGTAATTTGGGGGATATTTGTACTGTTCTGGCATTTTCGGGTCTCAAGAAATGTGATAGGCCATCAGTACATCAGGAGTGATCGTTTTTCAGATATACAGTATATACCAGGGGTCTACAAACTTTCTAAATAAAGGGCCATTTTATTGTCCTTTTATTGTCCTTTTAAGGGGCCAGACTTTGGCCAGTGGGAGTGGAAATTTTCCAAGCATCAGTGGAAGTAAACATTGCTACAATTGCTACAATTGGTATTAGGGCAGTGGTTCTCAACCATCGTGACCCCTTGATAAAATTTCCCAAGTTGTGGGGACCCCTAACAGTAAAATTATTTGCATGGCAAGACAAGTAATTTGCGCTTACTCCTTGGTGGGAGGCCACAGGACCATACCAGCTGGGTGGTCACAGGCTCCAAGGACAGCCCTGCTGGGGGGCCCCAAAAGGCTGGGAGAGCGGTGTGGGCTTCAGGAACAGCACAGGATTCGGTGACCCCTGGCAAATCATCATTTGACCCCCGAAAGGGGTCACGACCCCCAGGTTGAGAACCACTGTATTAGGGGGAGGAATGCCCCATCATTGGTATCATTGGGGGGAAATAATGCCCCATTGTTGGTATCAGTTGGCAGAATAGTGTCTCATACCAGTGGGTGGAATAGTTCTCCAAGGGCCAGAAAAAGGCAAGAAAAGGATCGCATCCAGCCCCCAGGCTGCAGTTTGGAGACCAGTGGTATATACCTTAGTTTGTGAACTTCGTTTTCGCCAAAGAAATGTACTGTAGTAGAATACATTTTGGCCTAAATTTTGTTCCTGCAGTGACACTCCTATAGGCTTATCCATTTACCTCATGACCGGCAAAACTGGTCAGATATTTAAGCTTTGATTTAGCTTTTATTTACAATACCAGCTTCTGGGATGCCCAACCCCCCCCCCCCCCCTCTTCTCTACACACCTTCACCAACTGTGGACACACAGATATAAGTTTGTGAATCATTGCTGTCTCCTGGTCAAGATAGGGCTTCCCAGATCCATGTGATGACTGAGTATGACATTGTTCAATTAAGCATTGTATGGCTTTGGACTTGACCTTACTGAGCCGATGTCTCCCTTACTTGACAATTACATATTACACTATATTCAGCTCACTCTCTGTGGAGAAGTAGCTTATGAGGAGTATATTTTTTTCTATTTGGGATGTATAAAGGGTGCCATGTTTTATGAAGATATATTATGCTAACACTGGGCAATCATTAGGCACCTCCTCCCATGGATTCTTCTAGCATCAACAATCTGTGCATGCCATAGCCCATTTTGGATGTGTTTATACAGGATTTGGTCTCATGTAGGTTACATTCAAAGATTTTTCTCATTGACTTTGTGTGTACCATCCATTGTGAAGCCTCGTACACACGCTCGGTTTTCTCGGCAAGAACCAGCAAGAAAACTGCTGGCAGAGCTAAGTAAATCGAGCGTGTGTAAGAGGCTTTGAGGTTTCTCGTCTGGAAATCTGCCCAGAATCTCCACGAGAAAAATAGAGATCCTGCTCTCTATTTTCTCGTCGAGATTCTTGTCGGCCTGTTTCCCGACGAGAAACCCAAGCGCCTGTATACTTACCTGGTCGCCGTGGAAACCTGTGCATGCTCGAAATGACTTTGACACATGCGTGGTAGCTTCCCAGGCATAGGTAGGGTGAAGCAAGATGGCGATAAACGGCATCGAATGTGATGAGGGCATGCTCATCGTACGCAATGACGTCACAGAGTTCTTGCCTTTCAAAAGAACTGCGGTTCTTTTGAAATGAGTGTGTGTACACTCGGGCGGCAAGAGATTCTTGCCAAGAATCTCGTCAGGAAAAACAACGTTTTTTTTCCTGACGAGATTCTTGTTCGTGTGTACGAGGCTTGAGAATTGATTTGCTTTCTGATATATTGGTATAGTGTCTTTTCTATGCATAAGTACATTTGACATTTGTTAGGGGGAGGTTTACAAGATTTTTCTCACTGTTATTGTTAATTGGCCAATTTAGATTTTATGGGTGAGGCAGTTGGCTTTTGTATGTTTTAGGTATATTTCTAATAAAGGATTGTGTTTTTTTATATAGTTTTCCTCTGGGCTTTAAACATAGGGGTGAATTACATATTATTTTGGATACATAAGCTGGAGCTATAGCCAGGTTTTCTTTCATCATTTTTGTTCTACGTATCCACTTTTTCAGTAATCGTTGCCTCATGTTGAGTTGGAACATTAAATCTCATTACTTCTCCAAGCTGAACTTTCTCTGATGTGCACAATTATGCTTACACTTATGGGCTCTTCCTGTGGATTACCGGACATTCCGAAAACTCACCTAATTTAAATAAACTTGCTTCTGCTTTCCCATCCACTCTCTCAGTTCTACAGTCTACTACTCGGCCAGAGTAGAGCTCTACTTTCTGCAACAGTGGAAACATAATCTTCACAACCCTTTTTCTCAAGCCCAGCGAGAACTAGGGTGCCCACTGTCCCGCAATTGACATGTCTGTCCCTGGTCCCAGGCACCTTCATTCTGGGACAATAAAGTGTGAATGAAATAGAGGACACAGTCAACCCCTACTAACTAGTAACTACATTTCCAGAACTGGTTGCTAGGGCTGGCGCTGCCTGGCATCTTGCAACCTGAGACAATTTACTCTCAGACAGTGAGGCCGGGAGCGAGGCCTGCGCCTAGTGCAGCACTGCTATCCCCAACCACCTCGACACCTCCTCCTTCTCCGGCACCCAGCGGCAAGCAGCAGGGACTGGTGTGATCTTCACTCACCAGATAGCGACGCCACTCCTTTCCTTCTACGCATGTGGCTCATGCAGAGGGAGTGGCAGCAGCGCTGCATCTGGTGGCAGCCTATGGGTGGCACTGCATCTGATAAAAAGTGGTACATTCAGCTGAAAAATAACCCACTGCCAAATTCCCCATCAACCCCGAGACTACATTCCCCCCCTCTTCTTTTTTTGGGGAAGGTGAGGGGGGGGCGGGGTGTCCCTGAATGGCAGTTTGGAAATGTGGTCACCCTAGCGAGAACGGATACTTCACTTTGCATATGAGGCATCTTTGGAAAGCATTCATCAGAAAGGGGGATTTAAACTTCTCATATGTTGGTACAGGACTCTAGCTAAACTACAATGAATGTTCCTCCAGGTACCTAACATCTGCTGGAGCTGTCAAGAATCTGAAGGAAATCTCATACATATCTTTTGGGAGTGCCCAAAACGAATTAGTTTCTGGAATGAAACAATTCAGACCCTGACAGGAGTCTCTCTTCACAAAAACCTGGCTGCGTACCCTTTGAATGACACCCCATTATACAACAAGAAATGTAAACATTCCATCCTTTAACATTTGCTTACGGCAGCCAGGGCATGTATACTGGTATTGTGTAAAGTACAAGTCCCCCCACAACAGTCCATTGGCGGGCTGAAAACCAGGAAGTGCAAAGCATTACTATGATCTTGAGAGAACAGGACACATTTTGGAAGACTTGGACCCCCTAATTCTTTCATAGGGACCAGACTTCCTTGGCCTCTCGGTCTTAATTTGCCTTCCTGCAGGAAATCAGGGTGATAGACTGTGGTTGGAACCATCCGAGAGGGGTACAATTATTGTCCCTTACCCCCCCCTTCATCCCTGTTCTCTCCGCACCTCCCTCCCCCCTCCTATCTCTCCATCTTTCCATTCCTTCTTCCACTCCCCCCTTCCAATTTTCTTACATCACCTTTTCCCCCACTCTTCTAGCCTTATTCTCTGCTCTCATCTCTGCTCACTACCTTGTTCTGCGTTTTATACACTATTTCATGTGTATTGTTGTTTCTTGAAAAATGAACAAAATGTGGTGGAATTTGAATTTTTTTGCTAATTTCTGACATCTCTTTGCTGGCTCTCTCGCATTTACTGAGACATACGTTGTTTGGGTAATTTGAGGGATGTTGGTGCCCATCTGATTCGGGAGATATAAATCTATAGCATTTACTATATAAAAATATCCCATATGTATTTTCCTTTTCCTTTCTACTGATGTCAAAAAGGAATATGATATTTTTTCTATTGGCATTAAATTTAAAACTTCGGATTACTTTAATATGTTAGGTTGGTGAATTATTTGGAATGAGCATATTTATGCTGACAATATTAAGCCTTAAAAATCAATGAAATTAAAATTATTGTTCATTATTTAAACACAGATATTAACATTATCGTTAGCACATTCTATAATGTGTATTGCCTGCACATTAAAATGTGTTCAAAATGAGTGATTAGAACTGCAGTCCATGGCCATATATTTTATTTAACTGAACTATAAATGTCTCTTCAGCTTCAATCCACATTTATTACCGTAGATACTCAGTGATGAACGCGCCTTCTTTAACATATTGCAATACAAAAGCTATAATAACAGTTATAAACCTTTACTAAAGAAAATATTTAAAACACATTGTTAATGAGAGAGCCAATTAATGATTCAGTGTGTTTAATTTTGTGTAAGGATTTATTTTTCACTTTTCCTCAAGTCTTACCAGTGGTGAAGCTATCAACCGAGCAAAGACTCAGTTCGGCGCCCCCTTCCCAAAGAGGATGGTGTCAGTACAGCAGAGGAGGGTGTCAGTAGTTTTTATTTTTTAAAATGTTATTATTTTTTAAGAAGAGTCTCAGGCCTCGTACACATGACCGAGTTTCTTGGCAAAAACCAGCAAGAAACTTGCTGGGAGATATTTTTTTGCCGAGGAAACCGGTCGTGTGTACATTTTCGTTGAGGAAACTGTCGAGAAACTCGACGAGCCAAAAAGAGAGCATGTTCTCTATTTCCTTAACGGGAATGGAGAAAATTGGCTTGTCGAGTTCCTCGACAGCCTAACAAGGAACTCGACGAGGAAAACGATGTGTTTCGCCCGTCGGATTCCTCGGTCGTGTGTACGAGGCTTCAGAAGAATGTATAAACTCCAGCATAATCATAAAAAAAAACAAAAAAAATAGCTCTTCTATTACACATGATTTTGCACACACTGAAAATAGTAATATATAGCAATAACAATAATTCTAGCAGTAGACCGCCTCTAATGCTAAACATGTAAAAATTATTTTTAACCACTTAAGGACCCGCTCATGTACATATACGTCGGCACTTTAAAGATGGATTTCTCGGTAACGGCAGCAGCTTCTGCCACAACCGAGATATCCATCTTTTCTTTGAGCAGTCCTGTAAACGATAACGGTGGACTCCGTGGTGGATTTGCTGCGAGATCACCGTTATCGACGGCGGGAGAGGGCCCCCCCTCCCGCCGCTCTCTCGCGCCCTCCGCCGCTTACCGGAGCCGTCGGCAGGGGGCAAGATAGCATAGCATGGCGGAAGTGACGTCAAAACGTCTTAAAGCAATATTTTCTTGTTGTCATTTTTTCAAATGACTATTTTTTTTATTTTTTTGCATTTTAGTCTAAATGTGGGATCTGAGGTCTTTTTGACCCAAGATCTCATATTTAAGAGAACCTGTCATGCTTTTTTTCTATTACAAGGGATGTTTACATTCCTTGTAATAGGAATAAAAGTGACCCATTTTTTTGTGTAAAAATTAATAAAAATAAATAAGAAAACCCCCCCAATTTTTTTTTTAAAGCGCCCCGTCCCAAAGAGCTCGCGCACAGAAGTGAACGCATACGTGAGTAGTGCCCGCATATGAAAACGGTGTTCAAACCACACAAGTGAGGTATCGCCGCGATCTTTAGAGCGAGAGCAATAATTCTAGCCCTAGACCTCCTCTGTAACTCAAAAGATGCAACCTATAGAATTTTTTAAACGTCGCCTATGGAGATTTTTAAGGTTAAAAGTTTGACGCCGTTCCACAAGCTGGCGCAATTTTGAAGCGTGACAAGTTGGGTATCATTTTACTCGGCGCAACAGTATCTTTCACAATATAATAAAAAATTGGGCTAACTTTACTGTTGCCTTATTTTTAAATTAAAAAAAGTGAATTTTTTCCAAAAAAAGTGCGCTTGTAAGACCGCTGCGCAAATACGGTGCGACAAAAAGTATTGCAATGACTGCCATTTTATTCTCTGGGGTGTTAGAAAAAATATATATATAATGTTTGGGGGTTTTAAGTAATTTTCTAGCAAAAACAACTATTTTAATCTTGTAAACACCAAATCTGAAAAACAGCCAAGTACTTAACCACTTAATGGTTAAGTACTGGCGCCGTTCCACAAGTGTGCGCAATTTTAAAATGTGACATTTTAGATATCTATTTACTTGGTGTAACATCATCTTTCACATTACACAAAAATATTGCGCTAACTTTAGTGTTTTTCTTTTTTTATTCATGAAACAGTTTCTTTCCCCAAAAAAGCATTTGAAACATTGCTGCGCAAATACCGTGTGACATAAAATGTTGCAATGACCACCATTTTATTCTCTATGGTGTCTGCTAAATATAGTAATTTTCTAGCAAAAAAATATGATTTTTACATGTAGGAGAGAAGTGTCAGAATTGGCCTGGGTGGCAAGGGGTTAATTACCATAAGTAAGTAATATACAAGCCGAGGCACCTAATTTTACCACAACAAACTTTGCACACTTGTAGAGGAAGAGTGGGTCTACATATGCGCCAGGTTTGGCACAGAACCTCCTCTTCTGGGGTCCCCTGCTGGTGCTCTAGGCTCATTCTCTTCTGTGCCATCATAGAAATGGACTTGTTCCAGAGTTGGGTTGTGGGTGTCCATTGATACAGCTCGGGTCTGCCCTTGGCTCTCTCCTCACTGGATTTGACTGATAGAGGGAGGAGCCAATGGCACCCTCTGCTCTCAGCCAAGCTTGTGGGAGAGCAGAGAGAGAAGAGAAGACCTGCAGATGAGCATAGGCAATACAAGGTTTTATACCCTAATGCATTCTATGCACCATAAGGCTTTAGAACCATTTAAACATGTCTCATTCTATTACATAACCCAGTGGTCTCCAAACTTTTCAGTACAAGGGCCACATTGTGGATTTTAAATACTCCTGCCCTAGCATTCTCAATGTGAAAGCCTGAGGGCTTTCACACTGAGGCGATGCGCTGGCGGGAGAAAAAAAAATCTCCTGCAAGCAGCATCTTTGGAGAGGTAAGAGGAGCGGTATGTTTACTGCTCCTTCACCGCTCCTTCCCATTGAAAACAATGGGACATTGCGGTAATACCTCTGCAGAGGCGCATTTTCGGCGGTATTAACCCTTTTTTGGCCGCTAGCAGGGGTTAATACCGCACCACTAGCGGCCGAATACCGCCGCAATTCCGCTGCAATTCCGACGGTATAGCGCCACTAAAAATGACCAAAAATGTTGCTTTATGGAGCGATACAAGGCAAAACTTGAGGGATGTTGAACTGGATTTGGTTTTTATATTTTCAGTTGCTTCATAAAGCTAAAATACTAGACATACGAAATGTAAAATGTAAAGTAATGCACTTTGGGGCTAAAAATATGACCGCAAGTTACTTGCTAGGGGGAGAACTTCTGGGGTAATGCAGGATGGATAAAGATCTGGGGGTCTTGGTAGAAGACTAAGCAATAGCATGCAATGTATAGCTGCAGCAAGCAAAGCAAGCAGACTATTAGCATGCATTAAAAAGGAAATTTACTCCAGAGATACAACTATAATTCTGCCACTTTAAAACACTGGTTCGGCCACATCTGGAGCATTCCGTTCAGTTCTGGTCACCAATTCTCAGAAAGGATGTGCTGGAACTCGAGAGAGTCCAGAGAAGGGCAACCAAATTAATAAGGAGACTGGAGGACCTAATTTACGAGGAATGTATACAAACATTAAATGTATTCTCTCTGGAGAAGAAACGCCTGAGAGGAGATATGATATTGATATATACAAATATTTCAATGGTGATTACAGCATAGGAAGAAAACGATTTGGTTTTAGGAAGTGTAAAAGGAAATGCGGCCATTCATTAAAACTGGAAGAGAAGTAGTTTAACTTTAAGCTGTGTAGGGGGTTTATCACTGTAAGGGGGGTAAGGATGTGGAACTCTCAGTAGTGTCAGCAGCAAGTTTTGATAGTTTAAAAAAACTCTTGGATGTGCATCTTAGTGAACACAATATACAAGGATCATTGAACACACACACCTACACAGGTTGAACTTGGCGGACTAATGTCTTTATTCAACCTTACTAACTATGTAACTATATATGTAGATATATTAGATGTTACTTAATAAAAAATATTAAATTTTTTTGGCAAATTATATAACATGGGTTAAGAAATCCCACCTTACAAACACTAAAGCCGTGTACACACGATCAGTCCATCTGATGAGAACGGTCTGATGGACCGTTTTCATCGGTTAACCGATGAAGCTGACTGATGGTCCGTCACGCCTACACACCATCGGTTAAAAAAAACGATCGTGTCAGAACACGGTGACGTAAAACACAACGACATGCTGAAAAAAACGAAGTTCAATGCTTCCAAGCATGCGTCGACTTGATTCTGAGCATGCATGGATTTTTAACCGATGGTTGTGCCTACTAACGATCGGTTTTGACCTATCGGTTAGTAATCCATCGGTTAAATTTAAAGAGCGAGTGATTCAAAGAGCTGCATATCCAGATGAAGAGGCTCACTTAAAGTGTAAGTAAACCCGGGTATTGTTTTCAGCCAAGGAAGCTGCCATCTTTCTCTCTGTTTAATCTACAACTGCCATGATGCTGCACATGTGATCAGTTATGACACCAGCCATTGGATGGTTTAACAGTTTGGTTGAGAGCACAACCAATGGGTGTGTTACATTTCAGGCACATTTGATAGATGAGTTTACTTCAGCTTTAACACTATTCCTCTGTCAATTAATAATACATATTTTCCATGTTAACATATAGAAGAATGGCTTTACTGATTAGTACCTGTCTTTCTGTGAAAAGATTGGCACAACATAAACAACCCTGGAGGACCGCAAATGAAAAACACTGATTATAAACATCGATAATTAACGCAAGATGGCCAAATAGTCTATAAGCACAGGTTCATCATTGTATGAAAAATAAGTGAAAAGTTAGACACTTTACTAGCAGTGGTATTTTGTGCAGGTCAGCATATTTTAAGGTACGCTGAAAGATTGTCTTACTACAATTTAGAGTACAAATGAACTAAATAAAGAAGAAATTCCTTGCAGTGGTAATAGTCCTAGACAATTGTAGTTGATTGATATAGACAAGACAGTTATTTGCAGAATCATTGCTCACTTAGTCAGTAAAAATTTGTTGCACAATTCAGCAAATCACCAAAATGAGACCATAATCAGCACAAGAATGTATTGTGAGATGGTGCTAGCCAAGCATAAAGTGTACTTTGGACAAAGCATGTATGGCAGGCAGGCTGTATACTATAGGTTCAGGCAACTGGTCCATTTAACAAACCCAATGATACATAAGATCATTGGAAAATACTTGCACTGCACAGTTCATATTTCAAAATTCGATCTGTGGGTGGTAATGTCAACGTCACCCACTTGACAAAGTTCAATATGAAATTGAAAGAGCCTGGCAAGAAAACTCCTAGTAGAATAGTTTGGGTATGGCTACAGTCAGTGGTGTATTTAGGTTTTGTGCTGCTCTAGGCCTGACTAAACTTTTTGCTGCCACTGATTGTAATCATAATATTAGTTTATTTATTTGTATAATAACTAGGAAGTTTCTAGTCATTATACAAATATGTTAAATATTCAGTGGCAGCAAACACAAGTCCAAATATCTTATAAAAGAGGAGAAATCTTACTAATCCAGTCTGCCCCATAAGACTGGCGCTACACTAAAAATCCTTAGTCATGTGACTCTTTCGTGCGGGAGCAGGAAGAAGGCTGTTTTTTTTTCCGTGCGGGGGGGGGGCTTTTTTGAAAAGTTCCGCCCTAGGTCTAGGCATTGTCAGCCTAGGCCAAGATACAGGGCTGTTCCTAAGGATGCTGTGGAGTAGGGTAGGGTAGAGCATTAGGCTGCAGTGCCACACTTAGCTTTGGCAGCTGCCAGACCAGTTGTATTAAGTGTGGCCACTGGTCTGTCCATACTTCCTCACCAGCCATTATCATCATACCAATGGCCGCTTTATGAGGGCTCCAGACTGAATTGCCTCCTGGACCCTGCCCCCTGGCCCAGCGCAAGACGGCTTGGACACTTTTCGTGTGGGAGTCGGGAGGAGGTTGTATTTTTAGATGTGGGGGGCAGCTTTTTTAATGCCCCCCTGCAAAGTGCCACCCTAGGCCTGGGGCTTGTCGGCCTAGGCTGAGATACAGGGCTGGCTACAGTAGCATCAGCTGCCAAAATACATTAGCTGGTAGGGAAGATTGCTCAATCCATGCTGTTAAGTGTGGATGGGGGGAATCTATCCATTGCGTTTATTGAACTTGGATGAATGAGAAAAATCTTATGTATGGCTAGCCTAAAAATGCAACAGTACAGATAAAATATTATCATCTTGTCCATTTAACATAAACATTTGACGCCTTTCCAATAAAGTTCAGAAATAGATTATACCAAAACATCAAACCAGGTCAGGACTCCACTTTGCAAAGAAAATAACTGATAGCTTTCTGGAGAGGTAATAAAAGTGAGCATGCCAGCACAGAACAGCAAGACAGGACCAGGGCCGGTGTAAGGATTATGGCTTGGATTCACAAAGCACTTACGTCGACGTATCTCGAGATACGCCGCGTAAGTGTAAATATGCGCCGTCGTATCTATGCGCCGTGCCCACAAACCGAGATACGCCTAAAAATAGGCTTCATCCGACCGACGTAACTTGCGTACGCCGGCGTATCGTGGGCGCATATTTACGCTGGACGCATCTGGCGCTCCCATTGATTCTATATTCAAATATGCAAATGAGGGAGATACGGCGATTCACGAATGTACTTGCGCCCGGTGCAGGCTACGCGATGTGCGCGTAAGTTGTACGTCCGGCCTAAAGTTATTCCTCATAAAGCAGGTGTAACTCAGTAACAGACATGCACAGGTCAAAGGAGAGCAGCTGCAGCAGCACCGTTACGAACGAGCTGAGCAACCACACTTGCAGGACAACACATCTGTATGCCAACATGCCAGGGGAAGCCATGGTCATAGCACTACTGCGTCCACAGGCAAGGAGGAGGGCACGGGAGAGGATATACCGAACGCGCATGAACGTCTTTGGCATGGGGGAATCGGAGGTGTACCGCATCTTCAGATTCAGCCCTGATGCCATCCTTGAATTAGCCACAGCCCTGCATGATGAAATCACCAGCCAGACACAACGCTCACATGCAGTGCAGACACTGGTCAAGGTACTGGCAACACTCCATTTCCTTGCCAGTGGATCTTTCCAACATACAAGTGGAGTTGTGTCTGAAATGTCACAATCCACCATGAGCAGATGTGTGCACCAGGTTGTCCCCGCAATCCTCACACGCATGTCCCACCACATCACCCATGAGCATCTGCAGCAGAAGACAATGCAGGATTTCTACAGAATTGCCGGATTCCCACGCACCGTTGGGGCCATTGATTGCACACATGTGGCACTACGGCCCGCCCTGTGCCACAGAGCACATATACCACAATCGTAAGCAGTGGCATTCCATCAACGTACAGGTGATAGCCGATGCCCAATGCCTCATATGGCACGTCCGTGCCAAACACCCAGGGGCCAGCCACGACAGCTACATATACCGTCAAAGCAACATCCCAACAGAATTCGAACAGAACGTTTACAGGGACAGCTGGCTGGTTGGTGAGTGACATGGGAGTCAGGCATGACTGTCCGACCCCATGATGCAGACATCACAAGGGGCACATGCACGACTAACATCCTCCTGTCTTTTCCCTTCCAGGTGACTCTGCATATGCACTTGGGCCCCATCTCCTGACTCCATACCGGAATCCCCAAACGAGAGGAGAGAGAAGATACAATGCTGCACACATACGTACCCGTACTCATAGTCTGAGCAAACAAAAAAAAAGAGCACTCATTTGCCCTCTCCTGGGCCAGGCCTGGTGCCACGGGTACGGCTCCTCAGTTGTCTGGGGGGAGCCTCGGGTGGGGGGGTGGGGCATCAGGAGGAGGATCATCCCCTGGTCTGTCACTCCTGGCAGATGCTGGCTGCATGCCCTCCAATGCAAGGGCAATGCGGGTGAGGACAGAGTTCGTCTCTGCCTGCATCCGCAGCTAGCGGGTGGTGGTCTGCCGCTGGTGGTGCCTTGTCTGCCTTGCCTCCGCCTCGATGGCAGCAGTGTTGGCCTGTAAAGCCACTCCCAGGCTCTTCACCTCTGCCACGAGGCCTGCTGCTGTGGCCTGCAGCTCCCCAATGGCCAGGGTATGTCGCTCCAGGCTGGCCTGCACATTTGTTCCCTGGTCACCAGATGGTGAGGGACCCCCTGCCACCATTTGGTGACCCATGGCCTCCAGGGTCTGGGCTTGGTCACCCATGCATGTCACCATGGCAGTGCAGTTTGCACTCACATCCTGGAGGCAGTCAGAGATCGAGCTGCTCTGCTCAGCCTGCTGAGCGAGGCACTGCTGCACAGTGGCTGCGGTGCCCTGCACAGCCAGTGTGCATTAGGCCTGGGCCTTGGCCGAGGAGGCCAAGCTGTCAGCCACATGGCGCAGGTCACTGGCTAGAGCACCCATGTGGGCCTGCTCCCTCTGCAGCCCTTCTTGGAGGGATCCAGCTACACCCCTGGTCTTCCGTAAAGCCTTCCTGGGGGATGGAGAGGCTTGTGCCCATCTGGACAGGGTAGCCTTGGAGGGGGTAGCCCTGGAGGGGGTTCCCCTGGATGGAGTAGCCCTGGAGGGGGTTCCCCTGGATGGGGTAGCCCTGGAGGGGGTTCCCCTGATGGGCGGGGAGGTGTCAGAGGGTCCGGGGAAGGTGGAAGCCTCCTCAAAATAGAGGCATTCCTCCTGGTGGACATCCACCGGCTACTCCTCAACTATCTCTAGAGGAGAGGTGTGGGCACTCCCCTCCACCGATATTAGCAGGCTTCCCAGGGGGTCAGGCTGAGGCAGAGGATGTTCCGGGGATGGCATGGGTCGGACACCGGCAGAAGACGGCCCAGCTCCCTCCAGCACATCTGTGGATGACACAAAACATTCGCATGTTGGTGGACCCACACACTTGTCACATGTTCCCTTCCACTCCCTCACATGCTACACACCGGATGGGGGATAAAACACACTTACCTCTCCTCAAGTCCTGATCAGTGGAGTCAAAGCCCTCCATGCCCTCCACCTGCTCCCGCTGCAGACTTTTGTGATGGGGAAGAGATTGGGGGGAGTTCTACTAGGGGGGCGGTCCCTGTTTCCAGGAGGAGGAGGGGGGGCTGTCATTGGCCACTGCTAAAGCCAAACAGTCCTGCTAGCCCCATCCATCATCTGGAGGAAGATGACTCACTTGGTTGCCACAATCTCAGAAAGAAGAGATTTCACTGTGATTGAGAAAACCACAATCAGGTGGCAGTTTGTGATATTACTGTCGAGTTTCTGGGAACTTTGTTGAAATTATTCCTGAACCTTTGCGTCACTTACTACTGAACCCATGTACCCATGGGCCCTTTAAGCCAGAGCCAGTATTTAGTGCAATGAAAATTACACCCAACTTTTCCTGCGGTGCAGAGCACCATACTTTCTCAGCTGCGGGGGCACAACTTATAATCCTACAAACAGGCACACTGTTTTCAGAAAATGCCCCTGACCTGAGCTTATCATTGTGCATTCATTCCAGATGCTTGTATGGGAATAGAGCAGATGAGCAAGAAGGTACAGCGGTGGGGAAAATTAGCAAAAGGGGTTAAGAGGTGGGACAGAAGAGCAGGGGGGTACAGCGGTGGGACAGATGTACAGGGAGGTACAGTGGTGGAAAACATGAGAAGGGGCTTCAGCAGTGGGGCAGAAGAGCAGGGGGTACAGTGATGGGGCAGATGAGCAGGGGATACAGTGTTGGGGGAGATGAGAAGGGGGCTACAGTGGTGGGACAGATGAGAAGGGGGTTCAGTGGTGGGACAGAAAAGCAGGGGGGGTAGAGAAGTGGGGTAGATGTAAAAGGAGGTGTATTGGTGGGACAGATGAGCAGGGGAAACAGAGGTGAGGCAGAAGAGCAGGGGGTACAGAGGTGAGACAGATGTGCAGGAGGTACATTGGTGGGGCAGATAAAAAAGCGGATTACAGTGGTGGGGCAGATGAGCAGATGGGTTCAGTGTTAGGACAGATGAGAAGGTGATTCCGTAGTGAGATAGAAGAGCATTGGGATACGTTGGTGGAGCAGATGTGCAGGGAGGTACAGTGGTGGGGCAGATGAGAAAAGGGGTACATTGATGGAGCAGATGAGCAGAGAGGTTACAGTGGTGGGACAGAAGAGCAAGGGGGCACAGTGATCAACAGATGTGCAGGAGGTACAGTAGTGGGAGGGATGAAAAGGGGGTTCAGCAGTGGGATAGAAAAGCAGGATGTGCAGTGATGGGGCAGATGAGCAGGGGGTTACAGTAGTGGGACAGATGAGGAGAGGGGGTTCAGTGTTGGGGCAGATGAGAAGGGGGCTCAGTGGTGGGACAGGAGAGCAAGGGGGGGGCTCAATGTTGGGCCAGATAAGAAGGGGGTTACAGTGGTGGGACAGATGAGCAGGGGGGGGTTCAGTGTTGAGCCAGATGAGAAGGGGTTAAAGTGTTGGGAAAGATAAGCAGGGGGGTTCAGTGTTGGGCCAGATGAGAAGGGGGTTAAAGTGGTGAGAAAGATGAGCAGGGGGGGTTCAGTGTTCGGGCAGATGAGAAGTGGGTTCAGCAGTGGGACAGAAGATCAGGGTGGTACTGCGGCGGGCAGATGTGAAAGGAGGTGCTTTGGTGGGACAGATGAGCAGGGGGAACATAGGTGGGACAGATGTGCAGGATGTACATTGGTGGGGCAGATGAGAAAGGGTAATTGGTGGGGCAGATAAGCAGATAAGTTCAGTGTTAGGACAGATGAGAAGATGGTTCAGTGGTGGGGCAGATGTGCAGGGGGGACAGTGATCTGAATTGTGGAGTTGCAGGAATTGGGGCTGATCTGCCGGATGGTAATTTATCACTACTACTCAAGTAGTTTACAGCATTTACTTTATAAAATTTTTTTTTTCGTGACTTAGAGTGTGAAGTTGAAATTTTTTCGTTATAAAATTGTTACTCTCAATTTCTTTGAAAAAAAAATTTCGGCACACCGTGCTCAAAAGGTTGCCTACCCCTGGCTTAGTTCTTAAATGGTTAATAGGTTAAACCTAAGCATTTACATATGATTTGAGGAACTTCGGGAATAAACGTCATCCACTGCAACACCCTGTCTAATTTAAATATTAAAGAGTATATGAGATTTTAGTGATTGGATTTACATATTCTTTAAAATGTTAAAAAAAAATTTGCACATTTACAATGATTAAAAGGCAGATTGAAATGAAAACGATTAGGCTTGATGGTTTCTATAATATATACTAGACATCTGGTGCCCCCTAGTGCTTTTTTCTGTCCAAAGCATAGTTCAAACACCAGAAATTACTTACTAGTACGCATTTTACATATAGTACAATTTTTATGCCAGTAAAAAAGATTGCAGGATTACCAAAGTTTGTAGTGTAGTCATTTGTAGGATTTATCAAGACATTTAATGCTCATTTTTGTTATCATTATAACTATGTTACTTTTTCAATTTAAATTGCAGTCCATTGCAATAAACCGCCAGGCTCCAGAAGAGTGTATTCCCCTGTCATGCAGATTGATTAGTGTCAGGTTTACAGGGGATAAAGTGGGGGTGCAGAGTCTCCAGGAGTATGGCTTTCAGTTCCCTGTCTCAGTCCATTTTAGAGACAGCTGGGTCGAAATGATACTTGAATCATCAATTCTTTGCTGGCAGATATTGCAACTGCAATTCGAGGAGTCTATAAAAAGTCTTGTACAGTGTCTTACATACTGTACAGTATTATAAGTGAGGTGGCCTATGTAAAAAAACAGGTACACATATGTATATGCAAACTAAAATAAAGTAGGCGATAGCCTTATCAAATAAAGGGTGACTCACAATGAATATTACACCATAAACATATAAACATGAATTAAAAAAAAAAAATAATAATAAAAAAAAGTGTAAATATAAAAGCCCAAAAAATCAATAAGTGCTGCCAATCACTGTGTCCATAAAAAAGAAGAAACAGTGGCAGCTTCTCCTTTAGGATCCAATGTGCTCCACCACGTGCAGATAAAAAATACACTCACCAGGTCAATATGGTCAACAATGCAGACTACAAATGCTCCAAACTTGGATCTAGATTCCCCAATGACCTTCTATCAATTTTCTTTTAAGAATCCATGGTGTTTCTCATTCATTAATATGATTATGAATCATAAAAAAGCCCAGAAAATTGAAGGTATAAAGTGTAGTAGATTTATTGAACTCCAATGGATAAAGGCCATAAAATGCACTCACATGACAATGTGCCTAGAAAGGCACCAACATAAACATCTCATTCTCCCAACAGGATGAAGACCGTACTACCGCCCGCAAGCCACCACTAGGGATGAGCTTCGAGTTCGAACTTTTGTTTGACTCGAACATTGCCTGTTCGGCGAACAACGAACAATTTGGTGTGTTCGCGGCAAATTTGAAAAGCTGCGGAACACCCTGTTAGTCTATGGGAGAAATCTAAAGTGCTAATTTTAAAGGCTAACATGCAAGTTTTTGTCCTAAAAAGTGTTTGGGTAACCTTTGTCCTGCCCCAGGGGACATGTATCAAAAAAATGTTTTTTAAAAATGGCAGTTTTTTCAGGAGCAGTGAATATAATAATGCTTAAAGTGAAACAATAAAAGTGAAATATTCCTTTAAATGTTGTACCTAGGGGGGTTTAAAGTATGCCTGTGAAATAGCGCATGTTTCCCGTACTTAGAACTGTCTCTGCACAAAGTGTAATTTCTGAAGGAAAAAAAGTCATTTAAAAATCACTCGCGGCTATAATGAATTGTCGGCTCCCGGCAATTAAGAGAGAATTCATTCATAAAAAAAACAAAAAAAACGTGGGGTCCCCCCTAATTCAATTACTAGGCCATTCAGGTCTGGTATGGATATTAAGGGGAACGTCAATTTAAAAAAAAATGACGTGGGGTCCTTCCCAAATATCCATTCCAGACCCTTCAGGTCTGGTGTGGATTTTAGGGGGAAATCCACCATTAAAAAAAAAATATGGCGTGGAGTTCCCCCAAAAATCCACATTAGACCCCTTATCCGAGCACGTAACCTGGCCAGCCGCAGAAAAGAAGGGGGGACGAGAGAGCGCCCCCCTCCTGAACCGTACCAGGCCACATGCCCTCAACATGGGGAGGATGTCCTCATGTTGATGGGACAAGGGCCTCATCCCCACAACCCTTGCCCGGTGGTTGTGGGGGGTCTAAGGAAGTGTAAATGATTGTAAAAAAACACCCATACACCGTGGAAAAAAGTCCTTTATTAAAAAATAAAATAAATAATCCAGCAGTGGTAATGTACTCTCGGTCCCCGCTCCAACGTTGTCGGTATCCAGCAACGGGTGATCTCCTCTCCGCCGGGGTCCAGCGATGAGAAGATCCATCCAGGTCCAGGATCCAGAGCGCAGCACTCCAGCCGCCTGTCTCCACCGGAGACAGCCCGGCGAATGACGCGGCTGGAGCTAGTGACATTTCTTATATAGGTGAGGCGGGGCCACCCGTCACGTGACCCCATTCCCCTCTGACACACCTTCTGCTACATCACTGGGGAAGCCCAGGAAGCCTCACCTATAAAATAAATGTCACTAGCTTCAGCCGCGTAATTTGCCGGGCTGTCTCCGGTGGAGACAGGCGGCCGGCGATGCTGCACTCTGGATGGATGGATCTTCTAATTGCTGGACCACCGGCGGAGAGGAGATCACCGACAATGTTGGAGCGGGGACCGACAGTGGATAACCACCGCTGGATTTTTTATTTATTTTTTAATAAAGGACTTTTTTGCATGGTGTGTGTTTTTTTTTACAATTATTTACACTTCCTTCATGAAATGGTAGGGGTACAATGTACCCCATTACCAATTCACATAGGGGGGGGCAGGATCTGGGGGTCCCCTTTGTTAAAGGGGTCTTCCAGATTCTGATAAGCCCCCCGCCCGCAGGGCATGTGGCCTAGTATGGTTCAGGAGGGGGCCGTTCTCTCGTTCCCCCCTCTTTTCTGCGGCCGGCCAGGTTACGTGCTCGGATAAGGGGTCTGGTGTGGATTTTTGGGGGAACTCCACGCCATTAATTTTTTTCAATTTGGGGTGGAGTTCCCCTTAAAATCCACACCAGACCTGAAGGGTCTGGAATGGATATTTGGGGGGAACACCACCTCATTTTTTTTTAATTGACGGCGGGGGTTCCCCTCAATATCCATACCAGACCTGAAGGGCCTGGTAATTGAATTTGGGGGGACCCCATGCTTTTTTTTTATTAAAGAATTCTCTCTGAATTGCCGAGAGCCGACAATTTATTATAGCCGCGAGTCATTTTTAAATGACTTTTTTTCCTTCAGAAATTACATTTTGTGCAGAGACAGTTCTAAGTACGGGAAACATGCTGTCAGGGAAGGTTCCCCCTGCTGGTGTTACTGCCTGGTATTTGGCGTGCAGTACTGTGGCCCACCACCAGGTGTCTCCCGACAGTCTTGGACTGTCGGGGGAGTTCTTCCCTGGTGGTGCTATATTATCCTTGGGCTGCAGTACTGGCGTCCACCAGCGGGGCGTTCTTGGCAGTATGGAGCATACAGCCCTTCCTGCGTTCAGGTGTGACCTGAATGCAATCAGCACGCCTCTATAAATACCCGGCGTGTGTAATCACTCCTCGCCCTGGTATCGTCATACCTCCTGGACCTGAGCCTGTTATCTGACCCTGCTATCTGGACTCTGTTTCTGTTCCCCATCCTGAGCTTATCCTGGACCCGTTCTTCCCTTTGCCTGTTTACATTGGTTCCTGTTCCCTCTTGGATTCCTGCCCCGCAGCCTGTCCATCCATCCGCTCCCTGATCCACTGTGTTCCCATCCTCACCCATCTACTGACCTCCCATGTGTATGACCTCGGCTTGGCTCGTTTATGAATACGGTATTCCCCTTTATTTGTACATACTGTTTGTCGTTTTATTGTGCACTGGTGGTTCACACATTTGTAAATAAACACCTTTTTCACTACTCACCTTGTTTGGTTCCTCTGTGCGGTCACACAGTCTGATCTACCAGCATTCCTGACAGTATACCAGGGCCATCCCTTGATCAGACGTGATTGCTTTGAGGAACCATACTGGTGTAGTGTGTGGCTCTAAAGATGGATTTCAATGAAATCATTTACTATTCTCTGCTGGCAGAGGAGGATGAGGAATATTGTCGCCAGGTTTTTGAGGGATGGACAAGTGACCAGCTGATGGAAGCCATCCGATCAGCCCATTCCATGGTGGATCAGGGTTATATGTCTTATGATGATGTTCAGGCATTAATTCGGTTGTGTGTAAAGCCAGCTCTGTCATTTATTCCTGATGGCAGTGACGATTTCTCTCCCCCCTTTAGTCATGACCAAGTTGAATCCCTGGTGTGGTTATTAGAGGATGATCCGGCGTCTTTTGATGAGCATTATTCCTCCTGTCCCCAGCAAAAGTTGTCTGAGTGCATTTGTTCTGTGCAGTCTCTGATTAGGCAAGGTGTGTGTGAACCTGCTTTTGTTCAGCCTGTGCTGCAGGCATGGTCAGATCTCCTGATTTCTGCCAAACCACCTGCTTCCAGCCCTGCCATTAACCACTCACCTTCCCAAAGATCCATCTGTCCATCAATAAATGGCAACCCCAGTCGAAGCTCAGTATACACTGCTTCCCACCAGATACCAATATCCAGTCTCTGCTCCCTGTACCTATCCTGCATACAACCCACCTGTCTCTTCTCAGCCGCCTACTAACCCACAAAAACTTCCTCCAGCTACTGTTCCCTCTACTCTGCCATATCCCAATCCTCCTTTCCAGTCCGCTGCACCCCTTACCTACAGAGCTTCTGTGGCTAAGCCCAAGAAAAAACGAAAGTTTTTCCCAACCAAGATGATCCTGCCAGTAACCCAACCTGTCTCCACACCAACCAACCTGCTCCAGTCTGCTTGCATGCCAGCTGAACCTGATTCTGCCAAATCTCTACCTGCTATGCGGCCAGTTTGCCAGCCTGATCCTGTATGCCAGCCTGAAGTTCCTGTGCCAGTTTGCCAGCCTGAAGTTGCTGTGCCAGTTTGCCAGCCTAAAGTTGCTGTGCCAGTTTGCCAGCCTGAAGTTGCTGTGCCAGTTTGCCAGCCTGAAGTTGCTGTGCCAGTTTGCCAGCCTGAAGTTGCTGTGCCAGTTTGCCAGCCTGAAGTTGCTGTGCCAGTTTGCCAGCCTGAAGTTGCTGTGCCATCTGCCCTGCCTGTTTCAGTGCCATCTGCCCTGCCTGTTTCAGTGCCATCTGCCCTGCCTGTTTCAGTGCCATCCGCCCTGCCTGTTTCAGTGCCATCCGCTGCCCAGTCTGAGGTGTCCCTGCCCGCTGCCCAGCTCGACGACCCGGAGCCTGCTGCCCAGCTCGACGACCCGGAGCCTGCTGCCCAGCTCGACGACCCGGAGCCTGCTGCCCAGCTCGACGACCCGGAGCCTGCTGCCCAGCTCGACGACCCGGAGTTTGCTGCCCAGCTCGACGACCCGGAGTCTGCTGCCCAGCTTGATTTGCCCCTATCTGCATCCCAGCTTGATGTACTTTTTGCCCAACTTAAGATTTCTGTACCCGCTGCCCAGCTTGAGCTGCACTTTGCCCTGTTAAAAGTCAACCTGATGTGACTTTATCTGCTGCCCAGCTTGACACCACGGACTTCCCCCAGCAACATCTAATTGGAGCGTCCGGAGGCCGCTCCTTTGGGGGGGGTACTGTCAGGGAAGGTTCCCCCTGCTGGTGTTACTGCCTGGTATTTGGTGTGCAGTACTGTGGCCCACCACCAGGTGTCTCCCGACAGTCTTGGACTGTCGGGGGAGTTCTTCCCTGGGGGTGCTATGTTATCCTTAGGCTGCAGTACTGGCGTCCACCAGCGGGGCGTTCTTGGCAGTATGGAGCATACAGCCCTTCCTGCGTTCAGGTGTGACCTGAATGCAATCAGCACGCCTCTATAAATACCCGGCGTGTGTAATCACTCCTCGCCCTGGTATCGTCATACCTCCTGGACCTGAGCCTGTTATCTGACCCTGCTATCTGGACTCTGTTTCTGTTCCCCATCCTGAGCTTATCCTGGACCCGTTCTTCCCTTTGCCTGTTTACATTGGTTCCTGTTCCATCTTGGATTCCTGCCCCGCAGCCTGTCCATCCATCCGCTCCCTGATCCGCTGTGTTCCCATCCTCACCCATATACTGACCTCCCATGTGTATGACCTCGGCTTGGCTCGTTTATGAATACGGTATTCCCCTTTATTTGTACATACTGTTTGTCGTTTTATTGTGCACTGGTGGTTCACACATTTGTAAATAAACACTTTTTTCACTACTCACCTTGTTTGGTTCCTCTGTGCGGTCACACAGTCTGATCTACCAGCATTCCTGACACATGCGCTATTTCACAGGCATACATTACACCCCCCCTAGGTAAGAAATTTAAAGGAATATTTCACTTTTATTGTTTCACTTTAAGAATTATTAAATTCACTGCTCCAGAAAAAACTGCAATTTTTAAAACTTTTTTTTGCATTGATACATGTCCCCTGGGGCAGGACCCAGGTCCTCAAACACTTTCTAGGACAATAACTTGCATATTAGCCTTTAAAATTAGCACTTTAGATTTCAAACGTTCGAGTTCCATAGACCTTAACAGGGTTCTAAAGTTCACACGAACATTTGGTGTGTTCGCAGGTTCTGGTGCGAACGGAACAGGGGGGTGTTCGGCTCATCCCTAGCCACCACATACATTAATGTATCCCTTGTGCCTGGGCAGAGGGGATGTTATTAAAAACATACTCTTGTAAAACACTATACACATAAGTGTAAGTACGCACAAAGGCGCGTGCAATGCATGGCTTTTAGCAAATTTTTATGCAGTGATTTCCTGTCAGTTCTTTTTTCAGAGGATCTTTTGAAGACATCCCCTAAAGCCCAGGATCTCCTCCTGCTCCCCAGTAGATCCCCTTCTCTTTCCATTCTAACCCCCCTCTATAGTTCAAGTGTGCTAATTAATTTGCACATAAACCCACTTGGTTTATAGTGCAAGTGTTCTAATTACTTTGCACCTAAACCCACTTGGTTTATGGTGCAAGTGTTCTAATTACTTTGCACCTAAACCCACTTGGTTTATGGTGCAAGTGTTCTAATTACTTTGCACCTAAACCCACTTGGTTTATAGTGGAATTGTGCTAATTACTTTGCACCTAAACCCACTTGGTGTATAGTGCAAGTGTGCTAATTTCTATGCACCTAAACCCACTTGGTGTATAGTGCAAGTGTGCTAATTACTTTGCACATAAACCCACTTGGTTTATAGTGCAAGTGTGCTAATTACTTTGCACCTAAACCCACTTGGTGTGTAGTGCAAGTGTGCTAATTACTTTGCACCTAAACCCACTTGGTGTATAGTGCAAGTGTGCTAATTACTTTGCACCTAAAACCACTTGGTTTATAGTGCAAGTGTGTTAATTACTTTGCACCTAATCCCACTTAGTGTATAGTGCAAGTGTGCTAATTACTTTGCACCTAAACCCACTTGGTTTATAGTGCAAGTGTGCTAATTACTTTGCACCTAAACCCACTTGGTTTATAGTGCAAGTGTGCTAATTACTTTGCACCTAAACCCACTTGGTGTATAGTGCAAGTGTGCTAATTTCTTTGCACCTAAACCCACTTGGTGTATAGTGCAAGTGTGCTAATTACTTTGCACCTAAAACCACTTGGTTTATAGTGCAAGTGTGTTAATTACTTTGCACCTAAACCCACTTAGTGTATAGTGCAAGTGTGCTAATTACTTTGCACCTAAACCCACTTGGTTTATAATGCAAGTGTGCTAATTACTTTGCACCTAAACCCACTTGCTTTATAGTGCAAGTGTGCTAATTACTTTGCACCTAAACCCATTTATTGTATACTGCAAGTGTGCTTATTACTTTCCACCTAAACCCACTTGGTGTATAGTGCAAGTGTGCTAATTACTTTGCACCTAAACCCACTTGGTGTGTAGTGCAAGTGTGCTAATTACTTTGCACCTAAACCCATTTGATGTATACTGCAAGTGTGCTAATTACTTTGAACCTAAATCCACTTGGTTTATAGTGCAAGTGCGCTAATTACTTTGCACCTAAACCCACTTGGTGTATAGTGCAAGTGTGCTAATTACTTTGCACCTAAACCCATTTGTTGTATACTGCAAGTGTGCTCATTACTTTGCACTTAAACCCAATTGGTGTGTAGTGCAAGTGTGCTAATTACTTTGCACCTAAACCCATGTGTTGTATACTGCAAGTGTGCTCATTACTTTGCACCTAAACCCACTTGGTGTATAGTGCAAGTGCGCTAATTACTTTGCACCTAAACCCACTTGGTGTATAGTGCACGTGTGCTAATTTCTATGCACCTAAACCCACTTGGTGTATAGTGCAAGTGTGCTAATTACTTTGCACCTAAAACCACTTGGTTTATAGTGCAAGTGTGTTAATTACTTTGCACCTAAACCCACTTAGTGTATAGTGCAAGTGTGCTAATTACTTTGCACCTAAACCCACTTGGTTTATAGTGCAAGTGTGCTAATTACTTTGCACCTAAACCCACTTGGTGTATAGTGCAAGTGTGCTAATTTCTTTGCACCTAAACCCACTTGGTGTATAGTGCAAGTGTGCTAATTACTTTGCACCTAAACCCACTTGGTGTATAGTACAAGTGTGCTAATTTCTTTGCACCTAAACCCACTTGGTGTATAGTGCAAGTGTGCTAATTCCTTTGCACCTAAAACCACTTGGTTTATAGTGCAAGTGTGTTAATTACTTTGCACCTAAACCCACTTAGTGTATAGTGCAAGTGTGCTAATTACTTTGCACCTAAACCCACTTGGTTTATAGTGCAAGGGCCAGATTCACAAAGAGATACGACGGTGTATCTACAGATACACCATCGTATCTCTGACGTAAACTGGTCCTATCTATGCGCCTGATTCATAGAATCAGATACGCATAAATAGGGCTAGATCCGACAGTGTTACACTGTGTTACACTGTCGGATCTTTTTTTAAATTTAAAAATGGCGCCGGGGGCGTTCCCGCTGATTTACGATAAATAATATGTAAATCAGCGAGATACGCAAATTCACGAACGTACGCGGACCCGTCGCATTGTTTTTACGTTGTTTCCGTAGCGGTTTTCCGTCGTATACTTACCCTTTCTTTTATCAGGCGCAGCCAATGTTAAGTATAGCCGGCGTTCCCGCGTCGAATTTGAAATTTCCTACATCGTTTGCGTACGCCGATTCACGAACACGCGCGTCGCAAGTCCCGCTCACGTCGCAACCACTGACGTCCTATTGACGTCAGTGGGAGCAATGCACGCCGGGAAATTCCCCGGACGACGCATGCGTATTTAAATCGGCCCGGGTACGCGCCTGATTTAAATATGACACTCCCCTAGCCGCGGAATTTGAATTCCGCTGGGGGATTTAGGATCCGCCGTCGCAAGTTTGGAGGTAAGTGGTTTGTGAATTAGCCACTTGCCTCCTAAACTTGCGGGAGCGAATCTTAATTCACGTAGATCGAGCGGATCTATAGATCCGCTGATCTACGTGAATCTGGCCCCAAGTGTGCTAATTACTTTGCACCTAAACCCACTTGCTTTATAGTGCAAGTGTGCTAATTACTTTGCACCTAAACCCATTTGTTGTATACTGCAAGTGTGCTCATTACTTTGCAACTAAACCCACTTGGTGTATAGTGCAAGTGTGCTAATTACTTTGCACTTAAACCCATTTGTTGTATACTGCAAGTGTGCTCATTAATTTGCACCTAAACCCATTTGTTGTATACTGCAAGTGTGCTCATTACTTTACCTCTACCTGCTATGCGGCCAGTTTGCCAGCCTGATCCTGTATGCCAGCCTGAAGTTCCTGTGCCAGTTTGCCAGCCTGAAGTTCCTGTGCCAGTTTGCCAGCCTGAAGTTGCTGTGCCAGTTTGCCAGCCTGAAGTTGCTGTGCCAGTTTGCCAGCCTAAAGTTGCTGTGCCAGTTTGCCAGCCTAAAGTTGCTGTGCCAGTTTGCCAGCCTGAAGTTGCTGTGCCAGTTTGCCAGCCTGAAGTTACTGTGCCAGTTTGCCAGCCTGAAGTTGCTGTGCCAGTTTGCCAGCCTGAAGTTGCTGTGCCAGTTTGCCAGCCTGAAGTTGCTGTGCCATCTGCCCTGCCTGTTTCAGTGCCATCTGCCCTGCCTGTTTCAGTGCCATCTGCCCTGCCTGTTTCAGTGCCATCCGCCCTGCCTGTTTCAGTGCCATCCACTGCCCAGTCTGAGGTGTCCCTGCCCGCTGCCCAGCTCGACGACCCGGAGTTTGCTGCCCAGCTCGACGACCCAGAGCCTGCTGCCCAGCTCGACGACCCGGAGCCTGCTGCCCAGCTCGACGACCCGGAGCCTGCTGCCCAGCTCAACGACCTGGAGCCTGCTGCCCAGCTCGACGACCCGGAGCCTGCTGCCCAGCTCGACGACCCGGAGCCTGCTGCCCAGCTCGACGACCCGGAGTTTGCTGCCCAGCTCGACGACCCGGAGTCTGCTGCCCAGCTTGATTTGCCCCTATCTGCATCCCAGCTTGATGTACTTTTTGCCCAACTTAAGATTTCTGTACCCGCTGCCCAGCTTGAGCTGCACTTTGCCCTGTTAAAAGTCATGGACTTTCATCCGGCCCAACCTGATGTGACTTTATCTGCTGCCCAGCTTGACACCACGGACTTCCCCCAGCAACATCTAATTGGAGCGTCCGGATTACTACTCAGAACCACAGCTCATCTATGGAAGACACTATGTCCGCAACAGCAGCAACAGAACCGGGTTATAGTAGAACCCTTAAATCTCCTTTGGATAATCCTCTGAGAACACAGCCACCGACAACTATGTCAACTACGGGTGAGGACAACAACATTCCATTACTATCCATGTTCAGGAAGTTGGAATCCCTTATGGCCAAGGAGATTAAATCTTACTGGGATACACATTTTTTATCTGAATATATTACCTTGGCCCAGATTCCTCGGGGTTTAAGGATTAAAAAATTCCCCTCATCTGAACTGTTTGATGATGTCCTAAAGAAAGAGTGGACTGATACGCTCACCACCTGCTCTTTGAAGCTGATGGATATTCTCATGAGATCCAACCAAAAGCTAATTGACAAACTGCAGATGGATATGGCTTCCCTACAAAAAGAACTTACACCACTTCAAACCCATATGGATTTTTCGTCACTAGACGGACACCTCAACAAAAGACTTGATAAGTTAGAAAGGTCTGTGATTGACACAAAAAGGGGCAAGATGAACAGGGACAACACCGACTACGAGAGTGGTAAAGTGTATGTGTGGAAAAAGACACATTTCCAAACCAATCGTCCCCGCAGAAATCGTACCAAAACGGTCGGCTTCTCTGAGCCTGAATCAGAATATGCCTATGACACTATAGGCACCACAGGATCAGATTCATCCCCTGAGCGCACCACCGCGTCGGCCACACGATCTTCTAATATGGACACTCGCAACCATCCACACCCTTATACATCCGACAAACCAGCAAAGAAGAAAACTTCTCTTTTAAGAAAACACGAAGGGGGGGGGAAGCGACACAAAAACTCCAAAACCCCACTACACCCTCCGAGGTCGACTGAAGCAATAGTTTCTAATGTCCTGAATACGTCAAGCAGAACTTTTACTCCTGCAGAGACTGCCCTACTTTCTAAGGGACTGAACTTTTGTCCAACAACCCATTTCAATCTCTTTGGGACTATACTTGATGTAAACAGATTTTCTCGAGCCCTTACCTTGAAGAAACACTTTCTCACGTCTACATCAGAGGACTTGTCTGTTTCTCCTGACGGCTCGACTATTGGTGAGTCAGTGTCTCTCCCCATTTTATTCCCAGAGGTCTGTGCCTTACAGCACCTAACTGATTTGGCTATTGAGTCCGATCCTTGCCCCATTGACCCTACTGATGACATCAGTCATATTCCTTTTAAGTTACGTTCAGAATTTTACCCGGTGGGGTCTAGGGGTAAGGATCTTGACCTATTTCAAAAACTTGTGGAGAGGGACCTCACTCACCTCTCCCGGACCTGTCACAAGAAACATGTTGGTTGTAATTTGTCTAGTGAGGAATTCGATGCTTTGAAGACCCTTAGTAATGATAAGGATATTATTATACGCAATTCTGACAAAGGGGGTACGGTGGTTGTTCTAGATTCATGTACATACCGCAATGAGGCTTTAAGACAACTGTCCGATACTGACACATATTCTCCCCTTAAATCAGACCCTACCACCATTTTTAGTGGAGAGCTCACCAGGCTTTTAGATCGTGCAGTACAGGCGGGCATCTTTACCATTAAAGAACGGGATTTGTTTATTCCTGCCAACCCAATCATGCCTATCTTTCACCATCTGCCGAAAATCCACAAGGGTCTGTGTCCACTTGTTGGCAGACCCATTGTGGCAGGCATAGGTTCATTGAACGAACGTTTGGGTGATTGGGTTGACAGTCAATTGCAACCCCTGGTTCTGGCACTTCCAGGTCATCTTAGGGATACCAAAGATCTTCTTAACAAACTGCATGAGTTCACATGGACAGCTGATCACAGGTGGATCAGCTGTGATGTTACGAGCTTGTATTCCAGCATCCCCCACCACTTGGGTATTGAAGCAGTGAGTGCTTCTCTGAGGGATTCGGGTAAATTCTCCCTGGTTCTACAGGAGTTTATATGCCAAGCCTTGGAATACCTGTTGAAGCATAACTTTTTCATGTTTGACGGGGACTACTACCTCCAAAGATGCGGGGCCTCTATGGGAGCCAAATTTTCTCCCTCTCTCGCCAACCTTTATATGGGCTGGTGGGAAAGGTCCCGCATCTTTGGATGTGGTAGCCCCCGTCGTTTGGACACTGCGTTTTACGGTCGCTACATAGATGACCTGCTCTTCATTATTAATGATAGCAGTGTTGATCTGGATAATTGGTTAATCTATTTGAATGACAACATTTTAAATCTAAAATTCACGGGAGTCTTGCAGGCCACTTCCATTGAGTACTTGGATGTGCGACTGACGGGTATTAATGGCAGGATCACTACCAGCCTATATCGCAAGAAGACCGCAGGGAATGCGGTTTTACGGGCTGATTCTGCACACCCTGGTCACACCATTAATGCGGTCCCATATGGCCAATTTCTCAGGCTTAGGCGCTTGTGCAGCTCCCCTGAGAGTTTTTCCTTGGAAGCCACCGAGATGTCAAATAGATTTTTGGACAGGGGTTATCCCGTTAAGGTTATCAACAGGGCTCTGGCTAGAGCCAGCAACATACCTAGAGATTCCCTTCTAGGTCATGTGCATCGTAAAAATAAGAATTCCTCGGACACCCAGTATAGTGATGTCCCTGTTTTCTCCACACCGTACAGCACTGAATTTAATAAAGTAAAATCCATTGTGAATAAATATTTGCCTGTACTGTACGGTGACTTTGGGTACCAACATATTTTGAAGGAAGGCATTAGAACTGTGTCTCGTAGAGCTCCCACTCTGGGCAGCAAACTGTCCCCTAGCCTTTTTCTTAGCCACAATACCAATGCCAATTGGCTTCATTTTCAAGGCACCTTTAAATGTGGGGCTAATGGTTGCAGGTATTGCAAATTGATTAAAACGGGACAACACGTCCACTCTCATTCCAGTGAAAAGAGTTTCCCCATCAAACAATTCATTAATTGTAACACCAGATTTGTCATATATGTGGTCGCCTGCAGCATCTGTAAGCTCCAGTACGTGGGTCGTACCACCCGCAGACTGAAGGACAGGCTGCGCGACCACTTATATGACATCTCTAAAGATCATGATACTAATGTGGCAAGGCATTGGAGTGTAGTACATTCCAAGGACCTGTCCAGCTTCACTGTCCAGGGTATGGAAAAGATCACTACACCTCTTAGAGGGGGGGACAAGTTTAAAAGTCTCTGCAAGAGAGAAGTGTTTTGGATATTCTCGCTCCGCACGAGAATTCCTATGGGGCTCAACTTCGAGTGGGACGTGTCCCACTTCTATGACTGATCAGTCATGGCTATACCTGCACCACACTATGGGTACCGCTTATATCAGCGATCCATTCATTATTATGAGTATTGTGCCCCTATAGAACCCCCCTGTTTGGTATCCTAGGTCATTTTGTTGGGTCTACTCATTTGTAGCGTGTCTATGATGCATGGATCATTGTACTTGTTTCAAGTCCATATAATATTGGATGCATGTGTAGTTTCGTACATATATGCTCTCTACATGTATATCATCGGTTTTATCCTGGCATATACACACGATTCACGCCATACTAGCGCATCCACCCTGTCCTTTTGTCTTTGTCTTTGTGGTTTTTGGTTTTTGTTTGTTCAGTTGGGACTTTATATGCCATTTATTGACATTTGTGTACAGTCCATCCCTGCCCTAAGACTGGCCCCATTGGTATTGAATTGCTGTTCTTATTGTTCTCATCGGCATCCAATATTTAATGTATACATGCAGTTACTGCATATCATTGGAATTCAAGGGTTCTACTCCAACATACCTTTTTACTTGGTTTTACTTATAAATGCAAAATGAAAAAATTATCTTTTATATATATTCTTTATTCGTTTTTAACAATTTAGAAACTTTACTAGCTTTAGGGTTCACCGGTACTTTTGTTCCTTTTACCGTTATGTATATGGTTCACACATTCTCTGTGCAACTTTATTGCCGCTTGGTCGACTTTTGTTTACAAAACACACAGATTTGAGTGTCTGAATATGTTTAGGCTCATGTTTATACATATACATTTGTAGGATACTATATCACTTTAGTGATGTACCCCACTGAGGCCCGCTACTAGTTTTGTTTTATTTTCACATCATATTCACTACTTGTATACACACATGAATTCATTTTTATTTTTATTATTCGATTGTACGATTATTCATCACTTATCTTTCTTCACATACTACTTACATTTGATCACTTATTATATATTCTTTTACTTCATCATATTTAATGTTTAATAGAACATTTCATACCCCATATTTATTCACTCTTTATTGATCACTTATTTTACATTATTTTTTAACATCATTTTTATTTTTATTTTTCCCTATTTCTCGCCCTTTCGTTATCACAAAACAACACTCCACACATTTTTAACAGTGCTTACTTGTATGTCTCATGCAGAGTTTGCTTTACAATTTACATTGTGAGACACTATGTGACTATTTGCACACTTAGAATACACAGAAGCATATCTTTCTTCACAATATATGTCATTACTTGTCACTTGTCATTACTCACCTTTTTATTATCACATATGTTTTACACTTATCTTTATATTATGCCAGATTGACATATATCAATTTTGTCATACTAGGCTATATTATTATTTATATATTTTTACATCTTTTAGGCTATGTCCAACTATGGTCTGGTTACTCTTTAATAGAAAGTATATATTCTTTTCATATATTTTTACATGTGATATTGATTTGTCTTTCATGTGTTGTGGGTTTAATCCACTGATCCCCTCCACATGTGCTGGTCATCCCAGTCAATTATCTGGAGCCAATCACATGTCGGGTGGAATCAATAGGGGGAGTACTATCGTGCGTGTGTATTTGTATATATATCTGAAATCTTTTGTTCATTGTTAGCTATGATTAAGCATTGAGATCAATGCGAAACGCGTCAGCCATTTTCCCTGCTGTATGCTGACTGTTTGCTGTGAATTTTTCCGTCAATAAAGAGCACGTCTTTTTTAAGACTATTTGGAGTGCGGCTGTCCATCTTCTTCCCTATCCGCATATTCTGTGCATTGCCAGCACCCATTCTGTGTCTGAGCAGACAGTGATTGCCTGGAGGTGCTCACCTGGAGCGGCGGTTTCCTCACCTGCAGCATACTGCCAGGTTTTCGACAGTGATGAGGAGGGAGGGGATGATGAGGTCACTGACTCTACATGAGTGCCTGATAGGAGAGAGGAGGCACAGGCACATCTCCAAAGAGGCAGGATGCCCTCCAGGGGCCAGCTTAAGGGCAGCACACCAACTGCATTACATCACAGAGCTACGCCTGTGCAGGGAGCTGCTGTGTCTCAGCGTTACTACAAAAGTTCTATGGTGTGGGCCTTTTTTGAGACATGTGCATCAGATCGCACCGTTGCTATTTGCAACATATGTCTCAAGCGTATCTCGCGTGGCCAAAACATCACCCGCTTAGGCACCACATGCTTGACCAGACATATGTTGACCTGCCATGGAGTTCGTTGGCAAGCATACCTGAAAGACCCACACCAAAGAACAAAGCGGACCTCCCCTTGCCCCTCATCAGCTGGGATCTCCAACCCCACTATACCCTCAGTCCTCTCTGAAGCCTGCACTGATAGGGCTGAAGGTGTAGAATTAGGTGTGTCACAACCTAGTAGTACATGCGGGCAATCTACTATAGGTACACCGATGGCAGATTGTACCAGACAAATTTCCCTGCCCCAGCTGCTGCAGCGCCAAAAGAAGTACTCTCCCAGCCATCCACATGCCCAGCGGTTGAATGCTAGCTTAGCGAAATTGCTAGCACTTCAACTGCTGCCTTTTCAGTTGGTAGATTCTGCCCCCTTCCGTGAGTTTGTGGAATGTGCGGTACCTCAGTGTCAAGTTCCCAAACACCACTTTTTCTCACGGAAGGCGATTCCGGCTCTCTACCGGCATGTGGAAGGCAATGTCCATGCCTCGCTGGACAGGGTGGTCAGTGGTAAGGTGCATATTACCGCTGACTCATGGTCCAGCAGGCATGGACAGGGACGTTACCTCTCTTTCACGGCGCATTGGGTGACTCTGCTGGCAGCTGGGAAGGACGCAGGGCAAGGTACAATAGTGTTGGAGGTTGTTCCGCCACCACGCCTCCAAAACACTACTACTGGTTGCGACTAGGGATCAGCTTTGTGTTCGAGTCGAACGTATGTTCGACTCGAACATCGTATGTTCGACCGTTCGTCGAAATACGAACAAAACGGGTCGTTTGCGCCAAATTCGAGTGATGCGCCACGGCCCATAATTCACTGCGGCATTGCGCGCTGATGATTGGCCAAGCGTGCTGTATGTCCCGCATTGCTTGGCCAATCACAGCACCGTCAGTAAAGAGAGCTGTAATTGGCCAAAGCCAGGGTGGCATTGGCCAATTATGGCTCAGGGCTTTAGCACACGCCCCACACTATAAAAGGCCGCCGGCAGGGCGGCCTCGTGTAGTGTGTTCCGGGCTTGTTCCAGTTCAGACAGAGAGAGAGATTGTCTTTTTCCTAGCTAGATAGAGCAGGCAGGCTAGTTAGTTAAATTTACAGTGTGTAGAGGATATATATACATCCCAGGAGTTGTACATATATTTATACACTGTATAGTTTAGTTAGATTAGTTCTTCCTAATCTGTCAGGCAGTTGATTGTGCTTGCTGCAGAGTTCTCACGTGTTGTATTGCCCGTGTGCTCAGTGCAACTAAACCCACTTGGTGGATAGTGCAAGTGTGCTGCTCATTCATTTGCAACTAAACCCACTTATTGCATAGTGCTAGTGTGCTGCTCATTACTTTGTGATTGTGCTGGCTGCAGTGTTCTCACGTGTTGTATTGCCCGTGTGCTCAGTGCAACTAAACCCACTTGGTGGATAGTGCAACAGTGCTGTTCATTCATTTGCAACTAAACCCACTTGTTGCATAGTGCTAGTGTGCTGCTCATTACTTTGTGATTGTGCTAGCTGCAGTGTTCTCACCTGTTGTATTGCTCGTGTGCTCAGTGCAACTAAACCCACTTGGTGGATAGTGAAAGTGTGCTGCTCATTCATTTGCAACTAAACCGACTTGGTGCATAGTGCTAGTGTGCTGCTCATTTCTTTGCATCTAAACCCACTTGGTGCATAGTGCTAATGTGCTGCTCACTACTTTGCAACTAAACCCACTTGGTGCATAGTGCTAGTGTGCTGCTCATTACTTTACAACTAAACCCACTTGGTGCATAGTGATAGTGTGCTGCTCATTACTTTGCAAATAAACCCACTTGGTGCATAGTGCTAGTGTGCTGCTCATTACTTTGCAACTAAACCCACTTGGTGCATAGTGTCAGTGTGCTGCTTATTACTTTGCACCTAAACCCACTTGATGCATAGTGCTAGTGTGCTGCTCATTACTTTGCAAATAAACCCACTTGGTGCATAGTGCTAGTGTGCTGCTCATTACTTTGCAAATAAACCCACTTGATGCATAGTGCTAGTGTGCTGCTCATTACTTTGCACCTAAACCCACTTGGTGCATAGTGCTAGTGTGCTGCTCATTACTTTGCAAATAAACCCACTTGGTGCATAGTGCTAGTGTGCTGCTCATTACTTTGCAACTAAACCCACTTGGTGCATAGTGCTAGTGTGCTGCTCATTACTTTGCACCTAAACCCACTTGGTGCATAGTGCTAGTGTGCTGCTCATTACTTTGCATCTAAACCCACTTGGTGTGTACTGCACGTGTCCTCTGCAGTTTGCACCTAAAGCTACGAGGTGTGTGTACTGACTTTGTCCTCTGCAGGCCATTATAATGTCTGGAAGGACAACAAAGAGAGGCAGAGAGTCATGAGGGCAAGCAGGCTCTGCATCTAGAGGCAACAGTGCTGGTGGTGGACACGGTGCATTCTCCTCAGCACGTGGCCGTTGGACACGCTCGTCCTTCTTTTCGGGAGCTGGCCGTGTTGAGCCTCAACATGCAGACAAATTGGTAGAGTGGATGACCAAGCCGTCCTCATCTTCCTCATCCTCTTTCACCCAGGCTGAGCTTACTTTGTCTGGCAAAGCAGCTGCCAAGGCATCCTCTTCCCTCTGCACAATGGCATCACTCACTCCTTCCCTAGTCCCACCATGTCCTCCTGAGGAGTCCCCCGAACTGTTTCAACACAGTGTTGGGTACATGCTGCATGAAGATGCGCAGCGTATTTAAGGCTCCGATGACGGTACACCGATGGCAAATGGTACCAGACAAATTTCCCTGCCCCAGCTGCTGCAGCGCCAAAAGAAGTACTCTCCCAGCCATCCACATGCCCAGCGGTTGAATGCTAGCTTAGCGAAATTGCTAGCACTTCAACTGCTGCCTTTTCAGTTGGTGGATTCTGCCCCCTTCCGTGAGTTTGTGGAATGTGCGGTACCTCAGTGGCAAGTTCCCAAACGCCACTTTTTCTCACGGAAGGCGATTCCGGCTCTCTGCCGGCATGTGGAAGGCAATGTCCATGCCTCGCTGGACAGGGCGGTCAGTGGTAAGGTGCATATTACCGCTTACTCATGGTCTAGCAGGCATGGACAGGGACGTTACCTCTCTTTCACGGATCATTGGGTGACTCTGCTGGCAGCTGGGAAGGATGCAGGGCACGGTACAGTAGTGTTGGAGGTTGTTCCGCCACCACGCCTCCAAAACACTACTACTGTTTGTGACACACCTCTCTCCTCCACCCCTCCTCTTCATCCTCTGTGGCCTCTTCCTGTGCTAATGTGTCCTCGGAACCAGCCGTGATCCGTAGGCATACGAGGGGCTACGCAGGAATGCAGGCAAAGAGATGCCATGCGGTGCTAGAGCTGGTGTGCTTGGGAGACAGGAGCCACACTGGGGCAGAGGTTCTGTCAGCTCTGCGGAGGCAGGCTCAGAGGTGGTTGACACCACGCCAGCATAAGCCAGGAATGGTGGTTAGCGACAATGGCACCAACCTCCTCTCTGCCCTGCGACAGGGACAACTGACCCATGTGCCCTGTTTTGCTCATGTTCTGAATTTGGTGGTGCAGCGGTTCTTGGGCAGGTACCTGGGCTTACAGGATGTCCTGAAGCAGGCCAGGAAAGTCTGTGTGCATTTCCGAAGGTCTTAGGTCTTATAATGCCACTGCTCGGCTGACAGACCTCCAAAGGGAATACAACCTGCCCAAGAACCGCCTAATCTGTGACATGCCCACCAGATGGAACTCTACATTGGCCATACTGCAGCGGCTGCACACGCCTCAGAGGGCCATCAATGAGTACCTGTGCCAATATGGCAGCAGAACTGGGTCAGGGGAGCTTGGTTTTTTCCCCACGCCAGTGGGCCTTGATCAGGGATGCATGCACTGTCCTGTCACCATTTGAGGAGGCCACGAGGATGGTGAGCAGTGACAGTGCATGCATCAGTGAGACTGTCCCTCTTATTCACATGTTGGAGCACACGCTACGTGGAATAATGGACAGGGCCCTTGAGGCAGAACAGAGGGAGGAAGAGGAGGACTTCCTTACCTCTCAAGGCCCCTTTATCCAGACGGTGGACCTGCTTGCCCGCCTAGCACACAGGAAGAGGAGGAGGAGGAGGATTATTGTATCAGCAGCATGGAGGTGGAGCCTAGCACTCAGCATCAGCAGCAGCAGTCTTAAAGGGATCACTTACAGTCCCAAGGAACCCATGGACTTTTACGTGGATGGAATGAGGTGGCTGCGGATCCTGTCGTCCTCAGTGACCCAGAGGACCCAGAGGACTGTGCCCCGAATGCCTCAGCAAACCTACGCTGCATGGCCTCCCTGATCCTGCAAAGCCTGCGTAAGGATCCTCGTATTCGTGGTATCAAAACCTTATCTTGCTGTCGCAGAGGGAGCAGAATATGAAACATCTTCGGGAAGCCTTGCAGAAAGGTCTGTGCAACGCGTTCCCAGAACCTGGGGGATTACCAAATCCTGGTCCTGGACAACGTGTTGCTGAGGCTTCGGTAAGTCACAGAAGTAGTGGTGGAGAAGGTGGCCGTCTGACCGATGCATTCAGACAATTTTTTAGTCCGCAGCCCCAAGGTATGACCGGTTCCAGCAACCATCGCCAGCGTCTGGTTTACATGGTGCGGGAATACCTAGGGGCAAGTTCAGACTTGGACACCTTCCCCACCGAAAATCCTCTGACTTACTGGGTCTTGAGGATGGATCACTGGCCAGAGCTTGCACAGTACGCAATTGAGCTACTGGCTTGTCCTGCATCCAGCGTTCTTTCAGAACGCACATTCAGTGCTGCTGGAGGCTTTGTGACCGATCACAGGGTGTGCCTCTCCTCCGACTCCGTCGATCGACTGACCTTCATAAAAATGAATCAGGCTTGGATCAACACCAGCTACCAAGCACCTGATGCTGATGTAACTGAATAATTTTTTTGAAATGACAGATCCCTTGGAGACTGTCTATGCTTATGCTGAGTGACTGTCCTGTTATGCTGCTGACTGAATATCCTTTTCCTCCTTACTGATCTTGCTGATAGCTAGTAAGAACATTGTTGGTTCTGGGCACCGCCACCAGTGCCCAAGGTCCAATTTTTCTGCCCCTTTATCAGGGGCGTATAATAGCAATTTTTGATGCAATACTTTGCATGTGGCTCTTTGCTTTGCTCCAATTACAGTATCTGTGAGGGGTTGCAGTGTTGTGGCACCGCCAGCAGTGCCTAAGGCTCAATTTTTCTGCCCCTGTTTAACAGGGGCGTGTAATAAAATGTTTTGATGCAATTCTTTGCAGCAGGGCTTATTACTGCGCTCCAACTAGAGTATCCGGATGGCAACCCCCCTTTTTTCTAGAATTTTTCTTTCCCCAAAAAATAATTTATTCAGCCAAGATCTGGCATTGGAATGGCCCCCCTTACCCCTAAAATAATCGACATATTGTTGCCGCACAGCACGTGCGCTTTGGGGGGCCAAGCCTGTATGCCCAGCCTCACGGGCCGCCACTGGAACATCAATGGCCTCATCAGGCACAAGTGTCATGTAGTTTGTTGAGTGTCTCTTTAGGAAATTGTGCAATATGTAGCAGCAAAGTATGACATGGTTGAGATTCTACTTAACAACAAACCTACAGTCCCTGTCTTGTTTGTATACTGCTGTTCAAAGTATATAGGGCCAAAGGGTCTTGTAATGACCTGGGGGGAGTGGGGGCGGGGAAACCCATGCTATTTTTTTCAGTGATTTTCATCCATATTGCAGGGACCAAACATTACATTAAAGCCGCAAGCAGTATTAAATTACTTTTTTCTTTTCGTAATGTCATTTTGTGCAGGGACAGTTCTAAACACGTGCCACCTCCTAGGCATACTATAGACACCCAGCAGGTACGATATTTAAAGGAATTTTTATTAATTTTTTTCACTTTAAAGCATCATTAAAATCGCTGCTCCAGAAAAAACTACCATTTTTAAAACTTTTTTTTCCATTGATCCATGTTCCCTGGGGCAAGACCCGGGTTCTCAAAGACGTTTTCCGACAATAACTTGCATATTGGGCTTTAAAATGAGCACTTTTGAATTCAAACGTTCGAGTCCCATAGACGTCAATGGGGTTTGAAATGTTCGCGTGAACGTTCGGTCCGTTCGGTCTGTTCGAAGGTTATGGTGCGAACCGAACGGGGGGGGGGGGGTGTTTGGCTCATCCCTATTGTTCTTCCTCTGCTTCTTTCTTCGGTCTTCTCATCCGCATCTTGTACCCGCTTCTTCTTTTGTGCATTCAGGTTTTTTTCCTCCATCTTGTTCTTCCTGCATCTTGCACTGGCTTCTTCTTCCCCGCTTGGTTCTCCGGACGACCGGCTTCCAATTAAAGTTCCCGCTGTGTGACGCTCCTGTTCTTATGACAGTTATTTTATCACTGAGGATGCGGTGTTTTTAGTTGAAAAAAAATATATACAAATTTGGATATTTATTATAGCAAAAAGAAAATAATATTTTTTTTCAAACTTGTCACCCTTCTTTTGTTTATAGCGCAATAAATAAATACCGCATAGGTGATCAAATACTGCCAAAAGAACGCTCTATTTGTGGGGGAAAAATTGTAAAAAAATTATTTGGGTACACCATTGCATGACTGCGCAATTGTCATTCAAAATGTGACAGCGCTGAAAGCTAAAAAATGGCTTGGGCAGGAAGGGGGTGAAAGTGCGCTGTATTGAGGTAATAAGGCTTATTACTGCTACACAAAAAAACAGTTGTTTTTGCTAAAACTGCCTACTAAAAATGTATTTTGGGGTGGAAATAAATAATTTTGGGTTGTTACTGCTGTATGTAAGCCAAGCACATTTTGTAGAAGTAAAGTCAATTATTAGAAATGCAATTTATGTGTTGCCAGAATATGGTGTCACTGATGTGTTTCCCAAGAGTCATAATGCTCTTGTACCGCTTTAAGGCATACACCAAGCATGTTATTTAAAAGAAATGCATGCTTATTGGGGTTGATTTACTAAAACTGGAGAGTGCAAAATCTGCACAATCATGCAGCTGTGCATGGTTGCCAACCAGCTTCTAACTTCAGTTTGTTCAATTAAGCGTTGACAAAAAACTTGGAAGCTGATTGGTTTCTATACAGAGCTGCACCAGATTTTGCGCTCTTCAGTTTTAGTAAATCAACTCTATTGTGTTGCCATTTGACTTGCTTTAAAATGGCCGGCCTCCACTAAATGATAATATCATATTTTTAATGCATGTTCCCCGGGTCAGTGCCCATCCCCCATGTCCTTTCTTTGCCAATACCTTGACCTTTAGGTAAGAAAATGGCCATTACCGAAAGAAATTAACTTTAAGATCCAAATGATTTTTCAATGGGGTTTGGATTATGGATGCAAACTTTGATATCAGTTGTCGAATGTTCAGCAAACCAAAGCCGGGTATGTTTAGTTCATCATTAATTGACGGAAAGGAGATAACATAATCACATTTTAACACTGTTGACCACATTAGTATTCTTGGGCGTTCCTGGAACAAATTCACACACGTCTGCCTTTTTGTGAAGTAATGGATTCTGCATGTAAATCTATATATATAAAACTCAACGTGTGTATGTATGTTCCAGCATCACGTCCAAACGGCTAAAGATATTAACATGAAACTTGGCACACATGTTACTTATATGTCAGCAACAAACATAGGATAGGTGGTTTAACCCTTACCCACCCCTATTTGCCATGGTCGGGGTTTTCCTTTAAAGTCCCATTCAACTCTATGGGAAATACATGTTACTTCATAACTTCCAAACGGCTGTACATATTTCGATAACACTTGGTCACATGTTACTTATATGTCCACTTAAACTATAGGATAGTTAATTTATCCCTTAACTACCCCCATTTGTGAGGGTCGGGGTTTTTGTTTAAAGTCCCATGCAAATCAATGGGAAATGTATGTTCCCACATAACTTCTGTACGCCTGGAGATATTTCAATAATAACTGGTACACATATTACTTATATGCCAAATAAAAATATATGACAGTTAAATTTACCCTTACCTACACCCTTATATAAAATATGGGTATATTTATATTACTATGATTTTCCTCCCCAAAAGGTTAAGATAGGAAGACCGGGCAACGCCGGGTATTCAGCTAGTTACAGATAAAATAGATTGGCCTGAACACAGCCATCAAATTCAGTCCACACACCTGGAATTGAACTACAAGCAGGCTAGACCAACAGATTTCTTTACTCTTTTAGTCAACAGTTCTAGACATACTCAAAGTAAAAAAACTGTCTTCCACACCTAGACTTGCCATGTGATTTGATTTTGTCATTATGTGATACTTATCCTAATTAGGTGAGTGTGGTGCAAAGCATTAAACAAAGGAGCTAGAGGTAGTTTGGAGTAAAAATCCAGCCTTGGGATTGGCTGTAAATTTTTGTGATTTAGTGAAAGCTAGTTAAGTGCCGTTGTACGCAGTGACATAAATGTAGCTTAAAGGGGTTGTAATGGTAAAAATGTTTTCCTAAATAGGTTCCTTTACCTTAGTGCAGTCCGCCTACTCTCCTGTAGTACAAGGGAGGGGGCGAGCACGACACTCCACACCAGGGAGAAAGCCTTGCATTACTGTGTGGAGTTACAGACAGAAGAACAGGAAGTGAGGATTTCTCAGAAGAAATAAGGACATTTAAAAGCAAAATCGAAGGATGAGGTAAGTGAAGGAGGACTGCACTAGGGTAAAGGATTTTTTTTATTGAAAAAAAATTGTACTTTTACAACCCCTTTAAAGCTCAAATAAAATTTGGTAAGTTATGAAAAATTACATTGGCTAGCATTAGTAAAAATAAAAAAGTAGCTCTAGCACCAGTTCTCATACCGCCAGTGCTGTCTCCTGCAGATTATCTGATCCAGTGCCAATGGTGAGAACCTAATTCCTCTGAGCCCAGTGTTTGATAGACTTCCCAACTCACAGGAGAATTCTTCAGAAATTGGACCCATGTTATTACATGCCAACATTTGGGATCTGGCATTGGAATGGCCCCCCTTACCCCTAAAATAATCGACATATTGTTGCCGCACAGCACGTGCCCTTTGGGGGGCCAAGCCTGTATGCCCAGCCTCACGGGCCGCCACTGGAACATCAATGGCCTCATCAGGCACAAGTGTCATGTAGTTTGTTGAGTGTCTCTTTAGGAAATTGTGCAATATGTAGCAGCAAAGTATGACATGGTTGAGATTCTACTTAACAACAAACCTACAGTCCCTGTCTTGTTTGTATACTGCTGTTCAAAGTATATAGGGCCAAAGGGTCTTGTAATGACCTGGGGGGAGTGGGGGCGGGGAAACCCATGCTATTTTTTTCAGTGATTTTCATCCATATTGCAGGGACCAAACATTACATTAAAGCCGCAAGCAGTATTAAATTACTTTTTTCTTTTCGTAATGTCATTTTGTGCAGGGACAGTTCTAAACATGTGCCACCTCCTAGGCATACTATAGACACCCAGCAGGTACGATATTTAAATGAATTTTTATTAATTTTTTTCACTTTAAAGCATCATTAAAATCGCTGCTCCAGAAAAAACTACCATTTTTAAAACTTTTTTTTCCATTGATCCATGTTCCCTGGGGCAAGACCCGGGTTCTCAAAGACGTTTTCCGACAATAACTTGCATATTGGGCTTTAAAATGAGCACTTTTGAATTCAAACATTCGAGTCCCATAGACGTCAATGGGGTTTGAAATGTTCGCGTGAACGTTCGGTCCGTTCGGTCTGTTCGAAGGTTATGGTGCGAACCGAACGGGGGGGGGGGTGTTCGGCTCATCCCTATTGTTCTTCCTCTGCTTCTTTCTTCGGTCTTCTCATCCGCATCTTGTACCCGCTTCTTCTTTTGTGCATTCAGGTTTTTTTCCTCCATCTTGTTCTTCCTGCATCTTGCACTGGCTTCTTCTTCCCCGCTTGATTCTCCGGACGACCGGCTTCCAATTAAAGTTCCCGCTGTGTGACGCTCCTGTTCTAATGACAGTTATTTTATCACTGATGATGCGGCGTTTTTAGTTGAAAAAAAATATATACAAATTTGGATATTTATTATAGCAAAAAGAAAATAATATTTTTTTTCAAACTTGTCACCCTTCTTTTGTTTATAGCGCAATAAATAAATACCGCATAGGTGATCAAATACTGCCAAAAGAACGCTCTATTTGTGGGGGAAAAATTGTAAAAAAATTATTTGGGTACACCATTGCATGACTGCGCAATTGTCATTCAAAATGTGACAGCGCTGAAAGCTAAAAAATGGCTTGGGCAGGAAGGGGGTGAAAGTGCGCTGTATTGAGGTAATAAGGCTTATTAATGCTACACAAAAAAACAGTTGTTTTTGCTAAAACTGACTACTAAAAATGTATTTTGGGGTGGAAATAAATCATTTTGGGTTGTTACTGCTGTATGTAAGCCAAGCACATTTTGTAGAAGTAAAGTCAATTATTAGAAATGCAATTTATGTGTTGCCAGAATATGGTGTCACTGATGTGTTTCCCAAGAGTCATAATGCTCTTGTACCGCTTTAAGGCATACACCAAGCATGTTATTTTAAAGAAATGCATGCTTATTGGGGTTGATTTACTAAAACTGGAGAGTGCAAAATCTGCACAATCATGCAGCTGTGCATGGTTGCCAACCAGCTTCTAACTTCAGTTTGTTCAATTAAGCGTTGACAAAAAACTTGGAAGCTGATTGGTTTCTATACAGAGCTGCACCAGATTTTGCGCTCTTCAGTTTTAGTAAATCAACTCTATTGTGTTGCCATTTTACTTGCTTTAAAATGGCCGGCCTCCACTAAATGATAATATCATATTTTTAATGCATGTTCCCCGGGTCAGTGCCCATCCCCCATGTCCTTCCTTTGTCAATACCTTGACCTTTAGGTAAGAAAATGGCCATTACCGAAAGAAATTAACTTTAAGATCCAAATGATTTTTCAATGGGGTTTGGATTATGGATGCAAACTTTGATATCAGTTGTCGAATGTTCAGCAAACCAAAGCCGGGTATGTTTAGTTCATCATTAATTGACGGAAAGGAGATAACATAATCACATTTTAACACTGTTGACCACATTAGTATTCTTGGGCGTTCCTGGAACAAATTCACACACGTCTGCCTTTTTGTGAAGTAATGGATTCTGCATGTAAATTACAGATAAAATAGATTGGCCTGAACATAATCTCTGCACAGCCATCAAATTCAGTCCACACACCTGGAATTGAACTACAAGCAGGCTAGACCAACAGATTTCTTTACTCTTTTAGTCAACAGTTCTAGACATACTCAAAGTAAACAAACTGTCTTCCACACCTAGACTTGCCATGTTATTTGATTGTGTCATTATGTGATACCTATCCTAATTAGATGAGTGTGGTGCAAAGCATTAAACAAAGGACCTAGGGGTAGTTTGGAGTAAAAATCCAGCCTTGGGATTGGCTGTAAATTTTGGTGATTTAGTGAAAGCTAGTTAAGTGCCATTGTACACAGTGAGATAAATGTAGCTTAAAGGGGTTGTAAAGGTACATTTTTTCCCCCCTAAATTGCTTCCTTTACCTTAGTGCAGTCCTCCTTCACTTACCTCATGCTTTGATTTTGCCTTTAAATGTCCTTATTTCTTCTGAGAAATCCTCACTTTCTGTTCTTCTGTTTATAACTACACGCTGTAATGCAAGGCTTTTTCCCTGTGTGGAGCGTCGTGCTCGCCCCCTCCCTTGAACTACAGGAGAGTCAGAACGCTCTCTACATTGCAGATAGATACAGGAGCTGTGTGCTAGTGGGTGTCCTGACTCTCCTGTAGTACAAGGGAGGGGGCGAGCACGACACTCCACACCAGGGAGAAAGCCTTGCATTACGGTGTGGAGTTACAGACAGAAGAACAGGAAGTGAGGATTTCTCAGAAGAAATGAGGACATTTAAAAGCAAAATCAAAGGATGAGGTAAGTAAAGGAGAACTGCACTAGGATAAAGGAAGCAATTTAGGGAAAAAAATTGTACCTATACAACCCCTTTAAAGCTCAAATCAAATTTGGTAAGTTATGAAAAATTACATTGGCTAGCATCAGTTAAAATAAAAAAGTAGCTCTAGCACCAGTACTCATACCACCAGTGCTGTTTCCTGCAGATTATCTGATCCAGTGCCAATGGTGAGAACCTAATTCCTGTGAGCCTAGTGTTTGATAGACTTCCCAACTCACAGAAGAATTCTGCAGAGATTGGACCCATGTTATTACATGCCAACATTTGGGATCCACTCTCAATCTGAGGAAAAGTGGATATACGTGACCTGTGACATCACTGAAGACACCTAAAAGAAGGTATGTATACAAAATTGTTCTAAAAGCGGAATAGTATTATGAAAGAAGATGGACATTCATTTTAAATAATTAACCAGTTACATTATGAGTGGACCAAACATACACAACAAAACATAAGAGATATCTTTAAGTACAACTTTTATTAAAGAACTGCTAAAGTACTGGCTGTTCAGTACATCATATTTCATTACCAAAATTATTGACAAATATACAAAATGTGGTTTACTTTTCTGGGATTCCACAATTGTTCATCAAGTACAGGGCCGTCCAACTGGTAAGCTGAAAGCAGCCCTCCAAAGCTCTTTGGAGCTCCCAGTTTCCCTGAAAAAATTTGCTTGATTACATATTCATTTAATTCATTAGTAACAGGCCCACAAAAACATACTAATTACAGAAATGTGGGCTCCTTTATGGTCATACTTGGACAGCTCTGATGTAAACATTTCTTCGGTTAAATAACATAAAGAAAGCCGTTTAAAATGCTGGTAGTGTACATACACCTTAAAGATGAACGTCGGCCATGTTAAAATTATGGATCTTGTTTTTAATGTTTTACTTTGTTTTATTGGTGAAGCAGAGATGATGCAATACAAAGTTCTCCAGCACACAACACACATCATTGTGTGTATTCTTCCTTCATTGCTACATAGAGCAGGAACACAGAAAAAAATCTCCCTTGCAAGAAGAGAATGTAAACGGAAACAAGATAAGATTTTCTTCTATGTTTATACCTGCTCAGCTATGATATGAACAGAAAGAGTGGCCACACACAGGAACCCAAAAAATCAACTCTTTTCAAATGTCCATGTGGGTGCATGGTGATGTCATGAGGGTTATTTTCCGCAGAAAATAACATTTTATTGGGTTTGTGTTAGAAACTAATGGTTCCTATTGGGGTCCTCTTAGATTATGTATTTGGCTTTCATGTATAAAATGTAATAACAACATTTGGCACATGGCAGTGACACAGGATGTGCAAGCACAAACAGTTTGACATTTTTTTTTTATCTCAGCAAGTGCCACCATAAAGTTGAAAAGGAAAAAATTCCATAAAACTGAAAAAAAAAAAATGTTAGTATTATTATGTTTGATCGGATACTACATAAGATTCCAGTGCTTATACAGAAATGAATATGAGATCAAACTGGTCATAGAAATAGATTAAACAGTGTTATTATTTTTGTTTTTACACATATTTGACATTTCCAGTATTGAGCATTTATAAATTAAGAATAAAACAATATTTTCCTTTGCTTATTTGCCATTTCACGTATTTGATAGCAAGTGTAAATGTTGATGTCGTATAAAAATATATGCCATAACGCTCCAGGATGTAAAAGTCCTTTGAATTCAAGAAATATTTAATCTTCCATGGATGATAAACATTATCCAGTATGTTTTTGTACATGTAGACCAAATAAAGCTGATCCAGAGCAAGGTTAGGCAATCATAAGCTATCATCCATGTTTAGTGACTCCACCATTTATGGTTTTCCATTTATGTAACGTTCAATTGAAATCCCAAAGTAAATGGATCCAGATTAAGTGGGGCTCAATGCCCTGCATAAAATGACTCAAATCTCCTTTTTACCATCACAAAGATGAAGTGCTATCCTTGGTTCCATACATCTCAGCAAGCTTTTTGAACCGTGGACCCCAGTCAGTAAGATAATCATAGCTCTGATCAGAGTCTGTACTTAAAGACTGTAGTGAGCTTAGTGACTGAGCCACTGAGCCATCTCCCTCGAACATATAAGTTTGAAGAGAGTCAAAAGGTGGAGCACAAATGTCTGTGTCTGCTTCATACAACTTAGCCAACATATAGCTGTGAACATTGTTGTCCACCATACAGGTCTGAGGCACATAACGGGACAAGCTTTCAATCTCTGGTTGCATGTCCTGCCTATTTTTTCCAACATGGACCTCCCTTGGATTCCAGAAAGCTGTAATGTCAAATGCCTCTGTGTCTTCTTCTCCTCCCCCTTCATCATCATATCTTACAATGTTTTCATGGACATTGTCTTCTTCATCAATAGTGTACGGTTGTTTTCTGTGTCTTCTCATTGATAAAATAAGAAGCACCAACACTGCAACAGAACAATAGCCTCATAAGTAATAGGTTATTTAAGTAAGAACCATTCACAACAATTTTCAAATTCAGCTTTCTTTTCAAACCACAGCATACTTTCACAATCTATATTATTTGTAAATGAAGCTCAACCGACGCTCCATAAGGAGGGAAGTTATGTACTGAAGGGGGTGTCTCCTCTAAGTTAATTTTTAGCGGTAGAAACTAGACATGTGCATTAGTTTTCGTCCAAATTCATTTTCGTCTGAATTTCGGGTATTTTCGTTATCGTTTCAACAAACAAAAATGAACGTGCAGAATCCGAAATCCCAAAGATCCGACATAAAAAATGCTTTAGTTTAGTTTTCGTTGCTACAACAGTTCACAACATGATGCTGACAATAGCAATCCATGTCTATCAAACCTGCGGTAACTCTTAGTTCAAGATTATTCTACATAGAGAGGAAAGATTCAACATTATAGAGACAGTGTTGGAGTAGACCATTCGACATTAAGATTCGACGAAGCAGCGAAAAACATACAAGCGTTGAATCTGTCATTGAATGCTTATGGTGTCTGTCGAAAGTTCTAAGGAGATTCGACAATCGTACATTTCCGGTCAAATGGTCAGCCCATAGGCTATAGAAGAATTCGAATGTTGGTTGACTTGTAACAATAATTTCTAAATATAATTATTACTAGTGTCATACAACATTAGAATTCTTCTATAGCTTGTCGAACATTCGACCGGAAATGTATGATTTCAGCGTCGTACAGTTTAGCTGCTCCGTCGAATCTTCTTAGAACAAATGCATTTTTTAACGAAACAAAATAAATAAAAACTAATACCGGGAGTAACTAAATAAATGTATTTCTTGGACAAAAACGAAATTTTGAAACAAAATATTTCAGTGTGCACATGTCTAGTAGAAACAATGGGCCAGATTCACATACCTTTGCAGCGGCGTAACGTATCGTCTATACGTTACACCGCCGCAAGTTTTCAGCGCAAGTGCCTGATTCACCAAGCACTTGCGTGTAAACTTACGGCGGTGTAACGTAAAGGCGTCCGGCGCAAGCCCGCCTAATTCAAATGGGGCGTGTACCATTTAAATTAGGCGCGCTCCCGCGCCGGACGTACTGCGCATGCTCAGTTTTGAAATTCCCGCCGTGCTTTGCGCAAAGTGACGTAATTTTTTTGAACGGCGACGTGGGTAACGTACTTTCGTATTCCCCGACGTCTTAAGCAAAAAAAAAAATTTTTAATTCGGCCCGGGAACGACGGCCATACTTTAACATGGCTCTAAAGTTAAGCCATGTTAAAGCAGGCTTACCTTTGCGACGAGAAAAAATTACTAGCGACGACGTAACGAACGCGAAAACCTTCGTGGATCGCCGTAAAACCTCATTTGCATACCCGACGCTGGAAAACGACGCAAACTCCACCCATCGGCGGCCGGAGTATTGCATCCTAAGATCCGACGGTGTAAGTCAATTACACCTGTCGGATCTTAGGAAAATCTATGCGTAACTGATTCTATAAATCAGTCGCATAGATACACTCAGAGATACGACGGCGTATCAGGAGATACGCCGTCGTATCTCTTCTGTGAATCTGGCCCAATGTGGGTTGACAATGCTGACCTCTAGTTCTGAAAATGTTTGTTGCTGTAATTGTGATTTCCTGGCTTCACTGGCCCAGGCTAAGTGTGCTGATTAAGAGTTCTAATTTCACTTTGACTTCATTTTTCTTTTGTTCAGTGCCTCAATATCTACTGACACAAGACAACTAGCATTTTTTTAAAAAAGGTCAGCAATTGCAACCCATATTTCCCTGATTACTGGTTTGCTTTAAAGTTTTTGGTTTTAAGTACACTTTAACTTTGTTTGAGGAATAAAACAAACAGTGCTTTTCTAGTGCAGCAGTGTTTTACACAACTACTGTATATATTTAATCATATTTCATTACTGGGTAATTAATCATTAATGGGACTATTTCAGACATTACTAATCATTAATGGGTAATGCAGGAAGGTGGTTTGCAACCATAAGTGGGCAGATCATTGCTGATTGACAGAGAGTATTCTAAAAGTCTGTGATTATACTACCATGTCATTATTTGGAACTCTTCACAGAGATACAGTGTGTATGCTTCCCTCTTGGGGAGACAGCAGAGATGTGATACATTCATTACTTTCAAAACAACTGAATATTTGCTGTTTGGGCCTCTGTTATCTTGAGGGTCCTGTCACTTTGTTCACATAGAACTAAAACTAAAATCAGCTTCAAACTAAGGAACGGGGTTTCTGCAGGAAATGCTGTTGTTATTTCACTGCTGATGTGCAATTGACAGTTGGATTTAATTGTTCTGATTAAAGTTACATGCTGGACTAATGGGTTTTATTAGGGGGAGCCTTATTTTAGGAGGCATATAATGTAAAGTATATTTTGCAGAACATACAACTAAGGATGGCAAACAGCTAATGTAGTGGGGGACCCTTTAACAACTTAAGCCCCGGACCATTATGCAGGTAAAGGACCTGGCCCCTTTTTGCGATTCAGCACTGCGTCGCTTTAACTGAAAATTGCGTGGTCGTGCGACGTGGCTTCCAAACAAAATTGGCGTCCTATTTTTCCCACAAATAGAGCTTTCTTTTGGTGGTATTTGGTCACCTCTGCGGTTTTTATTTTTTGCGCTATAAACAAAAATAGAGCGACAATTTTGAAAAAAATTCAATATTTTTGCTATAATAAATATCCCCAAAAAATATCTAAAAAACTTTTTTTTCCTCAGTTTAGGCTGATACATATTTTTGGTAAAAAAAACCGCAATAAGCATTTATTGATTGGTTTGCGTAAAAGTTATAGCGTTTACAAAATAGGGGATAGTATTATGGCATTTTTTTAAATAATTTTTTTACTAGTAATGGCAGCGATTTTTGTGACTGCGGCTATATGGCGGACACATCGGACACTTTTGACACATTTTTGGGACCATTGTCATTTTCACAGCGACAATGGCAGTGAATGGGTTAACCACTAGGGGGCGCTAAAGGGCTTAAGTGTGTGTCCTATTGTGTGTTTCTTACTGTAGGGGGTGTGGCTGGACGTGTGACGTCCGTGATCGTCGTTCCCTATGACAGAGAAGAATGGGGAAGGTTTGTTTACACTCACCTCTCCCCGTTCTTCAGCTCCTCTGACCCGATCGTGGGACACCGGTGGGCGATCGGGTCCGCGGGTTCCGTGGGCGTGGTCACAGAGATTCGGATCGGGCCACGAGCGTACCGCCAGTGGCGCACGTGCGACCCACAGCTGGGCACTTAAAGGGCAATGTACCTGTACCTGCTTGTGCCCAGCCATGCCATTCTGCCAACGTATATAGGCGTTAGGCGGTCCTTAAGTGGTTAACGTATGAACAGATTGAAGGGAAACCTGTAATGTTAATGTAGCTATGTAGGTAGAAATACTGGACTGGGGGTTGTGGGCTCATATGAGAAGTTCATTGGCACATATGGAAGTGTAGAATGAACCTTGAGGAATATTGGAATGTTTGTCAAGCTCATTTGCAGGCAAATTATTGCAATCTTTGATGAGGGATTAGAATTAGAGTTGACTGTATGCTCTTTGCTCTAATATTTTTCTATTTCTATATGTTCTTTTTATAATAAAGTTAGGCCTCTCATATAGGGCCTGATATTTGCAAGTGGTTCAAGCACTTGGAAAATGGATGGGTTCGTTTCCAAAAAATAATAAGAGCTTAGTCTTAACAAGTTGGAAATGTCTGTGATCACTCCTTTATGGTTCAACTTTTGTTTATAGAAAGCATAAAGCGGCCTTTCTTGTAGTTGCATCATCACCCCCCAAGACAGGATGTCAACATGTGTTTCAATTTAGTGTAATATTTATGTTATTGCATCATCTTACCTAATAACACAAATATGCAAGCAAGAATTGCAATTAATGCCCCTCTGCTGAGGCTTATGGGTAATGTATATGGTTCAGCGCTGCAGGACATTATGTCACCATCTTCATCACAGCTGCAAACTTGTATTGTTAGAGTACCAGTACTGCTCAACATGGGCCTCCCATTGTCTAGTACTAAGACGGGGATGTAAAACATGTTCTGTTCAGACTGTTTGAAGCCAGATTTCCTGGTTAAGATCCAAGCAGTGTTATCTGTGTAGATAAAAATACACATTTATTAGCAGTTGAAACTTAGTTATTATATAATGCTTAATTACAAAGAAACACTAGTTAACTTTTTTACTAAAGTTATAACACAAATGAATAACAATTACTATATTGGGAATGACCTCTTAAACCACAGGTGTCAAACACAAGGCCCGGGGGCCGAATCTGGCCCTCCAGGCCAATTTATGTGGCCCTCGCACCTCTCCTGCAACTACAGGAGAGCTCCAACCCTCCTCTGGTCCTCCTCCAGACCCCTACTTTCTGCTTTCAAGCAATGCATCCAGCTTCTTCCCAGCAGCAGCATAAGGAAAGGGGGTGCACTGTGATGTAAGGGAGATTTGGGGACTCAACTTCTGATGGTGGGGTGGCTCTTGACATCTAATGTAAGGGGAGGGGATGCGCTGGACATCTAATCTTACAGACACAACCGGCCCTTTTGAGGGCAATCATAATGCTGATGCGGTCCATGATGAAATTGAGTTTGACACCCCTGTCTTAAACCAAGGCTAAACCCTTCTTTCCTCTAAAGACAGTGCCACTTTTGCCTCTAGATCTGCATTTTACATGATTTCGTACATGGGATCATCCATTTAAGGGCTTTAAAGTTCAGCTGAGAGCTCAATTAAGCACACTGGAATCTGTGCCAGTAATCACATGCTTTGGGACATGCCATATATTTATATATATATATATATATATATATATATATATATATATATATATATATATATATATATATATATATATATATATATATATATATATATATATATATATATATATATATATATATATATATATATATATATATATATATATATATATAATGTGCATGTACTAGTAGGAAAAATGTAAATACTGCCAAAAACAACATCGGTTTGTTTGATCATGGATTCTATGTAATTGTTGTACATTTAAAACTTGAGCTTTCTTTTGGGAAATCATTAAAGCTGCGTTTCAGCTATCATTTGCATTGCATACTTACATTGGTCTACATTGGCACAATGTAAGTTTGCATTACTCATACTTGAATGAATGAGGTGGAGAGGAGGGGCAGTGACATCAAGATCCTAATGGCTTCCAATCATGCTTTGCATACATTAAAATATACAGTACAAGATGTTCTATGCACCTGTAGTCTGTGTGCAGTGGAGAAGCCACTTGCATAGAACCTGAGCAGGACCAGGAACATCACAGCTATCACTCTAGTAGTACTGACTACTACAGTGATTTCTGGCTTCCCAAGCTGTCCATCAGGTATGTATAATGCATACTTAAGCCCTGTACACCTGATCAAACCCGGTCAAACCGATCGTGTGTTGACCCCATCATCTTGTTTTCCATCGGTGCAAAAAAATAGAACATGTTTTACATTTTTCCTATGGATAAAAAAACGATAGAAAAAAAATGATCGTCTTTGTGGAAGTCCATCGGTAAAAAATCCACACATGCTCAGAATCAAGTCGACGCATGCTCGAAAGCATTGAACTTAATTTTTCTCAGCACGTAGTAGTGTTTTACGTCACCGCGTTTGGACACGGTCGGATTTTTGACTGATTGGTGTGTAGGCAAGACTGATGAAAGTCAGCTTCATTGGATATCCAACGAAAAAAGGTTGAGGGGATCAAACTTTTCTCATTAAGGTCTCCAACATCAATAAAAATCTGATGTAAGTTCCAACCCTTGACCAATCAACCTAAAATGTAAAAACGCTATTTCAAGTTGGACTTAGTACAATGCAGTCTAATGCAAATGTGTTGGTTTTATAATCATAATAAGTACAATCCTACAAATAAATCCAGTTATCAATATAGATACCTTGGTTATCCCTTAATGTAAAATTTGGGTTGTTGGCTCCCTCTGGAGGCAGGCTGTAGGATATATGTTGGCCTTCTGGAGGATCATCTTGGTCTATTGCACTCAAAGTCTGAATCAGCTGAAATGCAAATGAAGAATAGAACAGGTGAAATTACTGATAACTGAACTCTATTAAATGCCTTTGTTATAGAAGCTTAAGCTGTTTGAAGTATATAATACATAACAGACAGTCACAATTCGAAGAAAAATTAACTGTCAATTTCACATTTCAGTAAAACGTTGGAAGGTCATAGGGAAACATTAACATTACATTCGAGCAACTCAATTAAAGCTTCAAATTTATGGGAGTTTATAAATCATTTATTCTACCACTGATGAAGGGTTGCTTCATTTAGAAATCCATGGGATTCTAACATAAGAGAAACAAGGCTTAATTTATAAAAGGCGCAGTGCAATATATGATCTTTTTAATGTTTGTCCTTACTGCTGGTGATTTTTATTGTAATCAAACTTCACTGAAATTTTTATTGTAATCAAATATGTTTCCATTGAACTTTTTTGCCTTTTATCTTCTTTTCATGTTTGTTTCAATGCTATTGTCTTTGGCAAAGGTGCCTTTGGGTAATGCAGCAAAAGAGCATATGGGTGGTTAGACTGCGACTAAAAAACATTCCTATGGCTACATTTTAAACATTTTTGTATTCTTTTTCACATAGAAAAAACTTTACAAACTTTTTAGAAACATTTTTAAAATCAAAAGCCATTATAAAGTTCACATAAATACATTCATACATAAAACATGTACAATAATATAGAAATAAATGTGTGGGCACACAGTTAGGTCCATCCTCTAAATCACACATCCAAAGTGTGTCTCTTTATACCATGGTACCTTCTTTTTTTTTTCTTAACCTCAATAGGGGAAATAGAAACCTCTCGGAGACATAGTGATCAAAGCGGCCGCCCAACCCCCTCCCCCCTGTATATATACACACATACATCATACACACATACACATGTACACACATATACATATATATACATACATACATATAATTTAAAAAAAAAGAAAACCCCCAACACCCCACCTCCCAAAAAAAAGGTGAACAGAGGGAACGAGAGAGAGAGGGGATCATATCCGGAAACATACTTTCATGTAAATCCACACATGATCACCCCCCTTACACCCAGCCCATTACCCTATATGTATACCTATATATCTCTTGTCTGCAAACCAAGAGAGAAAGAAAAAAGGGGAGTTTACCCCTCTTAGCGTGTATCCCATGATTATCTCAGTGCCCATATGTGTATCCTTACTTTTAGAGAAGTGAAATGGGAGATCCTGCATCCTCCCCCATATCGCTTCATATTGTGTGAAAGAGAGAAAAAAAAGGGGGGGGGCGAAGCTCAGTGGGGTAGAAAATCCGCCACCTAGGCGCCAGCCTTTATGTACTCTCCTCGCTCCCCATAATCTCCAAATAGGTCGGGGACTGCTTAAAATTCATCCATTTCCCCCATGTACCCCGAAATCTTGTCTCCGCATCCTCTTGAAAACGTATTAATTCCTCCATTACCCTTGTTTTATATACCTCCCTAAACCATTCCTTTATCCTTGGTAGTTCCTTCATTCTCCAATATTTCGGGATTAATGCTTTCGCTGCATTCAATAAAAACGGGGTAAGAGCTGCTCTATATTTTTTCCTCTGACGTTCCATTGCATGGAATAAGCATTTCCAAGGGTCTAGTTCTATCTCCTTCCCTTCTATCTGTTTCATCAGACCTAGTACTTCCACCCAATATGTTTGAATCAATTTACATTGCCACCATATATGGGCATGGTTTCCTTCTTGCCCGCATTCCCTCCAGCACAGGGGTGATGTATCATGGTTTATTTTATACATTTTAGTGGGGACATAGTACCACTTGGTCAATAATTTATAGTTCATTTCTTTCACCCTTGTATCCTTTGAGGTAGAATGTACATAGTCCATAACCCTCTTCTTTAACCTCTCTGGGACTGTTTGGTTTAATTCTATCTCCCATTTTTCCAAGGGATGCATTGACCCATCATCCATGGAGGTTATCAACAGCCTATATATTTTAGAGATCGTCCCTTTTCTACTTATCCCACCCTGATCTATTAATCTCTCCCATGGATTTAACCTTTCAGCACATTCCTATGGCTAAAGCACACAATACAGAATGCTAAACATTAATAAGATTATTATCTATGACTAGGATCTTTAACATTCTGTCTGTATTGGGATATTATGTGTGCTTATAGAAAAATACTTCTGTTGATGACTGTGACAGATTTACCAGGGACATCACCAGACCCTCTTATGTCTAAAATCATCCTATGTCCACTAGGGGCATAGGATGACTGAGGAATGATATCTTGGACTACCTGAGATGGGATTATTATGTAATTATTATCCACAATATATTCCAGGATATCTGTAAAGAACTATTTACTGTTTGTTGATTCTAAACTCAACGGGTTAATTGTAAGAGTGACTCATTCATACTGTTGGGACACATACTGTTAGATGCTAATGCCATCACCTCCAGCCATTTGTCGGTTTTCCTTGCTCTTTTGTGAAGATGTCCTGTGTTTACACTATGATAATGTGTATTGTATAGCAGGTGAGCGGAGACGTGACATCTACTCTGAAAGGTCATATCTGAGTCACCTAGTCTGGGTAAATGATTAGTTAATTAGCTCATGTTAATTTATGTTCTGGTTACCTCCTCTTTAAACTGTATATAAGGTTGCATTATTGGTTCTAATAAACACTCCGGGCCAGATCCACATAGATCGGCACCGGCACAGCGTATCAGAGATACGCTACGCCGACGTAACTTACTTGGCTTTGTTTCAAATCCTCAAAGATTTTGCGCTGTAAGTTACGGCGGCATAGCGTATCTCTAGCGGCGGAATTCAAATCAGCGATTAGGGGGCGTGATTAATTTAAATGAAGCGTGTCCCCGCGCCGAATGAACTGCGCATGCTCCGTTTCAAAATTTCCCGCCATGCTTTGCGTGAAATGACGTCGCAAAATACCAGCTTTAACTATACGCCAGAAAAAGCCAACTACAGACGCCATAAAAAAATGCGCCGGCCGCTCGTACGTTCGTGGATCGGCGGAAATAGCTAATTTGCATACCCAACGCGGAAAACGACGTGAACGCCACCCAGCGGGCACCGAAGTATTGCATCTTAGATCCGAAAGGCGTACGAGGACGTATACCTGTGGGATCTAACCCAGATGCCGTCGTATCTTGGTTTGAGGATTCAAACCAAAGATACGACGCGGGTAATTTGAAAGTACGCCGGCGTATCAGTAGATACACCGGCGTACTCTCACTGTGGATCTGGCCCTCCATGTTTAGCACACAAACAAGTCTCGTCTCGTTGTGTGTTGAGAGCAGCTGGAATATCTGATATCCATATCTAGACTGATAGGACGCGGTATATGACGCAAACACTGAAGCGGAGTGTAGGACGTTTCGTTACAATGACATCTAGTGAATCTATATTCAGAGTAGTTTCACACTTATTACTTTATAGCTAATGCTGTTAATTGTAATTTAGGAAACAGTAGAATTAATTATTTGAAAAATACAAAAAGAATATTAATTCACCGACAGACTTAAAAAAGCTTAGTAAATCTTAATAAAGAGAGTGAATCTCCTGAACAAGGACAGAAATAAAAAACCTGGCAGTGGTTTGGCTCCTTATCACTCTTGCTTTAGTTATACTTTAAGTTGTACTTTAAGTTTCTTTCGCAGCTAGTAAATAATTCTGCTCACACTTGGTATGTATGCATATTCTATTACTTCTTCTTGTCATTTTTGAATGAAATAATGAATCAGTAGCCAATTACAAACTATTACACACTCTTAATCTAGAAAAAAAAAATATTGCCCAAAAAGTGTGGGACCCATGGATTTAGAATTGTCTTGGGGGAATTCTCATTGACTCTGTATGAACAATCTAATTCACTGAAGCATACATGTGGGGTGGTTTATCCTGTGTGTGGAAGCCCAGCCTGGCCATAATCTTGAGTCTTAAATAGATTGTTTTATTCATTAGCATGTTTTTTTATTTTCTTGTCAACACTTATTTGATGTCAAAGTATTTGCCCTTTCTCAAAATGCACTTTCTGTGCTACACTCTCCAGTGCAAAGGACCCTTGGGAGTGGAGATATACTTTTTGGGTATGCCTACTTTTTCATCAACTTTACTAAGGTGCATATTTTTATGTACATATGAGTTGAGTATATCCTTAACCGATTAACCTCAACCACTTTTTGTTTTAAAGCTAAAGTGTTTGTACTGTACTGTTATAAAGTAAGCATACCCTTATGGAACAACAAATGTGAAATTTGACAGTGAATTGTATTTTGTATTAGTTGCTTAGTAAAGGGGGATTGGCATTTTAGAATGACCAAATTATTTGATTTTTAGGTAAATATATCAGTGTAAATATTGGCAAGCCCAAGGTGGGCACAATAATCTGGCCAAAGTAGAATTGCAGTCAAACAGCTAAATACGCAGATTAAATAAATGTAAGTTGATTGCATTACTCTACAAAGTATTTTTGATTCTGTCCAATCATGCTAATAATACACTCACTTCACTAGTTACACTCACTAGTCAGTAAGATTCTGTTCTGCTACTTCCTGGGTCAACTTTACTGTCATGGGACAGCTTACTGCTTATTGTACAGAGTTTATGATGCTGATTAACTGTCAAATGAGACAGAAGAAAGGTGATGAACGGCATTGCTGAACTAGCAGGGAATTGCCAAACCAAAAAATAAGTATATCACCCATTTAACTGTGTAATGTGAAGAATACGTGTAAATAATATTATATATACATAATTATTTAGAAAAAGAGCAAACTGCAAACTTGTATGTATTTCAACTCTGTATTTAGTGGTTTGTCCAGCATTTCCTTTTACTTCTTTGATGACCAGCTCGTTATTGAGTTTTGATATGGTAAATCCCTTACACCCAATACAGATTCATTTTTAAATTGCAGCAGATTTATTGATGTATAAAAAATGTATCTATTCAGGAAGGTTTAGAGCTGGTAACGAGATTTACAGACAATCTGCCATTGGGGAACAGAACAGCAAGTTATCTTTTGCAGTGTAACAATTTAGGGTACATATATGATTATTTAACAAAGTTTTATGAAACATCATAAATTACTAAAGGACTAATAATTGTTTTCACTTTTATTGCTTTACTGTATGCAAGTTAAATGGCATGCTATCTAGGTATCCACCTATCCACTCTTTTTCCACTATAATACAAGACCCTGCAAAAATCATCTCTATAGTTTGGAATTACATTGTAGGTTGTTACTAGGCTGCTTTAGTAACCTGTTACATAGTATATACATAATAGTAAAAATTCTATGAGTTGAATATGCTGATTATATGCATACCTTCTCGTATACATATGGGCTTGTATACAAGTACTGCTTGGATGCACATATACTGTAGCTGTGTACTACTGCTGCATATTTCAGCCTGTCATTCATTTTGATAGGCTTCTGACAATGGACTGTACCTGCCAACCCTGAACCCAGCCCCCCACATTTCCCGAGTGCTGAAATATATCATTTTTTTTTTTTTTTACCCTGTGTCCGTTTGCATAAGCCTTTAACCACTTAAACCCTGAAAGATTTGGCCCCTTAATGACCAGGCCATTTTTTGCAATACGGCACTGTCGCTTTAACTGATAATTGCGCGGTCGTGCGACGTTGTACAAAAACAAAATTGATGTCCTTTTTTTGCACTATAAACAAGAGAAGAGCGACAATTTTGAAAAAATATATATTTTTTACTTTTTGCTATAATAAATATCCCCCCAAATTTAAAAGAAAAACAAAACAAATTTCCTCCTCAGTTTAGGGCGATATGTATTCTTCATATTTTTGGTAAAAAAACCCAGCCGAGCTGCAGTTCTGTGTGTCCATTCAGACACAGAGCTTTCATTCGGCCCACCCTCTCTCTACCCTGATTGACTAACTGACAATCAGGAGGGAGAGTCTTGAATGGCCAAGGGATTTGTGGACATCGTGGACAGAGAGGGGTCAGGTAAGTATTAGGGAGAGCTAAAAGGGGCTGCTACACACAGAAGGCTTTTTAGCTTAATGCATAGAATGCATTAAGCTAAAAAACCTTCTGCCTTTACAACTCTTAATAATTGTCAGTGGGAAAAGTACAAGTGAAAATTCTCAAACATGAAAGGAGAAACTTGCCTAATATATAATAGAATACAAATCATATACTGGGGAAGTAAGGATTAATCATAATCACTGTCTCAGCCCATCAATTCCATCAGTTTATCCAGGAAGTGTTAATAAGAACATAACGTGCTTCTTTATATTGATCTGTAAAAAACACCTGAAGCAACTACAAGACAAACAAGGTAGTAACGGGTCTGTTATAATCAATACTGATTGTGTACAAGCTACCCCTTCTATTTTAAGCAAGGCCTGAGTTGACGGCTGTGGAAAAAGATCATATTAGCAAAAAAGGTATTAAACTTACAAGATTTTTATTAATGGCAAAATTCTAAAAAATAACTTACAGGCTACCATTTTTAACTGACGACCTCAACTATTGCAGAAATACATTTTCACAGGGCCAAAACTACCAATATTACCCAATGAAAATTGAAGCTGAACTGTCACTGATAGGATCTAACCAAAACAGTCATTGGATAGTTTATTGGAAGAAACAGCAGCTTAAATTGGTCCATGCATTAAAATGAAAGGTCCTGTTATTTCCTTTTACTCTAAAACCACCCCCCCCCCCAGCAAAAAAATAAAACAAAGGCTAGTTTAAACCTAAAAATGTACACATATAAAAAAAAATTAGAAGCAGAATGTGGAAAATACTCAAATGAAACCCAGACTTCTTGCATGCTCGCCTAAGTCAAGATAATGTCGCTCATCTTGCTCTCAGGATCTTGGGGAGATTGAGGAACCCAAATATTGCTAGAATGTGCTCCAATACAGATCAATTCCAAAGGTTTTGTAATAGATACCTAACTGGATAAAGCGTGACTCTTTCATATCTGCTGCTTTCAGATTAGCTTTAAGAATGCAACAATATAGGAAGTGGATAATAGCTGTTTTACTTTGAGTAATATCCCAAGAATTTTTACTTGCTTTGGTCCATAAAGTTTGTAGTGAGCTTTTTTCAACATCAACTGATAATGATAAAAAAAACATTCTTACCTGTCCAGCTTTTGCATTTTCACACATAAAAGTTTCATAGAATTTGGTGAATACTGGAGCATTATCATTGACATCTAGTACTTTTATTGTAACCGGAACACTTCCAATCTGTGCTGGATTATCTGAAAGATTGAAATAAATCAGAATGTAAATTATGTCCTTAGCTATGTGCAATAAATGCAAGTAAATCGCAGATTTGTAATGTAAATTACAATTTAAATGTTACAAAAAAAATCTCCTAAAAAATGTCATGGTGGGTTTCTTGGACAAATTACAAGGTATGTGTAGCGCCCTGCTACTTTCATAGCTGGTGCTGCCTTAAATTTAGAGGGTGGTCAGAGATTTAGTTGCCTCTGGCCGTGTTATTTTTGCCAAATTTGGGCCTCTGTTCCAGCTATGGCTGTACTGTGAGTAACCACTATTGTTGTCTGGGGTGTTGGTACCACCCCAGGCCAAGGGTGGCAGCAGTCGAGTCAGGGCGTATTGGGTGTTTTTCCTCGGCAGACAATTAGTGAGGGTTGATCGCCCCGCTGTGCATTCTGGGGGAGAGTACTTAAGGGACAGACGTCATTGGTTTGCAGTCGTCGATCGCTGGACTGTCGTCCCACCACCCCGTGTGTGGCCCTCATGGCCGGGGGTGCGTGTTAAAGTGTTCCTGGCTCCGGGACCATGTTGGTCCAGGGTTGTGATCTTCCGTGTAGGCCTGATAGTCAGACTGGGTCTATAGTTGCCGAGTGGTCCTGTGCTGTCCGTCCTGAGGGAGGAAGCCGCCCAATGAAGAACCTGTCTGGGGGAGTACCGAGCACGAGGCTGGTATCTCAGGAGAGACCTTAGACTTCATCGAAGGACGTACGCTTGCTGAGAGGCTGAATGATGGTCACCTGTCGGTTCTGAATTCACTAAAGTTTACTCGAGATCTGGGTGCTTAATCCTGGGTGCTTAATCCTGTGTTAAGAAGGATTCTGGACCGAATACATCTCCACCTTTGGGAAGGTCTGTGGCAGAGACTTTGCTAAAGTTTACGTGTGACACCCTGGCTGCTAGGCTGGTGAGAGAGGCCTATCCGGGTGCACAATACCCACTCTGGCTAGAGTGGCGACGAAAGTTTTATCGCTGAAAGCAGGAATGTTTCCGAACAAAGTTATACACCTAAACCTACTACCTAGTATCCTTTCCACCTCTTCAACTACTACTGGTTTTATTATTTTACCCCGTTTGGGTAATAAAGCACAGAAAAAGACACCTAAAGTGTGGACATTGCAGTTCTTCTCAGCTCTCATGATATACCCTAGACGGCGAAGGAATAGAGGTAACATGCCAATCAAAACTAACCAGCAGCTCCTTCGGGGGGAGTGCTACATATGGATAACATAAAAAAGGAGTGATTATTGCAAAATGGACTGTTTAATATTTGCAGAGACATTTGGCGTGGGTTTTTGCTGTTATTCATTTGGTTCGTTTTAAAGGGGCACAAACATTTTCATTGCATGACATTTTATGTGTGATAACATTGTTGTTGTTGGCATCATTTTTATAGTCATTACAGCTTTTAAAATAAAATATTGATATTTTAACTCAAGGTTTAGGGTTAGCTTTAGGAATTCCATTCCATTCCATGGGCAGCACAGTGGCTAAGTGGTTAGCACTTCCAACTGGAAGCACTAGGGTCGTTGGTTCGAATTCCAACCAGCCTGACGTTTGCTTGTTCTCCCTGTGCCAACATGGGTTTCCTCTGGGTACTCCGGTTTCCTTCCACACTACAAAGACATGCTCATAGTTGGTAGTTAGTTTAGTTGGCTTCTGTCTAAATTGGCCTTAGTAAGTATATATATATGAATGTGAGTTAGGGAACTCATGTTGTAAGCTCCTTAAGAGCAGGGGTTGATGTGCAGGTACAATATATATGTAAAGTGCTGTGTAAATTGATGGTGCTATACAAGTATTGTGATGGACTGTGTTAGATATGAAATAAAATGAATATTTTATTGTGTTATGATTAGAACCACTGAAATGAAGTGTATATTTTCCTTGGGATGATTCTTCAGATTTTGTCCTAAAGTTATGAATCCAGCATTATACAAGAACAGATCCTGCTATCCTCCATTACATGTGTGTCTCTATTCACTCCCCTGCATTCCTGGACTTTTCAAAGGAAATACCCTTCCCCCCCATGCTCCTGTCTTTACAGACCCCAAAAGAAATTCTATGTAAACTGGTCTGCTTTACTGAGAGAACGTTTATGTCACGTGGATTTTCAAGAGGAAGTTGGCCATTTCCTGTCTTCCCCTCCTCCACACTCAGAGAAACGTTGAAGGAAATCCTTGCTTTGGGATTATTGAAGGAACTTTGAATAGTGTAAAAAGAGACTGAATGGGAGTAATCAGTGGAGGGTGATTGGGAGGGATTGATGGGTGTGTATTTCATTCTTTTACTACATTCTCTGTGTGTGCATCTGTCTGTTCTTTCTGCTCTCATTTCTCTACTGCATCTCCTGTGTCTGTCTGCTTTGTGCTTCAGCTCCAGCCCAACAGAAGCTGTGTGTGAGTGTGTGTGAGTGTGTCTCTGTTTGTTTTTGCTTATTTTAACAGATCATACCAGTGGATCACTGCAAGCCATCCCTGTCTTGAGGCAGGAAAAGATCTAAATCAGTATCTGTACTAAATTATATGATAGGTCTAAATTTAAATGGATCTTTCGTTTTTTGGGGCCCCCAGGTGCATTTGTCATAATGTGAAAATATGCACAGAATTTTTGCTCATTACTTGTACTCCCAAAATGCCTTCCTGCAACATGGCTTCTGTGCTCCTTCTTGTCTCTTCATTGTTGCTTCTACCATCTAATGGTCTTCTTCAGAGTCAAAAGTCTATTCTCTTCTTATTGGCCAGCTAAAGATGATGTAATGTCAACACATGTGCATGGAAGTTACTTCCTCCCTGCATCTGTGAAATGCCAGTACCGTACACTGCGCTGAGCATACAGTGTGCAATTAGGAAAACATTTTTACCAGACGGGGAATAGCTTTTAATGCAGAGGCGACTTATGAAGTCGTTTCATCTTCAACCTACTTGCTAACAAATTTTTGTAAAAAACGTAACTAACTTTCAGGTTAAAGGTCAATACGTGGGTCATACCTTTGTGGGTGTGATGAGCGTATAACACATGAAATAAAATTACTTTAGAAAGAAATTCATGTGCTGAGATTTCTGGTGCCAAAAGTTCAGAGCTAAACACAACCAGACAAGGTTTTGAGAATCTGAAAATTAATGTTCCATAAAATGTAGCAAAATAAAACACAACTTCAGCCAAAACAGTTTTTAGTTTATTATACACTTGGAAAGAGTAAAAAGCATTTTGCACATAAAATACTTACTCATCTCCATTGCTAAAATTGTGATATTATGCCATGCCAGTTCTTCCCTATCCAAAGGCCTTGCTGTCATCAATGCTCCTGTAGTAATGTCAACATAGAAATATCTCCCAGGATCACTGTTTCTGTCAATAGAATATCTGGAAAAATTATTAAAATCTGTTATATATAGTCCACATTTTTTAATTTAAGCTTATAAGAGACAATTTTTTTTTTCTTTTTAATGAAAAATATTACAATAACTTCCCATATAATTTCCCAATGATAACAATAATTTTGAAAGCTGAGTTCCAGACAGATGCAAAGACTTAAATAAATTCAGCTTGTATCAAAAAATAAATACAAATGCATGATTTTAATTGCAGGTAGTGCAAGTACCTGAAATTGACTTGATATCAAAATCTGTAATAGGGGGTCAGCACAAGGAGAAGATCATTTGTGCTGCAGTGCTCATAAGGTACATGCTCTTATGAGAAGAGAGCAGAATGAAGAGAGATGAGCACCCCCATTTCATATTTCTACTTTTACTGACACGGGCTGGTGGAGAGAGAAGACCTGTCAGGCCTCGTACACACGACCGGGCTTCTCGGCAAAAAACAGCAAGAAAACTGCTTCTTGCCGAGATTCCCGTTCGTGTGGCCAGAATCTCGACTAGAAAAAAAGAGAACCTGCTCTCTTTTTTTCTCGTCGAGATTCTTGTCAGCCTGTTTCCCGACGAGAAACCTGAGAGTGTGTATACTTGTCGCCGTGGAAACCCGCGCATGCTCGAAATGACTTTGACACATGCGCGGTAGCTTCCACGGCATAGGTAGGGTGAAGCAAGATGGTGGCGACAGCATCGAATGTGACGAGCGCATGCTCGTCATACGCGATGACATCACTGCGTTTTTTCCTTTCAAGAGAACGATGGTTCTTTTGAAATGAAAGTCAGTACACTCCGGCGGCAAGAGTTTCTTGCCAAGAATCTCATCAGGGAAAACGACGGGTTTTTCCTGACGTGATTCTCGGACGTGTGTACGAGGCCTAAGGCCGCGTACACACGGTCAGACAAAACCGATGAGAATGGATCGAGATTCAGTTTCATCGGTCCAAACCGACCATGTGTATAGCCCATCGGTCTGTTGTCCTTCGGTCCAAAATTTTAAAACATGCTTTAAAATCGAACCGATGGCCCGCTGCCCGATCGGTCCAAACCGATGGTTAGTACAGAAAGCATCGGTTCAAACCCGCGCATGCTCAGAATCAAGTCGACGCATGCTTGGAAGCATTGAACTTAGTTTTATTCAGCACGTCGTGTGTTTGACGCCACCGCGTTCTGACCCGATCGGTTTTTGGAACGATGGTGTGTACGCACATCAGACCATCAGGCCACTTCAGCGATGAACCGATGGAAATGCCCCGTCGGACCATTCGCATCAGTTTGGAACGACCGTGTGTACGTGGCCTAAGTGTCCCTTAACTAAAGCAAAGAAACGCAGGTATTTTGCCCCGCTAGACAAGGCTGTGCTGTATGGCGGTGCAGTGTAGGTCATAGAAATAGATGAACAGAAATACAAATCTTTTGGCATGTAAAAGAGCTCCCTTATATGTATTTCATCTGTGAATTTTACTGTCTGGAGTTCAACTTCACAGAAATGTATTGTCCAGCCAAAGTTGCCAGCGATTGAGTCACGGAAGATGCCAGCAGGTGGGCAGGGTGCTCTGGGACGCCGCATTGCTAGAGCCAAGGTGAATAAAGTTCTGCTTTTAAAATACATGTTTTACTACGGCAAACAGTTATTTTCCAATCTTATCAACTGACTTATATGGTACTTCTGCTTTGCTTTATTTGAAATGACAAGAAAGTGGTTATTAAGCTCCTCCAATTCGTGAACACTAAATGATCCATGTACTGTACTGCAGGTCTAAGATAAATTGTACAGGGACTTACACTTGTAAATAATTTTTTTCAGCGCATTCTAATTTCATGATATTTGAAGGTCACCCTAGTATTGCGATTATGGTTATTATGCTATAGAGCTGTAGAAGCAATACATTTCTTATGAATTCCTAATTTTTCTCTCTTAATAACCAGACCTTGAATTTAGATTATTTTTCTTCTGCAAACCACAGAAGAATCATCATTATATTCTAATGAAATATTAAACTTACCAGTGAAGGAATGCAACGTTCACAGTCCAAGACACATAGGCTGTTTCACAACTGTAATTAACTATTGCTTTTTAATAAGCTGTGTATTTCTATTAATTAAAGCTACTCCTGTGTATTGTGGATAGGTGATCTGGTAGATTGCTATATGGCTGACTGATCTTGGGGAAAGAACTGATCACCAAGATTGCATTTGGCAATTGATCAGTACTTTACTGTTGTGTTAACACTTATACCAGAGATGTCTGCCTACCACCTAAGTATGCATTTTAACTTGAGAGTGCAAGTCTATACACAAGGAAACGGCATGCAAAAATTATTAGCACAGAGTTATATGCAGCTGAAGTTATATGCAAATATTGATAAATGCTGTAAAATTCACATGTTGAACTTTTTTGTTTTGGGTGGTTTCAATAAATAGTAGGAAGCATTGTGAGGCAGAAGAAACATAGCCAAGCTTGACTTTTACTGGTGGCAAGGTTGATATCTGATATACTGTAACATGACATGCATTTCTCAAAGAAGGTCATTTCCACTTAGGTCCTTTTCTCTTAAACAGTAGTTCACACCAGAGAGTTGATTAAGAGTCAAGATTCTGATCTCCAGGGCTTGATTTAATAAACTGGAGCGTGCAAACTCTGGTGCCTCTCTGCATAAAAACCAATCAGCTTCCAGATTTTTTCATCAAAGCTTAATTGAACAAGCTGAAGCTAGAAACCTATTGGCTACCATGTACAGGTGTGCCAGATTTTGCACTCTCCAGTTTTAGTAAATCAACCCCTAGAGATAAGAATCATGACTATTTGCTGCTTTGTTACATACGCATTTACACAAATGCCTTGGTTGATCACCAGTGACTGCAACACCCATAATGCTTCTCAAAACATGTGACCAGTTATTAACTTCTCGTGTTTTACTATGCAATATTGCAGACATTGCTCTAAAGAAAAAAAAGGTGTGAACAGTATTTTATTAAAACAAAGGCCTGTGGCCTTTGCAGACACATTGTAGATAAAATGTCACCCAGTGTGGGGTTACATCCACTTTAAGGGTTTATTCACACTATATGCAGTGACTGGCGTTTTTCTGCATCACCATTCAATGCAAGCACACATAGAAAAGGATTTGCTGTAAAGGAGGCAGCTCCCCACTTTTTTTTTTTCGCTCACTTTTTTGGGCAAGAAAATCTGCTCTTTCAATTGATGAGCATTAGTTCCCAGGTTCCTCAACAGATGGTGTTGCCGGTTTAGAATGTTGGATGGAAGAACCAGGCAACTTCAAGATTAAAAAATCACCCTGCTTTATAAAAATATATATTTCGTTATGCTAACAGTGCTGAATCACACTAAAAAAAAGTACAGTTTTTTATTTGCTAGCAGTTATTAAACTGGAGATGCTTCCTTATTACTACAAGCCCTTCAATTGTTTCCGTTGTCCTTGTTCAAAATTCAATGCTGGTGTGATGTGATGTGCTGAAAGGGGCTGCATTTTTTTGCTGTGAATTTGGATAGTGCTGCACTGGAGAGAGCTGTGTGTAGTGTAACTTTGTGCAAGTCCATTAAAGTAAAAACATGTAAACAGTGTGATATGCTGAATCAGAGCTTTGCATCACCACCCATCAAAAAAAACACCAGCCCGCATGCTAAAATAGAAAGTTTTAGAATGCAGCTAGTGTGAACATGCCCTAAGTGTAAGATGTATCTTTACCTATAGGGTACCCCCAAGTAGATAATTACCAATCATTAGATATGGTGGCTGTATTTGTTTTATTTTATTTTTAAGCTTTTTTTTCCTCTGTTTTCACCTGATGATCTATCCAATAACACACCTCCTGTATTAGAGTGTCCTCACTCTAAATAAAGGAGCAGTGGGGGGGGGGGGGGGGGCAGCCTTGGACACCAACAGTGTCAGTTTTGGGGGAGGGGAGTGTTAGATGTACTAGCATATTTAAATACACTAACAAATGGAAGCTGGACGCCAGCTAATACTTTATAATCTACAAAGATATAAAAGACTGCACTGTCTGCTGTTCAACCCCAACATTAAAGTGAAGGTACAGTAATATAGTGAAACAATGTTGTTACAATAGTATCAATGTTACATAATAATAAATTGATACATGAAAAAATCAACAAAGAAAAATAGTCCTAAACAAAATTCCAAAAATGTATGGTGCACTCTAATAAATGTTGATAGTGGCACACTCAAGTGTTTTAATGTCCAAATAACATTACAAACTATGGTACAGTATTGGAAACGATGGATTGATCTCAATCAAGTGTTGCAAACTTGCAACATTCCCACGTGCAAAAGAAAAATAGAAAAATAGCCTCTTACCAGAAAATCATGATCTCCAAATTATGGAAAACCAGGAAAAGCATAAAACACATAGGGCTCACTTCAGATAATATATTCCTTTTTAGCAGCGGTCCATCCCGGATCTGATGTTATGTGGTATAGCCTCCACCCAGGAAAACCTAAACGTACACACTCCAAGTCAGCTGTGTTTTTACTGCTTGTTTTTATCCTTTCTCTTTTTAGTGTAATACTTTTCATCATTCAATAAATATCATTACATATTGCATGATGAGCCTTCTCTTTTCTCCGATGCATGAGCTTTACCACGATGCATGTGTGAGGAACACGGCTGACTTGGAGTGTGTATGTTCAAGTTTTCCTGGGTAGAGGCTGGATGGCTATATCCCATAACGTCAGATCCGGGATGGACTGCTGATGAAAAGGAATTCGTTATCTGAAGGGAGCCCTATGTGTTCTATGCTTTTCATGATCTCTTACAATTTGGAGATCATACGTTTCTGGTAAGAGGCTATTTCAATTTTTCTTGCACGTGGGAAAATTGTAACACTTGAGCCCAATCCATCATATCCAATACTGCACCATAGTTTAGAACTTTATTTAGGTATTAAAACACTTGAGTGTGTCACTCACCAACCAACATTTTTTAGAATGCACCATATATTTTGGACTTTTGTTTAGGACTAATAATATTGTATGTACACTGGTTGTTACTATGTAACATTGATACTACCCAACATTGTTTCACTATATCACCTTCACTTTAATTATGGGGTTGAACAGCAGAAAGCACAGTCTTTTTATTTTTCATTTGTTTCTTTATTCGGAAATGGAGTCTGCTTTATAATTATAATTTCATTCACTAATATTTTTTTACTTGTTTAAATACTTTATAGTCAGCTACAGCAGTTTTTTTTCTTTTGGGATAAAGGTATTACATTAAAGTGGTAGTAAACTCTGTACTACCACTTTAACCTACAGGTAAGCCTATAATAAGGTAGGTGACTGCAGCGGCGCGTGCGCAGCGGGGATCCTCGGCTAAAGTGCCGGCAGCCCCCGGACCTTGCCGGAGTAACGACATCGCCGCACCAGCCAATCACAGCGCTGGAGCGGCGATACCCGGAAGACACGCCGAGGAAAGATGACATCTCCCTCGGCGTGGACCAGGTAAGTTCCTCTCACCTCGTTCCAAGGTAAGTATTTCATAATCAGCTAGTATGCTATGCATACTAGCTGGTAATGGCTTTTGCTTTTCAGGTTTAAAAAAAATAAATAAATGACGGCGGGTATACAACCGCTTTAATAAATAAAAACTGATCACTGTAAGCTGCCCTGTCAGTGTTAATTGATATGTCTCATCCAGGTAACTGCAAGAGAGCTTTCTGCTGAAAAACAGACTTACTGGATGGATCACCAGATGAAAATCGAAGAAGGCAAGCACAAAAAAAGAAAACGAATGCAGCAATCACATCTAAGAATTGGTACGCTACAATATAATAAATGTTTGCTTTTGGGTTAAATACTGCTTTAAAAGAGAAATATGGGTTTTAGTTTTTTATTCATACTTACCTTGGTAGATGGAGCATCAGACCGATGCTGCAGCTGTACCCTGGCGTCTCTGCACTGAGAACCGAGCCACCGAACATCGCCGATGGCTCAGTTCTGACTCCTCCCCGAGCGGAGAGATGCTGCCTGTCCATCAGCATCTCTCTTTTCTGCTTCTCCACGCTCATCGGAGCGCTGAGCTGTGGAGGGGCAGGGAGCGGCCCTCTCAGCGGCTCGCTTAGACTGCCATCAATCAAGGCAGCTGGTGGAACCAGACTTGGGAAGTCGGGATGATGCGCTGCCTCGACTGATGGCAATGACGTCATCGGAGAGCGGACTTCAGACCGATCTCCGCTGAAAACGGGTCACAGGAGTGCAAAACGAATTGCACCCCTGGGACCCAGAGGAGAAGCCCAGCCTAAAAAGCTCAGGCTGGACTTCTCCTTTAACTATTGCAAATGTTTATTTGGATAAATAATCAATAAAGCAGATTTTGACAGAATAAGAACCCCGGTTGGATTTTATTGCTGTCTGTATGTCTGGCGGAGAGATTTCCTCTCACTTCCTATCCAAGATGGGATTCATTTGTAAGGAGGGATAAAACCTTGGTTAAATTCTAACATTCTATAGTTAGTTAATATTACCTGTTTATTTATGGCATGAAACCTACAAAATCATGCACACTCCCCACACAATTAATTATACAGTTTACAAAGGGAACAGACATTATAACGCAAGTAGGGTCCTATTCTTCTATGTAATCAATATGCTATTAGGTGTACACAGCAATATCATAACAGTGTGTAAAAATAATCAATGTTCCAAGCCAATCAATACTTTTCTATTAATACATACAATGCACGAAACCCATAAGAAATGTAATAAATCAAAAGTGCACTTAGTTACCCACCTGACTGAGTTGTTTGTTGCATCTGGGTCCTTTGCAGCAACGATTTTTATTGTAGTCCCGATATCAACATTTTCTGAGACTTCTACAAAATAATGACGTGACTCAAACACTGGTGGTTCATCAACATCTTCTATAGTAATGTGTACAGTGGTGGTATCACGAAATGGTCCTAAGTTAAAAAAGCGCACTTCAACGTGTGGGTTGGAACCTTCAATCTTTAGTGTGTAGCTTTTCTTGCTTTCAAAGTCTAGCGGCTGAAAAGCAAATTTACATTGTAAATATTACAGTTTTTTAGAAAATGAATTAAAAGATGCTATTGAGAAACATTTGTTCATTCAAATAATTAGGTGCTACACACAACACACAACAAGCTTAAATAAGATGAAGTTAGGTCTGGTGTATAAGAATGCCCCAGTCTCTAGGTACCAGTGGCGGCTGGTGAAGTTTTAGGATGGGGGGGTGCAAGACCCCACCCCTCCACAATTGGCCCCTCCCACTTCTCGTAAACCACACCCCTTATATAATCCACCTAAGTTTCTTAAAGGGGCCACTGAAAAAAAAAAATATATATATATATTTTTTTGTGCCTACAGGATGGGGGGCGGCGCCCGGGCACCCCCTATGGGCGGGACACCACTGCTAGGTACTAAACATTGAGTGGCATGCATTTTAGGTGTAAATATTCCCCAGTGCCTACAGTTTAATTAACAAGTCGCATGCAAGTTTAGGTATAAATTTGTATCAGTGTCTAGGTTTCATTATGTAATGCTGTACACCTTCAGATCTATGTGGTTTATTGTTATTTGTTCTCGTGACGTGGAACTGAACTCATAAAGTAAAGATTTGGTATGTTATAAGGAACATCTGAAAATGTTAATTGAGCCTAAGAAGTACTCTGACAAATGTAGCTTTTATTTGGAATTTCTCCTGAAAAATAGCAGTACACTTCCTGGTATGTAAGGGTGCCTGGGCACAGCCTACAGCAGGGATCCTCAAACGACGGCCCTCCAGCTGTTGTGGAACTACACATCCCATGAGGCATTGTAAAACGCTGTCATTCACAGACATGACTAGGCATGATGGGAATTGTAGTTCCTGAACAACTGGAGGGCCATAGTTTGAAGACCCATGGCCTACAGCCTCATAGGTGTATATCTGCAGTGTGAGATCTAAGACATGAATGGCTCTGAAGGCTAGTTGTAAGAAACTTGGAATGAGATTTGGCTATAACACCACTGTACTGCTCACCGTCTTCCTTACTGAAGGCTCTGATATAAGGAAGCGTAACCCCGCCTCTACCAAGATAGTCACTTCATCACAGAAAAACAATGCAGAACAAGGCATGGTAAACCAGTAATAGACAAAAGTCAGCTGCAGGGAGACCACAGGCAGTGTCCTGTAGTCCTGTCCTAGAATAAGAATGCTGTTTCTCCATAGGTCAGTATGGTAAGTAATGGTTGTTACCCCCCAGAAAGTTACTCAACTACTGGCAGGCTCACCAGGGAAAAATAATGAAATAAAATTGGATTGGTAATGATTGCTAAGCTACAATATATACTTTTTCCCTGTGTTTAGACATGTTTTAATTCTTCTTTGGTGGTCATGGAACCCTAAATGGTTAGGTGTTCAAGTTATATAACTTGGTCTCAAAATTATACAACACAATAACGAAAAACAAAAAAAACGCAAAATTTGGCTTTATTCAGGCCAACATCAAATTTCCCCTGAGTTTAAAGGAGAAGTATAGCCAAAGCTATTTTGGCTATACTTCTGGGGATCACAGGAGTGCAGTTGGTTCTGCACCAGGGTGACCCATCTATAGCTGACATCGGGCTAAAGTCCACTGTTGGCTGATGTCACGTAACTGAGCCAGGCTCTTTACACACAGGATCCACCCACATACCTGGATGGGTGGCTGTCTCAGCCTCTCAGTGAGTAGCTAAGAGCCAGTCAGTGGCTCCCGCCCCCTCCAAAGCCCAACCCTTCAGTGAGGAGGGGCAAGGCAGAGAGCAGGTGACTGACAGTCACTGACTTTCTGCTCACTGAAAGCTGAGAACCATGCGATCAGCATTTTTTGATCACTTTGTTTTCAGTCTTAGAGCCGGCAGGGGACAGATGCTACATTGGATTAATGCGGCATCCATCTAGGTGAGTATAAATATATATTTTTTTTTTTCGTAAGCCATACCTCTCTTTTCCTGGTAGAATTAAATTCTACTGGTATTAAATTGTACTGGTAGAATTAGATTCTACTGGTAGAAAGTAGAATTCCATGTTTATTTTGCTTTTAAATAGTTTGTTTTCGGCCAAGTTGACCCAAATTAACTTTTTCTATTACATAACTATGTGGTCACTGTGTGGGCTATATTATTCTGTAGTAGCATTAGCTACATACAGTAAGTGGCACTGTGTTCCATAGCAGTACATCAGCAGATGAGAAGTGTACTGCTACCGAAACACAGCTCTGCCTACTGTAATGCTACCAGGGCCCTCTTTAAGGCAGGGTAAAAGGGGAAGCTGCCCTGGGACCATCGTTGTTGTGGGGCCCAAAGCAGATGCCTCATACTTGCCAACTATCCCAGTTTAAATTCCCTTGTGCCTTGAAATTTTAGTCCCATGCTGTGTCTCTATATCTCAGTGTGAAGTTACGTTACTAATGCTGTCCAGCTCTGCCCTATTGTCGTGTACAGATGACTCAGCTGAAGACCCTGGGCCAGATTCAGAAACAAGATACGACGGCGTATCTCCTGATATGCCGTCGTATGTCTGAGTGCGGGAGGTCGTATCTATGCGCCTAATTCAGAGAATCAGTTACGCATAGATATCCCTAAGATCCGACAGGTGTAAGTGTCTTACACCGTCGTATCTTAGGCTGCATTTTCAGGCTGGGCGCTAGGTCGCGCTTCCGTATGTTTACGAGAGGAATATGCTAATTAGGTAGATATGGTGATTCAGAAACGTACGTTCGGCCGGGGCAATTTTTTACGTCGCTTTTTTCGGTGTATAGTTACCCCTGCTATATGAGGCGTAGCTAATGTTAAGTATGGCCGTCGTTCCCGCACCGAGTTTAGAAATTTTACGTTGTTTGTGTAAGTCGTTCACGAATAGGGCTGTACGTCAATTACGTTCACGTCGAATCCAATACGTCCTTGCGGCGTACTTTAGAGCAATGCACACTGGGATATTTTACGGACGGCGCATGCGCCGTTAAAAAAAATCGTAAAAAAAATGCGGGGTCAAGTTAAATTTAAATACAACACGCCCCCAACACCCCCATTTGAATTAGGCGGCCTTACGCCGCAACACATACGTTACGCCGCCGTAACTAAGGGCGCAAGTTCTTTCTGAATACAGAACTTGCGCCCAAAGTTACAGCGGCGTAGTCCATGGTGTGCAGGCAATGAGGAGATGATGTGCACTAACCTCTTGCAACCAAACATTGAGCAGTAAGGGTATGCAGTAACCTCTAGCAACCAATCAGTGAGCAGTAATAATGTGCAGTAACCTCTAGCAACCAATTAGTGAGTGGTATAGATGTCCAGTAACCTCTAGCAACCAATCAATGAGCAGTATTGATGTACAGTAATCTCTAGCAACCAATCAACAAGCAGAAGTCCTGTGCTGTAACCTCTCTCAAATAATCAGTGAAGCATAATGTGTGCTGTAACCTCTAGCAGCCAGTCAGTGAGCGGTAATGATACACTTCTGGCAACCAATCACAATTGCTGCCTGATCTGATTCATTAAACTGATTTTGAGTCTAGCTGCTTTTTAATGTATGTCCCAGAGAAGCCAGAGAGCGAAATTGCATGGGGGGGGGGGGGGGGTTGGGCAAGAAAATGTTTGCCCAGGGTCCAGTCAATATTAAAGACGGCCCTGAATTCTACTATGATATAATAAGCAGCTTCATCCGTTATGTAATAGAATTAGTTTGTTTGGGCCAGCTTGACGTTAACACCTCAAACATTGGAACTACAATTTACTTTTAAATAATTATTCAGTGGCCTGACATCTGTAATATACCACTTGAAGATTTTACTGTTTGATCAAGAATTGTAATGCACATGTCTTTGGTTTTACTGCTGGCTAATTTAGCACAATTTATATTTGACACTAGAGTGATAATATTATCTCATATAATACTTTAGTTACATTCACACTCTGTGCAGAAGCAATTCTCCATCTGCCTTATCGAAGCCAGTTTCTTCTTCCCATAATTAGCATTCACGGATCTTCGAGCTCCAATTAAAAAAGCATGGGTTTTATTGGTTTATAAATAATCCATGCTCTTTTTTTTATTACTGTTTATAGAAGACTAGAGTAAAAGCCGTGTGTTAAGCAAAGGCATTTATTGATAAAATCAGTCTAACGGTAGGCAGTTAATCTGTCCTGTATCTCTAAAACATATAAACACCAATCATAGATCTTTCCTACTGTAAACAACATGTTTACGGACTCACAATTTCTAATTACAGAGAAACTAGCTCCGATGTCCTAGGTAAATATACAACAAATTATAAAATATGAATTATATATCAAATTGAGGAAAAATATTATGCAACCTTAAATTATTGGGAAAATCAGGACTCGCTTTAAACAAGAGTATTTATAAAATAAATATGTTTTAAGTCTTAACTGTTAAAGCGGGGGTTCACCCTATATAAAAAAAAAAAAAAAAAAAAAATTCCCTCTAGCATTAAATTCGGTATAGTAGCGCGAGCTACAGTATGCCTATCTGTATTTTTTTATCCCCGTACTCACTGTGCTATTGTACATTGAAGATTCCGGGGAATGGGCGTTCCTATGGAGAGAGAAGGTGATTGACGGCCGGCCCTGGCACGTCACGCTTCTCCGGAAATAGCCGAAATAGGCTTGGCTCTTCACGGCGCCTGCGCATAGCCTGTGCGCAAGCGCCATGAAGAGCCGAGACCTACTCCGGCTGTCTTCGGGGAGCGTGACGTGCCAGAGCCGGCCGTCAATCATCCTCCCTCTCCATAGGAACGCCCATTCCCTGCGGCAGACGAAATCTTCAATGTACAATAGCACTGTGAGTACAGGGATATAAAAATACAGACAGGCATACTGTAGCTCGCGCTACTATGCCGAATTTAATGCTATACTGTTGTTAAGGAGGGTGAACCACCGCTTTAACTAAGATGGAATTTAAATTGCCCAGTTCTACTGGGGACCTGTTTTTTTTATGTAATATACAGTACATTCTTTACTAAAAAAAAGTGAACATTTAACACTGTGCACACATATCTGCCCTTATTTTGTATTAAAGTTTATCCAGGGGTGGATCCGGGGGGGGTCAATTGTCACCCCTGAGAAATCTGCTGCAGGCTGGGCGGGTGAGAGAGCAGGCGGATTAGCGAGCAGGCGGGTCCGCGGGTGGGCCGACGCCTTGGTTTGTGGGCGGGCGGGTGAGAGAGTAGATTGGCTGGGCTGCCGGATGGCTCAGTGTGTGGGCAGGTGAGAGAGCAGGCTAGGTGTGAGTGGGCGGCTGGCCACACCTGCAATGTGTGGCAGGTGGTGTAGCAACTGACAATCCGCAAGGTGTGGCAGGTGACGTGGCAAGTGAAAATCCGCGACGTCTGGCAGGTAACATGGCAAGTGACAATCCGCAATGTGTGGCAGGTGACATGGCAAGTGACAATCCGCATTTGGTGGCAGGTGACGTGACAAGTGACAATCCGCAATGTGTGGCAGGTGACAATCTGCATTTGGTGGCAGGTGACGTGACAAGTGACAATCCGCAATGTGTGGCAGGTGACAATCTGCATTTGGTGGCAGGCAAGTGACAATCCGCAATGTGTGGCAGGTGACGTGGCAAGTGACAATCCACATCTGGTGGCAGGTGATGTGGCAAGTGACAATCTGCAACATGTGGCAGGTGACAATCTGCATCTGGTGGCAGGCAAGTGATAATCCGCAATGTGTGGCAGGTGACGTGGCAAGTGACAATCCACATCTGGTGGAAGGTGACGTGGCAAGTGACAATCTGCAACATGTGGCAGCTGACAATCTGCATCTGGTGGCAGGCAAGTGATAATCCGCAATGTGTGCCAGGTGACGTGGCAAGTGACAATCCACATCTGGTGGAAGGTGACGTGGCAAGTGACAATCTGCAACATGTGGCAGGTGACAATCTGCATCTGGTGGCAGGCAAGTGATAATCCGCAATGTGTGGCAGGTGACGTGGCAAGTGATAATCCGCATCTAGTGGCAGGTGACGTGGCAAGTGACAATCCGCAACATGTTTCAGGTGACAATCTGCATCTGGTGGCAGGCAAGTGGCAATCCACAATGCGTGGCAGGCAATGGTGGCAAGTGACACGCTCAGGGCTCCCACTGATTCTGCATTGGGGTGAGTTGAACCATTTCATTTTATATTACAATGTATTAATATAAATAATGCACTTCAATCATCCTGACACCATAACAACCACGGTGACGGGATGATTGAAGCGCCAACACCAGCCATCTCCCCGATAAATTGCCCACAAAAAACATATTTTCTGGCAGTGCCCCTCCCGAAACTAGACTCTGGATCTGCCCCTAAGTTTATCTAAAGCCTTTTTTAAACGGTTTCTTTGTTAGTGATAAAAAACACTCTATTTAAAACTATCTATGTCCCCTCACAGAATTTCACTCTCTGTTTGTTCTGGTGACCAATGTCAGTGAGACCAATAGTAAAAGAAAATTCAAAGTTTGAGTTGTCATAAGAACGGAACTATTGTAAAAATCTTCCACTCTTCCAAACCTTCCAACTTTTTTAGTAGTAACTGTAAGAGGGGATTTGCTTCATGTTGTCTCTTAAATGTCACACACATGGGTTTTAACCATTCCCCACTCAAAATAAAATAAATTCAGTTATGCTTTAAACACTTGCCGACCGCCTACCTCATATTTCCTGTTACAGGTTGCCTCTATTGCGCGAAATCACGTACCTGTACATCAATTTGTGCAATAGACACTGGGGGCACGCGCACTGCACCGGAGGCACACTCACATGCTGATTAGACACAGGGGATGCCGGCTATCAGCAATCATTATGTAAACAAGGTGGATCAGCATTCTAGCAGGGGAGAAGATGGAGATCTTGTGTTCCTGCTAAGCAGAAACACCGATCTCTGTCTTCACCTAGTCAGAGCAACCCCCACACAGTTAGCATTTGTACACCATAAGACCAGTACAAGATTCAGATTCCAACCATACATCTGTCAGGTTTATTGAAGAGAAAGGTGGGACAAATAAGAATCCATTTTTCATATAATGCTTTTAATATCATGAATAGTTAATGCAACAGAGGTGGTGGTGGGAGAAATAATTTTCTCCATACAGTTGTAATAGAGCTGAAGAGGTTCTGCTGTGTAATGTATACTCACTGGCCACTTTATTAGGTTCACATGTTACAATTGCTTGGTAACACAAATTGCTAATCAGCCAATCATGTGGCAGCAACTCAATACATTTAGGCATATATACGCGGGGAAGATGACTTGCTGAAGTTCAAATCGAGCATTAAAATGGGGAAGTAAGGGGATTTAAGTGACTTTGAAGGTGTCATGGTTGTTGGTTCCAGATGGGTTGGTCTGATTATTTAGAAAACTGCTGATCTACTGGGATTTTCATGCACAACCATCTCTCGACACACGACCGAGGAACTCGACGGGCGAAACACATCGTTTTCCTCATCGAGTTCCTTGTTAGGCTGTCGAGGAACTCGACAAGGCAAGTTTCTCCATTCCCGTCGAGGAAATAGAGAACTTGCTCTCTTTTTGGCTCATCGAGTTTCTCGACAGTTTCCTCGACGAAAATGTACACACGACCGGTTTCCTCTGCAAAAAAATATCTCCCAGCAAGAAACTCTTGCTGGTTTTTGCAGAGAAACTCGGTCGTGTGTACGAGGCTTAAGAATTTACAGAGGATGGTTGGAAAAAGAGGATCTACCCAGTGAGCGGTAGTGATGTGGACAAAAATGCTTTGGAGAATGGGCAGACTAGTTAGCGATAATTGAAAGGCAAAAGTAACTCAAATAATCACTTGTTACAACCAAGGTATGCAGAATACAATTTCTGAACGCACAACAAATCGAACCTTGAAGCAGATGGGCTACAGAAGATTAAACCAGGTGCCACCCCTGTCAGCTAAAACCAGGAATCTCAGGCTACAATTCACACAGGCTCACCAAAATTGGACAATAGAAGATTGGAAAACGTTGCCTGGTCTGATGAGTCTCAATTTCAGCTGCGACATTCAGATGGTAGGGTCACAATTTGGCATAAAGAACATGAAAGCATGGATCCATCTTGCCTTGTATGAATGGTTCAGGCTGGTGCTGAGGTAATGGTGTGGTGGATATTTTCTTGGCACACTTTGGGCCCCTTACTACTAATTGAGCATTGCTTAAACGCCACGGCCTACCTGAGTATTGTTGCTGACCATTTCTACCCCTTTATGACTACAGTGTACCCATCTTCTGATGGCCACTTCCAGCAGGATAATGCACCATGTCACAAAGCTCAAATCATCTCAAACTGTTTTTTTGAACATGACAATGAGTTCACTGTAATCCAATGGCCTCCACAGTCACCAGATCTCAATCTAATAGAGAACCTTTAGATTCATCATGTTGCATCATGGATGTGCAGCCGACAAATCTGCAGCAACTGCATGATGCTATCATGTCAATATGGACCAAAATCTCTGAGGAATGTTTCCAACACCTTGTTGGATCTATGCTATCAAGAATTAATGCAGTTCTGAAGGTGAAAGGCGGTCCAACCCTGTACTAGCCAGGTATACCTAATAAAGTTGCCGGTGAGTGTATATTTTTAAAGGTGGCCAGTGGTCTCTCAAAGACACAAAATACATCACTTGAGGCCTCTGAGGAGCTGACAGTCTATTTTCATCAGTTACTAAGAATGTTGGCGGGTGCTTTTTGGATATAAAACCTGGCAGCTGTAACTGGAGCAAATGCTTCATTTTCTGCTCATCTCTAGTTGAGATTGAATATCATTGTCTTTGTTGTGCGGTGGCATGTAAGTAGTTACACGCTAATAGCCCCATGTGTATGCCTAAAATGAATGCATTTCCTAAAAGAGAAGATCTCTGTTCACTACTAGAGCAGATAGCAGCATAGATTATTTTTTATAGTAACTTAGTGATAGTTTCTGGCATTTAGAAAAGGAGTTACATATTTTATTTAATAGCATTAAATAATTTATCTTTAAATAAGCATTTGTGACAGGAGACTCCTCTCTTGGGTCCCGGTTAGCATTTTACTCTCTTTCCTATTACATTTATACCCTCCATATGGAGGATGCTGTCAATCATAGCAAAGGTGCTAAAATAAAAAAAGAACAAGCTGCCAGATTTAATTAGTCTCTAAGTTGCTCTGTAGACCAACAGACCAAACTGCAAGTGGCATTTCCTATGCTAGATTCATGCAAAACTAACAACATGGAAAATGGATGAAGTAGTTGTTTGTTTTTCCTTTTAAACATACTTGTTTATTTATGATCTTTATTTTTAAGCTACATTTATGCTAGAATTCAGTACTCTAGCTCTACCACAACTTCTGTAAATGAATGCTGTATATATTTTTGTAATTATATTTTTAGCTATCATAAGCTGTAAGTATGCTATCATGATTGTGTGAGCATTATGCACATATAGGGGTTGATTTACTAAAGGAAAATGGGCTGTTCCCTTTGCAAGGGAAATTGCATCTTGAGAGGGAATTTGCCCCAGGGTATAGTGAATATGGTAAAGCTTTGCCAAATTACTGCATCCAATCCAGGCTCAGATTTATTCCCTTTGCTGCCCCAAGCTAGGTCCTTCAATGCCGCCCCCCAAAAAAACTGAAAGTCCCCAACCCGTGCCAATCATTGCCACCTCACCGTGGCCATCAATGCTGCCTCACCATGATTGCAGCCTTACCGTGCCCTCATTGCAGCCTCACCATCACTGCCGCCTTACTGTGCCCTCATTGCAGCCTCCCTCACCATCATTGCTGCCTTACAATGCCCTCATTGCAGACCCCCTCAGGATCATTACAGCCCCCCTCACCATCATTACAAACCCCCTCAGCATCATTGCAGCCTTACCGTGCCCTCATTGCAGCCTCACCATCACTGCCGCCTTACTGTGCGCTCATTGCAGCCTCCCTCCCCATCATTGCTGCCTTACAGTGCCCTCATTGCAGCCCCCTCACCATCATTTCAGCCTCCCTCACCATCATTGCAGCCCCCCTCCCCATCATTGCAGCCTTACTGTGCCAAACAATGTAGCCTCACCAGTCAGTGTGTGCATTACGCACATCGGGCATCTCCTGCTGTGTCACAGAGCTCACTGTGAAAAGTTTGGGCACCCTGTGATAAAAGTCCCGCCCTCTTCCTAGACCGGCTTGTGTGATAGACAGAACATTACCTCTATCACACAAGCTGGTCTAGGAGGAGGGCGGGACTTTTATCACAGTGCACCCAAACTTTTCACAGTAAGCTCCATGACACAGCAGTCTCCTACTGTGTGTTACAACCGGCGCCGCCCCTGCACCCACTGTCGCCCCGAGGCCTGGCCTCAGTGGCCTTGTTAAGAATCCAGCCCTGATCCAATCATGTGCAAGCAAAAATGCTTATTTTTTTTTTCCTTGTCTGGGTATTCTAGCAAAATTTAATTTTACCATTCATTAAGCTTTGGGGACAATTCCCTTTCAAAGTGGACAGCCTATTTGCTTTTAGAAATTACTATGAGAATATGCTAGGGATGTTTAGCTTAGTTTTCAGGCTCATTGATGTGACAGTAAACTTGAATATTATTTAGTAACTTCGAATAATCAGTATAAACTCTGCCAGATGGGGCCATGTAGGGCATTGGTCATAGTTTTACCCTATGTTTATGCCCTCCAGGGCCTTCTTCTCTCCCCATATCCTCATATGTGCTTTCACTTTTTTCCAGGAGTGTGATAAAAAACATCCCCCCACCCAGTGGCGGCTCGTCCATTAGGGACACCCGGGCATCACCCCTTCTCCCCTCTCCATCCCCTATATGTAGTATATAGATTCATGTATAGCATAAATCTATCCACGGCTGCTATGACTGCCCCCTATTCATGTTTCCAGTCCCTTTCTGGGCACAGAGCACATGAATTACAGCAGCCAGGTTTTTGTGGAATTGTGTACACATGATCGGAATTTCTGGCAGCAAAACCTGTTGGAAAATTTAAAAACCAGCTCTCAAATTTTTGTTGTTGGAAATTCCGACAGCAAATCTCCGATGGAGCCTACACAGTGTCGGAAATTTTGATCATGTGTATGCAGAAATAGGCTCTAATATGCTTCAAAATAGCCTGGGCTCGGTTCGCAGAGCAGGGGACCTGGAGCCCACGCAGGTGTGATGCAACAGCGAATGAATATTCACTATTACAACACTGATCCTCCTCCCGGCCAACCAGGAAGCAGGTATGAAACCTGTTTCCCGATTGGCCAAAACGTCAGGCGATCCTATTGGACGCCTAGCGCCGGGAGGAGCGTAGATGAGACGCACCGTGGGAAGGACTCCAGGAGAGGACACCGCATCCACGGTAAGGACAGCGGGTGCTGGAGGGGATGTTAGTGCCGTGCCACAGGGGAAGTAGCTGGCAGTTGTGCTAGTGCCGCTCCACCAGTGGCCCGGGGGGATGCTTCGCTCACCTCTAAAATTTGACCCCTGTATCCACAGAAGGTCAGACATCACCTTTTCCCCACTAAACCGGGGAATGGGTGTAAGCAGATGTAAACTGGTCTCAGTGGATAAGAAGCTCAATCCGACTTCCACGTGCAATGAAGGACATAAGGAAAGAATCTAAGTGCTCACTGTGTAATAATAAACTGGAGCTTTAATAGATTAAAACTTACAAGATCCTTTGTCTTGTTCACAGCATATAAAAACAGCATACACAGCCGGCAAGCTGCTAAGGGGATGTACATGATCCGATCGGATAGCAGCGGGTAACGTCAAAGTCGTGGCTCCTCCTCCCGTACGCGTTAAGTCCTACGGGACTTCATCAACTAGGTGAAGCCACGACATCACCCAACGTCTAATATAGAGCAATCCTAACAAGGTTACGAAGATGCACAGAAATTTCACACATGCGCAGTCAACAAAACATCTATCCGCATGCGTGGATTTTTTGTGCATTTTCGTCACCTTTACAATTGCTCTATATTAGATGTCAGATGAAGTCGTGGCTCCACCCCGCTGTCCCGTAGGAAGCCAGAAAATTTACACTGTTTTACAAGCTGTACACTCACTACATTGTAGCAAAGTGTAATTTCTTCTGTCTTGTCACATGAAAAGATATAATAAAATATTTCCAAAAATGTGAGGGGTGTACTGACTTTTGTGAGATACTGTGTATATATACATGAGTTGTTCCAGCAAACTGTAAGACTGGCCCCACTTTTGTGGCTTGCTATACCAAATATTTCCTTTGTGACGTACTTATATAAAGTGTATTTTTTGTTTATATAAAAGAAAAAGAGGACGGGAAGTTCAATATGCACATATGACAAAGCTGCAAAAATGTTGTTCATATAATGCAAAAAATATAGGACTCACGATATATTCCGTTAAAGCGGAGTTCCACCCAAAAGTGGAACTTCAGCTTTAAGCACTCCTCGCCCCCTTACTTTTGGGGGGGGGTGTGGGGGCTTCGGTAGGAGTGGGACTTCCTGTTCCACTTTCTATTTCCACCTAGGGACTGCTTAGATGACTCCTCCTCTGCCCCTAGGCGGCCCCTCCCTCTAGGCGATCTCCTGGGACACATGACAGGTCCCAGGAGATCGCCTGTCAATTCAGGGAGCGCAGAATGTGAATGGAGGTGCCGAGGAGAGGAGCGAGGAGAGAAGTGATGCTCCGTGCGGCCGCATCGCTGGGCCGTGGAGCAGGTTAGTGTCTGTTTATTAAAAGTCAGCATCTATGCTTTTTGTAGCTGCTGACTTCTAATAAACATAAAAGGCTGGAACTCCCCTTTAAATACATGACTCTGTAACTTATGTTTACTGAAACACATAGAAAAATGCGTGAAATTGTTATATTTAAAGCCATTGTTTCCATTAGGTTTACATTTTGATGATGTGTAAAAAATGAAAGACTAAAAGATGTGACTGAGAATCACAGGAATAGGACATGGAAAAATAAAGTGACTTGTATATTTAAAGTATGTATATACTCTAGAGACATATGCCTTGTTCTAAGAAAAAAAAAAAAAAAGCTATTACCTTTTTTACTGTAATAACTCCCACTTGGTATGTAGCATCTGTTGCTACATCAAACATCTCAAGTCCATCGCCGTCTATGATGGTGTACTTCATTTCTGCATTCACTCCTTCATCCTGATCCATTGCTAGAACCCTTCCAACCGTCGAATTAACAGGGGCTGATTCTAAAACATTCATTTGGTAGTGTTCTGATGGAGATCAAAAGAGAGGATATTAACACACAGATAAAGTACATACAAAACAGAAATGGTTTCTTCCAAAGAAATAGACCTTTAAAGCGTTTGTTAACTCAACACTTCATATTCCTGATACAGTATGTTCCTACTGTACTATGTACTTGTATGAGAAAGTATCCTGTTCTCTTTGTATTGCTTCCTTTGTGTAAAATCCCTGGTGTCCCTGCTGGTCCCTCTGCTGTCCTTTTAAAAACTTACCACACTGAGGCCTCGTACACATGACTGAGGAACTCGTCGTAAATGAAACATTGTTTTCCTCGACGAGTTCCTTGTCAGGCTTGTCGAGAATCTTGACAAGCTTTCTTTGCGTACACACTGTCAAGACCAAATCTCGTCGTTCCCAAACGTGGTGACGTAAAACATGTACGACGGCACTATAAAGGGGAGGTTTGATTCCACTGTTGCCACCCTTCTGAGCATGTGCGGGTTTCTAAGCATACACACGAACGTGTTTCTCGTCGAAAACCAGCCCGACGAGGAAATTGAGACTCCCGACGAGGAAAAAGTTCCACGTCAGTTTTCTCGACGAAAAACACAACCGTTTTCCTTGGCAAAAAAGCTCTGCCACCAAGTTTCTTGATGGATTCTGTCAAGGAAAACGGTCGTGTGTACAAGGCCTAAGCAGGAGAAAACACTGTGGTCAGTTCTGTAGTGCTTAAAGCGGACCTTCAGCAATTATTTTTAACTTTCCATCAATTAAATCTTTTGCCCTTGTTTTAACTTTGGATAGTGTGATGCAATTGCCTATATGCTTCAGTCTAATGCTCTCCCTGCTAACTTAATGCTGTGGGTTACAGGTAACAGGTGTTTCATGTGTGATTCATCTCTCTCTGTAAGGACTGTTCATATGTTAAATAAGGCTAGCTTTTGAAAGGCCTTTAATTGTGTGATAACCCTGTCTAAAAACCTAGTGATTCTCAGAGGTGTTAATAGGTGTCAAACTGGATACAGACGAAACGTCTGCTTAGGAAACTCAGTGTGTGAAGGTGGTTTGTTGTTTAAGGAATGTGCAGTGATTAGACATGATAATTGTCGGTCGGTGCCGACCTGTCTAGAATGTTTTAGTAATTAGCCTTAGTGTGTGATTGGGGGGGGTGGAGATTTCATTGTTGCTTCAATGTCTTGGACTGTATAAAAAGCTGAGAAGAAAAACCATTAAAGTCTGTGTTGTTCAAGCAGTAAGCTTGTCTCATGTGTGGCTTTCTGGGCGATTCCAGGGATATCCCTCCTCGTGGAATATTGGGGTGATTTTCGTTATGGGAAGAAGGGAACGTTGACGGGGATATCATACCGATACCGTCACAGATAGTAATTGTTTTTCTGCCAGTAACTACCTTATACAACCCACTTCCTGTTTCTTGTCTGGTAAAAAGCCTAGGCTTATGACATCATGCACAGCTCTCTATCTCTCACTCTAGTGAGAGTTCACCAGGAAGGGAGGGGGGATGAGTCATACGGGGGGCCAATGAGAGCTGCAGGGCTGCAGAGCTGGAGGTGTGCCTTTGTGTGTCCAAATCCAGGAAGTGAACAGGCTGCAGCTTCACCTGCCCACCGTTAAAATGGAATGCAGCCAGACTCAGTGCAGGGAGATTTCTGCAGCATATTTGGCAAGTACAGAATCACAGTATATATATAAATAATATGCAGTGGTTGGAGAGAAACTTCAGAATGGCAAAGATGTTTTTATTACAAATGATGTGAGCAGACTTCAGTTCCTATGTTCCTAGTTTAATGTACTCTAATCCAATGATCAGACTTGTCCTGACACCCCCCTCCTGCACAACCATTCTCTGGTGTGCTGTTTCTCCTCCCGCCAGCTATTATGCAGTTGAGAACAGAGGAAATGTGACCGCTCATAAAAAAAGGGAAAAATGTATTTATAATGTTTTGCCATTCTATTTTAGACTAAATGGGTTGTTTTACAAAGTGATTGTTTACAGTCACTTTATGTTATGCATAATGTGGTGCCATTTAGAATTACAGTATCTCACAAAAGTGAGTACACCCCTCACATTTTTTTTAAATATTTTATTATGTCCTTTCATGTGACAACACTGAAGAAATTACAACAAATGTACACTGTTATACAAACTGTACACTCACTACTTTACATTTTAGCAAAGTGTAATTTCTTCAGTGTTGTCACATGAAAAGATGTAATAAAATATTTACAAAAATGTGAGGGGTGTACTCACTTTTGACTTCAGCAATAAGACTAAATAATTTGGACTAAAGTACCTTTTCCTGCATTGTTTCAGACAGGTTCAAATACAAAGCACACTTTAGTCTCAATGATTAACTGTAAAAATGTGGCGTATCAGACCATTAACCTGTTATTGTGTATGAAAACACCATTGCCTTTTTGTAGATTAATATTTTAGACATTTTGAACAAATTTAACCACTTGCTTACTGGGCACTTAAACACGGATGATTCATTAGAGATGATCATTAACCGATTCATAAATTGTCTTCAGGGCTTACTGTTACTGTTACTTACTGTTACTTTTATGAATCGGTTAATGATCTTCTCTAATGGGTCATCCCTGTTAATTCTGGGGAAACATAATGAAGTACAGCAGCATATGTTCTGGGGAAACAAGCTATTAAAAAAAAAATTAAACCAGTTTTGGGGTTGCCTGGCATCTCTCTCCCTCCTCCATAAGCATGTGCAGGGGGTGTGCTAGGTGTGCTAGGTATGCCCGGGCACACTCTAATACAGGTTAAGCTCCAAGGGTGTTGGATTCACCCCCCATCTTTGAAAACTGGAAAGGAGTATAAGCCTGGGTGTCTTATACTTCCAGTAAGTGACTGAAGAGGGGAGGTCACACTTCCCACTGACTGGCTGTCCTTGCTGCACACTGCCCACTGACTGGATATCCTCAATGCACACTGCTCACTGACTGGCTGTCCTCAGTGCACACTGCTGACTAGCTGTCCTCACCACACACTGCTTAAAATGTTTGTTTACATATTTTTATAAACGTGCGTGTGTGTGTGTTTTGGCGTAGGGGTGCCCTCCTTCATGTTATGACATGTCATAATATGTTGTAAATGCTGTGAACAACTGCTGTGTCTCAGCCACTCAGGCAGGCGAGTCCCAGTCAGCCGAGGTTCTCGTACAACATCGTTGGATCCAGATGGGGCTCAGGTAAGTATTAGGGGGACTAAGGGGGGCTGCTGCACACAGAAGGTTTTTTTAAATAAAATAAAAACGTCTGCCTTTAGAACCACTTTAAATGTAGAGGCTGCATTTGTTTTCTTATTTTAGTATTTTTATTTCTTTTAACCTGGTGATCCCGCTAGGAACACACTTGGGGTGTCTCTATTCTGAATGGAAGAGCATAAGAGACACCTTTGGGCAGCAGCATTGTAGGCCTGGGGAGAGACTAGTAGATTTAGATGGTCTTGTGTTAGAATTTTTGCATATAGCCCTACAGAACAGACTGACAGTGCACAATCCACAAGATTTTGCTGCTTAACTGTATAAAGGAAACAGGAACTTTATTTTCAGAGAAAAGACAATATTGTATCATAGATGCAGCTACAAATGTATAAACAATGCCATCTACTGGCTGAAGAATATAACTGTAGTTGCTGTAAAAAAAAAACACATAAACCATGTATTCCAACAAATTATAACTGAACTTCAGCTTACACTTTTTATATGCAGTTTTTTTTTCTTTTGGGATAAATAAATGAATAAAAGTCGACAATTGTAAGCACCTTTGTAAGTGGTAAATGGTTTGCCTCAATGCTCTAACCAGCTTTTTTGTGGCACAGCTTGGTTTGTTAAAAGAAGATGAAAAATTACAAATCTGCTGACCAGGTCATAAGGGGAAAATATACAAATAAAAAGACTAACAAAAAAAAAATAATAATAAATTAATTAAATAGAGTCACTGCATCTAAGAAAAAAAAAAAACATTTTTTGGGGGGATTTAATACCGCTTTAAGTTGATGCTTGAAGTCTGAGAGAAATGAGAACAAAGCACTACACAGAACTTTCATGATGATGATGCACTCACTTACTTTGAGGAAATCTTGGAGGATTGTCATTCACATCGCTGAGGGTGATATTAACAGTGGTTGTTCCAGCTAATCCTCCCAGCTGTCCTCCCATATCTTTGGCCTGGATAATGACTTCATAATATTCTCTTGCTTCTCGATCCATATTTGTTAACGCCGTTCTGATTATGCCTGTAGGAGAGAAACAATGTCACAACTTGCCTGCATAATGACATAAGAAAAAAAAAATCATTTAACTTTTAAATGAAAGAGTGTATTTTGTTAGGAGAGAAGGAGGTAGAAGTTGGCAAAACTGCAAGAAATATCCTGCAGAAATATCTCTTGATATCTTTCCATATGGCATTAAGCATGCCATTTAGAGAGCCAGATGTAATTGGCCAGATGCTAAATCTACACTATCAATATAATTCCCGCACTATGTTCAATTAAGCAGCTCAACGTACTGTATATCTAAGTATACTGCAATACATTCATATGGACATTTCACGTCATAAGCTGAAAAAAATATCTATCAGTTCAGAAACTGCATGCTCTGCACAAATTAGTGCAACTTTCACAAATAAATTTGACTTCATTTTATTGTAAAAAAAATAAATAAAAATGTATGTACATTCAGCCGTGCAGAATTACCAAGTGCTGCCAAAAGATGGCAGCAGTGCTTCTTGTAAGATTTTCTTTGCTTCCTATCATTAGTGCAGACTGACTGAGTTTCTTGATATGCATTGGAAACTGCAGAGAAATATTTGCTCTTCCTGAGAAGACTATCACGAGCCTGACCTCTTCATAGGATATTTCCCCAAAGATCAAGATTTTTTGGAACGTCTACTTTCGTTTTGTACAAGCACATGAAACTAGTTTCTGCCCTGACATCCTGGGCTGTGGAGAATTTCAATTAGATTTCATCATGATGTGATAAGAGCAGAATGTCTGAGTGGTGAAGTGCATTTGTCAGTAAAATGTGAATGCTTAAAGGACAAAAGCTCATAATAAATAAGCAACATTATTGTATGCAGTAAATGCATTGAAGAAAATAATCATAGCAGCAATATTAGTTCATCAGACATACAGTATGTTAATTAGAAACTCCAATAAAAACATATATTTTTTCTAGATTTACACACGTATATTTTTGTTTTTTTCATTGAAATCAATAGAAATGCATGAAAAAACATAAGTTGTGAAAAGATTTGGCTCATGTATGAGGGCATGATGTTGCCAACATCCCTATATTAATGCAAAAAATGGATACCTCTAAACGAGGTGGGACTTTTAGGGCAACCATAAGTAAGGGTGACAACTAGGTCATAAAAATATAGAAATGTATTACAATTAATCAAGACCAACATTTTTTATGACCTAGTTGTCACCCTTACTTTTGGTTGCCCTAAAAGTCCCACCTCGTTTAGAGAAAAAACATAAGTTAACACTTGTTGTAATGTACTTTTTATATTTATTAATCATTTTTTTAATGTCTATATGCATACAGTTTCATCTTATGCCGCTAAGGCCCCATACACACGAGAGAATTTATCCGCGGATACGGTCCAGCGGACCGTTTCCACGGATAAATCCTCTCAAAGATTTCCGCAGATTTCTATGCGATGGAGTGTACACACCATCGCATTGAAATCCGCGCGGAAATGCTCTGGCGATGACGTGTCGCGCTGTCGCCGCGATTATGACGCGGCGACAGCGCGACGCTGTCATATAAGGAATTCCACGCATGCGTCAAATCATTACGACGCGTGCGGGGAATCCCTTTGGACGGATGGATCCGGTAAGTCTGTACAGACGAGCGGATCCATCCGTTGGAATGGATTCCAGCAGATGGATTTGTTGTGCATGTCAGCAAATATCCATCTGCTGGAATCCATCCCAGAGGAGATTTCTCCGCGGAAACAGATCCGCTGGCGTGTACACACCATAGGATCTATCCGCAGAAACCCATTTGCTGGGATTTATCTGCGGATGGATTCTATCGTGTGTATGGGGCCTTACACACGACCGTTATTCATATCATTGGAAAAAAGTTTTTCTCTACGTGATTCCTCTCAAGCCTACCTTGCATACACACGATCGTGAAAAAAAATGCTCGAGCAAAGCGCAGTGACGTACAACGCGGACGACGGCACTATAAAGGGGAAGTTCCATTCGAATGGCGCCACCCTTTGGGCTGCTTATGCTAATTTACCAGTCTCATAATTTTCTTCTGAGCATGCGCATTTTTTCCCCCTCGTTAAAGCGTACACACGACCGTTTTTCACAATGTGAAAAACGACAACGTGAAAAACGACGAGAAAAAATAGTGCAGGTTCTAAATTTTTAACGACCATTTGAAAAATGCTCTGGAGCATACACACGACCGTTTTTCATGACCAATTTAAAAAAAAATTGCATTTTTCTTGTCATGAAAAACAGTTGTGTGTACACGGCATAACATCCTGCCTGGGGTACATAGTTACATAGTTAGTCAGGTTGAAACAAGACACAAGTCCATCAAGTTCAACCATAAGAAATAAAATAATAATAGTATCATACAGTCCCATATACCCAACTCCATACCCACGGTTGATCCAGAGGAAGGCAAAAGACCCCAGCAAAGCATGATCCAATTTGTTACAGCAGGGGAAAAAATTCCTTCCTGATCCCCCGAGAGGCAATCCGATGTTCCCCAGAACTACTTTACCTATAAATGTTAGTACCCAGTCATTTTATGTACATTTAGGAAATGATTTAGGCCTTTCTTAAAGCAATCTACTGAGCTGGCCAGCACCACCTCTGCAGGGAGACTATTCCACACATTTTCACAGCTCTTACTGTGAAGAAACCTTTCCGTATTTGGAGGTGAAATTGTAAAGAGTGCCCCCTTGTCCTCAGTGTTGACCGTAAAGTGATAACTCAACACCAAGTTCACTGTATGGACCTCTTATATATTTGTACATGTTGATCATATCCCCCCTAATTCTCCTCTTCTCACGAGTGAATAAATTCAGTTCCTCTAATCTTTCCTCATAGCTGAGCTCCTCCATGCCTTTTATCAGTTTGGTCGCCCTTCTCTGCACTTTCTCCAGTTCTCCGATATCCTTTTTGAGAACTGGTGCCCAAAACTGAACTGCATATTCCAGATGAGGTCTTACTAATGATTTGTACAGGGGCAAAATTATATCTCTGTCTCTGGAGTCCATACCTCTCTTAATACAAGAAAGGACTTTGTTCGCTTTGGAAACCGCAGCTTGGCATTGCATGTTATTATTGAGCTTATGATCTACCAAAACCCTCAGATCCTTCTCCCCTACGGATCTAAGAATACATACACCAGTTGTAGGCCTGCTTGGCTAGGATATGGAAAATATGTAAACTATAGAACGGCATTTAGGAAGTACTGAGGCTTAATAACTTCAAAGCTCATAGCGTGGTGGGATGAAAGAAACTAAAACACCCTAATTTAAACATAATACATTTCAAATTTACCTTTTTAAAAAAGACGTTTGTGTATCAAAATGTCCTGAAGCTAAAAAAACAAAGATGTAGGAAATAGTCATGCAGATCATTCCTTTTTACCTATGGGCCAACACTGTAATCTTAACCACTAGCTTGCAACGTAAATGCAGCCTATATGCACATACTGTATATATGTATATATATATATATATATATATATATATATATATATATATATATATATATATATATATACACACACAGCAAATGTGTTCAGTTTAAGTTAGGGAATGCAATGCTAGTCGTAATAAATGTCTTTCTATTTTAAAGTTGTTGTAAAGGCTGAAGGTTTTTTCCTTCATGCATTCATTATTTAGATACGTTGTAGGAATAGAACCTGAGTACACTGTAGTCATATAGGGATGGACATGGACAAGTCAGCAACAATACTTAGGTAGTCTGTGGCATTTACACAATGCTCAATTGGTACAAAGGGGACCAAAGTGTGCTGGAAAAATATCCCCCACACCATTACACCACCACCAGCCTGAACTGTTGATACAAGGCAGGATGGATCCATGCTTTCATGTTGTTTACACCAAATTCTGACCCTACCATCTGAATGTCACAGCTGAAATTGAGACTCATCAGACCGGGCAATGTTTTTCCAATCTTCTATTATTCAATTTTGGTGAGCCTGTGCACATTTTAGCCTCAGATTCCAGTTCCTAGCTGACAGGAGTGGCACTTGGTGTTGTCTTCTGCTGTTGTAGCCCATCTGCTTCAAGGTTCAATGTGTTGTGCATTCAGAGATGGTATTCTGCATACCTTGGTTGTAACAAATTATTTGAGTTACTGTTGCCTTTCTATCATGTCAAACTGCCTGCCCATTCTTCTCTAACCTCTGACATCACATGGCATTTTGTTCCGCCCAACTGCCACTCTCTGGATTTTTTTTTCTGACCATTCTCTGTAAACCCTAGGTATGGTAGTGTGTAAAAATTCCAGTAGTTCATCAGTTTTTGAAATAATCAGACCAGCCCGTCTGACACCAATAATCATGCCACGTTCAAAGTCACTTAAATCTCCTTTCTTTCCCATTCTAATGCTTCAGAAAGTCATCTTCACCCTGTCTAGATGCCTAAATGCATTCTGCCATGTAATTGGCTGATTAGCAATTTGTGTTACCAAGCAACTGAACAGGTCTACCTAATCAAGTGGCTGGTGAGTGTATATTTATATATACATCTAGTAGTTTCCCCGCATCTTGAATGTTGAGCATTAGATGTGACTTAGGGAGTGTGGGGGTTATTCTACTATATATAAGTATAGCATGTTTGTTATTTAAAAAAATAAATAAAAACTGAACCTAAAGCGCACATGAAAAAAGCAGTGCATAGGCTTACTTATCTAAAACCCAAGCATGGAAGCAGTTACCATAAGGTGTTCACTCTAATTTTAACTGTGCTCTCACACTGTCCTAATCCTCTTCTGGAGTTTTAGAGAGAAGCCTAATATTCACGTACCCATATTCCTGGGTATGTGGGAGCTAGAGACACACGTACCCACAATTCAGAAATTAGCGTTGATTGTCAAGCCAGAATGTGGGGGTGAGGAAAATTGAGCTTGGTCCTTCATACTTATGTCAATAGTTCCAAAAGGAAATCAGGGGCATCTCACAGTAGATTGGGGCAGCAGTGTGAACACAAACATAGGTAGAAATAGAAACTTGACAAAGGGTGCAACCCTTCCTCACTCCATCCAAATGAAAAAAAAAAAGGGTTTTGACTAAAGATACACTTTCACTTAATGCTTTAATTTGAATTGATTTAGTGAAGGGCTTTTTGGTCACTTTGACCTAGTTACTGACTGCAAAACAACGATTTTAATAGCAGTACTTTTGAATTAATTAAATCATCTCTTGAACCCCAAATCACACAGGATTTACTAAATTATGCAAATATTCCAAATTAACAAACTCCTTAAGAAATTTTTGTATATTGAAAAAATTTGTATAGTTTTGTAAAATGTTGTAAAGTTTTGAAAATTGATTATTAGTACACAAATACAGACACCCCTGGTCTAGAAGGTTATAGATTAGATGCAAGCAGGTCCCGGGGATCAGGTGCAGAAAATTAACAGAGTCTAAGTAGACTGGTAATAGACATCAGCAGGGAGTCAGATTTTAGAATATACTGTAGGAACATGAACTTTGTAATCACAGAGTAAACCAGGAACATCCTGGGGACAGGTTTATGAAATACAGCAACAAGAAACAGGTACAAAACCACCTGGAAGTACATTCCAGTGCCCTTTTAGGAGAGTATGTATCAATGAAGAACTATGCATGTGGTCAAGACCCTCGATTTGCACAGCTCACTGGAATTTCTTGTACAAATAGTTCAGTTTGTTAAAGAACAGCGTGTACAGCTAGCTTTTAAAAAAACACTTGCAGTTTTCAGCAACCATCAGGCAGCTTTTTTTTTTAAAGCTTTTGTAGAACCTTTCAACTCCATTTTAAGGATGTTTAAGGTCATGGTAGGAGTACAGGATTTCACTTTTATTACTGTACTAGCAAGCTCTAGTAGGCATTTGACAAGTACACGTTGTATAAGGCAAAACAGAAGCTTTCTGAAAGCCTGATAGCAGTTTATTTAAAGTAGCATTCAGTACTTACATTATGATCAGTGCTAACATACGAAAATTGGAGCTGAATAGTGCTCTAATGACTTTTAAAAAATTCCAAATGATGCTAAAAGTTCAGCAAATGCCTGGTAAAATTTAGCTTTACAAACTGTTCTCAGTTCTCAAGTTAAAGCCCATGTGTAAGAGGCATAATAAGACAGGTATGCTCATGTTGGAGCACCGAAAGGGTTGCCTGAGTGTAGGAAAAGCTAGAGAGGATTTAAGGAGAGGGTACTCTTAAAGAAGCAACACAAATCAGACAGCAAGAGTCCCAAATGACAAAAGTACACCCAATAGGAGACAGCAAAAAATGGCCACCACCAGCCAAGCAACTTATAGCAATTGCACCACAGATTTGGTGGAAGGCCACTGTAAAACAATGTGATAACTACGTGGGAACAGCTCCCACTTGAATCTGGTTTCAAACTCAAAATTCGGTGACACAGTGAAATAAACAATTGCAAATAACATGTCATTTTCATGAATTTAGTGGTGGTTGAACACTGAATTTAAGAGTAACAGTTAATGCAAACTGAGCAACAAGTTCAATAATTAGTGGAATCACAGTTTTAGAACAACAGCAAATGTAATATACCAGCTAACTATAAAGGTTCTAAACTTGTCAAAAGTCTGAGTTGAGGACTTGAGCAACACCACACTAATAGATTCCCTTTATAGATAACAAAGTAGCAAGTTATCAACTAATATACTGTCTGTTTTAGATAATAGATACTGAAGAAATAATCTGCTTCCCAGATTTTCTATAGAATCTAAGGTCCCATCCACTTCTAGCCTAGCATGTCTCTTTCTGTATCTATCCAAGATAAATAAATTGTGATGGCCATTTTGGGGTAGTCTGGAGTCTTTTGTGCTACATTGCTGCAAGTTGTTAGGATCAGAGGGTCATGTAGTGGCAGTCTGTGTGTAGTAAATAGTAAACAATTGCTGCCACATAAAAATTGAAAATGTCAACCATGCAAAGTGAATTAGTTCTGCAATACATGCACACAACAGGTAGCATAGCAAATGTGTATGAAATAGCTCCACAAGGATGTTCCGCTATAAATGACATTAATTTAGCAGATTTTTATCCACAATTTGTACAGTATATGTTTTAGTAGTAGAGAGTGAAGTAAAAGAAGATGAATAATAGTGAGAAAGAAATCGGTAAAAAAAGAGGAGAGCAAAGTACATAAAAGTAATAAAAGAAAGAAACAGAAGAAACAAGATGAAAACAAGGAAAAAGAAGCTCCTCTAAGTTTAGATGTAATTAATATTTATTGCACAACTCAGACAATTGGCAACTCACATTCCATCAGTGCAAATCGGGCATGTCAAAGAAGTGTCATCCAATGAAAGGAGTACAAAACGAGGACTGGGGCGCACATGAAGTGCGGTGCAAGGCACGATGACGTCACCGGGCCCAATGTAACCCATTTTTGAGCATGCCCACTGCGTGTGTCACGGCAGTCGTGCTCCTTTGTCAAGCTGCTTGACAAAGGAGCGAGATTGCCATGGCACACGTGAGTTGCCAATTTGTGCAACAAGTATCATTTATGTCTACTCTTAGAGGCGCTTCATTTTCTTTGTTTTCATAGCTCAACTTGGAACCCGCTTCAGGTCCTCTGAAGAAGATGCCATTGGTGTTAGACTATTTCCTTCCTTTTTCATTCTCTCCTATGGACTTTCTCCATTTGTGGACTTTTTTTATATATATTTGGACTAATGAGCAACAACTCTAAAAGAATAAATAAATAGTTGCACTACTTATATTCGTGTTGCTTCCCATAAGATCATTGGCCTTGCACCTTACCCTTCTTTGTAGAAGAAACTAGATGCCTAAGCTAATTGTACCACCAACAGGAAGGCTGCACATGGAGATACAAAATAATATTCTTCCTTTATTCAACTAGCCCGCAGCAACAGGTTCTATGAGTTTGGCCGGGCAAAAGCCTGATCTTGTGTACGGGGCTTAAGTTGTCTTAGGCCCCGTACACACCAGAGGATATCCGCTGGAAACGGTCCGCCGGACCGTTTCCAGCGGATAAATCCTCTGGCGGAGTTGGATCTGATGGCTGTACTCACCATCAGATCGAAACCCGCGCGAAATCCATCCGCGGTGACGTGTCGCGCCGTCGCCGCGACGATGATGCGGCGACGTGCGCGACGCTGGAAGGTAAAGACTTCCACGCATGCGTCGAATTATTACGACGCATGCGAGGGAGGGGAGCGGACGGATTGATCCAGTGAGTCTGTACAGACCACCGGATCAATCCGCTGGACAGGATTCAAGCGGATAGATTTCTTAGCATGCTAAGAAATTTTTATCCGCTTGAAATCCGTCGGCTGGATTTTTTCTGCCGATAAATGTCCGCTAGGCCGTACACACGACCGGATCTATCCGCTGGAACTGATCTGCGGATAAATCCCAGCGGATAGATCCGGTCGTGTGTACGAAGCCTTAGATATGGAAGGGGTCTTCAGTAGGAAAGTGACAGTCACTGAATGTTTCGGGGTATGGAGACATACTTTAGTTAAATACAATGAAAGGATTTATTAAAAAGTACCTTATTAGAATACCTCCACCTAGATTTTTATAAATATCAGGCAACAACATCCCCGATGATGCTGCTGGCTGATTAAGGGAAATAATTAATTTCAAACTATAAATAATTATAGTGCAAATGTCTTCAGTTCATCAATTAAGATTATGGTTTTATTGAGCCAGCTTTCTCAATAAAACCAGGATTACTCAATCCCGCCTTTTATTATACTTATCTAACTTCATCATTCTATGAGAAGGGAATTATGGAACATGGTGTGTTTTCACTTAAATATGCCTTGTTTTAGGTATAGATTAGAATACAAATTTTAGTTTTTAAAATGTTGGACATTTTCATGACTGCATCAGTATGTAGTATGGTTATCTAAAGGTGAAAAATCAACAATGACAAGGGTCACGCTACTCATATAGATTTTTCAGTTCCCTGGGAAATCTTTACCACTCATTAAGAATATTTTTTTTCCAACAGAAGAGGTAATAGCCAGTTTACTATGTCAAAACTGTTTGTGTTAGTAGTTAAGTCTAGGTTTGAAATGATCATTAAAATAGACATGTGGAAATAGACAGTTGGGTCAGTTTAACAGCTATGAAATACAACGTGGTTAGCATAGTTAACTAGATGGCCTAGCTTGGCCAGCAATGTATATCATGAAACTGTATTTACTGTATGCTGCTTTTCACACAGGTCACATTCACTTTCAGTCAAAATTGAAAAGATATGTAAACCATATTCACTAATCTTGACATGCATCTACTTTTATTAGTTTGACAAAGAGAAAGCTTTGTTTCCATGGCACCAGAGAACAAAGAGTGTTAATTCTCTATATGTACACACAATAACATTGCAGTGTAACCACACAAGACAGTTGTATTCCCTCATTGCTCTTGTAATGTATTAATGGAATGATTTTATTCAATTCCATTGCATAAATACAATGAAATAATTGCAGAAATCACCAATTATACAATCGTATGGCCTAGCCAATATTTACACTCTAATATTTAATGTAATCTGTAAAAATGCTAAATGCCAGTTTTCTCTAAGGATTGAAGTCATCACAACTGCGCGAAATTATTGAAGCAAACCATAGGCTTTATATAGTATTTGAATATGCAGGCAAATTTATCTGTGAAAAGATCCATATTTATTTTTGCTTGATTTTTATGACTATGCAGGGTTCTACCTATAATACAAGGAAAATGAGGTTAAGCCTGTTTCAAGGCCCCACTTTTCCTATTTTATTTCAAAAGCAGCTGGTGGTCTATGAAAGGTTAGTTAGGGCAGTTAGAACAGGAAAATGATGGAATAAGCCCCCCCCCCCCCAATTTCAGGATAGGTTCAAATAGGTCATGTGACCTCATGGAAGGTTCCAGAATGATGGGTGGTCAGTATAGAAAGGACCTCCTCTCTAGGTCCGGGGCCAGTCCTCAGAGGGAAGACCATCCAGCGGAGCTCCCCACCTAACCACCCCTTTTTTTTTAAATGTATTTACTTGTCACAGCTTTAGAATATGGTTTAAAGGGAAAGTTGTTTAAAAAATAAATACATTTAAATATAACGTTTATTTCAGCTTGAGTTTGAGTGGCTGAGCTTGGTTTAAATGTGTATAAGAGTTTTAATATTGGTGAATTAATTTATTTACAGTACATTTTGTTTTTGATATAAAAGCATTGGAAAAAGCCAAAATAGATAAAAATTATTATTTAAAAATTAAGACAATTGGTGTGGTGTTTTTATTATTATGTTCAGGCCACCCTATCTACAATCCCATAAGGGGGAGGGGGGGGGGTCATTTGGTGCTGTTAAGAAGACATCCCCGGCACTAGCTTCTTTTAGTGGCAGATATTATTTGGATCTTATCTTTAATGCACCACCATGATGTTTGTTTTCTCCATAGATACTCATCTGAGCCCTCTATCGATCCAGCGCTATGCCCAACTGCAGCAACGCTGTTCTTTCTTGCTGCTCCCAGAAGGTAGACTGATAGCAATGGGAGCCATTGGCTTCCACTGCTGCCAATTAAATCCAAGAAGAAGATGCGAGGGCATGATGGAGCTGAGCAGTGTGAATCTATAGACATACATAGCTCCCCCTCATGTGTGCTGCAATAGCACATGCAGCCCTCAAAATTTCCACTCGCCTTCTAGCATTTGGCGAGTGGATTTAAGCTGGGGGCGAGTGATGACAGGGCTGCATGACCAATCTCCCTCCAATCTGTGCCTACACTTAGTCCCGATGAGATTGGCGGCCGAAGAGGAAAGGTGCATGCTCGGGAAAAGTAGTCTGGTGAGCCGCGCACAGGCAGAGCAGTACACAGGTGCTCTCCTTACAATTCTCATTAAGCCATGGGACCTAACAGTATGACCTCTCTGAGCCTGCCCCCCTCCCCCGACCAATGTAGCTGGAGAGCAGAAAGTAATGAGTGAGGTGGAGGATTGCAAAAATTACCACTCCGGTGCAGCGCTCACTGAAAGTTGCCCTGACATGAGAGCGGCAGCCTTCTAGTTTGTGCAGTTTTCTTCTCCTTGTGCTCTATGTAAGTGTCCAACAGTTTAGCCTGAGCACTGTGAACAGACTGGTCTCAATGTGTGCTGTGCGCTGTCAGTGTGCGCTGTGCTATGGTGTCAATGGCTGTGCAGTTGTATGGATCTCAGTGCTGGATTGTACTCCCTCCCGCTGTGCTGCAGCTCCTCTACTCTCTGCCAGCCTGAATAAAAGGGGGAAGTGGGGACATGCAAGCATGGAGCCGCACACACAGGCTCCTGATGAGATGAATGGGAGAGAGAGAGAGGATGGATGGGAGTTGCAGAGGAGACAGCAAGAGAATGGGGAAGAGACCCAGTTCTAGTGCCCTGTCCCTCTGGTCTGCCCCCAGTGCCCTGTCTCTCTGGTCTGCCCCCAGTGCCCTGTCCCTCTGGTCTGCCCCCAGTGCCCTGTCCCATTTTGTTAAAGTTGTTGTTGGTAATATTTAATTTTGTAACTTGATTCTGCATAAAACATTGTCATTCCATGAGATAATCTACGAGGGCGTGTTTACGGGTGCAATTAGGCGCAGGGCAGTGTATGAATTAGGTGGGGCAACTGGTGGCGAGTAACTTTTGAGGCCTGGCTAGTAGCTCAGGACTTGAAATTTTGAGCCCTGGCACATGGATTGCTATGGGGGCACACTCAAGAGAGAAAGGAGTGGATAGTGCTGGCTGGAGACCCCAGACGAGGGGGGAAGGGGCTGCTCTGTGCAAGAATTTTGGAGGTAGGTATACACCTCTTTTTCATTTTATGTAAAATAATAACCTAAAAACTCTTTTAAGATCAGATAGCCAGGGGACTTTTTAGAGAAGCTGCAGTGTGCCCTATACATATGATTGTTTCCAACCAGATTGAGCAATGTTTATTTTGTATCACTAGGACTTTGACAGTCTGAGTCTTTAACTTGATACCTTTATTATTCTAACAGTAATGAAAATCTGCAGTTTTAGGTTTTGGTGGCAGGGGGTGCTGTATCAAAAGCAATGTATTAGCTTCCACGGGTTAGACAAAAAACAAAACAAAAAAACAAATGAAGTAAAAAAAAAAAAGAAGGAATTTTTAACCATGGTACTATTATGCAAATTAATGCAATCACATCAACTAGTCCCGGACAAGAATGAAGTTTCATAGATGATTTTTGATAAGTATATTGCCAAAGTACGATTTTTCAGACTTCATGAAAAATAAGGCTTCCTCTCAATGGAAAAGTGGTAAAATCTTCAGAATTGTACTTTGCAAATGGATCATTTTCATCTGTTCAAACAATGTCACGTAGCATTTTATGCTAAAGAGAAAAGGAGCACTGCAGGAAATAATAAGGGCCAGGGAGTATCTTGACATAGGTTCAGGTCATTTATCAAATGATTACACATTTCTAGTCACTACAAAGTAAGATCTGCTTTTGCCTGGATTCTAGGATTGCCTTTTCTAAATATGATGAACCAGAAAGCCCACAAAACAGTTTGCTGATGACAAGCAGACTAATGACATGGGTTACTGGAACCATGTCCTGTGGTCTGATGAGACCAAGATAAACTTATTTGGTTCAAATGGTGTAAAGCGTATGTGGCAGCAACCAGGAGAGGAATACAGAGACAAGTGTGTCTTGCCTACAGTTAGGCATCGTGGTGGGAATGTCATGGTCTGGGGCTGTATGAGTGCTGCCGGCACTGGGAAGCTACAGTTCATTGAGGGAACCATGAATACCAACTGTGACATACTGAAGCAGAGCATGATCCCCTCCCTTCACAGACTGGGCCGCAGGGCAGTATTCCAACACAACGACCGCAAACACACCTCCAAGATGACCACTGCCTTGCTAAGGAAGCTGAGGGTAAAGGTGATGAACTGGCCAAGCATGTCTCCAGACCTAAACCCTATTGACCATCTGTGGTGCATCCTCAAACAGAAGGTGGAGGAGCGCAAGGTCTCTAACATCCACCAGCTCTGTGATGTCATCATGGAGAAGTGGAGGAGGACTCCAGTGACAACCTGTGAAGCGCTGGTGAAGTCCATGCCCAAGAAGAAACATTAAAACAATTCCCCAATTTAAAATACTGTAAGTATTCTAAGTGACAGTCTTTCTCAATAAACATATTTGGTGGTGACATCTTCCTTGCATCTGTACCATTTTTATTTTCTATTTCACATGGATCAGACTGTTTTTGCTATCCTCTGTAGGGTCTACTAAACTAGTGAACATGGCATCAGATACATTTTATTGGTAAATGCATACATGTTAAATAAGAATTCCAAGAGTGGAACCCTGGATTTAATCCTTTCCAGGAGAATGCTCGTAATCCAAAGCACTTGCATATCAAAGCGGGTTTCCCCATAGAAGTCAATGGAAACGAAAATAATTTGTTCCGCATTGACTTCTATGGCATGCAATACCGCATGTGGCCAGTGGTGGGGGGGCTTGTTATTCAAAATGTTTGTTAACCACGTTACTCGTAAACGAAGGTTCCACTGTATGGATATTCTTACATGGTTACATCCGTCCAGCTTGGACTGATGTAACTATGCATATTCTATCCCTGTGGATCCCTTTAGAAGCTCATTGTAGTGGACACCCAACCTTACTCCAGTGATCTCCGGTAGCTTCCCTTGCCGAACAGCTGCCCTGTTGCATTGTAAACACAGGAGATTGCCTGCTTGGTACAGGCGCCATTCAGAGATTGCTTTGCATTTTCTTAATTAATTCAAAGTGTTTTATGATTAGCATTTAGAGAATGCTTTGCATCACTGCCCTCCATCTCATCCAAACAGACTACCTTTTGCGTTAAAAAAAAAAATGCAAGGCAGCCACTTGGCGTGGGGCTCAGATGCTAATGCATTAGTATATGCACACTTACAATGGTCCAAGCTTGACCAGTGTAACTATGTAAAAATATCCATGCCAGGATTTCATCTTTAAAGCGGTATTAAACCCAAAACCGAAAATGTAATATTCGTGGCTGCATTTGTTTTATTTTTTTAGGCTTTTTTTCCCTCTGTTCTCACCTGGTGATATGGCCAGCAAAACACCACCTGTATCAGAGTGCCCCCACTCTGGATGAATGCACACAAGGGGGCACCTTAGAACAACAGCAATGTCAGACGGGGGGGAGGAGAGAGTTAGATGTACTAGCAGAATTAAGTACACTAACAAATTTAGGACAAACTCCAGCTACTACTATATAAGCAGTTACAGCAAACAGTTGTATTCCTTCTGGAATAAAGGTTTTACATAAATTAATAAAAGCTGATCATCGTAAGTACCTCTGCTTGTGTTAAATGGTTTGTCTCATCTCTGTACCTGATAAATTCAGCTAGAGAGCTTGCTCTTTTGCACAAATTACTGGCTGGATCACCAGGTGAAAATAAAAGAAAGAAAGCCTAAAAAGGAAACAGAGAAAATACTTCCTCCATCTATTGAAGACTGGTGGCCCCAGCTCAGCCTAAGGCCCCTTTCACATTGAGGAGTTTTTCAGGCGGTACAGCGCTAAAAATAGCGCTGCTATCCCGCCTGAAAAACTCCTGCACTGCAGACTCAATGTGAAAGCCCGAGGGCTTTCACACTGAGGCGATGCGCTGGCGGGAGACAAAAAAATCTCCTGTCAGCAGCATCTTTGGAGCGGTGAGAGGAGCGGCATGTATACCGCTCCTTCACTGCTCCTTCCCATTGAAAACAATGGGAACCGCGGCAATACCGCCCGCAATGCGCCTCTATAGAGGCGCATTGCGGGCGGTATTAACTCTTTATCGGCCGCTAGCGGGGGTTAATACCGCACCGCTAGCGGCTGATACCCGCGGCAATTACGGCGGTATAGCGCCGCTATTTTTAGCGGCGTTATACCGCCACCGCAGCTCCCGCCCCAGTCTGAAAGGGGCCTTAGTCACTTTACTAGAGTTCATACTGATTTTGAATGATAAAAAGTTACAGCATTTAAAAAAAATGATACTGCCACTGTATATTGTGACATGTTAGGACTTTCCTAATGCAGACTAAAGTTATTAAAAATTTCACAGCTTCAGCATAAAGGGGTTTCAATAAAGTATTTAAAGCACTATATATGGCACATGATTTTTTTTTTTTTTTTTTACAGGAATAATGTTAAAATATTGTAAAACATGTTGATTTTTTTGGTCCATTCTCTGTAAACCCCAGAAATGGTAGTGCATAAAAATCCAAGTAGATCAGCAGTTTTGGAAATACTCAGACCAGCCTGTCTGGCACCAACAGCCATTCCAAGTTCAAAGTCACTTAAATACCCTTTCTTCCCCATTCTGGTGCTAATAAAGTGGCCGGTGAGTGTATATTTGTATATAAAGTATCTCACAAAAGATACTTTCATTTTTGTAAATATTTTATAAAATCTTTTTACGTGACAACACTGAAGAAAGGACAGCTTCCTAAAATGTAAAGTAGCTAGTGTATAGCTTGTATATCAGTGTAAATGTGCTTTCCCCTCAAAATAACGCAACACACACACGCAACACGCCATTAATGTCTCAACCGCTGGCAACAAAAGTGAGTACACCCCTACGTGAAAATGTCCAAATTGGGTCCAATTAGCCATTTTCCCTCCCCAGTGTCATGTGACTTATTAGTGTTACAAGGTCCCAGGTGTGGATGGTAAGCAGGTGTGTTAAATTTGGTGTTATCGCTCTCACTCTCTCATACTGGTCACTGGAAGTTCAACATGGCACCTCATGGCAAAGAACTTTTTGAGGATCTGAAAAAAAGAATTGTTGCTCTACATAAAGATGGCCTAGGCCAGGGATATGCAATTAGCGGACCTCCAGCTGTTCCAAAACTACAAATCCCATCATCCTCTGCCTTTTGGTGTCATGCTTGTTGCTGTCAGAGACTTGCTATGCCTCATGGGACTTGTAGTTCTGCAACAGCTGGAGGTCCGCTAATTGCTTATCCCTGGCCTAGGCTATAAGAAGTTTGCCAAGACCCTGAAACTGAGCTGCAGCACAGTGTCCAAGACTATACAGCGGTTTAATACCATAGGACAGGTTCCACTCAGAACAGGCCTCGCCTTGGTCGACCAAAGATGTTGAGTGCACGTGCTCAGCATCATATCCAGAGGTTGTCTTTGGGAAATAGACGTATGAGTGCTGCCAGCATTGCTACAGAAGTTTAAGGGGTGGGGGGTCAGCCTATCAGTGCTCAGACCATACGTCGCACACTGCATAAAATTGGTCTGCATGGCTGTCGTCCCAGAAATAAGTTTCTTCTAAAGATGTTGCACAAGAAAGCCTGCAAACAGTTTGTTGAAGACAAGCAGACTAAGGACATGGATTACTGGAACCATATCCTGTGGTCTGATGAGACCAAGATAAACTTATTTGGTTCAGATGGTGTCAAGCGTGTGTGGCAGAAACCAGGTGAGGAGTAAAAAGACAAGTGTGTCTTGCCTACAGTCTAGCATGGTGGTGGGAGTGTCATGGTCTGGGGCTGCCGGCACTAGGGAGCTACAGTTAATTGAGGGAACCATGAATGCCAATATGTACTGTGACATACTGAAGCAGAGCATGATCCCCTCACTTCGGAGACTGGGACACAGGGCAGGATTCCAACATGATCACGACCCCAAACACACCTCCAAGACGACCACTGCCTTGCTAAGGAAGCTGAGGGTAAAGGTGATGGACTGGCCAAGCATGTCTCCAGACCTAAACCTTATTAAGCATCTGTGGGGCATCCTCAAATGGAAGGCGGAGGAGCGCAAGGTCTCTAACATCCACCAGTCTGTGATGTCATCATGGAGAAGAGGAAGAGGACATTGACAACCTGTGAAACTCTGGGGAAGTCCATGCCCACGAGGGTTAAGGCAGTGCTGGAAAATAATGGTGGCCACTCAAAATATTGACACTTTTGTTGCCAGCGGTTTAGATATTAAAAGGGTTGTAAAGGTTTGTTTTTTATTTTCTAAATAGGTTCCTTTAAGCTAGTGCATTGTTGGTTCACGTACCTTTTACTTCAATTTCCCTTTTAAATGTTTTTTTTCTTTGTCTGAATTTCTCACTTCCTGTTCCTCCTCAGTAAGATGTTCAGTAAACTGTTCTGGCTGACTAAACACCTCTCGGATGATGGTGTGAAGTGAGAAATTCAGACAAAGAAAATAAACATTTAGAAGGGAAATCGAAGGAAAAGTTAAGTGAACCAACAATGCACTATTCTAAAGGAACCTATTTAGAAAATAAAAAATTTACCTTTACAACCCCTTTAATGGCTGTGTATTGAGTTATTTTGAGGGGACAGCAAATTTACACTGTTATACAAGCTGTACACTCACTACTTTACATTGTAGCAAAGTGTAATTTCTTTAGTGTTGTCACATAAAAAGAAATAATAAAATATTTACAAAAATGTGAGAAGTGTACTCACTTCTGTGAGATACTGTATATATATATATATATATATATATATATATATATATATATATATATATATATATATATATATATATATATACCGTATTTATCGGCGTATAACACGCACAGGCGTATAACACGCACCCCAACTTTAAGAGGGAAGTTTCAAGAAAAAAACTTTCCACAGCCCCTTGCGTATAACACGCAGGCACAGTTTACCCTCTTTTTTCAGGGTAAAAAAGTGAGTGTTATACGCCAATAAATACAGTATATATATATATATATATATATATATATATATATTCACATACACATTTCTCAGTTTTTTTATGCAAATACAGATCACACGATATTGACATCACACATGTGGGAGTGTATACAGGCTGTAGTGGAAATCTCCTCCTACCTGAAAACTCAGCACTGGACAAACTGTGCAGTTTATCATGTGACCGTGGTATACAGATCAGCAAAAAAGGTATATATTGGCAGTATTTTAATGTAAAAAGAAGATTTATAAGCTGTGGGCACTGTGGGGGGGCAGAGGAACTATTTTCATATTACTGGGTTTAGTAACACTTTAACTGACAAACATTTTACAAATAAGAAAAGCTAATTGTCAGGGTTTACATACACTTTAAATTCCAGTATCCAAAGTCTCAAAGTCTTATGTCCCCACTCAGACACTGTCCAGTTTGAACAGGAACCAGTTAAAATAACATAATAGTTTCAAGAGGGGAATGTATATATCAATGTGTTCTACTGATGCTTATTTGGGAAATGTTAATGAGCTCTTTGAAGTCATATCTACTAAAAAATAGAATTTATCAGAAAAGTGAACAATTGTGTTTGATATATTTACATTAGTTTGAGGCTAATGACAGTGCGACTCTGCTTCGTTATATAAGACTATAGACTAAAAGACGAATTGCAAGAGGGACTTGGATAATTACAGATAGCGGACTGCCAGTAGAATATATTGCCAGGAAAGTAATTAGAGAAAGAGGAAGAAAACAATAGTGAAGAGCAGCAGCGTAAATGATATGGAAGACTTTGATGATAATAGAAGAAACAGTATTATATGAAGAGTGGGCTCCGTATCATATAGCCTTTTTTCTGTTTTGGACAAAGAAATAGCCACAAACAAGCAGACCAGATAAAGCGCATAATGGGCTAGAATTAAATCATCATTTAGAGAACGTTGTAGTAAAGAAGGCTAAAAGGGACCCGAACAATAGCCTCTGGAGGGAAGACATAGACTAAAATTACGTGGAACCTCTTAAATTATATGCTAGATAAGCACTATAAAGGGACACTAGCTTTGTAAACCAATAACATATGCATACAAAGACATCAGCTGTGTCTATGAATTCAAGTATGTCTCCTGGTCCAGAGCAACTATATTATTCTGTATTTTCCTATAACCTCCTGAATGCAGTAATCCATGGTAACCAATCATCAGTGGTCTTTTGTGGATCTAATTTTAAAAAAATGCTACTTTGCATATCATAATTACTTTTACAGTATTTTAATGAGTACAAATCCTTTTTCTTCTTAAATGTGTGTTGTGTGTGTGTGTATGGACATATGTTTAGTTGTATAGGTAATATGACAGTAAAGGTTAATTTACAATATTCAGATTTTAATGGGCAGTAGTCGGGGCATTCACCCACAAGCTATCTAAGGTGGCACAGCTTTCAGCATGCTTCTCATTCATTCTTCTGCCATCTGCTTGTGCTGACAGAGACTGACATATATTGGAGTCTGCCAAAACCATATATGTTCTCAGTCTCTGCTCACTTGTCAGTCACCAGAATACATTGGTTGCTGTAGTTTAGCCAGAATACAGGAATTAGGGAGCATTGGCAATGGCTGGCCAGGAAGCAAACCTTTGGCAAGTGAACAGATATCATAAAGATAGAGTGACTCTATATACAGTATATAAATGCACTTAATAGTATGAAATGTGTTGGAGCAGTCTTACTTCTACTGTTGCATTGTATTTGTTCTTTTGTATGCATTATAAATAATAAATAGGTTGGTTCTAACTGAGTGTATTCATTCTACAGTTCTGAGCCTGAAGCCTCGTACACACGACCGAGGAACTCGACGGGCGAAACACATCGTTTTCCTCTTTGAGTTCCTTGTTAAGCTGTCGAGGAACTCGACAAGGCAAGTTTCTCCATTCCCATCGAGGAAATAGAGAACTTGCTCTCTTTTTGGCTCGTCGAGTTTCTCGACAGTTCCCTCGACGAAAATGTACACACGACCGGTTTCCTCGGCAAAAAAATATCTCCCAGCAAGTTTCTTGCTGGTTTTTGCCAAGAAACTCGGTCGTGTGTACGAGGCCTGACTGCCACCTGTTTTTAGGACAGATAAAGATGGACTGACCTAGAACAATATTGTACACTGCACATCTTTTGAACAGATGTTCTTTTCTTTCAGGTGTGTGAACTTGATTATAGGAAAGCAAACAATTTGCCTATAGCAACCAATTGACTTTTAGCTGTTGTTTTTTAATGCAGCATAGACAAATAAAACACATCACTGTTTGCTCTGGGCACCATATTTACTTTTCTTTGCCTCACACAAGGTTGATAGGGAAGACAGATGTAAGTATGTAAGTCATACTTTTTAAGGCATTTTAACATGTTTTGTGGGCATAGATAAGTAAAACAGGAAATAAGTAAAAAAAAAAAGAAAAGAAGATAAGCAGTAATCTAAAATCAATACAAATACAAATTAAAATACTGCTTTGTTAATGCTGATATCCAGGAAAACAGCTAAATACAGTGTTAATTTTTTATAAGTGTTCCCAGAAAAAATAAACCAGGGAAGGGGGGGGGTTCCCTTAGTCTGTCTGTAAAGTGTAGCATCTGTAGCACACATAGAACATGCCGCAGCAAACATTACAAAGTCAAATCCCACTTAAAATGACTCGAGGTTGCAATCGCCGACACCGGGCTATCAAAAAAAAGGCACCTTATCCCTATGTTTATGAGGACAAGGGCCTCATCCCCCACAAACCTGGCTTTTTTTTTCTCAATTTTTCTTTAGATTCAATAGATACTCACAAAAGATCAAAAGGTCAATAACCTAAAAGTAGAGCATGAGGAGAATATTGGCATACATTTCTTGAAGCAATGATCAACTAATTACTCTCAATATTGGAGGGAAATTTGCCATAAAGGTGTTACTTTGAAGTGAGGTGAAGCCCTGATAGATACAATAAGGTTGCAATTTTAACCTTAACCTCCCTGGCGGTATGATTATGTCTGGAATTTTGTACCAAAAGCGGTACAATTTTTGCAAGGAAATTTGGCGTTTTATATTGTAGGCCTGCAATTCTTAAAAATAACTCACTTAAATCTGTCTAAACAAGAGTCTAGTAGACATCCCGGGTATGATAAAGTTTGAAACACAAAATCATAAATTATAATATAATAAATTACTATAACTAATTATAACAAATAATAATGTAATTATAATAAAAATGATTCAATAATGTAATTAAATCAAAAACATTGAAATTTGCTCAGTTGCAGAATTGTCGCTGTCATTATTTTTATTGTTTGATGACGAATTTCCCCACAAATCACTATCGCTCAATTCTGCAAGCGATTCTAATTTATTATCGCTGTTTTCTAGCTGGTCTAAAAGCACTTTTGATGTAAAGGGACAGTTTTTGGTTGCTATGGACAATCTCCAGTTTCCAGGCAGAAAGAACAGTTTTTATTATATAAAACTGCATGCAGAACACTGGGCAGACCACTAGGAACAAACGGGGTGTGTATTTATTTCATACAGTACCGTAATCTGTAAGATTACTGTATGTGTATTGTGTTTTTCACTTTTTGAATTTGGCACCGAACTTGTCCCTGTGCGTCGTAACGTCGCAAGGAACGGAGATCGGCCGCACTGTGAATCGAGCGCGGAGACACATCGGAGGAGCCCGCACACACAGCGGGCACACATTGCAGGATCCAGGGACAAGGTAAGTAACTTCCCCCTGTATCCTGCAATGCAATCCCTGGCTCTGGGTTATCGCTTGTGGTATTAAAAATTCACCCAGAGACAGACTTGGGATTACCGCTAAGGAGGTTAAACCCTGAAAAGTTACAGCAGATGAACTCACAGTTGGGGATGAGCTTAAAGTATAAGTAAACCCTGCCATCGTTTTTAGCCAAGAAATCTGCCAGCTGCACATGTGATCATTCATGACACCAGCCATTGGGTGGTTTGACAGTTTGGTTAAGAGCACAACCAATGTGACAGTTTGCATTCCTGGCATGCTGGGAATGTAACAGTTTTTTTTTTAAACTGCTAAATCAATTGGTTTACTTCAACTTTAAGGTTGGCTGTTTGGGTGTATTGGAGAACACCTGATAGTATTATATTTGCTATTATACGTGACAGCTTCTCATGGTAATAATTTTTAAGGAAGCCAGCAGAGGCAGGCACCAGTGAGGCCACCGGCCCTATTCACGCACATAGGAATCCCTGGCCATGTAAGCAATTAGGCCTGGATAGTTTCCCCCATAATTCATACCAAATCCTTTAGGAAAGAAATTAACTCCTTTAGAAAAATTGTGCTCTACGCAAACCCCAGTAAAGCACATGATATCAAGAATATACCACATTTTTACAGAATCAGAGCTACAAGGAAAACCTTACTTTATAGAGAAATGGGAAAAAGAAATAAGCAAGAAATTTGAGGACCAACAAGTTGAAAGAATAATAGCATCCGTACATAACACCGCAACCGATATGAATACAATTAATTATTTATAAATGTATTTCAAGATGGCATAGGACACCCAAAGTGATCCATAAATTTAATAAAGATAAAACCCCACTGTGTTGGAGAGAATGTGGACAGATTGGAACAACTATACATATATGGTGGGATTGTCCAAAGATAAAGGAATATTGGCAGGAAATTCAGGAATTTGTGGAAGTAATAACTGGAGAAAAGATAGCTAATAGCATACAAGCTTGTGTGTTCCATGAATCAAAAGAATCAAATACAAGATACAGGAAAACATTAATCCCACCATTAATAAATGCCGCAAAAGGACGAATACCAAAAAATTGGCTAAATAAAAAAAAACCTGACATAAAAAATGGTTTGAAAGGGTTGAAAACTATAACAGAATGGAATATCTATGTAGCTGTGATGCGGGCCATCTCAATGAACATAATAAAAAATGGAGACAGTGGAAAGACTTTAAAACATCGGAGGAATATTTGGGGAAAATAATGGAGGAATAGAAAGAAAGGAACAAACCATTAGGAAACTGGGAGGGAGGGAGGGGGAGAGGGGAAGGGAAAGGGGGGGGGGGGGAGAAAAGAAAATGAAGTAAAAATATAAATATATAAAACAGTATAGATAACCACAAATGATGCGAAACTGAAGTAGAGACAATATTTATGAATAAATGAAATCATGAGCAAGTCTCTTGCTGTGGGTGAGTCTGACGTGGTTAAAAAAAAACAAAAAACAAAACAAAACAAACCCTTTAGGAACAGAAAGGCTAGCATGAATTTTATGAGGAACCCATGAAAAAGAAAAAAAACTCCACTCCAAATTTAGTGGCCTCGATTTTTTTGGAGTGGAGCCCCCTTTAAAATTCATATCAAGTCTGAAGGGTCTAGTGTAAATTAAGGGGGCGTCCCCATTAACATCTATACCAGACCCTCATCTAGAATAAGGGTCTGGTATAGACAAACAGAATAAAGCAGCCCCGAGCTGTCACTTACCGTATGTTCACATTTCTGCATTTTGTTCGGGCCACGTTTGCGTGGGTACGGCAGCCTATTCAAATGGATTCAAATGAATAGGCTGCTGTGCCTGAATTTCTGCAAAAAAAAAAGGTGCATGAGCCTTTTAGAAAACGTGGCCGTGGAAGTAAGACTTCCTGTCCCACTTCCTAATTCCTCCTCACGGCCACCTAGGCGACTCCTCCTCTCGCCTGAGGTGGCCCCTCCCATGCTAGACACGTCACAGGTCCCAGAAGATTGCCTGCCAATAGCAGAGCACAGCACGAGTCCCGCATTCGCAGTGCGTGCCCAGCCATGAAGCCATAAGCTGTCACGGATGGGTGCCTAAAGTTGCTATGACAGTACCGCGGAAAGGAGGGGGAGAGGAGCGAGGCTCTGGGCGCCCACATAGATTGACCGTGGGACAGGTAGGTGTCTGTTTATTAAAAGTCAGCAGGTACAATTTTTGTAGCTGCTGACTTTTAATAAATGAAAAAACGGGTGAATCTCTGCTTTAAACACAGGTTGTATAGCACAGATGTGCCACTTCACAGGCAGGGTCAGGGCATCCCCTGGGCATGTTATTTAATATAATTTTTAATTTTTTATATTTCAGTTTAAGCATTGATAAAATTTCTCACAGCCAAATAAAATTATAATTTTTTGCTTTGGTACAATTTAGCCCATGGAAGTTTGTTTGACAACCACTTGCCTATTAGCCTAAAGCAGCCTTTTTCAACCAGGGCACCCAGGCACCTTGGGATGCCTTGAGGTTTCTTAAGGGGTGCCTTGGCAAAATGCCTAAAAATGTATACAAGCCATCAGGTGGATCAAGCTTGCCTTTTAGTTACACAAAACCACAGTTTTTTTTTTTACTGTGCACCATTTCTAATCTTACAGCCCCCAGCATCCTAACAACCAGTGATGTCATCAGTGTTGATAAGAAGGGTGTTGATCGCCTGCACATCATCCTTGATTGACCCTCCCCTGCCCCTCTCTGTCTGCACTGGGGTCACATTATCTGAGTGATGGATATAAACGGATGGAGAGGAGAAACACTGGAACACTAGTCAGTACTAGTGTGCAATAGTGTATTTACATTTTGAATGGGGTGCCTTGAGACTGTCAATAATTGTAAAGGCTGCCTTGAGATTGTCTATAATTTTAAAGGGTGCCTAAAATGAAAAAAAGGTTGAGAAACACTGTCTTGGAAAATTGCAAGAACTCTTTTTGTTATCCTTTGGCCCACTTTAACGGGGTTCAGATTCAGCACCCAAACTTTAGTTAAAGAAAGAAAATAACTGATGTAAAAAAAGCTTTTAGGTATTATTATTACTGCACAAATCAAAATGTAAATAGGTATTTAACCATTTCCCGCATGGTCAATAGTCAATTGACGTCCGGGAAGTGGTTGTGAAATCCTGACTGGACGTCTATTGACATCCTGCAGGATTTCATGCCGGCGCGCGCCCGTGGGGGCGCGCAGTGCGGCGATCGGTGATGCAGGGTGTGAGTCTGACACCCTGCATCTCCGATCTCGGTAAAGAGCCTCCGCCGTTGATTGGCTATTCCTTACTCGCGTCTGACAGACGCGAGTAGAGGAGAGCCGATCGGCGGCTCTTCTGACAGTGGGGGTTCACGCTGATTGTTCATCAGCGCAGCCCCCCCCTCGGATGCCAACACTGGACCACCAGGGAGTGCCCCCCGGTGTTCAATAGAGCAAAAAACAATGAAAAAATAAAAAAAATAACACAATCGATGCCAATCAGTGCCCACAAATGGGCACTGACTGGCAACATGGGCACTGGCTGAAATGATGCCCAGCAATGCCATCAGTGCCACCCCTCAGTGTCCATCAGTGCCACCCAGTGTCCATCAGTGCCACCTCTTAGTGCCCATCTATGCCCAGTGCCCACCTATCAGTGCCCATCAGTGCCTCCAATGAGTGCCCAGTGCCACCTATGAGTGCCCATCAGTGCCGCCTATGAGTGCCCATCAGTGCCGCCTATGAATGCCCTTTAGTGCCGCCTATGAATGTCCATCAGTGCAGCATACCAGCGCCGCCTATCAGTGCCACCTCATTGGTGCCATCAGTGCCGCCATATCATTGCCCATAATTGAAGAAGAAATCTAACTTATTTGCAAAAAAAATTAACAGAATTTTTTTTTTAGTTGTTGCGCAAAAAAATAAAAATCGCAGAGGTGATCACATACCACCAAAAGAAAGCTCTATTTGTGGGAACAAAATTATAAAAATTTCAATTGGGTACAGTGTAGCATGACCATGCAATTGTCATTCAAATTGTGACAGTGCTGAAAGCTGAAAATTGGCTTAGGCAGGAAGGTGCGTAAGTGCCTGGTATGGAAGTGGTTAATATTTTACAAAAAAAAGTTCAGAAATGGTTTTAACAACAAAAAATACTGTACGTTCTGCTGAACCAAACAAAAAAAAAAAGCATAAATACCTGTTTTGGAGTCCACAGAGAAGTATGGCTGCCCTTGGAGAATACTGTACAACACCCTTGCACTATTTCCATAGGTAGGATCATCTGCATCTGTTGCTGACACTTGGATAATAGAGGTACCTAACAAAATAGAAAACAGTGACCTTTTTAAATTAGGAGCTGAAAATCTCATTTAGATTCTCCAATAATAAAAAAAAGCTTTCAAAGTTTGCATAATGACAGCAACACTAACTGTTTAACCACCTGTCAGTGGAAGATTAATTGCCAGGCACATCTTCCATTCCGCTAATGTATCCCAACAATATAATGAAGAAACAATTCTAAGAGATAAGCAGCACAAGGCTATTAATGTTTCCCTGTCCCTTTACATATTGGATTTACTATTCATAGCCAATATGATCGCTGTTTTAGCCACCTGTTCTCTATGCAAAGAATCCCTTTAATTTTACTGCATTACTCTCTGTCTGGTTGTGTTATGAATGTAAATCGTCTTTTATTATTATTATAATGAAGCTTTCTGCCACATGTCCTATCCTTGAGATACCGGTGACAACTTTACAGCTTCACATGATGAAATGTACGCTAGATGGACTGCTATTCAGATACCACAATGAATAAAAATTCCTTAAATTCTCTAAAGTTGTTGCATTGTGACTTGTTTAATGTTATGCTTTTCATTTCTCATGGCTAAATTTAATTAAACAAAAAATAGCAGTAATATCCAACGATGATTGGGTATAGTGAAGCAATGTGGAAAAAAAGCCTTGAATCCTTTAAAGGGTCACTAAAGGAAAAAAATTGTTTGCTGAAATGACTGTTTACAGGGTATAGAGACATAAAAGTTAACTGATTCCTTTTAAAAATGATTAAAAATAGATTAAAATCAATCATATAATGTGCCTGCAGTTTCACTTTCGTTTTTAAACTGGTTTCATGTTTATGTGAAGTAAAGAGACCCACAGAACAAAAACAAACAAATCCAGGGCAGTGTTTTGTTTTTAGACACACAGTAATGACAGCTTAGACCACCGTGAAAAGCTCCCAGTACCATGGTTATAAGGAGCCAGACAACCAGGAAGTGTGGAGATCACAGCAGAATTACAGCAACTTCAAAGCAAAAACGAACAATGAGGACATGAAACCAGTACTGCAGTAAGGTAAAGGAAGCGATTTAGCTAAAAAAAAAATTCCTTTAGTGATCCTTTAAGTGATTGTTAACGATCACCTTGTAAAACATCCCATTAATTTAAAATAGAAATGAAAGGCAAAACAATTTTGTATAGAGATAATGAAACATTCTAAATACCTTTTTTCCCTTTTTTTTATAAGTGCTCACATCCCCTCTGTTCTCAGCTGCATAAGAGTTGTGGAAGGAGAAGCAGAAGCAGCAGCAGCAGCACACTGAGCTTGCCAAAGAATGGCTGTGCAGTGTGGGCATGTCAGGACAAGTCGGGTCATTGGAGGAGAGCATACTGAGTTCCCAGCACAGCTAGGGAACTGACCACGGTGTGCTCTCCTGATTGGTCAGTTTTTAATAGGAAAGCAAGGGAAGTGGTAAGAACACCAGGGGCCAGATTCTCAAAGGACTTACGACGGCGTATCTCCACGTACGCCGTCGTAAATCCGAATGAGCGCCATTGTATCTATGCGCCTGATTCTTAGAATCAGTTACGCTAGAATTCGGCCAAGATACGAGCGACGTAAGTTAGCTAGATACGCCGATTTATGAACCTACTTGCGCCCGCTACGCCGTTTACATAAGGCTTACATCCTGCGTAAAGTTACCCATGCTATATGAGGCGCAGGTAATGCAAAGTATGGACGTCGGAACAAGCGCATCTTTTTACGTTGTTTACGTAAGTTGTACATGAATGCGGCTGTGCGTAGGTTACGTTCACGTCACAGGCATTGAGCCGGCGTATCTTAGGGAGTAAATTTTACGTGATACTGAGCATGCGCCGTTCGTTAGGAGCGTCATTTACGTGGGGTCACGATTCATTTATATACAGCACGCCCCCTACCAGCCTACTTTGAATTAGACGGGCTTACGCCGGCCAATTTACGCTACGCCGCTGCAACTTACGGAGCAAGTGCTTTGTGAATACTGCACTTGCCTGTCTAAGTTGCGGAGGCGTAGCGTAAATAGGATTTGCTACGCCCGCACAAAGATACGCCCTCCTACGTGAATCTGGCCCCAGGTATTTCACATAAAGGAAGCAATACAAAGAGAACAGGGGACGTTCTCATACAAATACATGGTAAATACATGATAAAGCAGGCACATATTAGGAGTATGAAATGTTGATGTAACAAACGCTTTAAGTTTGACCCTACTTACAAAGATTCAGAATGGCTTTTATTTATTGATATTCTGTTCAAATTTTTCAGATAACAAAGTTTCAAAACTGAAATTTACACAAACATGCATTGGCCATGTTGTAAAAATAATGGAGGAAGTTATAGTACTGGTCACTGGAAGTTCAACTCATGGCAAAGAACTCTCTGAGGATCTGAAAAAAAGAATTGTTGCTCTACAGAAAGATGGCCTAGGCTATAAGAAGATTGCCAAGACCCTGAAACTGAGCTGCAGCACGGTGGCCAAGACCATACAGCCGTTTAACGGGACCAGTTCCACTCAGAACAGGTCACGCCATGGTCACCAAAGAAGTTGAGTGCACATGCTCAGCGTCATATCCAGAGGTTGTCTTTGGGAAATAGATGTATGCCTGCTGTCAGCATTTCTGCAGCGGTTGAATGGGTGGGGGGTCAGCCTGTCAGTGATCAGACCATCCTCTCCTGTTTAATGCTGTTCTGCCTCCAGCACTCCTCTACTCTTTCTTATCATGGTCTCACAAGAGACACTGAGAGCAGCGGAAGCCATAGGCTCCTGCTACTATTAGTCAATCTCCTGTGAAGAAGGAGTGGGGCATGGTTTACCTGCACTCTGGGGTTGTTTTACTAAAAGTGGAGAGAGCAAAATCTGGTGGAGTTGTGTATTGTAGCCAATCGGCTTCCAACTTCAACTTGTTCAGTTAAGCTTTGACAAAAAAAAAAAATTGGAATCTGATTGGTTTCTATGCAGAGCTGCGCCAGATTTTGTACTCTCCGGTTTTAGTAAATCAACCGCTGTGTGTCTCTATGGACTCACAAGCCTGAATCAGGAACATCCGCAACACGGTTGCCCCATAGCACATTGCTTACAAAAGGGGCACCCAGAAAAAGAAGGAGCAGATAGTGCCAGCAGGGGACAGCATTGGGGACTGCATATAAGCAGGTATGGGATCATTGTGTGGAATATTTTGTTGTACAGAGAAGGTAAGTATAACCTCTTTTTTTTAAGGACAAAATAAAATGTAAATTTAGTATCACTTTAAATGTTGCTCTCTTCCTTCGAATGTGCATAAATGTCACTTTTATAATAGTCATCATTATACATGTGGTACATCAAAATAGAAAACAAAATCAAGTACAATGTGCAAACAATGCCATCAAAAATAGTCACGAAAAAGATAAAAAATAAAAAAAAAGTATATTCCATGATGCAAATAATACTGAGAAATATCAGTCTTCAATTCCCAGGTTGTAGAAATCAATATAAGAGCAAACCAAGGGTTCTCACTGTGAAAATCCACACCACCTGTGTATTACAAATCAGTGCCTACCAGAAGACAATGCCCCCCAAAAGAGTGGTCAATATAGGCACATATTTTAGTGGTGGTGTTGTGGTTGATCTTTGGTGGAAGGTTATGGTAATAGTAGGAAATACACAGACATATATTTAAAAATATTGGTTACTGTTTTGGGCCAGTTGTCCTTTAATAATAATAAAAAAAAATCAGGAGGTATCCATTATCGTTTACCACCAAATGAAAGCCCAATTTGTCCTGAAAAAAACCAAGGCATAATTCACTCGGATACACTAAGTAGTTGCGATGATTATATACAGTTTTACAAACACATGTCAAAGTTGCAAAACTTTGTATTTGTTATACCATCCCATCATGAAGGGGTTAGAGCTTACAGTAAAATTATTTTGTGCGCAGTGAACCATTAAAAGTGTTCTTGGTGAATAATATATTATATTGGAGGACAGGTAAGGAGTATTATTCTTCTCCAAATAACACATAACTAGCTTATTCTGTAGATGGGGTTGATGCTTATTCCTGATGTTGCTAATCATCTTATCATCCTAGGATATAGCTTTTAATTACCTTCCCATAAATCCGGCTAGGAATGCTAATTAAAATCAATATATTCCCAGCAATTAATAAACGATGCTACAGTTACAATTAGAGGTTGCAAAGAGACTAATTTGCACACTTTCCCGCTATGCTGTTCTTGCACTTTCTACACCACAGTGTCTGGGATGGAATCACTCCAAAGGGTTGACTTACCAAAGGCATATTTTATCTTATCTCAGCCAGCCTTTGTTTATTTGAAACATCCAATCAATTGCAGGACAATTATGAAATGGCATTTCTATTCTAGTAATATGATGTTTAAAGCAAATATTTTCCAAGACTGTACACAGTATGAAAATGGCTACTTTAACTATTTAAACCCATAGGCCTGGATTCACATACATTGGCGCATATTTATGCCGGCGTAGCGTATCTAATATATGCTACGCCGATGTAGTGCAGAGAGGCAAGCACCGAATTCACAATGCACTTGCTCCCACTCGCTCTCAAATCTACGATGGGTTTCCTCTGCGTAAGCCAGCGTAGGTGGAAGTGGGCATGAGCTATGCTAATGAGACGTGACCCCATGCTAATGATGGGCCAAGCGCCATACAAGTACTTAAAACTAACGGCGCATGCGCCGTCCCGTGGACGTATCCATGTGCGCATGCTCAGAATCACGTCGGAACTACTCCCTAAGATACGACGGGTCACTGCCTACGACGTGAACGTAACCTACGCCCAGCCCTATTCACGTACTATGTAAACGACGTAAAATACGACGGCTGTGTTCCCTGGTCCATACCTTAGCATGAGTTGCGCCTCATATATGGGGAATAACTTTACGCTGGACGTACGACTTACGCAAACCGCGTGTATTATGCGCCGGGCGCAAGTACGTTCGTGAATCGGCGTATCTCCCTCATTTGCATATGTGCATAGAAAATCAATGGGAGCGGGAAATGCGCCCAGCGTAAATATGCGCCCACGATACGACGGCGTAGGCAAGTTACGTCGGTCGTAGGAAGCCTATTTTTAGGCTTATCTCAGATTGTGGGCACGGCGCACAGATACGACGGCGCATAGTTACACTTACGCGGCGTATCTCGAGATACGTCGGCGTAAGTGCTTTGTGAATCCGGGCCATAGGGTCTGCGGTTTTAAGAAATCGGTCCAAAGTTTTTGGTAGCTATGGCCAGTTATAGGACCCATTACATTTCTGCAAATCCTTATTGTTGATCTATGTATATATTTTTTGTGAGACAGTGCACCTTGGCATGCAGCTGCTGTATAGTACTCCTACTGAAATGGAAGCATTGCATACAGTTCAACTCAAGCTGTATCTTAATAGGAAGATACAACATTAGGAGCTTTTTTTACACTTTTGATTCCGCTAAACATCATTTACTCTAATATACAGTTTATATTAATCTGATTCTTTAGTTAGAGTGCACACATTTCAAATACTTATTAAAAAATAAAATTATATTTAGAAACCAGGCAATAAAAGATGTTGAAATATTGTAAAAATGAACCCAGGGCAGCTTTGTGAATTTGGAAGTCTCTTTAGGACTAATATTTCATGTAATCAGGTGCTTGGATATGAATGGAGAGTGATGCCTCATACAGACGACCAGTTTTCCCGTCAGGAAACCTGCCATGACAGCTTTTGGCGGAGAAAACTGGAGATGTGTATGCTCCATGGCAGTTTTCCCAACGGGAAAATTGTTCTCTTTTTTCCTGCCGTGATTCCTGGCAGGCTTTTTCCCGGCAGTTTTTCTATGGGACACACTGCGGTGGAGCATACACATGGCCGGGTTTCCCGGCCAAAGCTCTCATGGCAGTTTTCCTGCCAGGAAAACCTGCCGTGTGTAGGGGGAAAAAGCTGCCAAGCAGGTTCTCGGCTTTTCCCTCGGGTTTTCCGGCGGTAAAAAGTCAGCCGGGAAACCCATACGTGTGTACAGCGCATGAGAGAAACACTGGCTGCAGCTGCTCTCTGTAGCTGCTGCCCTGTGGTGCTAAAGCAGTTCACAGCTGTATCAGGAAGAGGAAGGAGCTGCTGAGCAGGAAGAGGAAGGAGCTGCTGAGCAGGAAGAGTTCAATAGACTGAGTCAGGAAGCACTACACTGTGGGAACGTTAGTATAGAGAGGGAGAGAATCTACTGTAATCAAGAGCTTTTGAACTGCATTTCCCAGAGGGGGATTGCCAAAAGGAGGGGAACAAGCTAAATTTTCTCACGCTGTACACGTGTGTGCTCCATCACTTCTGCATGTCAGCGGCCTCTGGAGCACTGAGTTTGGAAGTGCTGGCAGCCAGTCACCTGAGTTCAGAGCAGAGAGTGGACTAATCGATGTGTATGACTGGATGGTGAGCTGCAAAATGGGACTAGTGTGCTGCTGCTGTTGGGATTTACTATCTGCTGATAGAGAGAGACCTTTAGGAACTTTTAGGGGAGATATGATCAACATGTACAAATATATAAGAGGTCCATACAGTGGACTTGGTGTTGAGTTATTCACTTTACGGTCAACACTGAGGACATGAGGGGAATCTTTACGTCTAGAGGAACAGAGATTTCACCTCCAAATACGGAAAGGTTTTTTCACAGTAAGAGCTGTGAAAATGTGGAACAGACTCCCTCTAGAGGTGGTTCTGGCCAGCTCAGTAGACTGCTTTAAAAAAAGGCCTGGATACTTTCCTAAATGTACATAAAATAACTGAGTACTAAGATTTGTAGGTAAAGTTGATCCAGGGTAAATCCGATTGCCTCTCGGGGGATCAGGAAGGAATTTTTTCCCCTGCTGTAGCAAATTGGATCATGCTCTGCTGGGGTTTTTTGCCTTCCTCTGGATCAACTGTGGGTATGGAGTTGGGTGTATGGGATTGCACTGTGTTTTTTATTTTGTTTGTTTATTTTTTGTGGTTGAACTGGATGGACTTGTGTCTTTTTTCAGCCTGACTAACTATGTAACTATGTAACTGACTATACAGCCATATAGTATTCTTATTGCTGCCTGCAGGCTTGACTGGGACAATTCTCATGTGCACTAACGATACAATTGGGCCTCAGCGCTAGCTGGCTGAAGAGTGACGACTAAAGACTCTCGTTTTACAGCTACTACATAGAGACTTTCACCTATTGTTTATGCTAAGAGGTACCTCTCAGGGGACATTTCACCATATCCTAGGGCAGTGATGGTGAACCTTGGCACCCCAGATGTTTTGGAACTACATTTCCCATGATGCTTAACTACACTGCAGAGTGCATGAGCATCATGGGAAATGTAGTTCCAAAACATCTGGGGTGCCAAGGTTCGCCATCACTGTCCTAGGGTGTATTCTAGACTGGTTAAAGGTGCTATTATTCACATTACAGTTAATGCTTATTTGCAATGTTTATTACAGATTTTTCTGCTTCATGAGTTAATCTCAATCTACTGGTACAACACTCTTATCTAAGTTACCTTGGCATAGTAATTATACTTTGTCTGAACTACCTTATGTGTGTTCAATTATGCTGAAACCACCATTTATTTTAACCCATATCAATACATTTAGCTCATTCACCACTAAACCATCTTGTGTCTATTTCCTGGTGCTAAATCACAGCTAAGATAAATATATCTATACTACTGCTCTTTTAAGTGCTTGCACTAACTTTCATTCAACCAGGTGTGTTAGAGGGGCTAAGGTTGTTCTTGAAGTTGAGGTGCATAACAGAGAATCCAAATTACCAAGCGGCTCCTGTGGGGGTAGTGCTATAATCACATAACGTAAACTAAAAAAAATGTATTTCATTTGGCTTTAAGCAAAGCAATACAGTTCTATTCTGAAGATTTTATACATCGATTAAACATTAGGGTAAACAATTTTCTATGTACTGTATGGATGTAAGTTTTAACCTTTTAAGAATGTGTCCTTACATATTGGCTATAACTAGACTTTGAGGTAATGTCTTAAATTGATCTCATATGGATCATATTGGTAGAGAAATATATTTTCTGGTACATACATTGTAGTTTATATAATCAGTGGTTTCCCTGTTTTCAAACAGAAGACAGACAAAACAGATTCCACTATAAACATGACTGCTTTTTTTTTTGTACAAAGCCTGTAAATATATACTGTAAATCTGTATGTAGCCCCCCTCCCCCCCCTTACAGGGGTCTCCTTGAACAGCACTGGACCCAGGAACTCTGAACCCTGCTGTCCAGGCCTCAGACTTTTTAAGGACTCTCTCACCACCAACTGGGCTACACCTTCCCAGGGATTGGCTAGATTCCCATAAACCAAAGGGGTACAGCGGGAAGAGGATACTGACATCAATGCGAGAGTTGGAAAACACGCCATGTCTGCGATCCCTAACTCCATACATGTTTGAACTTTTCTACCTATTTATAAGTGCATTTGCTTTTAACATTTTAATAAATTAAACCAGTATCACACTATGGATATGTAGCGGTTGGTTGCTACTAGTAACTAACATCCACCATATCACCCTGCTGCCAGACCTCCATCTATCACCTCAAAGATAATGAGCAGTTATTTGCGTTGTTTTGTTTTTGTTTATTGGAGAATATAACTTGGATGGGGTAAGGAGGATATGGGATGCCCATAGAACATGTTGCTTTGCCATCATATTTATTGAACATAGATAAGTTGATTTAGCCTTGAAGAACTGATGTACTTCTAACATTTTACAGTCTTTTACCCTGCATAACACCATGCAGACTATTGCTTCTCCTCCTCTGCATCAATACTATGCAGACTGTTGCTCCCAAGACTTCTCTCCTCCTGCACAAAACTTTCACTGTAAAAACTATTAGATTCCGTTCCATCATCTTCATTATGACAAAAAGGGACCAATCTGAATTAGCTGGCTGTAATTGGTTGTCCTTGGTGGTAGTTGACTGCATAGTTACTAGGCCAGGGTCCTGCAGTACCCCTCCCTGGGAGGCCTAGTAGTTTAACAGCTTGTACTGGTAGATGAACTACTAACCCCAGATAGTCCGACTTGCAAATCCTGAACCCTCAGGCGACATCGATTTGACACACTTCCCCACAGTCTAGTCTCTCCTCTGATCCAGAACTTCTCATCAATGACGTGTAATGATGAGGACTTCCTCCATGACCGTGTATGGACAAAGTTCCCTCACAGACTCCCTGGCATGCCTCAGCACCCAGAACTCCACTGTGGTACACTCACCGACCATTTCTTGCCCAATTCAATGATGGAGGAATTTATCTGAACATACGTTCCAACAGCCTCCAGTCCCTCTACTGGCCTCCTCCACCAGGCCTCACACCCCCCCCCCCTGATGGGGGTAGGGCCTGCCACTGTCTAGTACTCCATCTTCCACTTCTCCCGGCTGACAATTAATCACCAGTGGCATGTTACCTCAGCTTATATAGAAGGCGCCGCCCCCTGCCAATACCAAGTGGGGATTGGTCAGGGCTCCCACATGAACTGCCTGCCACTCCAGTCCCATGCCCTGCCTCCTTCTCTAGAACAACCGTTCTAGAGACAGGGGAGGTGCCTCAGAACTAGAGCACAGGTGGTCACATCCACTGCTACACTAACCACTCCCTGCCCTCAGATCAAAACAAGCAGGCCTAGCCTGAAGCATAGGCCAGCCTAAATTTACCTGCACTGACAGTATTAACTAGAAAAATACTATTCTAGCACCTACCTATGGTAGAGGGTGCTACAGATATCTCTCTTTTTATTGGACCATACACCATCAACATACAGAAAGCCTGTTAATTGAAAGAGAAGGAAGGAGTCATAACCATTCATTTGCTAAGGACACACATTATGCTGTTTTGAATCATATTGCTGGTGAGTGGGGAATTCAGGAGGGGAGCACGGAGGGACACCTTGGATTTTCACCACAAAGAGCCTTCAACACTAGCACTTTGTTTGCACTGATGGACTGTCTTTCTATAATTGAATGCACCAGCACTATTTATGTATAGATACACATAATTTAAATAAAGTGGTTAATATGTGGAAGCAATGCTGAGTTTAATTGAATGTTTGTGGATGTCCATTTAATAGCCATAGATCTATAAACAGAATCAGACACTCAGACAATACCATTTTTATTAGTCCATATAGGTCAAGAGCTTGGCAGATGAATGGGAAATGGGAGACAGATAAACAGTTCATATAGTGCAGTATAGTAGAAAGTTAATGCCTTAACATAATGGCATATGTTCCATCTGTCCTAGCAGTCCCATTCGTTAGGACAAATGAAGGGAATCCTCATATGCACACTATATCACTGTCCAAAGGTTAGCACTAGTGTATTATGTCTCCCTTGTGTTTCCTCATTTCACTTCATAGCCATCTGTTAGTCAAGGGTTTTCCGTTTCAATCCAGTCATGCTTTGCTTCACCTAGGCCAGTGATGGCAAACCTTGACACTCCAGATGTTTTGGAACTACATTTCCCATGATGCTCAACTACACTGCAGAGTGCATGAGCATCATGGGAAATGTAGTTCCAAAACATCTGGAGTGCCATGGTTCACCATCACTAACCTAGGTTAATTCACCATAGGGTGCGGGGTCAGCAGGGCGACTAGATGGAAGTTGCTGATGCAGACAAGGCCCTGACTCGTTGACGCTACTTACGTCAATGCGTTTTGCCTCACGTGACGTGAGCTTCAGCAGGACGTTCCCCCCAATGGCTTTTAAAGGGACAGCAGACCCAATTCATCATACTGGCCAGCAGCATCCCAGTTTCTAAACAGACATCAGAACAAACGTAAAGCATATTAAAAATAGAAAGTGTGTCTAGCCTCCTCCTCAATAACCCCACAAAGAGGATAAGGATAATATTATTGAACAATGGACCTATCTTTTAATCCTAATCATTCTTACTTTTCATTTCAGAGCTGGATAGCTCAGCACCGGGGGAGATATTTAGACAGCCGAAACTGGCATTTCACAAGTTACCCAAAATTGTACTGGGGGGTTCAAGGTTCCAGGGAAACTTTTAGGCTTATCTCTGTATTAAGTCCTTTGGAAGTCTTATAAATATTCAGGCTGTCCATTGTTCTTTCTCCCACTATAATTCTAGAATCCTCTGGAATATAGAGAGAATTAATCAAAGTAATTAACCCCTGCTCCACTGATTACAGAAGCGCTAACAAAATTACCTAACATCCAACCCTAGGGTGCTACATGTATATTATAGTTTTGTATAGTGTTAAGAGTTTTTCTGCTTTCTAATGTTGGCAGAAACAGCTTGGGTTCTTGCCACTCTTGTAATTGCTAGGTTTTTGAAGGGTGCTAAAGCAACACTCCATAAACTTTCATGTGTGAGGAATCCCAGTTTTTTTATTTGTCAAAGAATAAGTACAAACTTTCAACATGTTTTAGGGATTCAGATGCACCCTCTTTTGTAGGGCCGCAGAAGTATTTCAAGAATAAAAAAAAAAAACATGGGACATGCCTGAAATATTGTAAGTACAGATAAAACTGTTCTTTGACGTAGAGTTTTAACAAACTTTATGTAACGTTTTCCCCATAAAAAAAACACCTTTATAGTCTCCATAGTCATATATTGTTTACATGTACTGTATATATTGTGTGTAATGAAAAATTATGAATTGGGATGTGTTGGTTGTAAATGTTAAGTTTGTTGGAAAAATCAGTATAATGTTCCTAAACCCACATTCAGTCCTTTATACATCCATACTTCCACCATTCACATTTATGTAACCATGACACTCACCAACACCCAAGCTACATTTGAAAAGAGACTGTGGGGTTTATAAGCTGTTCATTGTCCAAGGGAATTTGCTCCAAAGCTTACTGCATGCGGTGAAGTTTAACTTTGCAAAAAATATACAACAGTGTAATTTAAAAAAATAAAACACTTTGCCTGCACATGATGGGTTTATGAAAGTCAACAGAGCTTCACCTCATTCATTAAAGGGGAGTTCCACCCACAATTTCACTTTTTAAATATAAATACCCCTGTAATACACAAGCTTAATGTATTCTAGTAAAGTTAGTCTGTAAACTAAGGTCCGTTTTGTTAGGTTGTTACAGCATTTAAATAGTTTATAATCTAGAAATAGACCTTGGCCATCTTAAGTGTGGGCATCATGAAGCCAGACTGTATGACTTCCTGGATTTCAGCTTTGCATATCTCGCACATGCTCAGTGCACAAGCAATGTAATAGGTTTCAGTCAGGTTTGCAAGGACTACTGGGAAACATGATGCCTATCCCAGAAACCCTTGCAAATAGCCTAGGCAAATAAGGAGGAGGAAGTAATGAAGGACTACAAAATAAAGGTATTTACAAGCAACAAATTAAATAAAAATTGTCCATTCTGAACACTATGAGATTAGAGCATGCAGCACAGACAAACATAAAAAAATGGGTGGAACTCCACTTTAAGCTCTGAAGCAAATTCCCTCGCCAACTTCCCTTGCAGAGGGGACAGCCTATTTACCTTTAGTAAATTAACCCCTGCATCTATGACAGTCCCTTAATAATTGAGCAGATGAAGAAAATAACTCCTACACAAAAAATTCCAACTTTGAAACCCAAATCTGACTCCATATCCAGTCTTGCACTTCCTAAATATTTACAAAGACTTGAATTAATTCCTGTTCTTAAATACACCTGTATTTAGCAGGTTTGAATTATTTTTTTGCACAATATATCCCTAGTACAGACACTATAAAATTGTTATATCAGTGGCTAAAACATGAAGACGTTGTACAAATATTTATAAAATTAAATATAATCTTTATAAAGAAGCTAATTGTTTATATACATACCAACTGGGGACATTTCTGGTACAGAAGCTGTGTAAGGTCCATCAAGAAATTTGGGTTCATTGTCATTAATATCTTGAATTTTTATGATAAATTCTGATTCTGGCTCCATAGGCCTGCTAGTCCTTCTGTCCAGAGCCTGGGCTCTGAGAGTATATTGGGCCCTCTCTTCCCGATCCAGTCGCTGTATCGCATGAATGTCACCTGTAGTGTCATCAATAGTAAACATGGTTCCTGCCCCATCGCCATTTAGAATATATTTAATTGAGCCATCACCTTCATCCATGTCTGAGTGAAGCTAAAAAAATAAAAAATAAATGAAAATTTCAGTCAACTTAAAGCAAAGCTGTATTTTTCACAGACTGGGCAATATAACATGCTCATTTTTGCATCCTTTACTTCTACTACTTGGAGAAGTACTTCTTGGTAAGGAAGAACATGTAAAATATCCCCTGGCTCCCTTCAATGCTTTGTTTAGGGCCTAAACAGCTATTTTCCAGGGCTATGTGCTGTCATATGGCATTCGTGGGGTAGAGTAAATAGCTTTGTATATATATATACCTTTCTCAGAAACCATAAAGTTAAAACTTGCACAAGACTTTAGAACTCTCTTCTCGAAGGAAAGATTAGTGGAAGAACATGGGAATGGTGTTTGGGATGTTTGCTATAACCCCCTTAAAGTTGAAATTTTAGTTTGCTTAGTATAGAAAAAATAAAAGTGAACATTACATACTTTTCTTTGCCTATAAAGATTATAGGATTTCAAGGCCAAATTATGGCAAACTACATAAAACACCAGTTGTCTTATGCCGTGTACACACAATCTTTTTTTCAGATGAAAAAGGTCTGACTGACTTTTTCCATCGGAAATTCCGACCGTGTGTGTGTGCCCCATCTGACTTTTTTCCAAAGAATTCCATCTGAGTTTAGAAATAGAACATGTTGGAATTCCGTCTGAATTTTCGATGTGCATTCGGTCGGGCAGAAGCCCGATCGTGTGTATGCGGCATTAGTGACCTAAAATATTCTGTGGTGACTAGACACTAGGAAACATTTCACTGCAGTGATCTTATCACATACACCCAGAAAAGCGTTCTGTAAATATTCTGTAAATAATACATTTTAGTAAAAAGTAGGCAAAAAATATACAAAGATCCTTCAAATGATGTACGTGACTCTACTCTGTTGCTCGGCAATACAGTGGCTATACAAAGAGGAAGCAGTGGTAACTGCATAGAGAAGGTCTTCTTGGGGCTATGTGCCTGTTTTCATTTTTTTTTTATTTTTTTTTATTTGGGGGAGTGATTTACACTAAATAAGTAAACCTTGAAATTTATAATTTAATTAGCTTTAATTAGTATTAAAGTTATTCTTTTTTAAAATAACAAACATATTATACTTGCCTAGTCTGTGCAGTGGTTTTGCACAGAGCAGCCTGGATCCTCCTCTTCTCAGGACCCTCTTTGCTGCTCCTGGCCCCTTCCTTCATATCAAGTGCCCCCTCAGCCAGCAGCTCTCTATGGGGGCACCCAAGCCGAGTCAGAGCTCTGTGTATCCATTCAGACACAGAGTCCTGACCTGGCCCCGCCCCTCTCTCCCCGGATTGGCTGACTGACTTTGATTGACAGCCGCGTGAGACATTGATGCCGCTGCTGTGTCTCAGCCAATCAGGAGGAGTGTTCCGGAAAGGCTAAGACACTCGTGAACATCGCTGGAGAGATATGGGGCTCAGGTAAGTAATCGGGGGGGGGGGGGGTGCTGGGGAGGCTGCTACACACAGAAGGTGTTCTATCGTAATGCATCAAGATAAAAAACCTTCTGCCTTTACAACCTTTAAACCTTTAAATCTTTTAAACCCAAAACCAAAAATGTAATATATTGTAGCTTACAAATCATTAGTGGTGGTGCATTTTTTTTCTTTTTGTTGTTCCCCCACCCCCTCTATTTTCACCTGGTGATCTGACTATTAGATTAAAATACACTAAAGCCCTGTACACACGATCAGACCTTTGTCCGACCAAAATCACATCCGATTTCCGACAGAATTCCATCGGAGTAAAATAGAACATGTTCTCTATCTAAACTCCGATGGAATTCATCGGAATTTCCGATGGAATTACTCCGATGGGGCATACACTCAGTCGGACTTTTTCCATCGGAAATTCCGATCGTGTGTATGGTTCTTAACAAATTCAAGCCAATTCCCAGCCAACACTTTTTAACCAGTTCCCGACCCCCGCATGTACATATACGTCCACAATATGGCACGTACAGGCACATGGGCGTACACGTACGTCCTTGCCTATTAGCGGGTGGGGGGTCCGATCGGGACCCCCCCCCGCTACATGCGGAGGTCGGGTCCGCTCGGGGAGCGATCCGGGACCACGGCGCGGCTATTTGTTTATAGCCGCTCCGTCGCGATCGCTCCCCGGAGCTGAAGAACGGGGAGAGCCGTATGTAAACACGGCTTCCCCGTGCTTCACTATGGCGGCGCATCGATCGTGTCATCCCCTTTATAGGGAGACACAATCGATGACGTCATTCCTACAGCCACACCCCCCTACAGTTGTAAACACACACTAGGTGCACCCTAACTCCTACAGCGCCACCTGTGGTTAACTCCCAAACTGCAACTGTCATTTTCACAATAAAGAATGCAATTTAAATGCATTTTTTGCTGTGAAAATGACAATGGTCCCAAAAATGTGTCAAAATTGTCCAAAGTGTCCGCCATAATGTCGCAGTCACGAAAAAAATTGCTGATCGCCGCCATTAGTAGTAAAAAAAAAAAAATTTATAAAAATGCAATAAAACTATCCCCTATTTTGTAAACGCTATAAATTTTGCGCAAACCAATCGATAAACGCTTATTGCGATTTTTTTTACTAAAAATAGGTAGAAGAATACGTATCGGCCTAAACTGAGGAAAAAAAATGTTTTTATATATGTTTTTGGGGGATATTTATTACAGCAAAAAGTAAAAAATATTGCATTTTTTTCAAAATTGTCGCTCTATTTTTGTTTATAGCGCAAAAACTAAAAACCGCAGATGTTATCAAATACCACCAAAAGAAAGCTCTATTTGTGGGGAAAAAAGGACGCCAATTTTGTTTGGGAGCCACGTCGCACGACCGCGCAATTGTCTGTTAAAGCGACGCAGTCCCCGAACTGTATAAACACCTTGGGTCTTTAGGCTGCATATTGGTCCGGGGCTTAACTGGTTAAGCAGTTACAGTTTTGTCCTTTTGGGATAAAGGTTTTACATAAAGAAATAAATAAAAAACAGATCCTTATAAGCACCCCTGTCAGTGGTAAATGTTTTTTTGTTTTTTTTATTGGGACAAAAACATCAATTTTTAGGTGTTGGTCTAGATCAGGGATCTTCAAACCATGGCCCTCCAGTTGTTCAGGAACTACAATTCCCATCATGCCTAGTCATGTCTGTGAATGCCAGAGGTTTACAATGCCTCATGGGATGTGTAGTTCCGCAACAGCTGGAGGGCTGTAATTTGAGGATCCCTGGGTCTAGATGGGTAAACAATGTTCTGCTTGTCATACACTTCTTTTTTCTGAACTTGTAAAGTACATGTTTTTGGAGAAGATTTACCTGTGTAAAAAATCAGGGATTATCCAGGCACTACAAAATGTTCATCCAACAGCAGTGGCATTCAAAATACGATTTATGAAATCAGGCCTGCACAGAAAGACCTCCTATATTGTGATTTTGCATGAAAAAGGAGCAACAGTTGCGAAGATGAGGCCTATGCTATTTTTTTTCCTTAATTCACTTTAAGTAGTCACTTGAAAATACACAGTGAACAATGTTCCCTTGTGTGGTGTGTGGCTTATTAAGTAAAGGTTTTAATTAGTCTGTTGTAATGATTAAGATCCAATTCTAAACAAGTCAATAAGAAACAAGTAGAATTCCATCATTAATTTATGCACTTAGAAAAAAAAAATGCTTTCTCAATGTAAGCTAACAAATTAATCCTTCTCTGCAGGAAGCATCTTCATTATTACAAGAGGAAGTACACTGCCAATTCACCAGTTTGAAATTAGCATGATAGTAATTAGGAACTGTCACAAGCAAATAGCCTGGAACTATACTGACTGCATACCATAACATAACATACAAGCTCATAGTATACGGAAGCCAGTCAGCGCCCCACGGAGCAAAACTAACAACTAGGGACCAGATCCACAGCCCCGCAGCGCAACGTAACTTAACAGATTTAAGTTACACTGCCGCAAATTTCCTAAGTTAGGTATCGATCCACAACACACTTACCTGGAAATTTGCGGCGGTGTAACTCAAATCCGTCCGGCGCAAGGCGTTCCTAATCTAATGGGGCGAGTCCCATTTAAATTAGGCGCGCTCCCGCCCCGGACGTACTGCGCATGCTTGTGACGCAAATTTCCCGACGTGCTTTGCGCGACGTGACGTCATTTTTTGATCGGCGCGTAGCGTATTTCCGTATTCCCGTACGGCTTACGCAATCGACGTAAAATTTTAAAATTCGACGCGGTAAGGACGGCCATACTTTACACAGCAGTACGCCTGCTGTGTAAAAGTAGGGCTGCTTTACAAAAGTGTAACTAAGCGACGGGAAACTAACGTAGCGGCGACGTAGCGAACGCGAAAAAGCTTTGAGGATCGACGTAACTCCTCATTAGCATACCCGGCGCGTAATTTCCACGATGAATGCCCCCAGCGGCGGTCGCGGTACTGCATCTTAAGATCCGGCAGTGTAAAACTATTACACCTGCCGGATCTTCTGTCTATCTCTTGGAAACTGATTCTGTGGATCAGTTCCAAAGATAGAAACAGGGATACGCAGGCGGAACAGCAGATCCGCCTGCGTATCTCTTTTGAGGATCTGGCCCTAAATGTATATTTTGCTTGGATAAAGAAGAACGACAGTCAAACACAATTTCTAACAGTACAGTACATAAGTCATAAAGATAGATTCTTACCTGTGTCTGCATTTGTCTTTCAATTCAGTTGCTGATAGAAAAGCTAATAAACAATATGACATTTTGGTTTTCTAGAAATCCAATGGCAGGCTTGTAACGTTTGGATTTCAGCCTGTGCTTCTTAGGATCCCACTATTGTTGTCCTGGACAAGCACATACATGTATGAGCAGAAAGGATGACCCATTCACATAGCTCCCAACTGTCCCTGATTTCGAGGGACTGTCCCTGATTTGGAGCAATGTCCCTCTGTCCCTCATTCTCCTCATTTGTCCCTCATTTTGGTCTGATCTATAAAGTTGTATATAAAATGCACTTTTTATCTATCAAAAAGTGTTTTCCAGCGCTAAACCTTTCATCCAACTTCTAAATTGATGCATTTGTAAATTCCAAACGCCAATATGAAGGAATAGTAGTGGTTAAAAAAAAGCACTCGTGGGTTTAACCAATCTTGTTGTTTTGTGCAAGTCTCCTTTAAGGGGGCGTGACAAGGGGTGTATCCTATGCCTGCATGCTTTTGCTGATAGGTGTCCCTCATTCCCAGCTCAAAAAGTTGGGAGGTATGCATCCATATTCAGTGTAGGTAGATGGCAGACGGGCCTAAATGTGCTGGAGTTTAAAAACTTCAAACTGTTGCATTTATAAAGTGCATTGTGGCACACTACCGCATGCACACTAATGTGCTGAATTTTTCACATTAACTGCATTAAAGGGATTGTAAAGGTTCGTTTTTTATTTTCTAAATAGGTTCCTTTAACATCCCTGGCGGTATGATTATGTCAGATTTTAGGTGCTGAAAGCGGTACCATTATTTTGCATGGAACGTTTGGCGTTTTATATTGTAGACCTGTAATTCTGATGCCGCGTATCGATCATTTTTCTGGATTTAAATAACAACGTTTTTTAAAAATGTCATTTAAAATGATCGTGTGTGGGCGTCACATAATTTTTCGGGTTCTGAAAAACAACAAAAAAAAAAATTCGAACATGCTGCATTTTTTAACAACGTTTTAAACAATGTCGTTTTTCGGGTTGTAAAAAATGATCATGTGTGGGCTTAAACGACGTGAAAAACCCACGCATGCTCAGAAGCAAGTTATGAGACGGGAGCGCACCTTCTGGTAAAACTACCATTTGTAATGGAGTAAGCACATTCATCACGTTGTAACAGACAGAAAAGTGCAAATCGTCTTTTACTAACATGAAATCAGCTAAAGCAGCCCAAAGGGTGGCGCCATCCGAATGGAACTTCCCCTTTATAGTGCCGTCGTACGTGTTGTACGTCACCGCGCTTTGCTAGAGCATTTTTTTGTTAACGATCGTGTGTGGACAACGTCGTTTTAATGATGAAGTTGGAAAAACTTCGCTTTTTTATAGAGGCTGAAAACGTTGTTTTTTACAAGCCGAAAAATGATCGTGTGTACGCGGCATCAGGAATAACTCACTTAAATCTGTCCAAACAAGATTTTAGCGCGACTTCCCCTTTTTTTTATTATGTTTGTTTGTGCTGTATGGCACACTTAAGACGCGGCTGATAACACACTTTTTGCACTATATGTTGGGTCTGCGCAACAATATTTCCTTTTTTCTACTGTCCAAACAAGAGTCTAGTAGACATCCCGGGTGTGATAAAGTTTGTAACACAAAATCATAAATTATAATATGATAAATAACTATAAATAATTATAAAAAATAATAATAAAAAGGAATTAATAATGTAATCAGATCAAAAACACTGAAATTTGCTCAATTGCAGAATTGTCGCTGTCATTACTTTCAGGCCCTGTACACACGACCAGTTTCCTCGGCAGAATTCAGCTTCCGACCGAGTTTCTCGCTGAATTCTACCGAGAAACCCGGCCGTGTGTACACTTTCGGCCGAGGAAGCCGACGAGGAGCTCGGCGAGGAAATAGAGAACATGTTCTCTATTTCCTCGTTGTTCTATGGGAGCTCTCGTCCCGCCGAGCTCCTCGGCGGCTTCAGTGCTGAACTGGCCGAGGAACTCGATGTGTTTGGCACGTCGAGTTCCTCGGCCGTGTGTACGAGGCCTCAGTGTCTGAAGACGAATTTCCCCACAAATCGATATCGCTCAATTCTGCAAGTGATTCTAATTAATTATCGCTGTTTTCTAGCTGCTCTAAAACCACTTTTGACATAAAGGGACACTTTTTGGTTGCTATGGACAATCTCAAGTTTCCAGGCAGAAAAACAGTCTTTATTATATACAAGTGCATGTTGGACACTGGGCAGACCACTAGGGACAAAGGGGATGTGTAATTATTTTATACGGTATGTTTTTACTTTTTTGAATTTGGTGCCGATCTCCCCCCCGCGTGCATCGCAACGTCGCAGGGAACGGAGCTCGGCGGCACACAGGCACTGTGTGAATCGAGCAAGGAGACAGCTCGCTCACACAGCGGGGAGCCAGAATAACGCTAGGCAGGTTAAGCTAGTGCATTGTTGGTTCACTTACCTTTTCCTTCGATTTCCCTTCTGAATGTTTTTTTTTCTTTGTCTGAATTTCTCACTTGCTGTTCCTCCTCAGTAAGCTTGCCCCCATCATCCGAGTTGTTCTGGCTGGGTGTTAGTCAGCCAGAACAGCTTACTGAGGAGAAATTCAGACAAAGAAAACAAAAAAAAAAAAAACATTTAGAAGGGAAATCTAAGGAACAGGTAAGTGAACCAACAATGCAACAATGCACTAGCTTAAAGAAACCTATTAAGAAAAAAAAAAAAAACGTTACAACCCCTTTAAAGCAGTTCATGTTAAAGGCATGTTCCTTTTTTCAGTGCATTGCACTATAACACATCTATCTGTGCGTTGCATGTCTCCAATTCGTGCACTGGGTGTGCTGTATGGCACATGACTCGCGGTGCATTGGGTGCCTTTTAACCACATAAGGACCAGAAGAATTGTCCCCCTTAAAGCGCCGCGGACCTGCCATGAATATTACTTTTGAAGTGTTACAGACCATGCCATCTTAAATTCTTTTGGGATAACCATGTGTGAGTGATAGATGGTAATCATATGCCTCTGTTTTTTACTCTGTCCCTGGTTCTTCCTAAGGTAAATAGCTCCCAAAGGCATAATATGACCTCCTAGCAGTGCTCAGGAGTGCACTTCCAGGTTGAGACACTGTTAAAGGGGTTGAAAAGGTTTGTTTTTTATTTTCTAAATAGGTTCCTTTAAGCTATTGCAGTGTTGATTCACTTACCTTTTCCTCAGATTTCCCTTCTAAATGTCTTTTTACTTTGAATTTCTCACTTCCTGTTTCTCCTCAGTAAGCTTGCCCCCGTCATCCATGGGGGGTTAGTCAGCCAGAACAGGTTACTGAGGAGGAACAGGAAGTGAGAAATTCAGACAAATAAAACAAAGAAAAAAAAAACATTTAGAAGGGAAATGGAAGGAAAAGGTATGGTGAACCAACAATGCACTAGCTTAAAGGAACCTATTTAGAAAATAAAAAACAAACCTTTACAACCCCTTTATGTAAACTAAGAGCCAACGCAGATGAGAAGGCTCATGTGACAGCCTGTCAAGGATATCATTTGATATGGTAGGAGGACTGAAATGGAATAGCTGCAGTGTCACAAATGGGAGGGCAAGTCAAGCAGACAGATGGTGGGCCTAATTGAAATCATTCTGTAAATTTTCAGAGTCAATTACTGTTCCGTGTCTTTACAATTATAGTGTTATTTTCAAGCCTGTTAAACATGTACAGTAAAGCCCCGTACACACGGTCGGACCTTTGTCTGACCAAAATCACATCGGAATTCCAATGGAATTTCAATCGGAGTAAAAGAGAACATGTTCTCTATCTAAACTCTGATGTAATTCCTCAGAATTTCCGATGGAAATAATCCGATAGGACATACACACGGTCGGAATTTCCGATCGAAAAAGTCCGTCTGACTTTTTCCATCGGAAATTCCGATCGTGTATACTGGGCATTATTCATTTTTTATTCAGAACTTTGCCGCAGATTAGCTATAAATACATTCTAGTAGCAAAAGCATAAACGACATATGATGCAGGCAGTCGTTCGCATTAACAAAGCATTTTTTTTTTTTTGTTTTTTTTAGTCCCCCCTGCTGTAATTTTTTTTTGTCAGACCAATCTGTACAGCAAAAGTGAAAGTTAGCGGGTTAAGACAAATTGTCAGGGGTCGACTTTCACTCATTAAGTTAAAATTTTATCCCAAAAGGAACTGTAACTGCTTAAAAAAGTGTCAGCTGAATTTGTGCTTTAAAGGAGTTGTAAAGGTAAAAAAAAAAATTCTAAATAGCTTCCTTTACCTTAGTGCAGTCCTCATTCACTTGCCTCATCCTTCAATTTTGCTTAGCATGTTGGCCAATATCCAACCTGGCCAGTAGACATTTGCCCTGACTGAAGTTTTGTCAGATTAAACAATTTACAATGTAACCTGGGCATGTTTTCTGAACAGTAACCTTCACACAATGTCAAATTAAAGCTAGGTAATAACCATTGCAGTATATGTTAAGTATGGATTATCTTGTGTTATGTTGGCCATCGACGGTTTGAATCCCACTGAACCGGCCAAGATTCGAACCATGCATGGACAGGGCAATTATCTATCAACTTGGGTACAACCAGTCTTCCGTATTTTACTTGTGATTATTGCTAGTGGCTGGTATAGCCACTAGCAATAATCACTGTCATCTTCAGAAGGGGAAGGCTTCCTTCCACCCTCCCACCAGTAGAAGACAGTAGAAGACAATTGCTGGGCAGGAGGGATACTCCTGTCAACACTGTCTGGGTTGATATGGGAATTGAGCAAATTTCTTTCCTGCAACCCATGATTGGAGAAAAGAAATTCATACCGTGTATGGTCTGCCTTATGCCGCGTACACACGATCGTTTTTTCCGGTCGGAAATTTCCGATGGAAAAAGTCTGACTGACTTTTTCCATCGGAAATTCCGACCGTGTGTGCCCCATCTGACTTTTTTCCAAGGAATTCCATCGGAGTTTAGAAATAGAACATGTTCTATTTTACGCCGATGGAATTCAGTCGGAATTACGATGTGCATTTGGTCGGGCAGAAGCCTGATCGTGTGTACGAGGCATTAGAGTGCATAAGTTCTTCTACAGTCACATACTGGTATTGAATACTGCATGCTCATTCTGCTTTTGAGGAGATTGCTTGACTCTGTTTACATTTCGAACCAATTCACTTCTGAATAGCAAAGAACAGTCACATAATATTTAGAAGTGTGCCATATCAATTTATACACGGTGTAAAAAATGTAACAGAAACCGTAGATGGCCCTTCAACTATTTAGGAGTAACCATGTTTTTTTCAATGTTGCATTAACATGAGCAATTCACCTTAATCAAAATTACAGTTGTCATTGCTTCATGTAAGTGAAATATTATACAGATCTGGGTTATTGCAATATCTAGACCTACTTTTTACTATGCTGGGTATAAAAGGATAACATATATTACACGTTGATATTAAAGTGTATTTTCAGCCAAAACATTTTCAAGTTTTGAATAGTGTAGGAAAAAGATTGAATGCATGTCATGTTTTTATGCCCATCTTTATTCACGTTGGGGAGATTCGCTCTTCATGTTTGCCCTTGTATCCATTGTAACTAGGACATAAAATTATGGAGAATCCAAAATTTGTGACAAGGTGTGGTGAGACAGTCTATACAGAGGCGTATCTAGTCAAAATGGCGCCTATGGCAAGCACTGAAACTGCACCCTTGTCAAAACATTCAAAACCCATCTTTCAGATAACCGTTACCTTAAAGGGTCACTAAAGGAATTTTTTTTTTAGCTAATTAGCTTCCTTTACCTTACTGCAGTGCTGGTTTCATGTCCTCATTGTTCGTTTTTGCTTTGAAGTAGCTGTAATTCTGCTGTGATCTCCACACTTCCTGGTTGCCTGTTTCCTTATAACCATGGTACTGGGAGATTTTCACGGTGGTCTAAGCTGTCATTAATGTGTGTCTAAAACTCCTCAGAACCAATCAGATTCATTTTAAAAACAAAACACTGCCCTGGATTTGTTGTTTTTGTTCTGTGAGTCTTCCCGACTCACCTCTCACCCGGAACTTCATGTATGTACCTTTAAAACCGAACGTGAAACTAGAGGCACATTATATGATAGATTCAATTCAATTTTTAATCATTTTTAAAAGGAACCAGTTAACTTTTATGTCTCTATACCCTGTTAACAGTCATTTCAGCAAAAAAAAAATTCCTTTAGTGACCCTTTAACAAAAAAAAACAGCTAACAATGGCCCGCGGGCACACACTGATACAAAAATCACTGATGATGCCAACACACTGGCACACCTCACAGTCATCAAAAAACATTGGTGCACACAGTAACTCATACAAAATCAATGACACACTAACACACAATCAAGGGACAGGGAGGGACACCAGGGACAGGGAGGGACACTGGGGACAGACAGAGAAGGACCCAGTGTGACGAGGACAGAGAGGGACGCCGGGGACAGAGGGGGATGCAGTGTGACAAGGACAGGGAGGGACGCAGTGTGACAAGGACAGAGAGGGACGCAGTGTGACAAGGACAGAGAGGGAAGCAGTGTGACAAGGACAGAGAGGGAAGCAGTGTGACAAGGACAGAGAGGGATGCAGAGTGACAAGGACTGAGAGGGACGCAGTGTGACAAGGACTGAGAGGGACGCAGTGTGACAAGGACAGAGAGGGACGCAGTGTGACAAGGACAGAGAGGGACGCAGTGTGACAAGGACAGAGAGTGAAGCAGTGTCACAAGTACAGAGAGGGATGCAGAGTGACAAGGACTGAGAGGGACGCAGTGTGACAAGGACAGAGAGGGACGCAGTGTGACAAGGACAGAGAGGGATGCTGGGGACAGATGGAGGGACCGAGAGGTGGCCGCAGGACGGGTTTTTTTTTTTGTGCGGGGCAACTTTTTTGTCGCCCCCCTGCCATGGCACCCATGGCACTTGTCATGGCTGCCATACCCTAGATACGCCACTGAGTCTATAAGTTTCCCTTTGCTTTGGAGAGATGTCCACTTCATTCTGCAGTGTTGTTGGAATTGGAAGTGAAGGGAAACCTTCAACAAAGCCAGGCAACAGTTCTAAACTTTTTATACAATATGATATTGTGAGGTACTACAAATAATATTTTAATCCATAGCCACAACTTTATTTTGTAGTTATGGTTTACATAAGGAATGGATGTAAGGTTTTTATGGCTACTTGTTCCTCCACTGGATGGGGTCACCTTCTGTATTTGTTTTGGTGGCCACTGTCTTTAGGACTAATGCCTTGTACACACTATCGGAATTTCCGATGGAAAAAGTCAGACAGACTTTTTCCATTGGATATTCCGATCGTGTGTAGCCCCATCAGAGTTTTTTCGTCGAAAATTCCGATGCATTCCGTCAGGCCCCGTACACACGACCAGTTTCCTCGGCAGAATACAGCTTCCGACCGAGTTTCTGGCTGAATTCTGCCGAGAAACCCGGCCGTGTGTACACTTTCGGCCGAGGAAGCCGACGAGGAGCTCGACGAGGAAATAGAGAACATGTTCTCTATTTCCTCATTGTTCTATGGGAGCTCTCGGCCCGCCGAGCTCCTCGGCGGCTTCAGGGCTGAACTGGCCGAGGAACTCGATGTGTTTGGCACGTCGAGTTCCTCGGCCGTGTGTACGGGGCCTCAGAGTTTAGATATAGAACATGTTACATTTTTTTTTCAGATGTAATTCTGATGTAATTCCGATGAGATTTGGCCGGGCAAAAGCCTGATTGTGTGTACGCGACATCAAAGTAATCGGAAATCTAAAATGTAACAGATGTCACTGGAATATGGGATGAAAGGAAATCTTCCGATGGGTACACCTGTTACAATGACAACAGTGACAATGGAAAATATTTTCATTCATTTCTTTGTGTCTCAGGAGGGGGACATTTTCCCAATAGGTAACAGATATTAACCACTTAAGCCCTGGACCATTTTGCAGCTAAAGGATCCATAGATACGCAGCGTAATTGCTAAGTAGCGCCAGCGTATCGACTTTCTGTATTCAGAAAGCTCGATACGCCGACTGTAGCCTAAGATACCACTGGCATAAGGCTCTTATGCCGTCGTATCTTAGGCTGCATTCTGACGCTGGCCGCTAGGTGGCGTTCCCGTAGTTGTCAGCGTAGAGTATGCAAATTGCATACTCACGCCGATTGACAAACGTACGCGCGCGCCCGTCGTTTGTGTTCGTCGCTTTCGTCGTAAGGCTGCTCCTGCTATTAGGAGGCACAGCCAATGGTAAGTATACACGTCGTTCCCACGTCGCGATTTTCGAAATTTACGTTGTTTGCGTAAGTGAATCGTGAATGACGCTGGACGCCATTTACGTTCACGTCAAAGCAAATGACGTCCTTGCGACGTCGGGAAATTTTCCTGAAGGAGCATGCGCAGTACGTTCGGCGCGGGAACGCGCCTAATTTAAATGATCCACGCCCCCTACGGGATCATTTAAATTACGCCCCCTTCTGCCGGCCCCTTTTACGAAACGCCGCTGCAAATTACGGTGCAAATGCTCCGTGAATGAAGCGTAGCTCCAGTAATTTACGGAGGCGTAGCGTAAAAACGGTACGTTGCGCCGCCGTAGCAGTGCGCTCCCATACCTGAATCTACCCCACAGTTTACTGTGAAAATTACACTGGCAGTGAAGGGGTTAACCACTAGGTGGCGCTGTAGGGGTTAAGTGTTCCCTGCATAGTGTTTCTTACTGTAGGGGGATGGGCTCTGTGTCACATGACACTGATCTCCGCTCCGAGTACACGGAGCCGAGATCAGTGTCATTGTCACTAGTCAGAGCTCTATACCTCTGTGAGACGATCACGGGGATCCCCACGGGGATCGAGTCCGCGGGACCCACGATCCGACTTACGTGGATGGCGGACAGGCATTTAAAGGGGACGTACAGGTACGTGACTATGCCTGTCCGTGCCATTCTGCCGACGTATATGTGCAGGAGGCGGTCCTTAAGCGGTTAATACAAACTTGATGTATTTAATTATTTAAAGCGGAGGTTCACCCTAAAAAACTACTTTCTACCATGCCATGCAGCATACTAGCGTCAGCTACAGTATGCCTTTATTTATTTTTTTTGCGCTGTACTCACTGTGTTATCCAATAGTTTCGTTTTAGACACCCGCGGGGAATAGGCGTTCCTATCAAGAGGGGAACATGATTGACGGCCAGGTATGGCGCGTCACGCTTGCCAAAAATAGCCGGAGTAGGTCTCGGCTTTTCACGGCACTATACGGCGCCTGCGCACAGACTAGGAGCTGACTGCGCAGGCGCCATGAAGAGCCAAGTCCTATTTCGGCTATTTCCGGGAAGCGTGACGCGCCACAGCTGGCCGTCAATCACGTTCCCCTCTTGATAGGAACGCCTACTCCCCGAGGGAGTCTGAAACGGATTACACAGTGAGTACAGCGGAAAAAAATAAAATAAATGCATACTGTAGCTGACGCTAGTATGCTGCATGGCATGATAGACAAAAACATTTTTTTTTTTAGGGTGAACCCCCGCTTTAAAGAGAAAAAATAAAAAAATCAGTTTTGGATAGATACCCTATTATCTCTTTAGATGCAATAAATGAATTGTGCCGAATATCTTGCTGCCTGCATGGTTGAATACCTAGCATTCTGTTTCTTTTCCATTTTTATGTTGCCTATTTCGAATCATTTACTTCTCATGCTATTTTGAGCATCTTACCTTGCCAACATACAGCGGGTCTGTTCCTGTATACTCTTCCAGAACAAAGAACTGGTTCCATACCCAGCTTCTTTTCAGTCGGTGATGGGGAAACGGCTTGTTCTCAGATTTTTCATCCTTTTGTTTCATCAGTTGACTTGAAATTCCAAATCCAGCTGCAAAGTCCAGCAGCACCATGTAGTAGATATACAACCCTTGCTGGGCACAGTTCTTTAAATGTTGCATGTTTAAAAAATTATTTTTTAAATTATTTATAAAAAAAAAAAAAGAAGAAGAGTAATCCTTGGTGTAAAATAAATAGAAGAAGTAGTAAAAAGATCTTAGATCTTGATTTAGTCTTTGATAGTCGTCTTAACAGCAGATTCCTACACAGTTGAGAAAAGAACAGAAAGTTAATGTGGTATTTTCAGTTGGAATGATAATATTTTCTGCTACAAAATGTAGAGACTTTTGCAAGGGCAGCGTGATATTAAAATATGAACAGTGTGTTTAGGAACAAAGGGATCTCTTATCTTCTTATATACAACAAAGTATCTATGGACGCAGACACATTGGGGGTTGTAGTTAGTGGGGAGGGTTACTTCACTTTGGCTACTTTGATTACAACAGGGTTCCATTGTATTATTGATTTGCTGTAGTTAACAGCACGCTCTCAAAAATACAGTATTTATGATCTGGGAAGCCTTTTGAAACTGCTGAATATAAGCATTGCCTTCCAGAAAATAGAATACCTACCAAGCAATTTCCAAGGACAGATGCTTTTTTTTTTTTCTTTTTTCTAAATATATATTTGTTGCCACACAGTTGCACACAACAGTTTTTTTTTTTTTTTTTTAGGTGGAACTGTATCATCTCTGACCTTAATTATTATTTTATACAGGCTGGGGCATTCAATTGTCGTGGTTCTTTTGCACTTTCATAGAAAAGCATAGAGGTGCTGCTAATGTGACATAGACAAAGATTTCAATGGTCAGTTAATCATTATGTGATCCACATGGGAGATTGGGGGTTTGATAGTCACATGCCATTGTGTGATATGTGTGGCGGTCAGACGAACAGATTGTCTTTCTTCAAGCTGAACGCTCAGTTTAGGTAAAGGAATGTCCACATCCAGTGGAGGGAGCTTTCTCATCAGTCAAGTGGCTTTTGTTGTCATCAAGTCAGATTAGCTGGTGACCTCACTCTGTGCTATTGAGCACAAAAAAACTTTCTCTTTCACAGTTTTGTGGGGCTTAATGAGGTGGCATTGCACTCAAGTTACTCTGTCAAAACACTCAGAACATCTTTTATAACATTAGGGCTCAAGCTGCTCTGTTTAAAGACCCTCTTCCTCGATTTGCCTTTCTCTCTTATCCTCTTTCCATCTGGCTCCCATAGGCAATTACAGCACCGTTTATTTGTGATTTGGAAAATCTATGACAATACATTTTGTAGCAGCTTTCTATCCTAAATTTATGGTAGCTAGTGAACAGCTGCATGTCTCCAACAAAACATCATGTATACAATTTTATTTTCCCTTCAATCCTTAAGCATTCAACACAGCTATAAAAACAGAGCATACAAAAGTACGTAAGTAGGTAAAGCTTTAGTTTTTCGATGAAAAGAACCAACACCAGACATCAAAATGGGAGTGTTACTAACTACAAAATTATATATAAACGATATGTTAAAATTACTAATGAAATAAAAACCTAAATCATCTATCCATCAACATACCTTCTCCATGTTTAATCTGTAGATTTACTAAAGGAACAAAGATTGTTCACTTACAAAGTGTATTTTGACATTGCAAAGTGAATGCCCCTTTTATTTTAGTGAGTGAGGTAAAACTGCATGTACCTCAATATTGTAAAAGCTCGCTGTCCTGTAGTTCATGCAAAGCTGCCTACATACAGTTTGCAACCCTTGACATAGTTCTTGCTTTTTGTTTTCCTGTCAGATTTATATACCAAACTAGTGTTGATCCACTGTAGTCTTTAGCCTCGTACACACGATCGGTTATCCTGCCAGGAAAACTGCCAAGAGAGTTTGTGGCCTTGAAAACCGTCCGTGTGTATGCTTCCTCGCAGTTTCCCTGACAGGAAAACTGCTGGGAATCCCGGCAGTAAAATAGAGAACCTGCTCTCTATTTTCCCGGCGGTTTTAAACCCGGCAGTTTTCCTATGGGGAAACACTTAGGTAGATTCAGAAAGAGTTAGGCCGGCTTATCTACAGATAAGCTGACCTAACTCTGAATCTGCACCGACCTATGTTTAAGTGTATTCTCTAACAGAGATACACTTAAACATATCTAAGATAGGACGGCTTGCGCCGTCCTATCTTAGATTGCAATGTTTTGGCTGACCGCTAGGTGGCGCTTCCATTGCGGCCGGCGTAGATTATGTAAATGAGCTTGTACGCCGATTCACAAACGTACGCGCGGCCGCCGCAGTCAAATTACGTCGTTTCCGTAAGAGATAGGCCGCCCAAAGTTAGAGCTATGCTCTAGTGGACTAGTAATGTTAAGTATGGCCGCCGTTCCCGCCACGAAATTCGAAATTTTTACATCGTTTGCGTAAGTCGTCCGCGAATCGGGATTTACGTCGTTTACGTCCACATCGAAATCAATAGGCCCGTACGGCGTACTTAGCCGCAATGCGCACTGGGAAATGTAGTCGGCCGGCGCATGCGCAGTGTAAAAAAAGTCAAAAACGGGAGGTCAAGCCTCATTTCCATACAACACGCCCCCCTCCAAGTCATTTGAATTAGGCGCCCCTACGCCCGCTCGTTTGAGGCTACGCCGCCGTAGATTAGCAGGTAAAAAGATTGAGAATCAATACTAGCCTAGCTAATTTACGGCGGTGTAGCCTAAACAGGCTAGGCTATGCCGCCCTAAAGTTAAGCCCTTCTACCTGAATCTACCTAACAGTGAGGCCTCGTACACACGACCGAGGAACTCGACGGGCGAAACACATCGTTTTGCTCGTCGAGTTCCTTGTGAAGCCGTCGAGAAACTCGACAAGCCAATTTTCTCCATTCCCGTCAAGGAAATAGAGAACATGCTTTCTTTTTGGCTCGTCGAGTTTCTCGACAGTTTCCTCGACGAAAATGTACACACGACCGGTTTCCACAGCCAAAAAATATCTCCCAGCAAGGTTCTTGCTTGTTTTTGATGAATCCTGGTCGTGTGTACGAGGACTGAGGGAGCATACACACGGCCAGGATTCCCTGCCAAAGCTCTCCCTGCAGTTTTCCCGACGGGAAACCCCAGCCCTGTGTACACAGGGAAAGTTACAGAGCAGGTTCTCGGTTTTCCCATCGGGATTCCCGGCTGACTTTATACCGCCCGGAATCCCGGTCGTGTGTATAGGGCTTTAGTTAAACAAGCAGATGTACTATGATAAGCTGATATTGCCATAATAAAATAATAAAAAAAAAAAATTAAAATCATTTTTTTTACATTTCCCTTGCTCATGATTGGGCACTCAGAGACACATTCACCTTGCTAAATGAACAGCCTCTAACCCATTATTAAATAACGCTAATGGCTCCATTGATATTTTCTGGCGTTTAAACATAAAAATTATGTTACAGCATTTAAAAATTACAGGCAGCACAGTAGCTAAGTGGTTTAGCACTTTTGCCTGGCAGCACTGGGGTCCCCAGTTTGAATCCCAACCATGACACTACTGTACCTCCCACACTTCAAAGACATGCTGGTAGGTTAATGAATCCTGTCTAATTTGGCCCTAATATGTGTATGTATGTTAGTTAGGGACCTTAGATTGTAAGATCTTTGAGGGTAGGGAGTGAAGTGAATGTGTGATATATATTTGAAGCGATGTGTAAATTGATGGCACTATATCAGTACATGTGATAATAATTATGTTTTGTTAGGCAATGCTTATAACAGATGATATGCCCTTCAGCATCTGTGGGTGCTTCAAGAGGAGAGTTGAGAAAAATGCACATCCATCTTAAGATATTGGTGCCCAGTGTTGAGTTCTTGCACATCAATGGTGGCTTTGGAGGTGGAAGAGTTAGACCCCTTTCACACTGGGGCGCTTGTCAGGCATTTTAACACTAAAACTAGCACCTGTAAAGCACCTGAAAAGCCCTTCACGCCCCAGTGTGAAAGTAGCCTTAATGCAAAGGACATATATACAACATACCAGCCTCTCCATAAGTTGCAACCCCATTTTGGGTCCTTTGGCCCCTTGCTAGTTCAACACAGCACATTATGGCCCAGATTCACAAAAGAGATACGACGGCGTATCTCCTGATACGCTGTCGTATCTCTGTTTTAGGGTCTTCTTAACTATGCGACTGATTCATAGAATCAGTTACGCATAGTTAGCCCTAAGATCCGACAGGTGTAATTGTTTTACACTGTCGGATCTTAGGATGCAATACCGCGGCCGCTGCTGGGGGGATTTTGTGTCGTAAACCAGCGTCGGGTATGCAAATTAGTAGTTACAGCGATCCACAATGGTTTTTCGCGTTCGCTACGTCGCTGCTAGTCTAGTTTCCCGTCACAAAGTTAGTCGTCGTTTTTGGTGCCCTAACTTTACACAGCACACGTTTGTGCTGTATAAAGTATGGCCGTCGTTCCCGCGACAAAATTTAAAATGTTTTCCTTCTTGCGTAAGACGTCCAGGAATACGGAAGTCCAGGAATACGTCGCTGTTCGAAAAAATGACGTCACTTCGCGCAAAGCACGGCGGGAAATTCAAAAGGGAGCATGCGCAGTAGGTCCGGCGTGGGAGCGCGCCTAATTTAAATGGCACACGCCCCTTTGAATTACGCGGCCTTACACCGGCCAAAGTTTTCTCGCAAGTGCTTTGTGAATCAGGCACTTGCGATGAAAACTTGCGGCGGTATAACGTATCTACGATACGTTACGCCGCTGCGATTCTACGTGAATCTGGCCCTATATGCTTACAAATAGACAAACATGTTCGGAATTTGTATTAAAATTTTTCTACGTTCTCTGTTAGCAAAAAACAATTCTAATCCTTCTTTTTTAATGCTTTCATTCAAATGGACCCCATTACTCTTTCACAGCATCCAAGTATAACGTGGCAAAGTTCAACTGAAAGGATGCTTGGACATTTTCACCATTATGTTCATACAAATGAAGCAGTGTTGGACAACATATAATAGCACAGAACTTGGCTTTCAGTGCAGTGACTTTAAAAATGACCTACTGCATGGAGCTATTCCTTTGATTTAAATGGGCAATCAAGTTATTTGCATGTCACAGTGCTGGGACGGGGAATGCATTTTACTATGAATCTTATCTATTAAGGACCTCTTGTACAGTTCAGCTAGTGAATTCCCACCCACACGCTGAGTCTTCCTCATACATAGACCTATTGTGGCTGCAGCTCCAAGAGCCCATTCATAACCCCCATGTGTCTGAACTGTGTGTTTTATATCAGTGAAGCAGGAAGAGTGCTATAAACAGTAGCCTCCAATTCTAGATCTCTAGTAATCCTAATTGATTCAAACAGGTAATGTTTACCTTATAATATACTCCTAAAACCAGCTTCCACTCCTGACTGTTTTCATGTGTTCCTCTATATGCTACATTATTTTTATGGACTTACATTGTAAACTTTTTTTTAATTTAATAAGTGCAAATTTAGCTGGCAACTGATTTAATCCACATAATATATTGTTCTACTTCTTCCCTATTGATCAATTTGTGGTGCCTTACAAGAACATAAATGTGTACATTACGATATACTTTTTTTAAAGTGATTCTAAAGTAAAAAAAAAAAAAAATTGTTTAAAAATAACAAACATGTTATACTTACCTGCTCTGTGCAGAGCTTTTGCACAGAGCAGCCCAGATCCTACTCTTCTGGGGTCCCCTGCCGGTGTGTATGGCCCCTCCCTCCTGCTGAGTGCCCACGGCAAGCAGCTTGCTCTGGGGGCACTCGAGCCGCTGCTCTGGGTGTCCATTCAGACACAGAGCCATGGTGCGGCCCCGCCCCCTCTCTCTTCTCACTGGCTCACTGACTTTTATTAACAACAATGGGAGCCAATTGGGCCCGCTGCTGTCTCAGACAATCAGGAGGCTGAGTCCTACATAGCCGAGTCTTTTGTGCAACATCACTGGATCGAGATGGGCTCAGGTAAGTATTTGGGGAGATAAGGGGGGCTGCTGCAATACACACGTTTTTTTTATCTTAATGCATAATGCATTGACATTAAAAACCTGCTACCTTTAGAAACACTTTAGTGTGTATGTCAGGGCAGGAAAAAAATACACATTACATCCATGCAATACATTCTGCAATGTTTTTCATGGTGCCTCTGCTGCACTGAAAGCCAAAGCAGTGGGTTTGATTTACTAAAACTGGAGAATGCAAAATATGGTGCAGCTGTGCATGGTAGCCAATCAGCATCAGCATCCAACTTCAGCTTGTTCAAAGCTTTGAACCTTTAGCCCTGGTTCACACTGGGCTGCGGGAGTGAAGCCGTGCAAGTTCAGCTGAACTCGCACGATTTCACTCCCGCCGGCAGTCCCGATTTCAGCCGCGATTTAAGAGACATCTGTGCATATAAATCGCGCCCCGAAATCGCAAAAAGTAGTACAGGAACTACTTTTTTAAATCAGTGCAGCGCCGCACCAATTAGGGCAGTGTCATTGACGACAATTGGCGGCAAATGCCGCCGATTTGAGATGTGATTTCACATGTGAAATCGCATCTCAAATCGAAGGAAATCGTACCCAGTGTGAACCTGGGCGGAAGCCGATTTTGCACTCTACAGTTTTAGTAAATCAACACCATAGTTATCAGCCTTGTCCAATTACCTTTGTGGACTACAGATCACTCTCCCCTATTTGATGAAAATGTATAAAGAGAGAAAGACTTCTGTAGTTAAAAATCTGAAGTTAAAATATAACCTAGAATGACAGTGCTGCTTCTCCACTGATACAGTGCAGTGAGTAAGTGTCGCCATCCTAGGGGCAATTTTCCTTATAATGTTTCACAAAAACAGTTTGCAAATAAAATTCGGAAAATGTCTGTTATACAATCCAACCAGGTGAAACAGTGAGATTGCATTGGTTTTGCATGGCAGATAGCTGACATAAGCAATGGTGGCACATAGTAGTTGAATGTTCACATTGCCTAGTAAAGCTGTGTTCACTAAACGTATCCATTCACGTGCAAAGGAGAATCTTGTTTCATTATTTAAGATTCCCCTGCACATGAATGGGATAATTGAACATACTCTTCCTTTAGTAAATCATCTACACAGAGATAATTCATGAAATCAATATCAAATTACACTGTTCTAGTTACATGTAATTAACAAGGAATAATTAACTGGTTGGTTGTGTTGGTTGCATTTGGAAAAAAAAGTCACACTTAAGTAAATCCAATGCACATCTAATAAAAGATGACAGGCAATACCACAGGCGTTATACATTTTCCTGGGCTCATTGTTATTCACTTAAAGACAATGAAGTGATTTTCCGGACAAGATCTAAAAAAAACCCCCTCAAAACTTGCTTTTGTTGTGCAAATTTGGCTAGTGGATATGGGTAATAATGGTGTGGATTCGTTTATTGTACGATGTTTTAAAAAACTGAAAACATGTTCTGGTGTTCATTGAACCCTTGACCTTATCTGGGGTGCTGAATAGAACAAATTATTCCTCCCAACACAATGTGGTGTTTATAGTAAACCAGTGGGTGTTGAGGTCTGTGCCCTGCACCTGTCTATTTCCTCATAGGGATTGCTTTAAAAAAATTAGAGAAACAAAAAAAAATTGCACTTTTTAAGAGTCTGTTTTTCAACATCCATAGTTTGATATACACCACAGAAAAATTAATGTAATTATAACAAATTAATTAATTAATTATAACAAATAACAAATAATAATAATAAAAATTAATCAATAATGTAATCAAATCAAAAACACTGAAATTTGCTCAGTTGCAGAATTGTCGCTGTCATTACTTTTAGTGTCTGAAGACGAATTTCCCCACAAATCGCTATCGCTCAATTCTGCAAGTGATTCTGATTTATTATCGCTGTTTTCTAGCTGGTCTAAAACCACTTTTGACATAAAGGGACACTTTTGGTTGCTATGGACAATCTTTATTATATAAAAGTGCATGCAGGACACTGGGCAAACCACTAGGGACAAGGGGGATGTGTAATTATTTTATACAGTACTGCAATCTGTAATGCCTCATTTCCACTGAGCGGATCGGTTCGGGTCGCTTAGAATGGAACAGGTTAGAATGGTCCGGTCTATTCTGCAGAGCATTTCCACTGCAAATCGAACCATCCGGGACCATGCAAGGTTTAGAAAAAAAGCCTAGCACGTCCACCAATCAGTGAGATGTATTTGTAGGTCCGCCCTAATGGAACCGTTCCATTCTCTATGGCCCCACATCTGAAGCAGGACCCAGAATGGTCCGGTACGGGTCGCTTTTATGGCATGCTTTCATAATGGAAACACCCAAAAAAGCGTACCGTACCGAACTGTACCGAACCGATCCGCTCAGTGGAAACGAGGCATAAGATTACAGAATATTGTATGTATTGTGTGTTTTTACTTTTTTGAATTTGAGGCGGAACTCCGCCCCTGTGCGTTGCAACGTAGCTCGGCGGCACTCGGGCACTGTGTGAATCGAGCGAGGAGACAGCTCGATCACTCAGCGGGGAGACATTACAGGATCCAGGGGACAAGGTAAGTAACTTGCCTGGAGCCTGCAATGCGATCCCGAGTCTGGCTCAGAGATGCTGCTAATGGTACTGGAATTCCACCCCAAGCCTGACTCGGAAATACCGCTAGGCAGGTTGTGGATTTCCTCTTGCTTTCTGTCTCAGTAACAATGATCACCAGTACAAATAGAGAAAGCAAATTTCACAAACAAAAACACAGAGAGAAATGTAAACTTTCCAGAGACTCTAACTTATCCTCCACTATAAAGAGCTAAAACATTTTGCCTTTACATACATTTTAAGAAGTATACTGTTATAGTGGAAAAAAATATTGAGTACTGCAATAAAAATGTAATGCTATACTCAACATATGTGTTCTTGATCTTAGCTACACTACTTAAGAACCAATGACCTGGCACAAACTTGTCTGAACAGCCTGAACGCCTTAGCCGCATGTTTGTACCAGATCATTGAATTACTAATTCTGTCTTTGTTCAACCTTTTTACCCTGAAGGAACCCAGGTCTCAAGGAACCCCTGTTCTACCAACAAAATATTTTTTTTGTAATAATCTTAAAATTAGAACAAAACAATAGCTAGAATACGAATGTAGATGTTACAAATTGTAGTGTCCAGTCTCTATAAAATGATAGTTGCCGACCTAAATGTATGGCTACTAGCGGAAGGCTCCCCTTACACTGGGGATCGGTGGGAGGAAGCATGCTTCTGAGGCCTCGTACACACAACCGAGAAACTCGATGGGCGAATCACATCGTTTTCCTCGTCGAGTTCCCTGTTAGGCTTTTAGAGGAACTCGACAAGCTTGCTTTGCGTACACACAGTCAAGACAAAATCTCCTCGTTCTAAAACGCGGTGACGTACAACACATACAACGGCAGGTGAAGTTCAATTCCACTGGCTAAACCCTTGGGGCTGGTTTTGCTATTCTCATGTTACTGCGTGTTAAGTAAAAGTTTGTTAAGAGACGATTTGCACTTTTCAGTCTGTTACAGCTTGAAAAATGTGTTATCTCCATTACAAATGCTACTTTTACTCCCGTCTCATACTTTATTCTGAGCAAGCGCGGGTTTCTTAGCATACAGACGTTCGAGTTTCTCGTCGAAAACCAGCCCGTCGAGGAACTTGACGAGCCAATTTGAGACTCCCATCGAGGAAATAGAGAACATGCTCTCTTTTTGGCTCGTCGAGTTTCTCGACAGTTTCCTTAACGAAAATGTACACACGACCGGTTTCCTCGGCAACAAATATCTCCCAGCAAGTTTCTTGCTGGTTTTTGCCGAGAAACTCGGTCGTGTGTACAATTCAAAGGAAAGAATGCCCCAATACAGTCAACTACAAAATAATTGGTGTCAGTGGTTACTTATGTAGGAGGAAAAGCTTCACTGGTCCCATGCCACTGGATCTGATGAGTGATGTCAGCTCTACCAACCTCTGGAGAAGTTCCAGGGTTCATGGTTGTACAAAAATGGAGCCCTGGAACCTTCAACTTTAATGCTGGTCATCCATCCTACTAGAAACAATCATAGATGTGATTGTTACAAATACCGTATTTATCGGTGTATACCGCGCACTTTTTTGCCCTGCAAAAGCCTGTCCGACTATACCCGAGTGTACTGCGCTCGGTATATGTCGGCGCAGTGGTTCAAACACAGCGCGGGAAGCGGGGATCGAGCGGGGAGGACACCATGATGGCCGCAGAAGGACACCGGACCAGACGAGGCCGCCGATGGACGACGGGCAGGACGCGATGGTCGACGGGCAAGACACAGACGAGGGGCATCCAAACTGGAAGTATTTTTTTTCCAGGAATTTTCCTTCAAGTTCGGGGGTGCGCGCTATACGCCGGGGCGCGTTATAGCAAGATAAATACGGTAATCTTTTGCTCAAAATGAATCATTCAACACAGTAGAGAAAGATTTATATTTGGTCAAATAGGTTATCATTTACATCACACTTTTAGTGTGATGTGTGTTCTGCTGCACAAAGTTAGTTCCCTTGGAAAACATACAGAATCACGTGTGTAAATGTACTGCTAAAGATCAGATATAAAAAAAAGGATTATGCATACACATTTTAACAAATAAGAAAATTATATTATTTTTCCCTATTATTATTATTTTTTTTTTTTTTGTATTTTGTGCGTGTACTCGAGAGAGGAGCCGGACTGCAGGAGTTGGGAGTAGGCAGGCCTCCCCCAGAGGCAATCTGCCACCTTTCTCCATGCCCCGGGTGGCAATGGTGGGTGTGTGAGGGGGTCCTCCCACACAGCCCGCCCTACCTGCTCTGCTTTGAAGCCCAACGGGGCAGAGGGACTCCCTATAAGGGAGTGAGAGGATCTAGCCCGCTCAACCAGCCCCGTTAGTCCTTCGCCTCTCTTTTTAGAGACCGCGTGGTCAAAGTGTGTGCATGTTAACCCAATTTCGAGTGCGTGTAAGTGTGGTGGTTTTTGTGGGAGGGGGGTGGGCGTACTAAGCGCAGGCTTACCTCGCATAGCACACCCACCGGGAGCCGGAATAATAACTACGAATGCACTGCTGATCAGGGAACCTGCACTCTCACATAGGAAAATAGACCTATAAACTTAATTCTAAAATAATAATGCATACATAAGTCTCAGTTGCATAATTTTTTTTAAATGAAAGCTTATAATTATACAGTATAAGGGCAATAATTAATAATAATAGGGAAAGGGGAGCTGCGGTGGCTCAACGCGATTGGCACTGCGCTGACAAGCCATTCACCTCTGCAGCTACATCAATGACACAACTTTTACAGTAATCTGCTTTGCCAAGTCTTACTCCAGGTTTACCCCACAAGTCTTATGCTGCATCTTCTAAACTTTAGATGGGTTTAAAACCATTTTGACATATCCAGCTTGCTTACTACTTTTTACCCTTCTGTGGCTATTAGATAGAACTGTCCTATTTGAACACCAATAAGGCATTTTTGGAAGTCTAATAACTCACTACCAACCACAATTTTTTCTAAAAAAATCTACCTCCAAGTACATCCTGTTACTTTGTATGAGGTACTATTAGCTCCTGAAGAAGCGGTTCCCACGAAACATGTCGAGCTAACATTCGTCCTATTATGTATTATAGTCATACACATCCCTTGTGAGATTTGATGACTTTTTCCGGATTATTATTGGATAAATTTGCTGTCACTTCAGTTGCTACTGTAGTTTTTTTTTTTTAAGTTTATTTTATTGTATTGTTTTCTTTTTTAATAACCCTGATGATTATGTGTCAATAAACTTATTTGTATTTTTATAATTGGTGCCTACAAAGTCCATTTCTCTGTACCTTTAACATTTGTTGTCTCAACCTACAGGTACACTTCTCTGCACCTGCGGATCAGTTTGAAAGCAGCCCAGTAACCACTGCAGAACACATATGCCCATATATACACTGTGGCCCAGATTCTCGCACGAGTTACGTCGGCGTATCTCCAAATACGCCGTCGTAACTCTGAGTCCAAGCCGTCGTATCCATGCCCCTGATTCTTAGAATTAGTTACGCATAGATTTGTATTAGATCCGACCGGCGCAAGTCTCTTACACCGTCGTATCTTAACTGCATATTTACGCTGGTCGCTAGGGGCGTGTACGCTGATTTACGCCTAAAAATATGTAAATCAGCTAGATACGCCAATTCACGAACGTACGCCCGGCCGACGCAGTACAGATACGCAGTTTACATTATGCTTTTCCCGGCGTAAAGTTACCCCTGCTATATGAGGCGTACACGAGGCGTACCAATGTTAAGTATGGACGTCATTCCCGCGTCGAATTTTAAAAATTTTACATCGTTTGCGTAAGCCGTTCGCGAATAGGGCTGGGCGTCATTTACGTTCACGTCTAAAGCATTGGCTTCTTGCGGGTTAATTTGGAGCATGCGCCGTTCGTAAAAAGCGTCATTTAGGTGGGGTCACATTAAATTTACATAACACACGCCCACATCTACCACATTTAAATTAGGCGGGCTTACGCCGGCCTATTTACGCTACACTGCCGCAACTTTGGTTTGAGAATGCGGCACTTGCCTGTCAAAGTTGCGGAGGCGTAACGTAAATAGGATACGTTACGCCTGCACAAAGATACGCGGTTCTACGTGAATCCGGGCCTGTGATTTTAGTGATAAATACACCTTTAATAACATCATTCTATTCTATTCCATCCCAGAGCAGGTGGTCGCGGGCCACATCAGAACGCTCCGCGGGGCACTGGTTGGGCACCTCTGATTTCCAGTTTGATAAAGTGGCTGTAAACCCCGCTAGGTCATTTTTACCTACAGGTAAGCCTATAATAAGAATTACCTGATATCACTGGTGCATGCACTCTGAAGGTCCAACATACCGTTCCAGAACTTCAGAGCTCTGTGCCGGATCCGATCGCATGTGCAGGAATGACATCATCAAGCTTCTGACCAATCACTGGAGCTGGAGCTTGAGAACCCAGAAGAAAGACATGGGAACATGTGAGCCCTCTCAACAGTGGCCCGGATTCAGGTAGATTTGCCCCTTAGTTACGGAGGCACAGGGCAGCGTTTTTGCCCTGCGCCCCCGCAAATTTCCTGCGCTACCCGCGATTCACAGAGCAGTAGCTCCGTAAATTGCGTGTGCGCTGTGTAAACTTGCCCTGCGTAAGGGCGCCTAATGTAAATGATCTCCCGCGCCGAGCGTAGAGCGCATGCTCCGTCGGGAAACTTTCCCGACGTGCATTGCGGCAAATGACGTCGCAAGGACGTCATTTGCTTCAAAGTGAACGTGAATGGCGTCCAGCGCCATTCACGAATCACTTACGCACATTACGTAACGACGCGGGAACGACGGGTATACTTTAGCATTGGCTGCCCCTGCTATTAGAAGGGGCAGCCTTACACTAAACACGCCGTACGGAAACAACGTAAATTGCGTACGCAGGGCTCGCGCAACATTGTGAATCGGTGTTAGTATGCAATTTGCATACTATACACTGAGCACAATGGGAGCGCCCCCTAGCGGCCATCGCAAGAATGCAGCCTAAGATATGCGTGGCATAAGAGCCTTATGCCACGCAGATTTTAGGCTGCAGTCGGCGTTACGATGTTCCTGAATCAGGAGCATTCGTAACGCCAGGGCAAGTAAGCAATTGCGCTGTGTAACCTATGGTTACACAGGCACATTTGCTTCTTGAATCCGGGCCAGTGACTTTACAGCGATGGAGGGTTTAGTTCCAAGGTGAGTATTTCATAATGTGCTAGTATGCGATGCATACTAGCCATAGGTGTGCGCAGCCTATTCCATTAAGGTGTGCACCCCAAAGCTCAAACACACACTCACAATCTTCATTCAGAAAGGGAAGGGGCCAGTAAATTACTGTGAGATCCTTCTATAGGCTTACAAATGTAATTTAAAATATTCATATGCATTAAGCATTTTTTCTTATTTACTTGACTACTGTAATACAAAATACATTTTATTTTTAGTTCTGAAAGAAATTATGTACAAAGCTACTTTGTTGTGTTTCAGAGCAGAATTTCAAAACATTTTGGATAAAACAGCTCAGGAAGAAGCACAATTTTCTATTTGTTTGTAGCCATGCTGGAGTATTCTGTATTCAGTGTCTAAGCTGATTATAATGTGACTTGTCATTTAAGGAATATACATGTAAATGGACCAGTTACTGCTTCATTATCCAATAGAAATCAAGTGGCAGATGTAATTTCGTTCACACTGAAAGATGAACTTTTTAGTCTCCTGTGTTATGTGGTTAACATGATTGCCATAATTTTTGCAAAAAATGTCTAAGGCAATGTCAGAAGCAATATAGTTATTATGCATGAATGTCTTTTAAAACTTACAAAGGCAAGGACTCAAAGGGTTTGAAATACAAATAAGGACCATGTTTAATAAAAGACGTTGTGCTATACATTACCATTCTATTAGTGTATTTTAAAATAGATGCAATTAAACATATCCTACAGCTCCAGGGCTTATTTTACTGTGGTTGTACCCATTCTGACAAGTTCCTATATTTTTAAGAGAAAATTGCTTTAAACATTGCTTAATCTTGTTGTAGAGGACTTATAGAGGACTATACAGTATATTAATTAATACCTTTGGAAATTAAAGTGGTATCCCAAGTCCCCATATCCCCAGTGAAGTGACTGGCCTCAGGTGATACATGGAGATGAAAAAAATCCTCCTACATAAGTTGTACTAGTCTATCTGCAGTCTTCTGTTCTCTACATCCATTCAAAGTGCTGAATTTTAAAGCTTGTCAGAAATTTCAGAAACAAAGGGGCTGGAGAGCTGACAGTACACTCTGAAGAGCTCAGTGAGGAGAGCTCTGACAACTGATTGGAGGGAAAGGACACCCCCCCTTTCACACAACACACAGGAACAGAGCTGAGGCTGCCAATCAGCTGGAGGTCCCTGCCCTGTCGCCATTTTTCTCTTGATGTCAGGGAAACTTGTCAGAAGGTGTGCGCACAGTGTGTGCCGGGTGTGCCCAGGCACACCCTAATCACCCCATGCGCATTAGTGTTATCACCCATGGTAAGGACAGGGTAAGTAACGTTTGCTTTTTTCTACATAGGTACAGGTGGGAGTTTACTAAATATTGCTACCCTACATTTTATTGTAATGTCCGCTTTAGCATGTTGATGTAATTTCAATTCGATATTTTTTTTTAATTCCAACAACTTCATTTAGTATATATATATATATATACTAGTTGAATACCCGGCGTTGCCCGGTCTTCCTATCTTAACCTTTTGGGGAGGAAAATCATAGAAATATAAATATACCCATCTTTTATATAAGGGTGTAGGTAAGGGTTAATTTAACTGTCATATATTTTTATTTGGCATATAAGTAATATGTGTACCAGGTATTATTGAAATATCTCCAGGCGTACAGAAGTTATGTGGGAACATACATTTCCCATTGATTTGCATGGGACTTTAAACAAAAACCCCGACCCTCACAAATGGGGGTAGTTAAGGGATAAATTAACTATCCTATAGTTTAAGTGGACATATAAGTAACATGTGACCAAGTGTTATCGAAATATGTACAGCCGTTTGGAAGTTATGAAGTAACATGTATTTCCCATAGAGTTGAATGGGACTTTAAAGAAAAACCCTGACCATGGCAAATGGGGGTGGGTAAGGGTTAAACCACCTATCCTATGTTTGTTGCTGACATATAAGTAACATGTGTGCCAAGTTTCATGTTAATATCTTTAGCCGTTTGGACGTGATGCTGGAACATGTATTTCCCATAGAGTTGAATGGGACTTTAAAGAAAAACCCCGACCATGGAAAATGGGGGTGGGTAAGGGTTAAACCACCTATCCTATGTTTGTTGCTGACATATAAGTAACATGTGTGCCAAGTTTCATGTTAATATCTTTAGCCGTTTGGACGTGATACTGGAACATACATACACACACTTGAGTTTTTTATATATATATATATATATATATATATATATATATATATATATATATATTAGGGATAGAGGTGTAACACTGGTTCATAGACAAAGAGGAATCAACATAACAGTAAAAAAAAAAGTGTTATAAAGTGGTTCTAAAAAATTAAGGTTTTTCACCTTAAAGCATATGCATTAAGGCGAAAAACCTTCTGTGCTGCAGCTTCCCCCCAGGCACCCCTTTTTTCTTATCTTAGCCTGATCCGATCCAGCGATGTGCACGAGTGCAGTGGCTCACATGGCTGTCTCACTCCTCATTGGGCAGATTGATATAAGTGGCAGCTAATTACTCCTGCTGCTGTCCATAAAATAAGAGGGCCAATCAGAGCTGTAGAACTGCAGAGCTGGAGGGGGCTGGATGAGGGCGGAGATAACAGGAGACTGCAGAGATCCATGTGTATTCATCCACAGAGGGGAAATGTGCAGGCAAGAAGAGGTATGAGTGTTTCTGTCTATCTATCTGTATATGTGTGTGTGTGTGTGTGTGTGTGTGTATGTGTGTCTGTGTAATCAGGAAGTGAACACGCAGCAGCTTCAGCTGCCCACAGTTAAAATGGCTGCAGCCAACCTTAGTGGAGGGCGATTTCTGCAGCATATTTGGCAAGTACAGAATCACAGTATATATAAAAGAATATGCAAAGTGGTTGGAGGGAAGCTTCAGAATGGCAAAGATGTTTTTATTACAAATTATGTGAGCAGACTGCATTTAACTTTAATGTTAGGCTAACATTTTTTTCTCATGTGTGTGTAGCAATGTATACCGTATTTATCGGTGTATACCGTACACTTTTTCCCCATAAAATCAGGTGCGCGATATACGCCGATAGAATACCTCGGAGGGGAAGGAGGGGGAAGAGCGCCCGCCGGAAATCACCGAGCCGTCATCGCCTCTCAGCTCTCACTCGGCTGTCACGTCACACACGCACAGTCCCGCCTCCGCCACCAGCATTAGACCAGTGTTCTGTCTGTCACAGGAGATGGTCCAATGCCGATGGCGGAGGCGGGACTGTGCATGTGTGACGTGACAGCCGAGTGAGAGGAGATGACGGCTCGATGATTTTTCCGGCGGGCGCTCGTCCCACTCTGAGGTATGTGTGAGAGCCGCTTGACCTCTTCGATATCACTCAAATTATTCCCCCTTATCTAAGAAACTTGAGGTTGATCTCCAAATGTGGTCAGTATATAATCTGTCCTCAATTGGCAGGGTTATTTCTATTAAATTGATGTTGCTACCTAGAGTGTTGTATTATTTTCGCTCATTACCTATCGATTTGAATGGGGCAGACTTATTGAAGCTACAAGCTAATCTTATTATTTTTTTCCAGAAAATTCCCTCTTAAAATTGGGGTGCGCGTTATATGCCGGCGCGCGTTATACGCCGATAAATACGGTAATTTACATTTTAATAAAAGTTAATAAGTAATAAAATAAAGTAAAATGCATATGTTCACTTTGGGTTTTACAATTCTGCTACATTACATAAAAGTCGTCCTATTGTGATATTATTGGAATAAGCAGCCTTTGTTAAGAAAATGCATTGTATTCTAATTTTGTACTATATATCCCCAATTAATAAAGAAAAAAACAAGAATATATATATCCCGACTCAATACCAAATCCACTGGAAGACAGGGTGGTGGAGCATCGGTGCACCACTCCAGAAAGTTAACTCATATGAATAGAGGTATCTCTGCACTCTCGATCAGCCAATCAGAAAATAGAAGTCGGCTTCAGCCTACATGTCTGCCAAAAAAACACGCCCCTGATGTGGGGAAAAACTCTTAGAAGGAGCGTTTTTGGTGGAGGAGAGCAGAGATACCTCTATTCATATGAGTTAACCTGTCTGTACTGTGCTGTGCATTACCAGTTGTAAACTGAATTCAAAGTCTGTCTGTTCCAACAAAGGGTTAAAATTTTCAGTGGTTCTAAAGCCTAAAAGATGTTTAGACATCGAATGTTGCCCCTCACCTTCTCTTAGGCCTCGTACACACGACCAAGAAACTCGACGGGCGAAAAAACATTGTTTTGCTCGTCGAGTTCCTTGAGAAGCTGTCGAGGAACTCGACAAGCCAATTTTCTCCATTCCCGTCAAGGCTCGTCGAGTTTCTCGACAGTTTCCTCGACGAAAATGTACACACGACCGGTTTCCTCTGCAAAAAAATATCTCCCAGCAAGTTTCTTGCTGGTTTTTGCCGAGAAACTGGGTCGTGTGTACGAGGCCTTATACTTACCTGAGCCCTCATTCGTTCCAGCACTGTGCACATGTGCAGCTTTTCTCTTCCCTCACTTGCTGGTCTCACCAGCTTTGCTGGGTAACCAGAAGCTATTGGCTCCCAGTACTATCACTCAAAGCCAGTGACGAGGGAGCGGGGTGTATTCCTGCTGACTATGTCAGTGGATGCAGCAACAGGGCTTGGGAGCAAGCAAGCACGAGTGCCGCCATGGGAAGTGGCTTCCCATGGGGGCACTGGACAGGACGGAGGAACAAGCAGATCTGGCAAGGGACTTGACAAGAGGAGGATTGGGGCTGCTGTGTGCCCTTTCATTGTACAGAGCGGATAAGTATATAGGTGTTTGTTATTATTACTTAAAAACATTTTTTACTTTACAATCGCTTTAAGACTGGGCTTCTTCAATGTATGTTAATGAGAGGAGGGAAGCCTGTCTTTGGGATAAAATCACTTTGAAAATGTTTAAGGAATGCTTGCAGGGGCAGTCCCTGGGGTGGAACAAGCTGCATGCTGTTTGAGTCTCAATAAAAGCTCAATCAAGAGGGGACATCATTAGTATGCAGCTTGTGTTTTACTGTTACTCCAGATTGGGAGCGTGGACAGGCTCCTTAGCTGGAATCTGGAGAATCAGCAGGAAAGGAGAATCTTTGGTCTGTAAAGGGGTGCTCCTCAGCTTAGATTTCTTTTTTTTTTTTTTTTTTTTTTTTTTTTTTATACCACCTCATCTTTCTTTTACCAAATTCTAGAGACCAGCTCATGATTTGATGCTTCTTACGTCTCAGGTTGTGGTTTGCATCATGTGTGGTATTTATTCTGCATTCTCTTTTTTTTTTTTTTTTTTTTTTTTTTTTTTTTTTTTACTTAATCGTAAGTATTGCAGTTTCTATGTCCGCCGGCCAATGGGGCAAAAAGGGCCTAGGCCCTCAGCTTAGATTTCTTATTAGAATGTTCCAGCATTGTTACACTATCATATGCCCACCTGGTGAAAATTACAAGCAGCCATACCAATACACAATGCTTATGCATAGTCCATTATCAGGAATGATTACATGTAGACATACCTCCCAAATTTCTGAGATGGGAATGAGGGACACCTATCAGCAAAAGTATGCAGGCATAGGACACACCCCTTCCCACACCCCCTTAAAGGAGAATTGTACAAAAAAAAATAAGATTGGTTAAACCCACAAGTGTTTTTTTTACCACTACTATTTCTTTATATTGGCTTTTGGAATTTACAAATGCAACAATTTAGAAATCAGATTAAAGGTTTAGCTCTGGGAAACACATTTTGATAGATAAAAAGTGCATTTTATATACATCTATATAGATCAGACCAAAATGAGGGACAAATGAGGAGAATGAGGGACAGAGGGACATTGCTCCAAATCAGGGACAGTCCCTCGAAATCAGGGACAGTTGGGAGCTATGTGTAGACAGGAAGTGGCTGAAAATACAGGAGGGGATCAGCAGTGCAATAATGTTCATTGAGCAGGTCCCACTTGGACACTACAAACATTCTGTTAGTGGTGTACATTCAAAGTTTTGGAAATGTTATTTCACATTAACCCTTATACACAGGTGCGGGATTTCCGACGGGAAAAGTTCCCGTCGGAAATCCAAAGGAGAAAGCCGAGAACCTGCGTGTCTTTCTCCCTACACACGCCCGGTTTTCCCGTCAGGAAAACTGCGATGGAGCTTTGGACGTGTGTATGCTCCATCCCAGTTTTTCCCATAGGGAAACTGCCAAAAACCACCGGGCAAAAGGCCGGCGGGAAAAAAGAGAACTGGTTTTCTTTTTTTGTCCGGCGGTTTTTGGGCAGTTTTCCCGTCGGAAAAACTGTGAGGAGCATACACGCGGCTGGGATTCCCAAGCAAAAGCTCCATCGCAGTTTTCTCGTTGGGAAAACTGATCGTGTGTACGAGGCATCAGCCTAAACTTTGCAGTATTTTACAGTCAAACCGTAATATATCACTAATATTTAGGTCATTACTGGAACCATTGCCAGTATTAGCATTAACTTACAAACTTACAGTCAGAACCCTGTAAAATCAATGCAACAAATGTAGACCAGTAGATAATTACAAGGGCCCTGCATGTGATAGCATATATTATTAAAAAGCCATAGTTCACAAGAACTGCTGTCTTAGCATCTGTATGTCATTTGACACAGTGGTGACAAGTACAGAGAACCAGGCAATCTGCTGATCAATAATATTTTGCATTTTTCTTTTTTTTGTCGCATTAACTCTCCTGAATACATTTTCAGCTCTTGATGCTCTGGCTTACCTGCTGACACCAAGCCTCACATCTCAGTATGGTGCATCCTGTGCTATTGCTGACTGTGGTAAAAGCAATCAATTGCGCTGTAAAATGTTTAAAACAGTATTGTGCTGTTGAATTCTGTTTCATAATTTACTCTGTAGCATGATACACAAATGTTAAAGCTCGTAGTTGGGTTCATTTTTCAATTTGTGCCTATCTGTGTTGCCCCATGGCAATCAGTCAGATTCCAACTTGTATTGGAAAATCACAGTTGGAGAGTGAACAACTAACTATAATCAGTGGTTATGTACAGCATTACCGAATACAGATTCTTACCATATAAACATTTGAATGTAAAATAATTAGCAATTATTGTGTTTACGCCTTTGTCTTGTGAGAGGTCTCTATTTACTGCTGTTACATGTACAATAGGGAAGCCCTGCTACTGGGGGTTCAAAGAGGTCCTTTACATGTTTCTTTACACATTTTCTAATTTAGTTTTTTGTAATTTTTTTGTAAAACCCTGTAGTTGAACAGTAGGACATAGGACTTCCTTTTTCTGTTGGGCCCCGTACACACGACCGAACATGTCAGCTGAAACTGGTCCGCGGACCAGTTTCAGCAGACATGTTCGGTCGTGTGTACGGCCGACCGGACAGGTTTCCAGCGTACATTTGTCCAGCCGACCGTTATCCAGCGGACAGATGTTTCTTAGCATGCTAAGAAACATGTCCGCTGGAAGCCTGTCCGTCGGACGTGTTCGGTCGTCTGTACAGACTTACCGGACATGTCTGCTGGGCCTCCATCCCTCGCATGCGTCGAAGTGATTCGACCCATGCGTGGAAGCATTGACCTTCCAGGGTCGCGCGGCCACATCACCGTGCTGTCTGTCCGCGCGGATTTCGGTTTGATGGTGTGTACAACCATCAGACCGAAATCTCCGAGCGGACATGTCCGCTGAAAACGGTCCAATGGACCGTTTTCAGCGGACTGTCCGCTCGTCTGTACGGGGCCTTGGGGGACCCCAAGGCTCCATACTTAGGCCCCTCTTATTTTCTCGCTATACCACTTCCCTGGGCCAGTTGATAACCTTCCATGGCTTCCAATACCACCTCTATGCTGATGACACCCAGAGCCATCTCTCCACTTAATTTACCCCCTCAATCACATCACGTATCACAAACTTACTGAGCAACATATGAGTATGGATGTCACACAACTTCCTCAAACTCAATCTTTCTTAAACTGAGCATGTAATATTTTCTCTTACCGCCCCCCTCCCCCCATGACATTACCATTGAGATCAACGGCACAACCATTGGTGCCTTCACACATGCCAAGGAGGTACTGGGTGTAATCCTAGACTCTGACCTCTCCATCAACCCCACCCCACCTCCACCTAAGAACTGTACTTGAGTCGCCTCCATCAGATCATCTACGCAAGCTGTTTTGTACCACCTCCAACTCCCTTTAGACTGTAAGCACCATGAGCAGGGCCCTTCTGTGCCTACTGCATTGATCTTTATTATAATTGTACTGTCCCCCCTCTACATTGTAAAGCGCGGCACAAACAGTTGGCAGTATATAAATCCTGTATGATAATAATAATACAAAATAATAATACAAATATGAGAAGAAGCTCCTTGCATCAACAAAGCCTCTGGTATTTGCATTCATACTGCTGTCTAGTAATATACTGTAAATATCAAAAGAACTTTTTTAGCACAATATAAACCCCACTCAGGAGGCATCAACAATTGATGCGTGCCAAACACTATTCAATAGAGATATAATAACAAAGTGCGCCATCCAGGGGTCAAGTCCTGGGGAAAAAAGTGTGGGAACTCCCACCCAAGATCCACTCCACCACCAAAAAAGAAAAATGATACGCTTATATGCATAATTACTAAATCGCATGTTTTTTTTTTTCGATCCACTGTACCTTAGTAATCCTTTATGTTACTGGCCGCTTTCTGTATATGGATTCATCGGGTAGTGTGCGGGTATTCCGTCACTTCCTTTAAGCAAGTTCTTTCTAAATCCCACGATAACTCGCGGCAGACCTCCGCAAATGTCTCCTGGGAACAATGACAAAAGCTCCCAGGAGACATTGCGGCATCGAGGAAGTGACAGAATACCCACACACTACCCGATGAATCCATATACAGGAAGCGGCCAGTAACATAAAGGATTACTAAGGTTCGCCTGCCCCTGACAGTGACTCGAGCTGGGCATCGCTGCTTAGTGAAGGATTGGCTCGGACGGCTCGTCTGCTCTAGTCCTGCAAAGGGAACTGCGTTCCTGCTGTGAAAAAAGTGCAGGGACTCCGTTCCCACGCATTCCTGCAGGACTTGAGCCCTGGCGCCATCTACAATTTGTCCTCATTCATGAAGCAAGTGCAGAACAGGCCTCTTAAAACTTTTAACTTCCTTACTTCCCCCATGTGATCTTATGCCCCTGACCTCTCCATCTTGAATAGCTGCTTCTGCCCTTCTTACACTGTCTTACTAAGGAAAATAAGGAAGTAGTGGTACTATTTCTCATTTAACCACTTGCCGACCGCTGCACGCGATGTACATCGGCAGAATGGCATGGCTGCGCAAAGCAACGTACCTATACGTCGCCTTTAAGGCTGCATTCACACCTGAGCGTAGCGTTTTGCCACGATTTTGCAGCATTTTTTACCGCATTTTGCCGCGATATTTGCAGCGGTTTTTACCGCGATTTGCCACGATTTTTGCTGTGTTTTTTACCGCGTTTTGTCGCGAATTTGGACAGGTCTAGGGTCACTAATGTTAAAAACGTCCCAGAACTTGTTTGAGCTTCAGGCATTTTTGAACTTCTGGCTTCAGGCGTTTTGTAGTGGAGATGTGAACCATCTCCATAGAGAATAATAGATTTTTTCCCCTCCAGCGTTTTGTAGCTTCAGACTTCAAGCTACAAAACGCCCAGGTGTGAATGGGGTCTAAATCGCGGCATAGTGGGTTCACACGTGCCACCGGAGATGCGTGCGTGCACCCTCCGCATGCTCTGTGACCGTACCCGTGGGTCCTGTGGACTCGATGTCCACCGGGTTCCCGCGATCGTGTCACAGAGCGACAGAATGGGGAGATGCCTATGTAAACAAGGCATTTTCCTGTTCTGCCTAGCAACATGACAGAGATCTACTGCTGCCTGTCATCGGGAGCAGTGATCTCTGTCATGCTGTAGTGAGCCCATCACAGTTAGAATCACTCCCTAGGACACACCTAACACCTTGATTTTTGGGGGATAGTTATTATAGCAAAAAGTTACAAATATTGCTTTTTTTTTCAAAATTGTCGCTCTTTTTTGGTTTATAGCGCAAAAAATTGAAACTGCAGTAGTGATCAAGTGATCAAATACCACCAAAAGTAAGCTCTATTTGTTGAAAAAAAAAGAATGTCAATTTTGTTTGGATAAAGGACCGCGCAATTGTCAGTTAAAGCAACGCAGTGCCGAATCACAAAAAGTGCTCTGATCAGAAAGGGGGTAAATTCTTCCGGGGCTGAAGTGGTCAAAATAGAACCGAAGGCAAAACTTTTATGATTTGTTTTTATTTTGTATACAGTAAGGAATGGTTATAACCTCTATCCATTTTTTCCATTTGTGTTCTATTTCTGTTTACTTCCTGCTCAATAGCCAAGACAGTCAGCGAGAGGGAATCCATCCAAAGTAAGGGAATTCAAGGTTGTCACCAAGGTGAACAGAACTAATGCCCCCATTGGAAGATATCCATTCTCTCTGCTCAAAATTGGGGAATTTCTTTCACTTTTACTATCAGTGATAACAGTAAGCACAATATATAAAGAGGTAGAATCTCCTAAACAGCGGCACAGACAGCAATAAAAACCTGACAGGTGTTCTGATCCCACTGAAATTAAACAACATTTTTCCTTAAGTTATACTTTAAGATTAATGTACAGTGAATGAATGAATGAAAAACTTATAAAGCGCGGCGCATGCGAACTGAATCGCTTCTGGGCGCTAGTTGTTCGTGTCTCATGACATCAGAAGAGCAGAGTTTTGATCTGTCTTCTGAAAGTCAGGTGGTTTTCCTCCAACCGAATGCTGGTTGGCAAAGCGTTCCATAGTCTCGGACCTTGAAAAGCAAACCTTCTTTCTCCTTTGGACTTGTACTTGGTTTTTGGTACCCTGACCAGATTTTGGTCGGTGGATCGCAGAACGCGATTCGAATTGTGAGGTTCTATCTTGTCGCAAAGATATTGCGGAGCCTTCCCATGGATGCACTTATGTGTCAGGCAGAGTGCTTTGAATGCAATTCTGTCTTTTACTGGCAACCAGTGAAGGGTTCTCAGCGAAGGTGAGATTGATTACCATTTTTTTTTCCCAGTCACCAGTCTGACGGCCGTATTCTGAACGACTTGCAGACGGGAGATTTGGTACTTTGGGAGTCCGAGGTAAAGGGCGTTAGCATAGTCCAGTCTGGAATTCACGATTGTTCCCACCACGACTGCTACGTCTTCTTTGGGAATAAATGGAATAAGTCTGCGTAGTAGGCGCAACAAATGGTGCGCTCCGCTGACTACTGACCCTATTTGTGCGTCCATTGTCATGAAGGTGTCGAAGATGACCCCGAGACTTTTGACTTTGGAGCTAGGGGTGATGATTTGGCCCAGAATGGGCGGGGGTGTCCAGGTTGTTGCCAGTTGACTCTTTCGGCTGGCGTGAAACATAAGGAGTTCTGTTTTTGAACTGTTGAGTTTAAGATAACTCTTTGTCATCCAGTTTTCGATCAAAGAGAGACATTTCTCTAAACTGGGATGATGATCCTTTTTGTTGCAGATGCGAAAATACAGTTGCGTATCGTCTGCATAAGAGTGATAGAGTAGTTCTTGGCTACTGATAATATCAAAGAGAGGGCGAAGATAGATGTTGAAAAGCACCGGTGACAGGGGGGATCCTTGGGGGACTCCACATGACACCGTGTGCTTTTCCGACGTGAAAGAACCCAGTTTAACTGTTTGTGATCGGTTTTCAAGAAAGGAAGAAAACCATGGTAAATCACCTTCTGCGACTCCTGCTACCTTGGCTAGTCGCATCAGTAACAGTTTGTGGTCTACCGTGTCAAAGGCTGCGCTTAGGTCCAGCAGAACCAAGAGACAAGATTCTCCTTCGTCTGCGGCCTCGAGGGCATCATCCCATATTTTGAGTAAGGCCGTTTCTGTCCCGTGTCCGGGACGGAAGCCTGATTGTAATGGATCCAGTAGATTGTGGGTATCTAGATGCTGTTGCAGCTGTTGTACCACTACTTTCTCCATTATCTTGGAGAGAACATTTAGGCCTGTTATGGGACGGCGGTGAGTTGGGTCCTTGGGATCCAGGTTAGGTTTTTTCAAGATGGGCTGGATTGTGCCCTCTTTCAACAGGGATGGCACTGTGCCTTCCTTAAATGACTGGTTTATAAGCTGTGTGATGGGTGGTGCCAGGATGTCGGCACATTCCTTCAGCAGTTTGGTGGGGATGATATCATTGGGCGATGTGCTGTTCCGCAAAGCACCAATGATATTTTTTGTGGTATCGATGGAGATCGGTTCCAGAGTGAACTTAGTTGATTGTAGAGCGTTTCTGTGGGTGTTTTGTGGTTGATTGACGGTGGGGTTGAGGGGGGTATTGTTTTGCAAGATGCTTTCCCGGATTCTTTCAATTTTGTTGATGAAGAAATCCGATAGTTCATTACAGAACTCTTGGGTGTCTGAGTTGGGGACTTCAAGACATCCTGGATTCATGGTCTGGGTGACCATCTTGAAGAGTTCGCGGGGGCGGTTTAGGGCGCTGTTAATCGCCATAAATTATGTTTCTTGGCTTTGAAGATTTCTTTATGATATCGTGTTGTTATTGCCTTGTAGATGATGAGGTTATCCTCTGCAGGGCTTCTTTTCCAGGCGGCTTCCGCCCTTCTGCGCTCTTGCTTCAGAAGCGACAGCTGGTTGTTGAACCAGCCGGACTTTCTTTTTCGGAAGCAGGCTTTGCGTTTCGGTGCTACTAAATCGGCTGACTGTAGCAGGGCTGCATTTATGGCCTCCAGTGTATCTGCGGCTGTTTGATGTGGATGGATTGTTTTGATTCTGTTTCCCAAGGTAGATTTGAAGAGTTCCGAATGGAGCTTCTTCTGAGATCTAGCCCAGTGTATTGTCACCGGCTTGGGTGCTTTTATCACTGGGGGAATTTTGGAGATTATGAAATTAATTGCATGGTGGTCTGTCCATGGCAATGGTTCATTTTCTAAAATGCTTATTTTCAGATTTTGTCTGAAAATTAGGTCGAGTGTGTGACCTGAAGCATGTGTTGGCCCGCATATAAGTTGCTGTAGCCCTAATCCCTCCAGGTGATCGATGCAGGCGTCCGCAATGGGATCCTGTGCGGAGTTGGCCCACAGATTAAAGTCCCCGAGCAGCAAAAGGTGTTTGCTGTTAAGGGTTTAAGTGGATATAAACTCCGTTAAAGATGGCAAAAACTGCGATTTTGGCCCAGGTGGCCTATAGCAGAGGAGAATGTGAACAGTCTCCTGGGGGGAAGTTTGAAGTTGAAGAGTAAGGGTTTCCATGAATGGAAGAGGATTTTGAAGGACCGGCTTAGTGATTGCAAGGTGAAACTTATGGATCACCGCCAGGCCTCCTCCTCTTTGCCCTATTCTGTTTTCCGTTATAATGCGATAGTTTTCTGGCACCAATTCTCCGAGAATGGTGTTGCAGTCGTCTGAGAGCCAGCTTTCTGTAATAAAGAGGCAGTCTAGATCGTTTTGTAGTAAGAAATCGTGGATTTCTAATCGGTGTTTTACTGCCGATCTTGTGTTGATCAAAGCACATGATATGTGCTTGAGCTGGGTTAAATAGTTTACATTTTTGATGGTCGATCGTCGATCGAATCTCAAAAGTTGCTCTATTTTTAAGGCCTTTTTGGTGACGGCTGGTAATGCTGTTGCGAATTGTCTCAGACCCCGAATAGAGTCCGCAGAGTATCGCAGATGAGCCATTGTCGCCAGTCACATTGTCGTCAGTCTTTCCTAATTGCGGCGGCCGCGAATGAGGCCTGGACTGGCGCGGATGCGGGAAGAGCCGCGAGACGCCGGACGTGATGGGTGGAAGACTGTCCAAGTGAGCCGTCACTCGTTGAGTCTTCTCTCCCCGATTGGTCCAGAGGAAGGCGAAAAACCCCAGGCGTGCTGTGCCAATCTGCAGCGATCGGGGGAAAAAATTCCTTCCTGACCCCTTAACGGCGATCGGTGCAACCCTGGATCAATTGGCTAGGGGGGTGTGGGGGAGGGGGGGTCTTAGTCCTGTTTTTTTGTGCTGTGTCTGCAGCAGCCGAGAGCTGGGAGGACCCTGCCTGGCTGCACTATCCCTGGGGAGAGCCGACTCGTTTGAGAGCGTCCTGCTCTCACTATCCCTGGGGTGAGCAGACTAAGATGAGAGCATCTGCTGCACCGCTGAATCTATATAGCAAGAGTTCCAACTTTATTAGCTGCAAGCTTGTTCTGGATCAGTGATTGAAAAAAAAATAATGAAGACTCCTGTCTTACCTCCTGTTTCCAACTCCTGGTTTTTAACTCGCACTTTTGATCAAAGAATGCACTTCTGATCAGAGAGTCCACATGTGAAGCCACCATCAATTGGGAGCCAGCTCCTCTGGGAGCTTGTACAGCAACTTTATACTCACCTGTGAAGACCTGTGAACAAACACACACCTGTGAACAATTAAACCCTCCCCTTAATTAGCAGAAAGGAAAAAGAAAAAAAGCTGTTTAAAAAGTGTCAGAGAAAAAGAGGGGAAAAAAATCTGCAAGCAGAAGCAGATGATAGCCAACTCCTGGTTTTTAACTCGCACTTTTGATCAAAGAATGCACTTCTGATCAGAGAGTCCACATGTGAAGCCACCATCAAGTGACTTACGCGTGAATCCTTAAGGTTCCAGATCACACAGGGGCAACCCGACTTACAGCGCGACTTTGCAAGGCAACTTTAGCGCGACTTGGAGCAACTTACAACTTGACTTAAAGTTGCCTCCAGGACAGGCGACTTTGGCTGTGGCCAATCACAGAATAATCAGCTCTGTGGGAGGGAGGGGTTTGCCTGAGAAAACTATTTTCTCTTCCTATAAAGTTGCTTCAGTTAAGACAGAGATCCGACTTGGAGGCAACTTCCATTGAAATCTATGGGTACAAGTTGCCTAGAAGTCGCCTTAAAGTAGTACAGGAACCTTTTCTGAAGTCGGAGCGACTTCAGTAGTGTACATTAAGACGGCTCCCATTCACTTCAATTGAATTCCTCATGTCGCGTGACTTGGGGCGACACAAGTCGGATCCCAAGTCGCTGTATTTTGAACCGCCACTTATTCCACTATGGCTATCCTTTGTCTGTATGAAAACCACTTAGCTCATGGCTTATAAAAGTAACTTATTTTTCTGGTTTTGTTTAAAAACTGAAATCTATATACAAAAGCCCCAATTTAAAGGGATTGTAGAGGTAAAACAATTTTTCCCTAAATAGCTTTCCTTAGTGCAGTACTCCTTCGCTTACATCATCCTTCGATTTTGCTTTTAAATGTCCTTATTTTCTCGGAGAAATCCTCACTTCCTGTTCTTCTGTCTGTAACTACACACAGTAATGCAAGGCTTTTTCCCTGGTGTGGAGAATGCCTCTTGAGGGGGGGAGGGGGCGAGCAGGAGTGTCAGGATGTCCACTAACACACAGCTCCTTTCTCTATCTGCAAAATAGAGAGTGTCCTGACCCTCCTGCTCGCCCCCCTCAAGAGGCTTTCTCCACACCAGGGAGAAAGCCTTGCATTACTGTGTGTAGTTACAGACAGAAGAACAGGAAGTGAGGATTTCTCAGAAGAAATAAGGACATTTATAAGCAAAATAGAAGGATGAGGTAAGTGAAGGAGGACTGCACTAAGGTAAAGGAAGCTATTTAGGCAAAAATATTTTTACCTGTACAACCCCTTTAACTTCCCATACAAGAGTCACACTTTACAAGTTCCCCTTAACAAATGAGCCTCCATTGTGCAGAGCAGCAGAAAAATGGCACATATGGGACACATACCGTGAATATGTAAATATTTGAAGTGCAAATAGATCTTCTACTGACTGGAAGGTTATTTGGGTATAACAAGTTTCAGATCAAAGACAAATTAGGGCAGTAAAAAGGTTAATCCCACTACATGTCCGTCCCCGTCTTTACTCTGAATGAGCTGGAATCTGTACTTCATACTTTTCACTCAGTTATGTTTTTCTTTTATCATTCATTATTTTAAGATCAAATGATGAGTTTCTAAAGAGAAGTTGATCAAAAGGAAGAAAGATCAAATGCAGAAGTCAGAGGGTGAACTGTTAAAAATGCTGCAACATGCAAAACAATACTGGGGCTGCAATGAAGGAACTTAAACACGATTTTCTACTTGGAAGAGAGTTCTTAATGATTTAAGTAGATCTAAAGCCCAAACTTTTATTTTTATTTTGGCTGGAGTAGGGAATGGTTGAAACCCTTCTTGGTGCCATTTTCTTTAGACACCATGGAACATGACAATAATTCCTCTCTTAGGCTGCATTCACACCTCAGCGTAGGTCGTTCGGTTGTTTTTTCGGGTGTTTTTTTCCGGCGTTTTGTCGCGCATATTCATGCTTATTTGCGCATTTGCATACAGCGTCGTCCAACGTTTTTGTACTTCGACGTTTTTTTATTTTAGCCAATAGGAAAAATGATCATCTTTACATCACGTGTTGCTATGTTGGTAGATTTTTTTTATCTTCTGCCTGGGTGAAATCTTCTATTGATTAAAGCGACGAAATGCCCGTAGCAAACGCTCGTTGTTGCGCTAGTCGCTTGAATCAAGCATTTCCATTACTTTCTATGGGAAATGGAAACGCTCAAAAACGCCCAAACCGCTCGATACGCGCGACAAAAAAGGGTCCGGAACTTGTTTGAGCTTCAGGCGTTCGGCGTCGGGCGTTTTGGAGTGGAGATGTGAACCATCTCCATAGGGAATAATGTATTTTTTCCCCTCTAGCGTTTTTGAGCGTCGCGCTTCAGGCGACAAAACGCTCAGGCGTAAATGCAGCCTTAAGCCTCGTACACACGCACACTTTTCTCGGCCAGAAACAGCAAGAAAACTGCTCTCTATTTTCTCGTCTTGATTCTCGGCAGTGTTTTCCTGCCGAGAAACCCAAGTGTCTGTATACATACCTGTCTCCATGGAAACCCGCGCATACTCGAAATGACTTTGACGCATGCGCGGTAGCTTCCAAGGCATAGGTAAGGTGAAGCAAGATGGTGGCGATGGCATTGAATGTGACGAGAGCATGCTCGTCATAGTCGATGACATCACTGCGTTCGTGCCATTCAAAAGAACGGTGGTTCTTTTGAATCGTACGTGTGTACACTCGGCCAGCAAGAAAATCTTGCCAGGAATCTCGTCAGGAAAAACAGCGTTTTTTTTTTCCTGACGAGAATCCCGGCTGTGTGTACAGGGCTTTAGACAGTTGTCACCAGAAGAGTGTCCTCATTGGATGGTTTCAACCCTTTTGCTGTTTTTATGATAATTCAAAATTTTGGATTTTCCTTCACTTCAGTGACTGTGGTCACCGAGACAAATGGAATAAATCTATGTAATAGGGACAAAGGCAGAAATAAGCAAACTTAACAGGGATTCCAACACGTCAAGATTCTATTCAAAAAGCAGAACAAAATGGTTTGGCTTTAGATATATATTTTTTATAGTAAACCTGCTACAACTGCCAATGCTGACTTATTCCTTAAAATATTAGTTGACGTAAATATTATGTAAATGGAGAAATAAATATATATATATATATATATATATATATATATTATATCGAAAATAACAAAAATATGTTTTTTTACCTTAATATCTACCTTAAATCACATTGCTATTTGCCTAACGTACTTGTTTGTACCTAAATACTGAAATTTGCACCTAAAAATGTAATTTAGTAACTTTTGTGAAATGCCAGTAAAAACGTGGCTGCGCCAGTAAATTTCGGGTGTCGTGCCAGTAAATTTCAATCTGGTAGGTTGGCAACACTGCTGTCGAGACCTTTTTAGTTCAGACATACTTTAAGATGGCAACAAATCTTTCCACATGATAGGATATAGATGACTACAAATGTAGTGTTGTCTTGAGTTATCTTTTAATAATAATGGCTTATTGAAAAGTCAGTTTGCATATTTTTACCAGTTTATTCAGTACATTACCTTCAACTACACTTAAGCAACCAGACATTCTGTAGCCATATGCCAGTCATTACCACATGTCTGTTATTCTGCCATATGATTATATTGGGTAAACAATGAACACAGATACAAAACCAGGCCACCATTACCAAAAATGACCAGAACCACCTCTTAAAGGAAGCGTGAAACCCTGTGTTAGGGAGGCTTTAAGACAGATTACTGCTTTTCAATTTAACTGTCGGGGCAAAACCCCAATCTCACGGTAGCACTTTAAAAGTGAATAGAACTGTCTCAAGAGATACAAAGTGTGACTTTTGGCTCCTTAAGGCACCATGAAGACCTCTGTGATCTCAGTGAGGCTGGTGGTCTCTGTAACCAAGTCATGTATTTTTCCATACCACACATTGGCAATCATTAATCTTTAGTTTTTTTCTATAGAAAAAAACGTATATAAAAATAAGTATTATATAATACTATGTGCCATTTAAGGGTGAGCATGCAGGGAACTTTCTGAAAGAAGGATGAAAACAAAAGTTGGAGAGGGTGCCCATAACAACCTTTCATTTTAAGCCTGCACTGGAAATAAGATGAAATTTGATTGGTAGCAATAGCCAACATGTTCTCCAGAATGAGAAAAGGAACTGAATTTGGGACTTTTTGATGAAGCGTACAGCCGGGGAAATACCATTGCATAATACTAATTAGATGCTTTTCCCTGCAATTTTTTTTATCTAAGCTACCATTACCACGGTTCACTGGAATATGTCAATCTAATTCAAAAGCGACGCGGGAAAGACGGGTATACATGGTGTAGTAATTTTACACTTTGTAAAAGGTGCCCTATCTTTGCGACGGCAAACTAACACTTGCGGCGACGTAACAACGGGAAAAAGTTTTGTGGATCGCCGTAACTGCTAATTTGCATACCCGACGCTGGTTTACGACGCAAACTCCCCCCAGCGGCGGCCGCGGTACTGCATCCTAAGATCCGACAGTGTAAAACTATTACACCTGTCGGATCTTAGAGATATCTATGCGTAACTGATTCTATGAATCAGTCGCATAGATAGAAACAGGGATACGACGGCGTATCAGCAGATACGCTGTCGTATCCCTTTTGTGAATCTGGCCCAAAATGCCTGGTTTATTGATGAAGCCAGATACACCCATGGCATTTTTTAAAATATTTTTAGGTTACATATTCATATGTTTAATAAAGTGAACTTCCTAATAATAAGTGATAAAAAAACAACATAAATCTGCTTTTGCATTATAATTCAGGATTTTTATGTAGAAATCGTAAAAGACTGCAGCTGGTAGAACACATACTGTGATTATTTGAGTACACTGCTTAACTTATTAAACAAAGGTGCTGTTTTGTCAGCAGTACTGCATTTACATTATAAAAATAGTCCACATGATTGGTTTTGGTTTTATTGTTGTTTCAAGTATTTTGATAAGAGGATTATGGTTAATAAAACCAAGATAAGTGTTAAACTGTGACAATTAACAGTATTTTAACCATGCCTTTACAAGAGCCGCATTCATAATCCTCAATAAAACTGCATAAAGTGGCTTACAAAGGAATTATCTCTTCTGAGATGAATACCCAGCACTGGATTATGGGTTGCTAATAGGATGCTACCTACGGTATATTGCAAATCCAAGATGTGCGAGATGTTACAGTATTTTCTTTTTATTGAGAACAAAGTATTCACATTTATGTATCAATATAGTCACTGTGATATACAGTATTAGCTTAAAGGAAATGTTAGTCAAACATACAAACTGAGCAGGGACGTGGAGTGAGGTCAGTGGATAGTGGGGCACTGGCTAGTATCAGAACCAGATACACATAGGTTACATACGTTGTGAATGTTAGAGAGAGAGCAATAATTCTAGCACTTCCTGTAACTCTAAACATGTAACCTGTAAAAAAAAAAAATAATTAAAGCATCGTCTATGGAGATTTTTAAGTACTGAAGTTTTGGTGCCATTCCACAAGTGTGACATGTTAGGTATCTATTTACTCGGCATAACATCATCTTTCATAGTGTACAAAAAAATCTGGCTAGTGGTTTATTTTTTAATGAAACAGTTTCTTTCCCCAAATAAATGATTATCCTATAACCAATAGCATAATAATATATGATTTATCGTGTACCTTTTCAGAAGCAGCAGCAGATTCTCATTCTTCCTCTTAACTGTGTGAAAAAAACATGGGATTATGGGTAAATCTTATGCACATAAACCCATGTATTTCCTTGTAGTTAAGAGGGTTGGGCTGGAAGGGAGTATTTGTCTTTTAGACACATGCCCCCTTCTATAACACTGCAGTGAGAGGCGTGCCTCCACTGCAGCATTTTTATTGGACAGATTGGGCCAATGGTACTTTACCATTGGTCCAAGATTCCAAGCTGTCCATTGAGCTCAGTGCCTCTGACAAGAAGTGAGGAGAGGCACTGTGAGCTCATCCTCTTATGCCCTGTACACACGATCGGTCAATCCGATGAAAACGGTCTGATGGATTTTTCCATCTGTTATCCGATGAAGCTGACTGATGGTCAGTCGTGCCTACACACCGATCGTGTCAGAACGCGGTAACGTAAAACACAACAACGTGCTGAAAAAAATGAAGTTCAATGCTTCCAAGCATGCATAGACTTTATTCTGAGCATGCCTGGATTTTTAACCAATGGACGTGCCTACAGACGATAGTTTTTTATCTATCGGTTAGGTATCCATCAGATAATTTTAAAGCAAGTTCCATTTTTTCAACCGATGGATAAATAACCGATGGGGCCCACACGCGATTGGTTTGGTCTGATGAAAACGGTCCATCAGACTGTTTTCATCAGACAAACCGATCGTGTGTACGCGGCATAACTCTGCTGCAAATAGAGTGTGCCAGGTTGCATTTATTCGCTGAGCTACAACCCTTAAAGCCAATAGTTGTTTTTTCTGCCTCACCTGTCTCCACTGACTGCACATCCCTGAAACTGAGAACTTACATATGGCAAACTCCCATAATTGCCATAATTCTTTTCACTTAAGGAGCACACATTATAAATATTGTTGTTGAACTTGTGCTGGTAGACTGGCAGCTCTACCATTTGCATAAACAAATTATTAACATTGAATGTATTAGGGGCTAATTAGAGCTCAAATCTGATTAAAACATGTGAAGTGTTCTGCTTTATAGGCCAGCATTGTAATAGCAGGCTGGTCTATCACTGGAATTGAATAGAGTACATCTGACTTTTTTTGCTGTGTATGTACCCTTTTGTATAATAACCCTACCATTGCTCCCCCCATCTTAAAGGATCCATCTTAAAGGATCAGCTTAAAAATGAGCAATGTGTACTGTATGCTTTTACAACTTGTTTGCAATATTCTTAGCCAACATCAAAAAGTTTCTTTAATACACCCTTCAGTTTCAGTTTGAGTACATTGACACACATTTTAATGGCAGTGCTGGCTGACACTTTAAACAAACTGTTAACAGGCTTTCAACAAGCTTCAAGCCTGCTAAAGCCTGTTTAAAGTGACAGCCAAAACTCTCATTACGATAACTGTCAACATCCCCAAATTGGAACTGGATGATACTATAAAGGCTTCAAAAAGCTTTTTAAAGCTAGTTGCAAGCTTTGCAAATGCTTTATAAAAACACACTGTTTTTCAGATTAGCATTGTTTCAACAAGACCTAAAAAAAAGAAAATTCTTTAGCAAAAATAAGTGGTGGGCAGCACAGTGGGTAAGTGGTTAACACTCCTACCTAGCAGCACTAGGGTTGTTGATTCAAATGTTAACCATGGCACTACCTGCCTGGAGTTTACATATTCTCCATGTGCCTGTGTGGGTTTCCTTCAGTTCTCTGGGTTCTTCCCACATTCCAAAGACATGCTGGTAGTTTAATTGGCACTAGTATGTGTATGAATGTGAGTTAGGGACCTTAGATTGTAAGTCGGTTCAAACGCAGACAATGACACTACCTGTCTGGAGTTTACATGTTCTCCATGTGCCTGTGTGGGTTTCCTACAGTATTCTGGTTCTTCTCACACTCCAAAGACATGCTGGTAGGTTAATTGGCCCTAGTATGTGAATGAATGTGAGTTAGGGACCTTAGATTGTAAGATATTGTTGAAACAGATTAGCATTGTTTCAACAAGACCTAACAACTTTTTGTTTTCTTTAACAAAAATAAGCAGTGGGCAGCACATTGGATAAGTGGTTAACACCCCTACCTAGCAACACTAGGGCTGTCGGTTCAAATGCCAACCATTGCACTACCTGCCTGGAGTTTACATGTTCTCCATGTGCCTGTGTGGGTTTCCTCCAGTACTCCAGTTCTTCCCACACTCCAAAGACATGCTGCTAGGTTAATTGGCCCTAGTATGTTTATATATAAAAAACAAGCTGTGCAAATGAACGTGAAAATATCCAGGTAAACCAATATAACCAAGTAAGTGAATGCTTATATTGTCGATATCCAGTAAACATTTAATATAAAAATTGGTTAAAATTACACTTACAGTGTGAAGATAAAAAATCGCATGTGAAAATTGTATAGCAGGCCGGCTAACATAGCCCGTTCACTCCGGGACTCTCTTGTGTAGTGATGATGGGAGAAGCAGCGTGCTGACGTCATCACTACACAAGAGAGTCCTGGAGTGAATGGGCTGTGTTAGCCGGTGTGCTATACAATTTTCACATGCGATTTTTTATCTTCACACTGTAAGTGTAATTTTAACCAATTTTTATATTAAATGTTTACTGGATTACGCTATGTTGGCCTTTCTTTCCTTCCTCACCTGGCTATGATCATACATGACTGCTTGTGAGTGGTTGGGGAACGACTTATTGCCGAAGAAACAACATCCAGTCGCATAGACCCTTAGGCCGGGTTATAGGCCATACATCAACAGAAGATCTCTAGTTAGGATCTTCATCTTCAGTAAGAGGCAGTTATATAGAAGGTGGAGGATTTCTTTCCTGTTACATCACTTTTCCTTGGTTTGCTCTGGTTTGAAGTCACCAACTTACCTATAGGAGGACTGTACATCTTTAGCCTTTTTTGATCATCATCTGATGTGTTTTTTTGAAAAACAGAACATTCTTTTGTTCATTTTGTATTTGGACACATTAGAATTTACTGCAAATAGGGATACCTGTTTTGTGTTATGATATCAGGAATATGGACAGTATATGAATTCACTTACTTGGTTATATTGTTTTTCTTTTATATTTTCACGTTCATTTGCGCAGCTTGTCTTTTATATATGTCTATTTTTTGTGTGTGTCTCACATTTTTAGTTGCAACATTATTGTTGATTGTTCACATTTATTGTAAACAGACAGCGCAGTATCACCCCCTTTTTTATACCTAGTATGTGTATGAATGTGAGCTAGGGACCTTAGATTGTAAGTTCCTTGCAGCAGGGACTGAGGTCAATATACAATATATATGTAAAGCGCTGCATAAATTGACAGCGCTATAAGTATCTGTAATAATCTAAAAACACTATTGCTCCCTTGCACAGTCATGGATGTAGTAAACTGCGAAAAAAATCTTCCCTTTGCAAGTTAAGAGCATACGCACCGCATACTAGCACATTATGAAAGACTTAGCCTAAAATGAAGCTCTCCAGAGGTGTGCTCTCGATGCTGACAGGGCTTCCATTATGACCTGGTTACCTACCTGGTCTCTTGTGCACTCCAACCTTTTAAATGGCCTGAGCGGTGAAGATATATGCGTGTGGTAGTCACGGCTGTGACACAACTCTCTCAATGGATGGCATGCCGTCCTTTGAGAGAGCAGCACACATTCGCCTGCTGCTAAAGTAAATACTGTATCTCTTAACTGTGCACATTTAGGAGATATTTACTGTAGCTACAGGTAAGCCTTATTATAGGCTTACCTGTAGGTATAAATAAACACTTTACTGTGACTTTACTGTGTATAATGATTACTTGTATACACTGCATGTCCATGTTGTAGAAACAGTTGCAACAGAAATCATTTATGACATAAGTCAACAAAATTTACCATCGACAAAAAAAACATAGTTCCAAACGCGAGCACCAATGATGCACAACTCGCTAAAGGCTTCACAAGTGCCAGATGCCAACATAATCTCTTGCTGGTCGCATTGTTTCCTAACAACCAGTTTGGTTGTCTGGATGAACTCATAATGAACATTACAGCAGAGCATTCTGGGAGTTTAAACATAAGGTTTTGGATTGACATGTTGCCTTCATGAGATGTGAAAGAAACATAATGCATCTTTACTTTGATAAGTACCAACAGATACAGGGTGACACATCACACAATGTGAAATTTAACTTTTTTTTTCAAAATACACAAACTTAATTTTAAGAACCAATAAGTATTGTTTTGACAAAGCTGGTGAAATAAATGAATGAATGAGTATCCTTATATCATTGCTCTAGGTCTAGGGCAGCAAGTAGCTACACGGCAAAACTCTATAGCCCTGTACACATGGGTGAGAATCCCATCGTAAAAAAAAACATAGTTTTTCTCGACGAGATTCTTGTCTAGCTTTCCTTGCATACACACTGTCAAACCAAAATCTCGTTGTTCTAAACTGTGGTGACGTAAAACACATACAAAGGCAGTATAAAGGGGAAGTTCGATTCCACTGGCGCCACCCTTTGCGCGCTTTTCAGCCTTGTGCTTTTCAGTCCATTACAGCGTGACAAATGTGCTATCTCCATTATGAACGCTAGTTTTACCAGAAGGAGCGCTCCTGTCTCATACTTGATTCTGAGCATGCACGGTATTTTAAGCATACACACGACCGGTTTTCTCATCGTTTTCCGATGAGAATCACAACGAGAATGAATGGTTTTCTCGGCAAAAAGCTCTGCCAGCAGTTTTTTTGCAGAGAAAACCGTGCGTGTGTACGAGGCTTATGAAGTAGCATTATGAGGCATTTACGCCTGTGTGTAATTACTCTTAGGCCTCGTACACACGACCGAGGAACTCGTCGGAAAAGACACATCATTTTCCTCGACGAGTTCCTTGTTAGGCTTGTCGAGGAACTCGACAAGCTTCCTTTGCGTACACACGGTCAAGACCAAATTTCGGCGTTCTCAAACGCGGTGACGTACAACACATACAACGGCAGGGGAAGTTCGATTCCACTGGCACAACCCTTGGGGCTGCTTTTGCTAATCTCATGTTACTGCGTGTTAAGTAAAAGTTGGGTAAGAGACAATTTGCACTTTTGAGACTGTTACAGCGTGAAGAATGTGCTATCTTCATTACAAATGCTACTTTTACTGAAGGTGCGCTCCCGTCTACATACATTATTTGGAGAATGCGCGGGTTTCTTAGCATACACACAAAAGTGTTTCTCGTCGAAAACCAGCCCGACGAGGAACACGACGAGGAAATTGAGACTCCCGTCGAGGAAAAAGAGAACTTGTTCTCCTTTTTCCTCGTCGAGTTCCTCGACAGTTTCCTCGATGAAAAACATACACACGACCGGTTTCCTCGGCACAAAAGCTCTGCCACCAAGTTTCTTGATGGATTCTGTCGAGGAAAACGGTCGTGTGTACGAGGCCTTAGAAAAGCCTAGGCTAATCTTGACAAGTAATGTGTAGGAGAAATTAAATTTAAATTAGATTATCGCATTTGCATTTTTACATTGCCAAATTTGAAATTCAGAATACATGTGTGGAATAGTCTGTTTATTTATCCTAATATAGTAACACAAGGAACAGTCTTTCTTTTTTTTTTAAATACCAGAGTTACCAAAGTCTTTGTTCTCTAGGAAAAAAAATGACTCTCTGAGTTGTGTGTGAGAACTCAGCAGAGGCAGCAACGTTTGAATGGGCACTTGGCATGGAAACTTGATGTGTTCCCCTCTACGCTAGGAGACTGTATTAGAACAGTGAATCTGCTTCAAAGAGATGCTGTGACATGATCGCCCTTTGCAAGTACCCAGTCCTCCTCTATTCACCCAACCAACAGCTCCGCTGCTTTGTACTGTATTCAGATGGGTCCTCTGCTCTTGTAAATGAAAAGGGACAACCTCATTGATACCTTGTTAGATAGTATGTGGAAAATACAAAACAGACACCCATCCCTAATTTCCCTGCAGCTATTTGAAATGAATCCAATTAATAAGCTGCATTTCTGCATAGGAGTGAAGAAACGGTTTCTCATTAATTTCTGCCTTGGAGCTTGGGTTCATAGTCAAAAGCACATATATACATAAAAGAAAGTAATGAAGTGCTTATTTGATTTAAGTACAGTGCACACATAAAGAGCATTTCCGCTCTGCAATATTTGAATCGCCACAGTAATATGGTGTAATGTAAGGGATGTCTACTCTCTAACATTCCCTCTAGCAATGCAACATTTCTAATCCCAATTAGTATTTCGGGAGAAGTGTTTTCTCCCCTCTCAGCATAGTAAATCGACATTATGTGTACATGAATGGAAAACAATCAGCCTCATTATTCAGGCTTGGTAAAGATAGCTGAAACAACCTTTTCCATCATGCTGTCACAAAAGGTGAGAAGGAAATTAAACCCAGCGAAAAAAAATGTGTCTAGAAGACTCTTTAAAGTCTTATTAAATAAGGCAGGGATGCATAGTAATCTAGTTATTAATAAAGTCAGTTTAGCATCATTTGTCCATGACTTGCCAGCACATTACTTATTTTAAGTGGAAATTCAGTTCCTCCACCGCTTTCTATTTTTATGTCGTACATCCAGCTTAAAAAGTTCTACAGAAAGTTTTACAGCAGTTTTGGAACCCTAAAGCCAACATGGACCATACAAACAGCAATGGCAATATATAAAGTGCAGTAACCCATCACAACCGGTCAGTTTTCAGTTTGCTACAGGCAAGTCAGTGATATATGTATCCTGATAACTTTTCTTGGTAAATATATTTTGACGGTGCCTTTGCAAAGCATCTTTGTAGCTGTGGATGTTAAGAAGACCAAAGGGAGTACAGATCTCTCTTCAAAGTGAGAGAACATCCAACGCGTGCCCATTCTTTATGTGGCAGAACTAATCTGTTACTTTTGCTAATTATTTTTTGTAAATGACAAAGAAGTTCACCGTGCAGTTTATTTTATACCACTATGGGTAAAGTATTCCACTGGGAAATATTGAAAAGTTTGTCATCATTGTACTAATGGAGTATAGTAAGCATAAATATTCATGACATCAGCTAATAAATCAGCCTGTACGTGGCAAGCATTACATTTTACATTAGGCAATTAGGCGATTAGGCCCAGAGGCGATTTAGTTCGCATGTGCCGCGCTATACAAGTTCTTCATTCATTCATTAGACAACTAAAAGACAAACGACAGACATGTTATGGCTGTGATGTGACAAAAGTCTAGGTCCTTGGGGCTTTTTACCCTTAAGGGGTATTGTTAACCCGTTCCTTACCGGGCCATAATAATATGACGCCGGCAGGAACCCTCCCTTCGGGTGAACGTCATATGACGTCCTTTCTTCCCGGCCATCTAGGGGGCGCCTGCGCTCGCGGCACCGTGACCGGCATCGTGACCGGGTGCGCGTGACCGGCGCCCGCGATGTCCGCCGGGCACTCGCGATTGCCCGCGATCACGGCAGGAGTGTGGATCTGTGTGTGTAAACACACAGATCCACCTCCTGTCAGAAGTGAGGAGACCGATGTGTGTTCCCAGTACAGAGGAACACAGATCGGTCTCCTCCCCTTGTGAGTCCCCCTCCCCCTACAGTTTGAATCACTCAATAGGGAACATATTAACCCCTTCAGCGCCCCCAAGTGTTAACCCCTTCCCTACCAGTCACATTTACACAGTAACAGTGCAGTTTTATAGCACTAATCGCTGTATAAATGTGAATGGTCCCAAAAAACTTGTCAAAAGTGTGCGATATGCCCGCCGCAATGTCACGGTCACAATAAAAATCTCAGATCGCCGCCATTACTAGTAAACAAATAAAAATAAATAAAAATGCCATAAATCTATCCCCTATTTTGTAGACGCTATAACTTTTGCGCAAACCAATCAATATACGCTTATTGCAATTTTTTTACCAAAAATATGTAGAAGAATACGTATCGGACTAAACTGAGGAAAAAAAATTGATATTTATTAAATCAAAAAGTAAAAAATATTGTGTTTTTTTTTTCAAAATTGTCGCTCTTCTTTTGTTTAGAGCGCAAAAAATAAAAAAAACGCAGAGATGATCAAATACCACCAAAAGAAAGCTCTCTTTGTGGAGGAGAAAAAAACATAAAGATTTCATTTGGGTACAGTGTTGCACGACCGCGCAATTGTCATTCAAAGTCCAACAGCGCTGAAGACTAAAAATTGGTCTGGGCAGGAAGGGGGTGAAAATGCCCTGTATGGAAGCGGTTAAATATTGCACAGTTTCAATATTGCCAATGGTCATTTTAATCAGAGGCAACTGTTGACAGTTTGCTTGTGATTCAGCAGCATCTGCGTTATTGATTTATATACATATATATATATTTTTTTCTTTGCTAAGCTAGCTTACATTTTAAACAACCTATGGGTCACAGCATTAAAAATAAATACATTCCAGTATATGTATATATATATACACACACATATATAAGTATATATATATATACACACACATATATATATATATATAAAATATATATATATATATATATATATATATATATAAAAATATATGCATTTAAATTTAAAAGAAAAGAAGACAGAAAGCAGTCTTTTGATTTCAAATACGTACACATGTATATATATATATATATATATATATATATATATATATATATATATATATATATATATATATACACATGTTTATATATATATATATTTATTTTATTTTAATATATATATATATATATATATATATATATATATATATATATATATATATATTTATTTATATATATATATATATATATATATATATTTTTATATATATGTGTATATATATATATATATATATATATATATATATATATATATATATATATATATACTTATATATATATAAAATATATAAATGTGTGTTTTTAAAATCAAAAGACTGCTTTCTGTTTAGCATCATTGACATAAAAATGTTAACAGGGACCTACCTCTTTTTCTCTTTTTCTCCTTTGGTCCAGATTCTTTGATAAAGTGCTGTTCAGTCCACTTAGGATTCCAATGATATAAAACTTGTAATTCCTGTAAAGCAACTGTGCTGCCTTTCGCTCTCTTAAATTAGGAACACTAGAATTGTGTCACTTGTGAGGGCAAGCAACTTTCACTGAGAACTAAACAAGAGAATTTCAAAAAGACACACCAATCAGCATCTGTGCTTCAATCTGCTATTCTCCCTCCTCTTGCATCCCACCCCCTCCAAGCCGAATCACTGAGCATGCCCTCTGAGACTTATGTAAGAAGTCATTCACAAGTGAAAATCTCTGGATGCATTGACCGCGCTCCATTATGATAAAAAAAAAAAAAAAAAAAAAGAAGAAAAAATCAACTCAAAATTCTCATATTTAAATTATATATTGATCAAAGACCACGTTGTATGTACTCTCGTTGAGTCTTAAAAATGAAATTAAAGAGAAGCATTTAGAAATTCTCTTTGGTCGGTGTTGCTGCAGGTAGCTTGTTTCATTAGGCTGACAAACAACATGCATATAAGCTGTGATATAAGAGAGCCCTGTAACCTTTCTTTATATTTCCGAGATTAATTGGATGCTCTCTGTACCTAATTAGAAGCTCAAGCCTTTTAATGTCGCATATCCTTTTATGCAAATAAACAATGCATCTGGGCTGGTCTTTTAAATCATTATTAATTAGGAATTACAGTACTCCGGGAGAATGCTGTCGTTATTAGCATCCTCTAGTTACATTTTTTTTTGTGTTTGCTTTAGACTGCTGGCAGCCTAGTAATTGTAGAGAGATTATATTGTACATAAATGTACATCCCTGCCATCTGAGCAGCAAGTTTTATCTGAGAAACTTATTGGATCTTTAATTCTGATGAGTCACAAGGACACAGGGCCTGCCTGCGCTATTCTTTACTGAAATTGGAGCTCCAGGGAAAAGAAACACGTTGGTTTTGTTTGCGGTGCAGTATTTAATATGCCAGCAATTAATTATATTTCTTAATTAGTGGCTTCTTTTACACAAGAGGAAAAGATTTTCTTGCTCATCTTATGTCTATAAAAGTAATCTGATACATAGATGATTCTGCTGTTTGTTCTCGGGATTTTCATGCAAATTTCTGATCTTAAAATAAACTTATAAAGGATAAAAAGGATTATTTCATATTTTTTTTTTTACAAAATAGCGCATGTTGCCAATATAGAAAATTCAGGAACAAGCTTATGTTTACGGATTACAATATACAGGGTGGGCCATTTATATGGATACACCAAAAACAAAAGTTGGATTCAAAATGTCCGACTTCAAAATGGCCACCCATCTTGAAAAGTTTCCCCCCTTACATATACTAATGTGCCACAAACAGGAAGTTAATATCACCAACCATTCCCATTTTATTAAAGTGTATCCATATACCGTATTTATCGCAGTATAACGTGCTCCCGCGTATACCGCGCACCCCTAAAGTGGCCCCGAATCCTGTGGAAAAAAAGTTTTTTTTGTACTTACACTTTTGGTGTCTTGCGCGGCGTCCATCGGCGGCCTCGTCGGGTCCGGCGTCCATCTGCGGCTTCGGGTGTCCTCTTCGTTGGGTCTGTCTGCGGGCTTCGGGTGTCCTCTTCGCCGCGTCCGGCGTCCTTCTGCGGCGTCCTCCCCGCTCGTTTCCCGCGCCAAGTTTGAATACTGCGCCGACATATACAGAGCTCAGTACACTCGTGTATTGTCGGGCAGGTTCGGCAACTCTCACGCTCACGTCCTGTACGTCCAGGACGTAAGCGCGGAAGGAGCAGAGACTGGCCGACTATACCCGAGTGTACTGCGCTCGGTATATGTCGGCGCAGTATTCAAAACTCAGCGCGGGAAAGCGGGTATGGCGTATACCGCGCACCCACGATTTTGCCCTGATTTTCAGGGCAAAAAAGTGCGCGGTATACGCCGATAAATACGGTAAATGCCACACCTGGGTGGATCCATATAAATGGCCCACCCTGTAGTTTGTATACCAGCATGGGCACCCACCAGCAATTGTCCTTGTGGTAACCTGCACTCCTAAGCCGTGTACACACGATCGGTTTGTCCAATGAAAACAGACCGGTGGACTTTTTTCATCGGACAAACCGATCGTGTATGGGCCCCATCTGTCTTTTTTCCATCGGTGTTAAAAAATAGAACATGTTTTACATTTTTCCGATGAAAAAAAAAAAACAATAGTAAAAACTGATCGTCTGTGTGGAATTCCTTCGGAGAAAAATCCACGCATGCTCAGAATCAAGTCGACGCATGCTCGGAAGCATTGAACTTCATTTTTCTCAGCACGTGGTAGGGGTTTACGTCACCGCGTTTTGGCACGGTCGGATTTTTGACTGATGGTGTGTAGGAAAGACTAATGAAAGTCAGCTTCATCGGATATCCGACGAAAAAATCCATCGGATTAGATTCCATCAGATATCCGATCATGTGTACAGGGCTTTACAGGGTGTGAACTTTGCTGATTGGAGATGTCTAGCTCTGACTCAGCAGGGGACATGTTAAACCTCTGCAGAGAGACCACTGCTTCCATACAGAGAGCAAGGGTTATTTTCTACAACTTGCATGAAGAGATAGATGTTTTACTCATCCAGTTGTTTCCTTTGGTTTAACTTCTTGGAGCTTGCGCCTCCTGGCCCTTGATGAGGTTTAGGATTTTGGGAGGCGGGACGGGGGTTTATGATCATGTGACTGCCATGATGCGCTGCCTGAGCGGTCACATGATCAGAAAGCTCCCGACCGCAAGTAGTGATGGGAGATTTCCGTTAGCCGCTGGTAACTGTGCCTGGAGTGCATGCTCTCGGCACAGCTGTATTCACACTAATTCATGCAAATATGTGACTGCATGTCGCCAAGGCCCACCTACCAAGAGGTTGCATATTTGCGTGCGGGCGGTGTCGAGGGGTTAAAGAAAGTAGGCTTTAACCACTTCCATACAGGGTACTTATACACCTTCCTGCCCAGACCAATTTTTAGCTTTCAGCGCTGTTGCACTTTGAATGACAATTGCGCGGTCATGTTACACTGTACCCAAACTAAATTTTTATCATTTTGTTCCCACGAATAGAGCTTTCTTTTGGTGGTATTTGATCACCTCTGGGATTTTTATTTTCTGCAAAAAATAAATAAAAAATTACTGAAAATTTAGAGAAAAAAAAAACGTTTATTTTTTGTTTCAGTTACAAAATATTAGAAAAAAGTATGTTTTCTCCTTCACTGATGGGCACTGATGGTACTGCACTGATGGGCACTGATAAGGTGGCACTGGTGGGCACTGATGAGGTCGCACTGAAGAGCTGGCATTGATGGGCACTGATGATGGGCAGTAATATGCGGCACTGATAGGTGGCATGGATGGGCACTGATAGGCGACACGGATAGGCAGCATGGATGGGCATAGATAGGCGACATGGATGGGCACTGATAGGTGGCATGGATGGGCACTGATAGGCGGCATGGATGGGCACGGATTGGCGGCATGGATGGGCACTGATAGGCGGCATTGATGGGCACTGATAGGTGGCACGGATGGGCATAGATGGGCTCTGATAGGTGGAACTAATATGCTGTAGTGTGTTGTACTAATGGATGCCAATCAGTGCCAAACAATAATGCCTGCCAATCAGTGATGCCCATTGTGGGCACTGATTGTCATCCATTGTGGGCACTGACTGGCATCCATTATTTCTCATTGTCATTGTCATCCCTGGTGATCTAGGGTGGCATACCTGTGGTGGGCATCCCTGGTGGTCTAGTGGCATCCCTGGTGGACTAGTGTGGGCATCCTCGGGAGGGCTGTGCTGATAATCGATCAGCACAAACCCCCCTGTAAGAGGAGAAGCCGATCGGCTCTCCTCTACTCGCGTCTGACAGATGCGAGTGAGGAAAAGCTGCTTACCGGCTTTTCCTGTTTACATCGTGATCAGCCGTTATTGGACACGGCTGATCACGTGGTAAAGAGTCTCCGTCAGAGACTCTTTACCTAGATCAGTGTTGCGGGGTGTCAGACTGACACCCTGCAACAATGATCGCCGCGATGCGCGCCCCCGGGGGCGCGCAGCGGCTCAATATCCTGAGGACGTCATATGACGTCCAGTCAGGATATGGAAACCACTTTGCCGACATCATTTTGCTATATGGCGGGCGGCAAGTGGTTAAAAATCTATTATTTTGATGTACCTGGAATAAATTTAGCTAATTAAAACTAAAAGTTCTTTTGAGCTTAACAAAAGTTAATGCCTTTCTCTTTATCAATTGGAATTTTTTAAAATGTAAGAATATAAGACCAGCTCCACACTGAGATGGTTTACAGGCATTTTAGCGCTAGAAATAGCCCCTAAATAACTCCTGAAAAACGCCTCCCATTCATTTCAGTGTGACTTTTCACACTGGGGTAGTGCGCTTGCGGGACGATAGGAAAAGTCCTGCAAGCAGCATCTTTGGGGCGGTTTGGGAGCGCTGTATACAGCGCACCCAAAACGCCCTGCCCATTGAAATGAATGGGCAGCACTTCCAAAGCGACTGAAAAGCGGTTTGGAAGCGTCACAACACAAGCATGTTTATCCCCTTCTTCGGCTGCTAGCGGGCAAAAATTAAACAGCGCTAAAGTACCGCTAAAACGAGTGGCGCTTTAGTGTAAAGCAAAATAGTTTGTATACCAGCATGGACACCCACCAGCTATGTGGGCTGATATGCCTATCAGTAAGAGGGCAGCAAGCAAGTGGCCCCCTGCTATGCTACCAGCTCACATGCACTTTAGCAGGAGGGTCAATTTAAGAAGGGTCCCCAAAATAGCTACACACTTTTAAAAGTACTGATACCTGATCATACATATAACCTTTTGACAGGGATGTGTTTACACTAATGGAAAGTTGGACAATGCTCAGAGCAACAGGGTTTAGTGTAAAGAGCTCCAAGCTCCAAAATGCACAAGGTACATTAAAGTGATACTAAAGGCTCTTTTTTTAGTTAAAAATAATAAAAATGTTATACCCACCTGCTCTGTGCAGTCGTTTTGCACAGAGAAGCCCAGATCCTCCTCTTCTCTTGTCCCTCTTCTGCGCTTCTGGCTCCTCCCTCCTGTTGAGTGAGCAGCTTGCTCTGGGGGCCTTTCAAGCCGAGCCACGGATCCCTGTGTCCATTTAGACATGGAGCCTTGGCCTGGCTCCACCCGTTTCTCTCCTCATTGGCTGATTGACTGTCCCAGCCAATGAGGAGGGGAGTCCTGGGTAGCCGAGATACTCCTGCAACATCGCTGGATCTAGATGGGCTCAAGTAAGTATTAGGGGGGCTAGTGAGCTGCAGCACATATAAGGCTTTTTACCTTAATGCATAGAATGCACTAAGATTTAAAAAAAACTTCTACCTTTACAACCTTTTCCTTATTTTGTTTTTCATTCAGTCGAAATTGGAACATTTTGGCTAAGTTCATCAAGAGAATAGTAGAGGAAGGTGTGTTCAGGAAACACAAAACTGTCTCTACTCTTTCTTATTTGATGGTTTGCAGAGCTGAACAATAATCCTGCAAACAGCATGGTCCCTCTATTAAAACATTCTAGTATTAGTTGTTATTAAAAAAAGTCGCATGACGCAAGAGGAGGAGCTTGTCTAATACAGTATCATTATACATGAGGAGGTTTGCATTGGCCAGTACTATGCATTCACCGTGGATCCAGGCTGACTTCTTTGTAACCATAAAGCACTGCCTGACCTTTGAAATTAGGTTAGCTGGCTTCAAATGGTCAATAAGGAATTAGGCAGTTAGTCTATTCAAGAGATAATTTATTTCTCAGCACCTCGCTTTATCCTTAGAAAAAAAAATGTAAAACACTTTGCACCTAAAACACCAAACCCTCACCCAAGTACACCACAACCTCCTGCTGTATCCCCATATGCCCCGTTTTTCAAAAATACCATAGTAAGTATAGTCTTTTGCCATTGTTTGAATAAAGAAAAAAATGGCCAGCAGCAGGACAGTATGTAAATGTGACCAGATAGTAATGTAAAGGTATCATCACAGAGACAAAAAATGTACCACCAGCAGGGCATTTTTCTGAGCGTATTGAAGAAGGAAAAGGGCTTATGCCTCATACAAACAACCAGTTTTCCCATCGGATGGGAAAACCTCTGGTGTGTACACGGGGTAAGTGACCGAGCAGGTTATCGGTTTTCCCCCAGGATTGCTGATGGACTTTTTACCGCCGGGAATCCCGATCGTGTGTACGGGGCATTAGAGATAAGGCAGATGTTTTGCAATAGTAGTTTAATGTATGTCCAAACAGTCAAACTGTCCATGTACGTCCAAACTGTAATACAAATTACAGTGATGTATATCAGATTCACTTGGGAAAAACAATTTGATGTGCCTTTAAACCCAAAACTTGAGATTTCTCAGTCTGGAACCAAAGGTAAATGATCTAAATTTTAAGAGGTAATTACTGGGTGAGCCTGCCAGTTCATCAGTATTCTTTCGTGAAGCCACAAACTTCCATTTTCCTCCCCAGTTATTGTAACTGAGTATAAAAGAAAAACAAAAAAGAAAATATAACTACAATTTAAAACAAATAAAAATAAAACACATGAAAGCAATTCTCGCTTCAATTAATTAAACTAATGAATATTCATAATACACTGCTCAAAAAAATTAAAGGAACACTTTTGCATCAGAACTCCTGGGATATTGATCTGGTCAGTTAAGTAGCAGAGGGGGAGGGGTGTATACAGAGGGGGTTGTTAATCAGTTTCAGCTGCTTTGCTGTTAATTTAAATAAACAACAGGTGCACTAGATGGGCAACAATGAGACGACCTCCAAAACAGGAATGGTTTTTCAGGTGGAGGTGTCTGACATTTTTTTCCCTACTCATCTTTTCTGACTAGTTTTGCATTTGGCTAGGGTCAGTGTCACTAGTGTCACTACTGATAGCACACAGCGATACTTGGACCCTATAAAGGTTGCACAGGCAATCCAACTCCTCCAGGATGGCACATCAATAAGTGCCATTGCCAGAAGGTTTGCCGTATCTCCCAGCACAGTCTCAAGAGCATGGAGGAGATTCCAGGAGACAGACAGTTACTCTAGGAGAGCTAAACAGAGCCGTATAAGGTCCTTAACCCATCAGCAGGACCGGTATCTGCTCCTTTGTACAAGGAGGAAAACGATGAGCACTACCAGAGCCCTACAAAATGATCTCCAGCAGGCCACTGGTGTGAATGTCTCTGACCAAACAAATCAGAAACAGACTTCATGGGGGTGGCCCGAGGGCCCGACGTCCTCTAGTGTGCTCTGTGCTCACTGCCAGACACTGTGGAGCTTGATTGGCATTTTCCATTGAACACCAGAATTGGCAGGCCCGCCACTGGTGCCCCATGCTTTTCACATATGAGAGCAGGTTCACCGTGAGCATATGTGACAGACGTGAAAGGGTCTGGAGAGGCCACAGTAAATTTTATGCTGCCTGTAATATCGTTCAGCATGACTGGTTTGGTGGTGGGTCAGTGATGGTCTGGGGAGGCATATCCATGGAGGGACGCACAGACTTCTTCAGGCTACACAATGGCACCCTGACTGCCATTAGGTATCAGGATGAAATTCTTGGACCCATTGTCAGACCCTACGCTGGTGCAGTGGGTCCTGGGTTCCTCCTAGTGCACGACAATGCCCGGCCTCATGTGGAGAGAGCATGCAGCCAGTTCCTGGAGGATGAAGAAATTTATACCATTGAATGGCCCCCACGCTCACCTGACCTAAATCCAAAAGAACACCTCTGGGACATTATTTTTCGGTCCATCCGGTGCCGCCAGGTTGCACCTCAGTCTGTTCAGGAGCTCAGTGATGCTCTGGTCCAGATCTGGGAGGAAATACCCCAGGACACCATCCGTCATCTGATTAGGTGCATGCCCTGATGTTGTCAGGCATGCATACAAGCACATGGGGGGCATACAAACTACTGAGAACCATGTTGAGTTGTTGCAATGAAATTTCAGCAAAATGGACTAGCTTCTTGCATAATTTGTTCACTTTGATTTTCAGGGTGTCTTTGAATTCAGCCCCCTGTAGGTGGATAATTTTCATTTCCATCAAATGATGTGCCATCCTTTCATTCCTAACTCATTCCTAATTCCTAACACATTACCCAGTCCATATCTGTTTAGATATCCAGCATGAGATTTAGCCCATTGAGATCTGATATGTTTTCAAAGTGTTTTTGAGCAGTGTATATATAAAACATTCTTTAAAGTGGTTCTAAAGTTAAAATGTTTTTTTTTTTTCCTTGCATAACTTTTATCAGAATAAAACATGTCTCACTACCTGTTTTTTTTATTTTAAGACAAAAAAGTCTTTAAAATGTTTTCACCTGCCACACGTGACACTCCGGACATCATGTGGGGTGGCAACATGTTAGTGGTTGACATGAATGTGAGGACATTGAGTAGTTGGAGCAAGCCGAGCTGCGCTATTGAGTGCATTTGTTGCTTACACAACATGAAAGTAAAGGGCAGTTTTGGACCTTATACCAGAACTTATGAGGTCACTCATCTATTTCTATAAACCCTGCCACTGAGTCACCTTACTAGCCAGCTTTCAACTGTACACTTTCTACTTCCCCTCTAAGATGGCTGATGTATGGTTCCCTGAGTTGTAAGAGATAAAATAATAAAAAGGCTTTTTCTTGTCTCAATAGACTTGTTGTGATACATTGATGTGCATTTACATGCATTTACGTGTGTTGAATTAACACCTTTGTGCCTAAGAGTAAAAGAAAATGTTAATGCCTAAGCACAATTTTGCAACTTTGACATGTGTTAGGAAAACTGTACATATCATCACAACCACTTTGTGCATCTAGGTGGATTATAGCTTTTTTTTTCAGGACAAATTGGGCTTTCATTTTGTGGTAAGTGGTAATAGATATCTCCTTATTATTTTTTTTTATTATCAAAGGAAACTGTTCAAAAATAGTTTTATTTTTATTTTTTTAAAGTAGCTGTATATTTCTTGTTACTGCCATAACCTACCACCAAAGAACAACGCACAATTAATTCTCCTGCTCCCTGTGATTGTAGCGATACCACTTATTTGTATGTTATTTGTTGTTTGTACCCGTAGTGCAGCCCAGAAACAATAGCGCATATTTTTCTTTTGTATCCTACCTAAAGCACACTGGGCTAGATTCAGATAGGTTACGGGGATCTAAAGATCCGCTAACCTATCTGATTTACGATCCGCCGGCGCAAGTTTTTGAGGCAAGTGCTTTATTCAGAAAGCACTTGCCTCTAAAGTTGCGCCTGCGGATCGTAAATCCCCAGGCGGAATTCAAATTCCGCAGCTAGGGGGTGTGTAACATTTAAATCAGGCGCGTCCCCGCGCCGAACGAACTGCGCATGCGCCGTCCGCTAAATTTCCCAGCGTGCATTGCTCCAAATGACGCCGCTAGGATGTCATTGGTTTCGACGTGAACGTAAATTACGTCCCCCCGTATTCGCAAACGACTTACGCAAACGACATAAAAAAATCAAAATTCAACCCAAGAACGATGGCCATACTTAACGTAGAATACGCCGCATATAGCAGCAGTAACTATACGTCGGAAAAAGCCAAACGCAAACGACGTAAAAAAAATGCCCCGGGCTGTCGTTCGTTTCTAAATCGGCGGAAATCTTAATTTGCATATTCAATGCGTAAAAAAAAATGAAACGCCACCTAGCGGCCGGCCTGGAATTGCAGCCTAAGATCCGACGGTGTAAGTCACTTACACCTGTCGGATCTTAGGGAGATCTATGCGGAACCTTATTCTATGAATCAGGCGCATATATACGACAGACGGAACTCAGAGATACGACGGCGTATCAGGAGATACGACGGCGTATCTCTATCTGAATCTGGCCCAGAGACATCAATTGACACTTATACTAATTAAAAAAAAGTAAAAAAAAAAATTCTGTCCAAAATATACTGACCCTGACCTTAACCTTTGGCCCTCACTTGCACCAAACACTAACCCTGGCACTGACCTAGATCAATCCTTGATTGAGGTATTTTTTCTTATTTTGTTCTTTAATTCTTTATTTTTATTATTATAATTATTATGAATTTTTATTTTTTAAAACAAAGTTATTTGCTCCTCTCTCTGCAAGGAGAGAAAGAGATATAATATATCTTTCCTCTCAATTCACAGAGAGAGAGAACCACAGAGGCAGGCTTCAGAGTGACTGCTCACTGTAATAGCCAATCAGAGGCTATCACAGTGATCAGGTGAACCGGAACTGGGAGTTGTGGGTCCCTATCATTAGTCCGGGACCCAAGGCTCCCGGTGAGACCCCGGTCTCTGTGCTGGGAGTGCACTGTGCGGCGTGCTCCTAGCACAAAGACAGATACACAGATTATGCCCCACAGAAAAGTCCAGTGAGGCCACTTATCTGTGTACTGTCAGCACCAAGGGGTTGAAATGCATATATGTGGTATTGTGGTTGTGAATCGGACACAAAGCAAACAATTATCCTTGTGGTAAACTGCATTCTTACAGGGTGTGAACTTTGCTGATTGGAGATGTCTATCTCTGACTCAGCAGGGGGGCATGTTAAATCTCTGCAGAGAGACCACTGCTTCCATACAGAGAGCAAGGGTTCTTTTCTACAGCTTACAGGCAGAGATAGATGTTTTACTCATCCTGTTGTTGCTTTTGTTTAACCCCTTGGAGCTTGCGCCTCCTGGCCCTTGATGAGGTTTAGGATTTTGGGAGGCGGGACAGGGTTTATGATCATGTGACTGCCATGATTCGTTGTCTGAGCGGTCACATGATCATAAAGCTCCCTACCGCAAGTAGTGATGGGAGTTTTCCGTTAGCCACTGGTAACTGTGCCTGGAGTGCATGCTCTCAGCACAGCTGTATTCACACTAATTCATGCAAATATGTGACTGCATGTCGCCAAGGCCCACCTACCAAGAGGTCACATATTTGCGTGTGGCCGGCGTCGAGGGGTTAAAGAAAGTAGGCATTACACATCTTTTGTTTTGATGTACCTGGAATAAATTTAGCTAATTAAAACTAAAAGTTCTGTTGAGCTTAACAAAAGTTAATGCCTTTCTCTTTATCAATTGGAATTTTTGAAAATGTAAGAATATAAGGCCAGCTTCAGACCTCGTACACACGACCGAGGATCTCGACGGGCGAAACACATCATTTTGCTTGTCGAGTTCCTTGTTAGGCTGTCGAGGAACTCGACAAGCCAATTTTCTCCATTCCCATCAAGGAAAAAGAGAACATGCTCTCTTTTTGGCTCGTCGAGTTCCTCGACAGTTTCTTCGTCTAAAAATGTACACACGACACACAAGTTTCTTGCTGGTTTTTGCCGAGAAAGTCGGTCGTGTGTACGAGGCCTCACACTGAGATGGTTTTCAGACGTTTTAGCGCTAGAAATACAGTAGCCCCTAAATAACTCCTGAAAAACACCTCCCATTCATTTGAGTGTGACTTTTCACACTGGGGTAGTGCGCTTGCGGGACGATAGAAAAAGTGCTGCAAGCAGCATCTTTGGGCGGTTTTGGAGCGCTGTATACAGCGCTCCCAAAACGCCCTGCCTATTGAAATAAATAGGCAGCACTTCCAAAGCGACTGAAAAGCGATTTGGAAGCATCACAACACAAGCGTGTTTAACCCCTTCTTCGGCTGCTAGCGGGAGGGGGGGGTTAAAAGCACCCTACTAGTGGGCAAAAATGAAACAGCGCTAAAGTACCGCTAAAATGAGTGGCGCTTTAGCGGCTCAGTGTGAAGCTGGTCTTAAGCCCTGTACACACAGCCGGGATTCTCGTCAGGAAAAAAACGTTTTTCCTGACGAGATTCCTGGCAAGATTTTCTTGCCAGCCGAGTGTACACACGTACGATTCAAAAGAACCGCTGTTCTTTTGAATGGCACGAACGTGGTGACGTCATTGACAACGACGAACATGCGCTCGGCACCTTTAATGCCATCGCTGCCATCTTGCTTCACCCTACCTATGACTTGAAAGCTACTACGCATGCGTCGGAGTCATTTCGAGCAAGCGCGGGATTCCTAGGAGACAGGTAAGTATACACACGCTCAGGTTTCTCGGCAGGAAAACACTGCCGAGAATCACAACGAGAAAATAGAGAGCAGGTTCTCTATTTTTTTCGTTTAGATTCTGGGCAGTTTTCTCAATGAGAAACCTGAAAGCCTCGTACACACGCCCGGTGTACTCGGCAAGAAAGCTCTGCCAGCAGTTTTCTTGCTGTTTCTGGCCGAGAAAACCGTGCGTGTCTACGAGGCTTTTAGGCTGCATTCACACCTGAGCGTCGGTCGTTCGGTCGTTTTTTTGGGCGTTTTTTTCCGGCGTTTTGTCACGCGTATTCATGCTTATTTGCGCGTTTGCATACAGCATTGTCCGACGTTTTTGTACTTCGACGTTTTTTATTTTAGCCAATAGGAAAAATTATCATCATTATCATCACTTGTTGCTATGTTGGTAGATTTTTTTAATCTTCTGCATGGGCGACAAGTTCTATTGATTAAAGCGACGAAACGCCCGTAGCAAACGCCCGTTGTCGCGCAAGTCGCTTGAATCGAGCGTTTCCATTACTTTCTATGGGAAATGGAAACGCTCAAATACGCCCAAACCGCACGATACGCGCGACAAAAAAAGGTCCTGGACTTGTTTGAGCTTCGCGCGACAGGCGTTTGGGCGTTCGGCGTTCAGGTGTGAACAGTCACCATAGCAAATAATGTTAATTCATCCCTCTGGCGTTTGTGAGCGTAGCGCTTCAGGCGTAAAAACGCCTAGGTGTGAATGGGGCCTTAAGGGTTTTTTATGTTGAGTTCAATGTAGATGTTATTTTTTTTTACAATGTAACTATGTAACCATTAAACTTGTTATTAATTGTAGTGTTTGTTTTGCTGTGCCATGATTTTGTTACATCAGAAATCTATTTATGTTTCTTCTGCCAGACAATGAACTGCTAATAACACATTTCAAAGCAATACGTGATAAGTACATATGATTAGTTCTTCTTTAAACTCACAATAGTCCTATAGAATCATAATCTATGTTGGAAAAAAGAATAATGTTGCCCAAGGCCACATAACATAGAGGGATAGCAAAACGGGGACATTGTCAGAAGCTATTTTGTCTCAATGTAACTGTTGAATGCTGTGGCGTTGCTTGTCCCTGTAGCACTGAGGAGCCTACCTTAGTAAAAAAGCTGTGGTCTATATACATTGACAGGCAATGGTGGGCTACAATAACAAAAATACAAGACGCAGCAAATAACCCCAGAGTTTCCATATACTGTATATCTTGAATGTTCTTTTGGAAACATCAACACATTGTCTGTTCTTATAAATTCAACCGCACAGAAAATTCTGACAGTGTACTACTAGTAAAAGTTTATAAAATAGGACAACGCAATGTTTGGAATGTTAGTTTTCTAGGATATTGTACCTAATGTTTGGGGCACTTTTTTATTCCTAGAATTTTTGTTTAGACACATAACCTTCCCATGACTGTATAAAGCAGATCTGTTGTGGACAAGCAACATAGGTTATAGCCTAGGGTGGTAGGGTTGTCAGGCTGGATACTTGCCAGCTTGATGGCCTGTGGGCAATATTTAGTTTTGTTCCATGTCCATACTGATAATTGCCTGCCTGCTTTCTGTTAAGTATGTCAGAGCAAGTAGCATTGTGGCCTCCGGAGCTCAACCTCTCCCCTGTATGTCCAAGGCAATGATGTTATACTTTGCTGTAAGGCAGGGGTCTCAAACTTGTGGCCCTTCAGCTGTTGCAGAACTACAATTCCCATGAGGCATTGCAAGGCTGACAGTTACAAGCGTGACTCCCATGGGCAGAGGCATGATGGGACTTGTAGTTCCGCCACCAGTGGAGGGCCGCCAGTTCGAGACCCCTGCTGTAAGGGCACCACGGGAGAACTGAATGGCTTATGAACCAGAGAACTTTGGTGGAACTTGACAAATTGGCATTTGTGACCTATTGAAGATGATTTACTAAAACTGACGAACAGAATCTGGTGCAGCTGTGCATAATAACTAACCAGCTTCGTATTTCAGCTTGTTCAATTAAAGCGTTTGTTACCCCAACACTTAATATTCCTGATATGTCCCTGTTATACCATGTACTTGTATGAAAAGGTATCCTGATTGCTTTGTATTGCTTCCTTTCAGGGCTGTCTTAATGAGAGGGCACACCTGGGCACTGCCCAGGAGCCCCAGCTGCATGGGGGGCCCCTGCCCTTTCCACAAAGCAGCTGGTCCTTGAACCCAGGCTGCTCCTCTACATCCCAGATATCCCCCTAGCACTCTGACCCCTCTACATCCCAGATATCCCCCTTGCACCCTGACCCCTCTACACCCCAGATATCCCCCTAGCACTCTGACCCCTCTACACCCCAGATATCCCCCCCAGCACTCTGACCCCCCTACACCCCAGATATCTCCCAAGCACTCTGACCCCTCTACACCCCAGATATCTCCCCAGCACTCTGATCCCTCTACACCCCAGATATCCCCCCAGCACTCTGAACCCTCTACACCCCAGCTATCCCCCAGCGCTCTGATCCCTCTACACCCCAGATATCCCCCCAGCACTCTGACCCCTCTACACCCCAGATATCCCCCCAGCACTCTGACCCCTCTACACCCCAGATATCCCCCCCAGCACTCTGACCCCCCTACACCCCAGATATCTCCCAAGCACTCTGACCCCTCTACACCCCAGATATCCCCCCAGCACTCTGACCCCTCTACACCCCAGATATCCCTCCAGCACTTTGACCCCTCTACACCCCAGATACCCCCCAGCACTCTGACCCCTCTACACCCCAGATATGTCCCCAGCACTCTGATCCCTCTACACCCCAGATATCCCCCCAGCACTCTGATCCCTCTACACCCCAGCTATCCCCCAGCACTCTGATCCCTCTACACCCCAGATATCCCCCCAGCACTCTGACCCCTCTACACCCCAGATATCCCCCCAGCACTCTGACCCCTCTACACCCCAGATATCCCCCCCAGCACTCTGACCGCCCTACACCCCAGATATCTCCCAAGCACTCTGACCCCTCTACACCCCAGATATCCCCCCAGGACTCTGACCCCTCTACACCCCAGATATCCCTCCAGCACTTTGTCCCCTCTACACCCCAGATACCCCCCAGCACTCTGACCCCTCTACACCCCAGATATCTCCCCAGCACTCTGATCCCTCTACACCCCAGATACCCCCCCAGCACTCTGATCCCTCTACACCCCAGCTATCCCCCAGCACTCTGATCCCTCTACACCCCAGATATCCCCCTAGCACTCTGATCCCTCTACACCCCAGATATCCCCCCAGCACTCTGACCTCTCTACACCCTAGATATCCCCTACCTCCTTCCTACTTGATTTCTGTTTACCTGCACTGTCTCCATTGTAGGGGCCCTAGAGCAGTGTTTCTCAACTCCAGTCCTCGGGGCGCACCAACAGGTCATGTTTTCAGGATTTCCCTCAGATGAAACTGCTGTGGTAATTACTAAGGCAATGAAACTGATAAAATCACCTGTGCAAAATAATGGAAAGCCTGAAGACAAGACCTGTTGGTGCGCCTTGAGGACTGGAGTTGAGAAACACTGCCCTAGAGCATTACTTTGCCCAGGGGCACATGATGCTATTAAGACGGCCCTGCTTCCTTTATGTGAAATCCCTGGTGCTCTTACCAGTCCATCTGCTTTCCTAATAAAAACTGACGACGCTAAGCAGGAGAGCACAGCGTGGTCAGTTTTCTAGCTATGCTGGGAGCTCAGCCTGTTCTCATCCAATGATCAAACTTGTCCTTGCTACACAGCCATTCACCGGGAAGCTCAGTGTGCTGCTGTTTCTTCACCTCCTCAAGCTCTTTTGCAGCTCAGAACAGAGGGAATGTGATCATTTATAAAAAGGTAACATATGTATTCATAATGGTTTTTTATATTTATATAAATGTTTTGCATTTCAATTCAATTTTAAACGCGATGGATTTTTTTACAAGGTGATCATTTACAATCACTTTAAAGCAGAATTCCAGGCAGTATTTTGTTTTAGCTGGCAGTATTGGTGCTGTCATACCTTAGTGCAATGTGCTGCTGTGTAATCTTTGAGAAAGCTAAGGTGCATTATTTGAATCCTAGCTTGAATTCCTCAGACATCCGATTTATAAAACCAGTGGCCGCTATGCTCTGTATCTCCCTGGCCACCAGTCTTGCTCCACTTTAGATCTTTACAGTGAGCAGAGACATAATTACTCGGTAGTCTGAGACTCCCAGTCTGAGCCACCCACTGTGCATAGCAAATGTAACCCTCAGCTTCAACTCTGCCCTCCACCACCCCTCCAGTTCTCTGTGCATGCTGCCCTTTAGGGTAGCAGATACGGCTATCCATGCCACTCCAGTTCATGCACACAATAAGGGAGATTTACTAAAACTATTCCACACAGAATCTGGGGCAGCTGTGCATGGTAGCCAATCAGCTTCTAACTTCACCTTGTTCAATTAAGCTTTGACAATAAAACCTGGAAGCTGATTGGTTGCTATGCAGAGCTGCACCATATTTTTCACTCTCCAGCTCTAGTAAATCTCCCCCAATGACTCATCTCCTGCATTTCCCTTTGCACAGTGGGGAATATAGTCCCCATTCCCTGCTCAGATGTGATGCAAAGCGGCGTCAGGAGCGAGCCCTTTTTTCCTAAGAAAATATGATGTCACTGGGTCTGAAACTCATGGATTACAAGAAAAGTAAAACACTATCATTTACACTGTGTTAGAAGTTCAAGAGAACGTAGGAAGAGGATCAATAATCACAAAAATAGTTTAATTCTGGAGTTCCCTTTTTACCTCCAGGGCTGATCCACCTTATATGCTCACATGTCATTTTCGGCCCCTCACCCCGCTTCTCAACTCCCTGGCTGCGTGGGAGAAGAGATAAGAAGTCAGCACCCCCCGCTTCTCACTTTAATGTAAGATGTCATTTCCGACAGCAGAATACCCCCCCCCCCCACGCTTCTCAACTTTAATGTGACATGTCACTGTCGGCAGAGACCCCCGTTTGTCAATTTTAACGTGACATGTCATTTTCGGCAGCCCCCCGTTTCTCAACTTCAATGTGACATGTCATTTTGCTTAGGGCCCCAGGGAGGTCAGGATCGGCACTGATTACCTCAGCTGAACTCCATGCAACCGTCTGAATACATATGTGTGAACTGTTTTACCTGCCAAAGTATTTGTATTACTATGCATGTAATAGGTTGTGTGCCTGCCCCCAACCTATGATTGGACAGTGAAAAAAGCGTATTCATGCTTATTTGCGCGTTTGCATACAGCGTCGTCTGACGTTTTTGTACTTCGACGTTTTTTATTTTAGCCAATAGGAAAAATTATCATTTTTTCATCACTTGCTATGTTGGTAGATTTTTTTTATCTTCTGCTTGGGTGAAATGTTCTATTGATTAAATCGACAAAACGCCCGTAGCAAACGCTCGTTGTCGCGCTAGTAACTTGAATCGAGCGTTTCCATTACTTTCTATGGGAAATAGAAACGCTCAAAAACGCCCAAACTGCGCGATTTGCGCGACAAAAAAGGGTCTGGAACTTGTTTGAGCTTCAGGCGTTCGGCTTCAGGCGTTTTGGAGTGGAGATGTGAACCATCTCCATAGACAGTAATGTATTTTTTCCCGTCTAACGTTTTTGAGCGTTGCGCTTCAAAAATAAAAATGCAATAAAAACTACCCCCTATTTTGTGGACGCTATAACTTTTGTGCAAACCAATCTATATACACTTATTGTGATATTTTTTTTTACAAAAACATGTAATAGAATACGTATCGGCCTAAACTGATGAAAAAATTGTTTTTTTTTTAAGATTTTTTGGGGATATTTATTATAGCAAAAAGTAAAAAATATTGGATTTTATTTCAAAATTGTCGCTCTATTTTTGTTTATAGCACAAAAAATAAAAAGCGCAGAGGTGATTAAATACCACCAAAGGAAATCTCTATTTGTGGGAAAAAAAGGACGTCAATTTTGTTTGGGAGCCACATCGCACGACCGCGCAATTGTCAGTTGAAGCGGCGCAGTGCTAAATCGCAAAAAGTGCTCTGGTAAGGAAGGGGGGAAATTCTTCCGGGGCTGAAGTGGTTAATGTTCTTAGAAAAAATTCTGTACTCGTTTAATGAGAGCTGGGACCCCATCATTCAGATCCCCTGGTTGAGCAAACCTTAATAAATTAGAGAATCGAGAAAGAAAAGCCTGTAGCAAATATGAAATATTAAGCGCAGGGCTGGCATGATTAGGCAGTCAGTTATTTATAGGGTTAAATTTAGGGGGAGTGAAGATGGCAAGCTAGGGGGGTGGCCAGAGTTTAATGTTTTCACGGGGTAGGAGGGGCTGGGGGAGGTCTGCAGTTCAGTGAGCCTACAGAAGAAAAAGCCGCGCCAGCTTTTTGGCGCGGCTTTTTCTTTTGTTCATTTTGTTTTGTGTTTTCGCACACCAGCTGCTGCCGGGGATTGGAGGGTTGGGGGGGGGACACCAGCGCGTTTTTTTGTTGTTTTTGTTTTCAGTGAGCCTACAGCATAGGAAGAGGAAGCTCCCACCCTCCCGCCCTATTGTTTTGTGATTTATTTATGATGCAGGTGTTGGGTTTGGATTGGCGGTTGGGGATCTTTGGAGGCAGTAGACATTTTGACCAATTTGGCATCAAGGTATGGGATCCTCGGTTGATGCCAGTTAACCGTGGTTTAGCTGGCATCGGTTGATGGGTATCAGTGTGGGGAAGGTTCAGAGTGTTATGGTCCTTGAGTCTGCGCACTGCGACTGGGATGTGGGATGGCCACGCTGATACGGAGGTAATTTGGTCAAGGCCTTCAATGATCCTTAACAGGGGACAATGGTATCTGTGACTGTGAAGGATTGTTGAGTGTAAATAAAGATGTTTTGGTTAATATGTTATCGGTTAATTTGTTAATAAAATGGCTGATGCGACCAATTTTTACTCCAAAATAGATGTTGCCTGTTTATTCCTTAGGTTAAGGTATAGTTGAAGTTAAGTGGCAATATGCAGTTTATCTGGCTTACCATAGTCATGTTTTTTAGATTACAATCAGATAAGTAAAGCAATATACATTGGAAAACACAAGCAGAGGGGGAGTTTTTTTTTTTTTTATTCCTTTTCATAGTTTAAATAAGTTATAAAACATTCAATGCCTTCCACAGAGTCATGTTTGAATTTATTTTAACAAGCCTATGAATAAATATTGCTGGTGTTAAAAATTTGAATTTAACAATAAGCGGCACATCATGTGCCAGTGGTCACGAAAATGAACAGGCACAAAAGTTAGTTGTCACTCAAGGCCAGCTATTTATTTCTTGTTTTTATTTTTTACACAGTTCAGTACTCTTTCAATAATCCTCATGATACAGAGGTTCTGTCTTTCTTTTTCCTTTTTAGACTTTCTAAAGAAATAGTTTCACATTACTGAAACTGTCTTGCAAAAGACTCATCTCTCATTTGAGAAAAGCCTAAAAAACCCACCAGACCAAAGATGTTGTGATGAATTATGTGACCAGGTAGTCAAAACAGCTCATCCACATCACTTGTCAGATTCCATTTTACGTCTTTCAGTTTCTATATCTCTTTTTGTCCTCCACTAGGATTGTAATGGGCTGGTACCCCAGCCAATATGTCAATACATGCTTCACTACACACACAGAAAAGAAGACTGCTTTTGTTTGGACATTGGATGACTGGATGGTTTTATGCATCAGCAAGCAGAGGCTTCCCTCACAGTTGGAGCTGTGCAGTAATTGCCAGAACAAATTATACCGGGGCAGTCTGTTCTTTCTCCTTTAGTAAAGCAAGTAAAGAATGTGTGGAACTTAAAGACAACACCGATGTTGACTGCTTACAATGCAGCGTAGAAATAGATTTGATACAGTTCAGGCTGTGAACAACGGTTTTAGGATACGCCATTTTCATGGATGCTAAAATGCTTTTAGCTTGCAATGTTTTGTAGACTGACAATGCACAAAAACAATATACATCTTCCGATGTTGTGACACCAATTTCAAGACCTTGTTCATTGTTTAATCCAAGCCATACATACTAAGCGTAAACTAATCAAATTCAAGGGTAGTGGTGCTTTTTGTACATCTGAGACAGGAGAACCTCTACTACAACTGAGCGTGACTCAATTTAAGCCTTATGTGAGGTGTTTTCTTCAAGAAACAACTTAAGTTAAATTTTTCTTCAAGAAAAAACATTGTTTAATCCAAGCCATACATACTAGCTGTAAACTAATCAAAATCAAGGGTAGTGGTGCTCTTTGTACATCTGAGGCAGGAGAGCCTCTACTACACCTGAGCGTGACTGAATTTAAGCCTTATGTGAGGTGTTTTCTTCACGAACCAACTTAAGTGGCTGAACTTAATTAAAACTGTAATCTAACATTCATGGAAATTGTAATCCTTGTTTGTCTGATTCAACTGAACATGTTTTAGCATTATTCATTATATTCTCCATTCATAATAAATAGATACATTACATGGTCAATGAAGTATACGTACAGCCAAATATTTTTTGTTTTATTTAGATATGGTAGGAAAACATTGTTAGTAAAATGTTTGCTGTCCATGTCCCAGTGGGGCGATTTATGTCCCAGAGATGCAGAAAGAAGTAAAAGGAATCTATAAAAAGTACAGGGAATCATTTTCTGAGGCAGTTGACACTAAAACTGGTACCCTTCACTAGAAGATTGATCCTCACATCTTGTTCCAATGACAACTGTAACATTTTGGATCTCTCTTCACTCTCTGAGGTTGATTTACTAAAGGAAAATAGTCTGTGCTCTTCGCAAAGTGCAGTTGCACTTTACAAGTGCAGTTGCTCCAGAGCTTCACTTTACAAGAATGCCCAATCACATGCAGGGAAGAAATAAACAGCATTCTTGCTAGCACATGATTGGATGATGAAAGTCAGCAGGGCTTCTTCTCATTCACAAAGTTCTGGAGCAACTGCTCTTGCAGAGTACACAGTGTTGGTGCGTCCATTAAGGGCACACGGGCGCCGCCCCCTCTGTCATGCCACACCTCTATATGTAAAATTGATAGATTTATGCAGTGCATGAATCTATCCATGGCCACTGTAGCCACCCCCTATTCAGGCATCGGCCCCTTTTTCGGATGCTGGGCACCTGAATTCCAGTGGCGGGGGTGTTTTTTTGAAGCACCTGATTAGAGCCATAGGCCCAGATTCAAAAAGCACTTACGCCAACGTATAACAAGTTACGCCGACGTAAGTGCAAATGTGCGCCGTCGTATCTGTGCGCCAGACCCACAAACAGATATGCTCCTAAAACCAGGCTACACCCCGCAGACGTAGCTTGCTTATGCCGGCGTAGGGTGGACGCACAGTTAGGCTGGGTGCATGGTGCCGCTCCCATTGATTATCCATTCAAACATGCAAATGAGGGAAATACGGCGATTCACGAACCTGCGTGCGACGCAGGTTACGCGAGGTGCGCGTAAGTTGGGGTCACGTCTCATTTGCATGGGTCACACCCACTTCCACCTACGCCGGCGTACCCCTTTGAATCCCACGCCACGCTGGCGCAGCGTTGAGAGCACTGGCTTGCTGAATGCATTGCTTGCCTCTCTGCGCTGCGTTGGCGTAGCGTACATTGGTTAATCTACGGCGGCGTAATGTGCGCCCACACTCTGTGAATCTGGGCCATAGGCTCTATTAGGCTTCAAAAAAGGTGGACTCGGAGCGCAGAGCATTGCACTCGGAGTCCACCCAAGTGTGTTAGAAAAGCAAATGAATATTTGCTTTTCTAACACTGAACCACCTCTCCGCCAATCAGGAAGTGCGGGTCAAATACCTGTCACCTGATTGGCTAAAGGCACAGGCATCCCTATTGGACGCCTAGTGGAATGGGCACAGGGGCTGCATATTATGGGCACGGAGGCTGCATTTTATGGGCACAGTGGCTGCATAGGATGGGCACAGTGGCTACAATTGAAGACACAGTGAGGCTGCAATTGATGGCTGTTTTTTTCAGAATTCTTCAGTTTGTTTCCGAGCCTCCATTGAGAGTGCAACTGCACTTTGCAAAATGCACACTATTTGCTTTTAGTAAATCAACTCCTCTGTTTCATAATAGTGGTCATTGGGACAATATACAGAGGAGTATACTTTGGAGGAACACAGACAGTAATGAAAATCTGATAGGTGTTCTAACCCTTCCATACTCTATCTAAAACTAAAAAGAAGTTTGGGCTTTACAGTAAATACACTTTTTATAGCATCTATAGACAGCAAGGGAAATCATCCAGTGTGCTAATAATCCAGGTAACAGTGCAACTATGCTAAAATCAGTTTCAGTTCACGCAGTATAACTCAGTATGCCTTAATTTAAATGTTCCATTATTAATTACAGCCGGAATCCAGCAATCACCTCTAAGGCCCCGTACAGACGAGCAGACAGTCCGATGAAAACGGCCCGCTGGACCGTTTTCATCGGACATGTTCACTCGGAGATTTCGGTCTGATGGTTGTACACACCTTTTAAACCAAAATCTGCGCGGACAGACAGCGCGGTGACGTGACCGCGATGTCGCCGCAACAATGACGCGGCGACGTGCGCGACCCTAGAAGGTCAATGCTTCCACGCATGCGTCAAATCACTTCGACGCATGCGAGGGCTTTCGGCCGAGCGGACATGTCCGGTAAGTCGTACAGACGACCGAACATGTCCGATGGACAGGCTTCCAGCGGACATGTTTCTTAGCATGCTAAGAAACATTCGTCCGCTGGAAACCTGTCCGATCCACCAGAAAATTGTCCTGTCGGCCGTACAGACGACCAAACATGTCTGCTGAAACTGGTCCGCGGACCAGTTTCAGCAGACATGTTCGGTCGTGTGTACGAGGCCTAGGAATTATTGATGGTATACTTCCAGAAGTTGTTGCTATGCTACCCCTCTTGTATTAAATTGTTTTGTAACTATACTGTCTCCCTTTACAAAGTAAAACGCTGAGAAATCTGTTGGCACTATATAAATCCTGTAGAATCATAAAAAAAAAATTATAGTAACTTCCCCTCTGCGCTACTTTTATCATTGGTCTCATTTAACTCTCAAGGCGTATTTTAATCTTGCTGTTGAATCAGACTTTTTGTTAATTCTACAGTGTGGTGGTGGTGGTGGGGGGCTTTACAGTTATTGCCCCAGGGGAGCTTACAATCTAATGTCAATGTTATATCTACAAGTGAAATTAATGGATTTTAGGTCCAATTTTAATGGAATAAGAACAATTACTTCTAAGTTTCTGCCCTGAAAACAAAAACTGAGCACCCAGCCAACCTAGGAAATATTAGAACCTCAGCTATGACTGAATTCTGAATCCCAGTGCTACAATATACAGCGATAGTCTCTTGTTTATGAAAGATGCACACATTAACAGAAATGTAGTTACTGCAATAACCCACCATTATCCAGCTGAGTTCAGATGCTTAGCACTGTAATAATGGCTTTTCATGCAATTTCCCTCATTACATTATTTAAATGAAAAATTACTGAGAGAAGTTGAGAATTACTAGTGATACATTTATTACAAACTATAGAATGTTATGCTGCTGTGTCACAAGTAGTAATGCGCAAAAAAGCCCATCCAAGAATCTTAAAGCGGGGTTCCAACCACAATTAGCATTTTTTAAATGTATGTCCTTTCATCATGCGTTTTTATAATATAAATCCGGTCACTTACTATTTTACAATCCGCCGCTGCACCGCATAGTATAGTAGTTTCGTAAGGTAATTTCTTCTGAAGCGGGACAAGAAGAAGTTACCCGCTTCAGAAGAAGTTACCTTACGAAACGCACGTAAAGCGGTTACACGCACTTCCGGGTGGAACAGCTAACTAGCTCAGTGGAACGCACGGCGTCCGGGCAGCTGCTACCACATACATACCGGACTGATAGTGCCGTGTCTGCACATCTGCGATTATCGCAGGCAGCTCATCTTTTATTTACTATTTTTTCAACTTTTTTATTTTTTATTCAATTTTATTTGTAATTATCCTTGTCCTGATTAGTTTATGGGCAATACTATACACTGTTTGTACACGCTCATATTTTATTTAGCACGCCAAGCTCTTATTGGCAGTGCAATAAAGCTTACCCTGGTTTTTACATATCACGCTATGGGAGCCTGTCTTTTTTTCTGGAGGAGTCTGGACGATTAGGAAGATCTTTGCCACCTGGTGGAAGTCATTCCCAGAGAGCTCAGGGAAGGAAGGATTGGGATCGAGAGACATCGCAGCGTGTTTTGCACCCTACCCCTGCAGGGGGTAAGGGGCTTCTGGTGAGTGGGGACCCAAGTGGGGGAGCACCGGGACCACCGCGCTTACACAAACTGCATAGTGTGATCACCCAGCACAGCAAGAAGCACTGGTTCAAGCTGATTACTGCACTCAAGTTGAATTTGAATTTCAATTAACTGTTTGAGGATTCATCACTTTACTGCTGATTTTTGTGACATTTTTTAACACATATTTTTGGATTGACCTTATGACTTTTTGGTTTCACTTTTTGGTGTTTGTGTTACACTTTTCATTATCCAACACAGTTGGGTACAAATATTGTTATCACAGGATTCAATACTTTTTGGTGATATATGCTGATGTTTTTTGCACAATTGTGCGCATACTATATTTATATTCAACTATTCAACTATTATGCTACGGGCATCACAGGACTTTATCTCACTTTAGGTTCACATATATTTATATTTTGCTAGCGGAGTTCTAGTTCAATTTATTTTTATTTGTATCTATTTCACACATATGCGCCTATTTTTATCCACATAGTATGTTTGGTCTAACTAGCAATAGTTTTCCACTCTAGGTACTCACTATATAGTTACATTACTTTGGTTTAGATGCTGCTTCATATTTTGGTTTAGATATACTCAGCTGTGCCTAGCATTATATCATAATTCCAGGCTGGTGGACGCCATTTCTGGTGGAACTAGTGTGCATTACTGCATATATATTGCCGTGTGCCTTTTTTTTTTTTTTCTTTAGCCAGTGGCTACTGAACAGACAGCGCCACTACCCCCACACCCCAATTTTATAGCTTGATAAGGCACCATGAAAGACCGAATTAGGTCAAATCACTGCTCAAAGGTCCACCAAGATCACCCAGTGAGTCCAACCCTGCTGGGTTCAAGATTCACAGGGGCTTATCTTGTCCAGTTTACAACTGCAAAAAAAATAAAGAAGCCGCCAAGCTGCACTTTCATTTGTCTTTTTTCACTAATGCCACGTACACACGCTCGGAATTTCTGAAAACAAATGTTCGATGGGAGCTTTTGGTTGGAAATTCCGACCATGTGTAGGCCCCATCGGACATTTGTTGTCGGAATTTCCGACAACAAAAATTTGAGAGCTGGTTCTCAAATTTTCCGACAACAAAATCCGGTCTCGTAAATTCCGATCGTGTGTAGACAATTCCGACGTACACAATTCCATGCATGCTCTGAATCAAGTACGAGACGGAATCGCTTGGTCTGGTAAAACTAGCGTTCATAATGGAGATTGAACATTCGTCACACTGTGACGGACTGAAAAGCATGAGGCTGAAAAGCGCGAACCGTCTCTCACCAAACACGACTGGTATTGAACCTCCCTTTTCTAGTGCCGTCGTATGTGTTGTATGTTCAGAATTTCCGACAACATTTGTGTGACCGCGTGTATGCAAGACAAGTTTGAGCCAACATTCGTCGGAAAAAAATCCACGGATTTGTTGTTGGAATATCCGATCACGGCATAAGGCACCATGTTGCATAAACAATAGCTATATTTCTTTTCCTGTCTTTAATTACTTGTTGCATTTCTTAGCTGTTAATCACTTTCTGACTCTTTGCAGCCACTTTCTGTCTCCATGCATGCACTATAGCAATGGTTTCATAGCATATCTAATGTCATAACATTAGACAATGCATGCGTAATGTGTGTCAAGACAGCAACTTGTAGTTTTTATCAGCAGTCTTTGTGACAAGATGATAAAGCAAGAGCAGAACTGAGGGGTTAGAGCATTGTCACCTCATAATAGAAAGTACAATGAAATACATTTTTGTTTGAATCACTAGGTATTATTTAAATGAAAGCCAAGGATTTAAAACATTTTGAAAATTAATTTTCCCTTTCCAACCTCCCCCTGCAGTCAAACCTTTCCTTTGCAAGGTACCCTCCCAATGTTAAAGGCATGCCTCCACCTTTGCATGCCTGGATAGGGGGGTTTTATTATTCTTTTAGGGGTAAACCCCATGCAGTTTTTTTTTTTTCTTATAGCACAACATTAAAAAAATCAGTGTGGTGTTCCCAGAAAGATTCATAAAAGACCCTGGGCCAGATTCTCGTAGAACTCCGGCGGCGTAACGCATCGTGTTTACGTTACACCGCCGCAAGTTTTCAGCGTAAGTGCCTGATTCACAAAACACTTACCTGTAAACTTGCGGCGGTGTTTCGTAAAGATGCCCGGCGCAAGCCCGCCTAATTCAAATGGGGCGTGTACCATTTAAATTAGGCGCGCTCCCGCGCCGAACATTCTGCGCATGCTTTGTTCACAATTTTCCCAACGTGCTTTGTGCGAAATTACGGCGCCCCAACGTGTTTGTGAATGGCGACGTGCGTAACATATTTACGCCGTACTTACGCCGAAAAAAAAATAAAAATTTTAAAATTCGAAGCGGGAACGACGGCCATACTTTAACATGGCTGGTGTTAAAGTTAAGCAATGAAAAAGATTGCTTAACTTTGCGACGGGAAAAAACAACGTTACGCACGCGAGTAGGTTCGTGGATCGCCGTAAATGCTAATTTGCATACCCGACGCTGGAAAACGACGCAAACTCCACCCAGCAGCGGCCGAAGTATTGCAGCCTAAGATCCGAAGGCGTACGAAGCCGTAAGCCTGTCGGATCTTAGCCAAAAGCCGTCGTATCTTGTTTGTGAATCACAAACTAAGATACGATGCGGCAAATTTGATCAGTAGATACTCCGGCGTATTTGTTCTGTGAATCTAGCCCCCTGTCGGTATGCAGTCTAACTAGAAAGCACAGGAGGGGTTGGGTGATTAACATGTACTGACCATGCCAGGCCACATGCCACCAGTATCTTGCAAGGGGGGGTGGCAAAACCTCCCATGTTGATGGGGACAAGGGCCTAATCTCCGCCTATTTAGTCAATGACATTACCCATGATCCTCAACCCATTTGTTTACAAACAAGCTAGTAGGGATTTAAAATTTGGAGGTGGCAATGCTAGTGCTGATAAATGACAGATCCTTGGCCACTTTTTGAAAAAAATGTAATTAATAAAAAGTTAAAAGAGTACTTCCTACTGATTTAAGGCATCCTCAAAGCATGTTATTTAAAGGATATGTGTATTTTTAATGTTGCCCTTTAAGCCCTTTAAGACCCATTACAAGCTCCTCTCCTAGCAGTATTACTAAATCATGTTTTTTTTTGCACTGGTACTTGTTCTGTGTGACAATGCCCAGCTACCTGTGCCCCCCCCCTTTTTTTAAACAAAATTTTGCAACACTGGCCTTGAAAAAGTAAAAAAAAATAATAATAACAAGATTCTGGTTCCATAGACTTTGATGGAGTACAGAACTATGTTATGGTTAAGGCTTATGTTTGGATCATGTGACCCCTTAAACTCAAGAGGGTCAACAACAGCTTTATTTAGTACTATCCTTCCAGGAAGCCTGTCAGGTCACCTCCTTCCACCTTCAAATAGAACTCTTATACACCACTACTTTACTATTCCTCCAATGCCATATTGGTTATACCATAGTATAGGGCCACAGTGCAGTGATTATTAAAAATGTAAGAAAATATCCTAAGAGTGCACCTACATTCGAAGGTTCTTTAACCACCTCAATACAGGGCCATAGCCGAAAGACGACTCTCTTGTTCTAGAAGGGCGCCCATGGGGTGTACATCGGGCGTACTCTGTGACCACTGTGTCCTTTGGATACAGCTGATCACAGAATTCGGTAAAAGGCCAATCACAGCTCATCAGTGTCCCCTATCAGTGCCCATCAATGCCAACTCATCATTGCAGTCTCATCAGTGCCCATCAGTACAGTTTATCAGTGCCACCACATCAGCGCCACCTTATCAGTGCCACCTTTTCAATGCAGCACATTAGTGCAGTTTCATAAGTGACCATCAGTGCAGCCTCACCAGTGCCCATTAGTGCAGCCTCATCAGTGCAACTTCATCAGTGCAGTCTTATCAGTGCACATCAGTGAAGATGAAAAATTACTTATTTGCTAAAATTTATAACAGAAGCTAAGAAAAACATTTTTTTTCAAAAAATATTGGTCTTTGTTTGTTTAGCAACAAATAAAAAACCTAGTGGTGATTAAATACCACCAAAATAAAGTTCAATCTACCTAAAAAAATAAATTTGGGTACAATTTTGAATGGCCACGCAATTGCCATTGAAAGTGCGATTGCACTGAAAGCTAAAACTTGGGGGTGATAGTGCCTAGTATTGAAGGGGATAAAAGCCATCATCAAATATGGTTTTACTGTCCAAAATGGCTCCTTCTGCCCAAGTTTCCTGATACTTTCGTCAAGCACTCCACACACCAAAAGTGACACCAATTGTATGTGATGTCATGGTCAATAGCCCTGACCAACGCATTTGATCTCAGTTTGATAAATGTTCTAGATGGCAGCAAAGTTGACAGTGAGAAGCTGTCAGAGAAGCACTCAGCTGCATAGTGCACGCACCACATGACTTCCTGGCTGCCTATAAAAGCTGGACAAGTGCTCAGAGGAATTGCTGGTTCGTCTTCAGCTTCCTGTTTACGTGTAAATTGTTCCTTTGTTTGATTACCTGCTGTGACCCGGGTTGCCTCTGACTCTGCCGATCTTCTCCTGGACCTGACCTTGGCTTGTACTATGGACTCCAGTCGTCTCCTGTGTTTGACCCTCAGCCTGTGACCCGGACTCTGCCTCTTGCCTCCTTGCCTTGACCTTTTGCCTATGATCTGGACTTTCCTTGTGTGTTCCCTCTGTCTGTGTTTGGACTATCTTACCTGCCTGTGCTTGACCCTCAGCCTGGTTCTGCATTCTCTGATCTAGCTCTTCCAAAAAAACACGCACCTGCCAGTTTGATAAAGCTGCTCGACCACTTCAAAGACCCTGTTACAAGTCTACTTGCACCTGCTGGGTAGCCTGTGCCTCTTCATGCCATTCCTCCCCTGTCTCACCTCCAGGGGTCGAAGTGAGATTAGTCGTAAGGGTGAACCGCTCTCGACATCTCGGCCTCGGTAAGTACTAGTCTGCCCGTGATATGTTCACTTTATTATTTTTTATATAGAGTATTGTAGCATTACATTTTTTTGGTTAAAATTTGTCAGGATCATACTTACTTCTGATCACCTGCCTGTACATGTATTAAGCGTGACACCTATTATTTTAATTTAAAGTGGTTGTAAAGTCACTTGTAATATCTCCAATTCCATCTGTTAGATAATGCAATGTTCCCCAGTTTGTGTGATTTTATTTCATAGCACCGATTGCCGCTCACGTGACCGCCCGTCTCTCTCCTCTCCAGGCTGACAGCTACAGTGGGAGGGGCTAAAAACTCTTGCTGATGTCAGCTGGGAGCAGGAGAATAGAGGAGGAGAGAATGGCGACCGGCACTATTGAATAAGGTACACAGAAGCTTTTTTTTTAAATCACACACACTGGGGAACATAGTATTATCTAACAGAGGGGATTGGAGAGACATTACACTGTTATTCTATCATCAAGATAGGAGAATCAGGGAGCTGACAGGCAGGGAGGGGGGAGAGGACAGAGGAGAGCTGCGGATAATGGAGGCACGTATACTGACCACAGTGTCAGGGCTCAGCAGCCATAAAAAAATGTGGTCAGTTTACTAGGGGGAGGGCAGATCCAGGCAGGATCAGCCAGGTATTTCAGGTGATACAGGGGGCCAAATTACACAGCGCAATCACTGTGCTGTATAACATGTTTTAAAGGATCAGGATCTATTTGTTTTAGTTTTTTAGGGTTACAAACACTTTGAGCTATAGAAGAAGTCATTGTTAGGGGTTGTACTTTGATCTCTGTTAGCGGAAATACATTCTTAGAAGTGTTACACCCAATGCTTAACATGCATACACTTAGCATGGAAAATTGTATCTGATAATTACTCTACTTTAATTAGTTTTCGTTCTGCCTGTCAAATATAACATTTGTCAGAAAGATGGAATTGTACTTTATTTATAACTTCTAGTTTGTTACTGACCCTACATATGAGACACTGAATATCATCTAGGTAATATTACATAATATTTTTATTTTAATATACTATATACAATCCTCACATCCTGACTTTATGTATTATTAATATTTATTTGCATTACATCGCCTTTATTTATAACCTGAAATAACTTTTCCAGTTATAAAAATTTGGTCACATTTACTGCATTGTTAGTTACTGTAAAATATATATGTGGATGTTATAAACCCACTTTCTCAAACAGACATCTGGAAGTGTGCATGCCCTCAACCACCCAATGTTTTCTTACAGTATTTTGTCTGTTATGAACTATTGCAGCAGGATTTGCATGATTACTTTTACTTTCAGGTATCCTGTCAAAATTTATAAGCATTTGTAGTACAAGTATGTGGAATATTTTTCTTTTTATTTAATCTTTTGCAAGATATGTCAACTTCAGCCCGCTGGTGCCCACAGGGATTTTGGTTTCTGCTTCGAACATCACATACCAGTTACTTCTGCTTTTATCAACCCCCCAAAGCAAATTGTATAACATTTGTTTAATTTAACCCTGCAGTAGTCAGTGAATCTACCAGGCGCTTATTAGAAGCTAGTTCCAGACATCTAACTTAAGTCTCGAACATTAGGAGGTCTATCCTTTACACATAAAGAGTCAGCAATACATTAATGTTATTATAATAAAGGATGTAATTTTCTGAACTATATGTTTGTTTTAATATAATTGAAATAAGTACGGTTGTACAAAAATACTATTTATGATGGTGCCTAATTAGTAATAATTACCATTTTACGGAAATATCAAATCTAACACACAATGTTATATCATCACGTAGCTTAGTTTTGTTAAACCACCTGACAGAATCATTGGAGTCCCTGAACATTTCTGTACTCCTGGTATGTGTGGAGGGGAGCACATCTCCCTTCATCCTATGTGACAGTGCAATTTATTGCCTGGCTCAATCACCGATATAGGAACTGTTTGTGTGTGAGGGCAGGGCCTAAAGCCCCGTAGACACGATCGGACCTTTGTCCGACCAAAATCACATCGGAGTTCTGACGGAATTCCATCGGTGTAAAAGAGAACATGTTCTCTATCCAATGGAATTACTCCGATGGGGCATATACATACGGTCGGAATTTCCGAAGGGAAAAAGTCCAACTGACTTTTTCCATCGGAAATTCCGATTCTGTGTACGGGGCTTAAGTCTATGCCAAAAGGGACTTTTATAAAGTTTGCTTTTGCATTGGATCTCCATGCCGGTGGGACTGTCGTAACGTAAATGGGTTGTTATGTTATAGATTTGGCACTTTATGATTCCTAACACAATTTACAAAACGCCTGGGTTCCTTATAAATAATGCATACCACACAAGAGCTGATCCTCAATAAGTTCATACTTGTAATGCTGTCAAATTAGAGAATCTTTTGCAAAATGTGCATGACAGGGTCAGAGTGTTTCCATTTAATTCCAGAGTGAAATGATGCAGTAATTAGTAGCTCAGTTTGACATTTACGGGGTCATTTTCAATTAAAAACACTTACAGTATATGTTCTCATCTGACTTAATCCTAAGTCATGGCATGAGAAAACAAATATGTCCCTGCAGCTTTTAGCTTTTGTAGGTATGCTTTTCTTAAATTTGATGAAACAGATTACCATCCATGAAATGTCCAAATGCTTATCTACAGTATATCGAGAGCCTTTTGTATCAAAAATATTTATGCAGAAAGTGCCTTTTATATGTGATGTAGCTGAGTGTCTCTATAAACATACAATATATATATATATATATATATATATATATATATATATATATATATATATATATATATATATATATATATATATATATATAGTGCCACCCCATAAGGTCCGCTGGTGATTGTGGTTGTCTCCCACCCTGCACAGCCAGCCACAAATTTTCAGTCACTCAGAGACAAGAAACAGTCCTTGCAGCTTTGTTTGTTTTTTTATTATGAGAATTGAACTTGGATGGGGAAGGGTGCATATGGGATGCCCATTTGATCAATGAAACTCCGTAGGCACTTGAACTATATACACTCCAGTATATATATTCTCTCCTCTTCTGCCTCCAGCACACACTTGCTTGCAGACTATCACCCAAAAATATGTAGAAGCATACATATCGGCCTAAACTGATGAAGATGGGATATTTATTATAGCAAAAAGTACAAAATATTGTGTTGCTCCTTTTTTGTTTATAGAGCAAAAAATCAAGCTGCAGAGGTGATCAAATACCATCAAAAGAAAGCTCTATTTATGGGGAAAAAAAGGACATACATTTTGTTTGGGTACAGCGTTGCACAACCGCACAATTGTTAGTTAAAGAAAAGCAGGGCTGTTTCGCAAAAAAATGGCCTGTCATTAAGGGGGCAAATCCTTCCGGAGCTTAAGTGATTAAACATGTGTGCAAAAACCACAAAAATGGCTCTGACAGCAAAAGGGGTTAAAAGACAGGGTTTTCAGTAGCCATCAGTGGCAGCCCATCCTTTAGGGGCGCATGGGCGCCACTCCCCATCCGTGCGTCTGGCCTCCTAATCGACATGCAGGGCGCTGGACGATTGTATTACAATGAGGTTTTTTTAAGCACCTGATTAGAGCCGAGGCTCTAATAGGCTTCAAAAAAGAGTGGTCTCAGGGTGCAGAGCGATACACCCTGAGCCCACCCAGTTGTGTGGCAGCAGCAAATAAATATTCACTATTTTCACACTGATCCTCCTCCCGGCCAATCATGAAGTGGGTCTTGAGATCCGTCACCCCATTGGCTGAAATGACAGGCGATCCTATTGGATTCCTAGAAGAAGGAGGGAGGAGATGCAATGAAAGCTGCCACCAGCCGCACATGTAAGAGCGCTGCCTGCCAGCGACCTATATGGGATAAGTGCGGGGCTGGATGACTGACTTCCCGCATAAAGAAAGCATACGGAGTGCTACTTAAAGGGACAGTTTAGGCCTCATGCATACTAGGCAACAAAAGCACCACTTTTAACAGTGTTTGTTTTCTGTCAAACACCCCTCTGTGTCAGCTTATGTGTCCTTGCACAAAAAAAACATCACTTGCGTGTTTTAGCAGAGTAGCGTTTTGCTGCAAAAAATTTCCAATGTACCCAAATGTGTGCAAGAGTGACTAAAAGTGCTTAAGCACTAGGTGCATTTAGAGTGTGTGCATTCATTCCAAGAGACAAAATAAATTAAAGTGATTGTAAATGCCCTTTAAAAACAAACAAAAAATAAACAAGTTTATACTTACCTGCCCCAAACTTCCTCTTATCTGGTCCCCTGCCGGCACACCTGGCTCCTCCTCCCTTGCTAAGCGCCTTCATAGAAAGTGGCTTTCTATGGGGGCACTTGTGTGGGCTCGCTCCCAAGCCTCTATTGACACCAACAGTTGGACTCGGCCCTGCCCCCCGCTCCCTCGTCACTGACTTTGATTCACTGGAATGAATGAAGGCTCAGGTACAGTAAGTAATGGGGGGGGGGGGGGGGAGGGGGAATACTGATGCCTAAATATTTTATAGCTTAATGCAAGGAATAAATTAAGCTAAAAAATGTTTAGGCTTTTTTTAACCACTTTATTATTCTGACCAATAGAATTAATGAATGCCCAAGTGCTAAATGCATTTACAAATTACTGTTTTAGGCATATTTTTAACACTGCCTTTTCCTCCCCCAGAGCAAAAAGAAGCACCCTGTGTTAATAAGACCATATTGTTGGACTTGTAGCCAAGAATTGGTGAGTTACAGTAATTGTAAACTTTTACTAAATGCCCTTTAGGGAGGAAAATGCTGTGTATCTTGGGTAATTTGGGGGTGGGGAGAAGAGTATGTTTACATCTTAATGCTAAGTGCTGATTTACTGTATGTACTGCAGCTTCTTTTCAGTCTCCCCACATGCACTGTCTGTAGTTATACCAGACTGCATGTGAGTTTTTGTGAGTGGCTCCATTATTGACTACAAAGACCAAGAGGTACAAGGGGAGTCTGAATTTAAAAAAAAGTCTACGTTGAGGCTGGTCCCATTGATCTGAGGAGATTCAGCTGTCACGAGAGTTTCCAAACATCCCGCCCATTGTGATATTTTGGCACAGCTTTATTGGCATATTTGACCTTTCCAGGCAATTGATATTCTCAAATTAAATTTTGGGGTCAGTCTAATGCCTGTCTGCAACTAATGGTAAGGACAATGAATTGATGGGTATATAAATGTGTAAAATACAACAATATACACTCCTGCGCTAATGGATAAGTAAACTATTATTATTTGAATACATTAATTAAAATTAAAATTAATGGTTGCCACTCTAAAAGGTGTATGTGCCTTTAAATGTGAAAAATAATGTAAAAGCGCTACCTAATACTAATTGTACTAAACACAGTTAGCATTATGCTACAAATAATCAATTTTCAATAGGGGACTATAAATAAATAAAGTTCATATAGAATTTGTGAATTCATGAAAGTTCATTAGCTTCACAATCTTTAAAGTGCAGTTCAAGGTTCCTTTGTGCAAAATAAAGTATCAAGTGAAGAAAATCTGATTCACTGTGCAATCCGTGATCCCATCTGTGTGCCCTCTCACTCACCAGATACTCAGGACTCCCATAATAGAAGTCACAAACGCTTGTATGAATGGTTGGGCTCTGTTGTCCCTCTGGCTATAGCTCCGACTGTGGTGTAGGTTGTCCTCAGTGTACGGTAATAAAGTGGAAATGAATAGCAAAGAAAGAAAGAAAATATAGCGTAATTGCCTTTATTCCATAAAAAAACAACTACCGTATTTATCGGCGTATACCGCACACTTTTTTGCCCTGAAAATCAGGGCCAAATCGTGGGTGCGCGATATACGCCGATAACCGCTTCCCACGCCGAGTTTGAATCACTGCGCCGGCATATACCGAGCGCAGTATACTCGGGTATAGTCGGGCAGACTGGGCTCCTCTCGCGGTCACGTCCTGGACGTACAGGACACACAGGACGTGACCGCGAGAGGAGCCGAGCCTGCTCATCTATAACCGAGTGTACTGCGCTCGGTATATGCCGGCGCAGTGGTTCAAACTCAGCGCGGGAAGCGGGGATCGAGCGGGGAGGACACCACGATGGCCGCAGAAGGACGCCGGACCCGACGAGGAGGACACCACCGAAGCCGCAGACGGACGCTTGACCCGACGAGGCCGCCGATGGACGTCGCGCAAGACACCAAAACTGTAAGTACTAAAATGTTTTTTTTTTACAGGAATGTGGGTCCACATTAGGGGTGCACGCTATACGCCGGAGCGCGCAATACCCTGATAAATACAGTACATCCACTCACATGTTAAAGCGCTAAGACAAGTATAAAAAAACGGAACCAGAAGTAACCAACGACTGAGGTCACATCATTTTTGGTGAGATGCAAATCTTTGATTACTTCCGGAGCCCAGCCATCCATACAAGCGTTTGTGACTTTTGTCATGGGAGTCCTGAGTATCTGGTGAGTGAAAGGGCACACAGATGGGATCATGGATTGCACAGTGAATCTGATTTTCGTCACTTGCCACTTTTTTTTGCACAAAGGAAACTTTAAACTGCACTTTGAAAATTGTGAAGCTTATGAACTTTTATGAATTCACAAATTGTATATGGACTTTATTTATTTATAGCCATGTATTGAATATTGATTATTTGTTGCATAATGCTATCTGTGGTTAGTATAATTAGCATTGGGTAGCTCTCTTACAGTATATTAACTTTCATAATGGTAAGGACAGGCCTCGTACACTATGTTTTATGGGTGCTCACAGTATAACTGTGGCTGGCATTGTGGTTTGGTACATTGGAAATGTGTTACATTTGGAAAGTTCAATAAAGCTGTGGCCTTGCCCTATTTCCAACTTAATCAGCTTATGTGTCTTTGGGGGGGGGGGGGGGGGGGTATTGGTTTATTAGTTGGTCATAAATGAGCCTATGCTTTTCAGCAGTTATATGGTTGCATGTGTATTTTCATAGGGCATTTTCTGGCATGTGGCAAGGCTACTTGCAGCAGGAAATTGTGGGGAACAGTTGCAGTGTTGTCACCCTACTCCCCATTTCTGTCCAGAATAGACAGAGTAGTCTCTCCCTGCTGGCAGCCAACTACAGGGGGTGGTCCATCTGAAAACAGGAGCGGTGTCCACAACTTTACTGATATGGGCAGATAGGCCCCACCTACTGGGTGTGAGAGCACATCAGTTTGCAAGGCAATAGGAAATTCTGATTTCTCTTAAAGGGGCAGCACAGATAAAACTTCTAGATGTCTGCCTGCAATCTAGGTCTTTCTGCAAAAGCAGATAATCAAATCCAAGGGGGCAGCAAGTAGAAGACTTCCTATGTGCAAGCAAGATCTGTAGCTCAAGAACCTTGTCAAAACCCTGTATTATGCTCTTAGCCTGCTGTACAGCCTGATCTTCTTTGTGTAACAAAGGCGCTTGTCCATCCAGACAAAAGGAAAATATTGGCCGGAGAGAGCACAATAATCTGGTAAACAGGAAGTGAAAACGCATTGCTAGAATAGGAAGTTTGTGGGAAGAGCAAAGGGTTCAAAGTTCAAGAGCAACAAGGTTCAAGGCAAGATCATTCAAGGAATTGTCCAGGGAGCTGTCCAGCATCCCAGGTGGCTTAGCAAGAAGAGACATCACCAGACACAGCAGAGGTTGCAGTTTCAGACCTGAGTCCTGACGGTTTATTTTCTTGATGGATGAATTAGACTTTTATGAAGACTAGTTGTTATTAAATAAAATCAATTTTAAACCAATATTAAAGGGCTATGGTGAATGTATATCCATTTTTGTGTCTGGGTCTTTTATTCATTTTTTAAGCTTGGCTGCCTTCAGTTCCATTCACTTTGCAGAGCTGGTTTATTATAATATTATAATAATATGTAATAATAATTATTTTATTATTATAATCTGTTGCATCTTCAGGGCAGGAAGTGAACAGAAGTTTCTCCAGTGGGACAAAGATTAGATCAGAGTAAGTCTAGGATATGTAGCATCCTTTTTCAATTTTTTTAGTACATTAAACAGTTAAACCTCAAGCCAAACACCACCATGTTCTCAATGCCAAACATTAGTTTCAAACAAAGAGCGTGCTAACTCTGTTGGAGCAGCTGTAGACAGGAGAGTTAATGTATGTACTTAAAGTGGAGGTTCACCCTAAAAAACATCTATATACCATTACATCCAGCATACATCCGACATCTACAGTATGCTATTTTTTATATTTTTTTCGCTTTACATACCGTCTTATAGTTCTTTTTCACCCGGCTTCCGGGTTCTCACTCCCACAGGGAGTAGGCGTTCCTATGAAGAGGCATAGATGATTGACGTGCAGATAAGGCGCGTCACACGTTCCGAAAATAGCCAAACTGGGACTCGGCTCTATACGGCGCTATACGGCGCCTGCACACAGACTAGGAGCCATGTAGAGCTGACTGCGCAGTCGCCGTATAGAGCCAAGTCCCAGTTCCGCTATTTTCCGAATGCGTGACGCGCCTTATCCGCACGTCAATCATCTACACCTCTTCATAAGAACGCCTACTCCCTGCCGGAGTGAGAACCCGGAAGCCGGGTGAAAAAGAACTATAAGACGGTATGTACAGCGAAAAAAAAAAATACCAGCATACTGTACATGTCGGAAGTATGCTGGATGTAATGTTATATAATTGTTTTAGGGTGAACCTCCGCTTTAAAATATTTTCCTATGAATTAAATATTTCAGATGTATGGGCTGCATTTATTTGCTTGGGTCCTGAGCACCATTCTTTCCAAAGAAACTGGAGATTGTAAAAAGTCTCTCAAAAAACATATTGGTAATTTGACTAGCGTTTGAATAAAGTAAGCATCCCTGAAGCAAGCCTCTCTGGATCAGGGACTGATGTGAATGGTTCAATGCACTTTTGCAATGCGCACTGGTATATGTCAGAGTTGTGTAAATATAGAAAATAAATAACTTACTTTCTGGCAAACGATTGAAAAGTCTATAAATGTGATTTAATCAGCTATTTTTATTTTTTGTATTTACTCTGTTAAAAAAAATCAACTTCTTCCTTGCGCAGTTAAGGATTATGCTAATATTTAAAACTGTAGCAGGGGGTCACAAATCATCTTCACTCCATTTAGATCCTACAGAGAGAAGGCTGTAAACACTTACTATGTCATTTCCTTTTGACAGTCTTCATTCTCTTAACGTTGTTATTGATCACGGTTAAGCACTCTTTTCAGTAATACCCTCGAAAAGGCATCTATCAGTACACAAGTGATTTGTTGCAGTTAATTCAATTAAATATTTTTCACACTTTCCTTCACCACTGATTACACATAAATATTTCATGCACGAAGATCCAGGTTCCAGATTACTTCTGTAAAGTGACATAATGTAATCAGTTGCATGAAACTTGAATGTGTTCTCATATGCATATAACTATTATTAGAAACCTAAGTTACAGAAAAGTCAAATGATCTGTTTTGTTTGATATAGAAAACCTGCAATGGGCAACTGTTCCACTTTAGTTTAATGTAAATCAACATATACAGTATAACGCCATGAATATATAGGACATATACAGGAAATTAGCATCAAATTGTAATAACTTTTGTGTGTCTTTTTTTAGCTGCCCTTTATTTATGAAATACATAGAAAGAAAGTAAAATTTACAATGACCAGGCATATGTTTTATCACTCTGGGGAGTCTCCCTGCACGATATGTTGTATGAAGAGAATGCCATATGATGACACACATTTTTTTTATGTATATTGGCATAATTCATTCAAACAGTGGCTACAGATGAAAATTCTACACTTGAGCAAATGAAAAATTGACTTAGTGTATTTATTGTCATAATTTAAATGAACTAAAATACATTGTTCTCACCTGTAAATAGTAAGTACATCCCTACTTTTACCACTGCTTCTAATTCCCTTAAAAGAGAAGTATGTGTTTAACAACAACAACAAATTATATATACTCACCTAGGTGGACGCAGCACCGATCCCCCACCGTTTTTAAGACTGAGAATTGATGGATCAAAGACCGCTGATTTCTCAGTTCTCAGTCTTTAGTGAGCAGCATGGCTGTGGAAGGGGCAGAAGTGGCTGTCTCAGTCTCCCAGCGGCTCGCTGAGAGGCTGAGCCAGCTATTGGTCCAGGAACCTGGGTGGATCCTGACTGAAAAAGTGACGTTAGCTGTAAGGCCTGCTGTTGGCTGAAAACGGGTCACAGCAGTGCAGAACTGCATTCCTGTGATCCATAGGAGAAGTATGGCCAAAAGAGCTGTAAATCTCAAAACTTTTTAAGAACCACAGAAAAAAAGTTGTGGATGTCCATGAGTCTTGCAATGGACTTAAAGTGGTAGTAAACCTAGCTACACCACTTGTACCTACAGGTAAGCCTATAATAAGGCTTACCTGTAGGCATGGGCGTCCGCTGAATTTTTTTCAAGGGGGGGCGCTTCGGCAGCGGCAATACATAGTCACATTTAACCCTGTCTTTGACCACTAGCTGGGGTTTAACCCCCCCCCCCCCAGCAGCCGAATAGGTTGGATGGTGTCAGTAGGGCAGTGGGCGGTGTTAGAAGGGCAGTGGACGGTGTCAGACGTTTTTTTTTTTTTACAAATGTATTTATTTTTACATTTTTTAACAGTCTTGTTGGGGGGCTTTGGTGAAATATCAGGGGACTAAACAGACCCCTGATAGCTCACTTTCAAAAAATAGAAAGGGACTGACTGTGAATTCTACAGTTTCTTTCTCTGAGGCATAATAAACATAGTAAATTGGAACAAATATACTCTCTGTGTACCAAACCTTTGCTGATTCCCTCAATCTCTGTGACTGGTCTCCTGCAGCTTCTGTGAAAGTTGTGACAGTCTGTGGTAGCACTCCATCATCCTCATTGTACCATACAGGGTTAATGTTCCTGTATGGTATGCAATGATGCTGAGGCTTTGGGTTGAGGAGGAGAGCAGTGCGGCTGGCTGGAACATGGAAACATAGAAATGCAAGTGGTAATTTCCCCCCAGCAGTGCAAGGGTGTAATTTTCCCTTTCCTGGAGGTGGGCTTTATTCTGTATGTCTCTTTATACTCATGACAATGTCAGGAATATACTGGGACTTTTCAGGTTCTACATATAAAGTATTCCACATTATTAAAAATAATAATTTTTAATAAGAAATGGTGTGTGTGTGGAATGCATCCATGTGGAGCCTGAAAAGTGCAGTCCACTCTGACTTCCAGGGGGGGGGGGGCAATTGACCCCCCTTGCCCTATGGAGCGGACACCCATGCCTGTAGGTACTGTAAATATCTCCTAAACCTGCATCATCTGCACATGCGCTGTGAAGAGACGGCCCTCCGTGCTGTTTCTTCACTAGCAAGTGCCATGACTGATGGCTCCCGGACACATGCGCGTGAGTGACATCACGTGACTCCGGCCAGTCACAGAGCCAGAGTCCGCGGCTCCAGAAGGGTTTACTTCCTCTTTAAAATGCCAAATTATTTGAAATTAATCATTTTACTGAGTGACGAAGATTTCAAATTACTTCTAATTTCTTCAGGACTACATGTACAGTACATGCATCTACAATCACATATGGATTGCACCAATTTAACTTGTGTAAGAGATTTGCCAAGAGAAAGCTTTTTCTGTCCAAAAAAAAAGTTAGGGCAAGACAAAAGTTTGCTATTGGAAGAGTAGGAAAAGACCAGGCCTTTTGGAAAAATGTGCTAAATAATTAATAAGACTGAGTTCTTTGGCAACGTAACAGCATAACGTTTGGCAAAAATTGAAGAAGGAAATTAACTTCACTCTACAAGGGCTATCAACTGGCCTAGTCAAAGCTCTGATTTGAATCCCTCTGAAATGTTGTGGTCAGAAAAGAAAAAAGCAGTTCAGGCAAGGAAACACACAAACACCTTGCAACTGAAGGGATTTTACATTGTCCCACAAAAGACCAAAGGGCAGGCAATACCAGATTTTAAGACTAAAGCCTCGTGCACACGATCATATTATCCAACGGGAATTGTGTGTTAACAGGCTGTTGTCGAAAAATCCGACCGTTTGTATGCTCCATCGGACAATTGTTGTTGAATTTTCCGTGAACAAATGTGGGATATCATGCTTTAAAATTGTCTGTCAACAATTGCGTGTTGTCGGATTATCCGATCGTGTGTCCGTCGGACAAATACGCATGCTCAGAAGCAATGCTCACCATAACACAACATTAGCAGAAGTTGCCCAAAGGATGGCACTAAAGAGCTGAAAAACTATGTAGTTTCGTGTTTGTTGGCCAACTATAATTTTCCGTTTGTATGCAAGATGGGTCCTTTGGACAAAAGTCTGAGGCTTTTTCTGCGCAAAATCCGATCCAATGTGTATGATTTTAGGTTGGCCATACTTTATTCAATCTATTTGTACAATTTTTCTTTAGATTTACCTAAACCATACAATATGAGGCCAAACCTAAAAACTTTCAATTTGTATGCAATCATGCCAGCCCTTGCACTACATAGTTGAAGGTAAATCTAAAGGAAATTGAATAAGAAAATTGTATAATGTATGGCCAGCTTAAGGGTGTACTTACATATTCCACTGTACACCATTACATCTATTGTTATTTTTATTGAATATATGATTGAAGTACATAACTGTTATCTGTAGACATTCTTTGAATGAAGATCTAATGGTTACTCTTTGCCTAATAGAGCGTCAGGGTTCTTTTAATCTTCTGGTTCTTTGAAAATAAACTAGCTTGTAAGCACATTGGTACACTTGCACTTGTAGTGCACTTGTAGTGCAAAGTGGATTTGCCTTTAGTAAATAAACCCCTACATACTGCTTACTTACTGACACTACATACCACTCACTCACCCATGCTACCGCTCACTCACTACCACTACCATACCGCTCAAATAGCAACAATCAGAAAGTCAACAAATGCATATTCCCTCTTTAAGGGTTCTGCACAATCCTGAAGGGACGTACATATATATGTATATTAAAGTACTTGGCATTTTCTGACAGGTGACATTGTCAGCTTTCTGATCCTGCTTGTATTTCACTATTTACATTCAAAATCGCAATGGAGTAGTAAAGGGCGCAATATTGAATGCCTAGCCTTTGATATTTAAGTAAACAGTTAAGCAGTATAATATAGTAAATAATTAAGTTGTGACTTTGTAAGGTATTTGCAAAAAAATAAAAAAATACTTTCTGTGTTTTTAAAACATGTGAAGGGTTTTTCATATAATTATAATATTATATGTATACGCACATATGTGATTTAATTACAAGAGACAGATTGAGTGTAATGGTTGTTCAAGCTTCCTCCAAATGTGGAAAACCCAAGGCTAAAAACAGAGCGTTACGTATTCCCAACTAAACAATGAAGTGGACTAGCACTGTAACAAGCTTCCACTTGACATACTAAGGTAACAAGCATGCAGACAAGGAGTATCATCCTTCTGGATGAAAAGATACCCTGGAGACTTGCCATTTCCAGCCTGGAAACTCACAGAACTTTTAAGTTTCTTTGGATACATAAAGTAACTTTTCTACTTCAAAGAATACTGTATATGCCATATTGTGGCATATTAAAATTATTCAAAACTGAGAATGTACAGTATTTTCTAGTGATCCTAGGAGACAGCTATTTATGTTGTTAAATATCACTGTAAGCATGAGTAAAATGACATTTAAAGCTGGAGTTCATTCTCAATCAACATTGACTATTTTTAATCCTTATGTCGCTACTGTAACATTAGAAAAGAGATAGAAAAATCTGGTGGCTGCAGCCTCCGGAATGTGTGTAATACCACATATAATACCAGTAAAACTGACAGGACAGACTCCTGCCTGTCAGGTGAGAGCATTTGGGCAGCTACACTGCCGCACGATCGCTCGTCAAAACACCCCTGGTACCGGTGTCGTAACGATCTGGTTCCTCCATCGAATAGGTTCTGGAACCAAATGCGCAGACTCCGCACATGCGCAGTAAGAGGCCACGGAAATAGCCAAACTCAACAGTTGATCATCAGCTGTTACTGCGGCCATCGCACGCTCAACGCTCGCTCACGCTTGGCGCTTGCTCACGCACAGTGGCCACAGCGGGGTGGAGACAGGGGCGGAGACAGCTTACATACTACACGCCGCAAGGGGCGGAAAACCCCGGAAAAGGGGGCGGAGCCAACAAGGGGCCGAGAATCATGTCCTATTGGACAGCGCCTACACGCAGCAAGCCATGGGTCATCATGTTCAATATCACATCCGCCCCTTTCTGCCCCTTGCTGTATAGAGTGGCGGCGTGTATTACCAAGCATCGGCGCCGTGTATTATAAGGCATCGGGAGCGAGCGCATTTACAGCTGACTAACAGCTGTTCCCGCGCAAAGCTTTCCGTCGGCTCGGATTGCGCCTGCTCACTGCACACGGAACCAGCTTGGCAGATTACCGGTGCTCCTGCCCCACTGATGTGCCCCGTCATGCTTACTGGGCTCCGCTTGCCCACTGGCGGGCCCGAGAGCTCCATGGCAGGTGCCGGCGGCTAGAGGGGAAGGAGAAGAACGGACACATGTCCACTCTCCTCCCCTTCTTTGTGTGACCCGAAAAGCAACGTCCCTGGCGTCACTTCCGGGTCATGCTCTCGGTGTCCCCGCTCAGATGGGAAATAGTGTTTTGCAAGGCGATCTCCACAATAAAGCATATATTCTTTAAAGTAAAAAAGTTACTTTACGTAGCCAAAGAATCTTAGAAGTTCCAGGCTGAAAATGGCAAGTCTCCAGGGTATCTTTTCATCCAGAAGGATGATACTCCTTGTCTGCATTCTTGTTACTGTACCTTAGTATGTCAAGTGGAAGCTTGTTACAGTGCTAGTCCACTTCATTGTTTAGTTGGGAATACGCAACACTCTGTTTTTGGCTTAGGGGCATCTATGCATGCAGACGCCGGTTGCTATACACGTTACATATCGCCGCACATGCCGGAGGGAGAGCAATAATTCTAACACCTCCGTAACACTAAACTGATACCTATAGGAGGTTTTTGAAGGGCCGCCTATAGAAAATATAGGGTACTGATGTTTGAAGCCATTTCTCACGTGTACATAAAAATTTTGGGTATCTAAATACTCGGTGCAACCTCATCTTATATATATTTTACCACAAATTTGGGTAATTTATTGCGTTTGTTTGCCCTCAAATTCACATTAGTGTGTTTTTTACTGAAATTTTGCATTTCCTAGACCTTTGCGATAATACATAAATTTAGAACTACCACTACTTTATTTTCTATGGTGTCTGTTTTCAGAAAATATAGAATATTTGTGGGTTTTGTGTAATCTTCAGGCCTAAAATGATTTTTTAAACATGTGTGCCAGAAACGCAAAAACGGCAAAGGGGTTAAACATTTTTTTTTACATTTCTTCCTAGATTCCAGGTCTTGGAAAATTATATTATACATTTTGGGAATCTTAAAGCGGATGTTCCACCCCAAAAATATATTAAATGCCAGCAGCTACAAATACTGCAGCTGCTGACTTTTAATATAAGGACACTTACCTGTCCTGGAGTCCAGCGCCGTCCGCAGCAGAGCACGAGCGATCGCTCGTCACCCTGCTGCTCCCCCCTCCATCCACGCTGAGGGAACCAGGAAGTGAAGCGCTCCGGCTTCACTGCCCGGTTCCCTACGGCGCATGCGCGAGTCACGCCGTGCCCGCCGATTGGCTCCCGCTGTGTGCTGGGAGCCGAGTGTTCCCAGCACACAACGGGGGGGCGACGGGATGTGACGCAATGCCCGTCTTTTGCCCGTGAATGCCGGGCCGGAAGTGGGTGCAAATACCTGTCTTTAGACAGGTATCTGCACCCCCCTCCCCCCTGAAAGGTGTCAAATGTGACACCGGAGGGGGGGAGGCTTCCGATCAGCGGGACTTCACTTTAGGGTGGAGAACCGCTTTAAGTGGGACACTTCCTACAGGGAAAGAGTCCCCCCATATTTTGAAAAAAAAAATGGTTTAAGAGGGTCAACAACATTGGGTTCTATCTGTAATTTCAACGGGGGAACTCCCATATTAATTCTTACACAGCACAGTTTTTCAAAAAACAGCAACATTTTTCTATAAACAATGTATTGGGGTTGATTTACTAAAGTCAAACAGACTGTACGCTTCGCACAGGAATTGGTGGAATGAGGTGTAAGTGATGTTTTCCTTCATCCAATAATGTGCATAAAAAAATTAAGTTTTTTTTTTTCTTAGCATGTGATTGGTTATACTTTGCAAAGTGAACTTTGCACCACACTCACTGAGCTTTAGGAGAAATTCCCTTGCAAAGTGCAACTTCCCATTGCAAAGTGAACAGCTTATTTGCCTTTAGTAAATCAAACCCATTGTTTATAGCAGGATCTTTTAACTGTGGTCCCACAAAGAGTTATCGGGGGTCCTGCAGCAAAATCACAAAAAAAAAGCCCCAACTTAGATAGGCAGTTAAATGAAAAATTCTTTACTGATGTCTCAAGCTTTTTTTTTTTTTAATCGCCGTGCTGGTCTTGTTTGTGCCTTTTAAACTTGCATACAACTTCTGTGGGACTCTGTATGGGCTGCCTGCCCATGTTCTGCCAACTGATGATATCATCAGTTGCTAAGGGGGCCATCCGGAGCCCGCTCAGCATCCTTGGTTTCTCCTCACTTGCCTCCACAGATGATACGGAGGAACACGTCAAAGAGAGCGGGGGCTGTCTGTGGCGCTCTCTTCTGACTTAATATGCAACTCTTATCCCACAGCTTCTCTTAATGCAACCTGAGGTGTTGGGAGGGACCAGGGGTGTGTCCACCTCCTTCCCTCCTTGCACAAGTGGCTGCTATGGCTGACCCAGCAGCTGAAGATGAAGGAGCAGAGAAAACAACAAGTCTCCCTTCCTTAGAAGTGCAGTCACTTTAGATCTGAGGGAAAGATCAAAAAGAGGGGAAGCTCTGATGATTTTTATCATCCAATCATGTGCAAGCAAAAATTCTGTTTTTTATTTTCCTTGCATGTCCCCCTCAGATCTACAGCAACTGCACTTCCAAGTGCACTTCCAAGTGCACTAGCAGTGCACTTGCAGTGCAAAGTGGATTTGCCTTTAGTAAATAAACCCCTACATACTGCTCACTGACTAACACTACATACTGTACCCCTTACTCACTACATACTGCTTACTTACTGACACTACATACCACTCACCTATGCTACCGCTCACTCACAGGCACTACCATACCGCTCGCTAACTGCCGCTACCATACCGCTCACTCACTGGGGCTAGCGTACCGCTTACTCACTGACACTACCATACCCCTCACTCACTGACAGTGCCATACCACTCGCTCACTGATGCTACCATACCGCTCACTCACTGATGCTACCATACCGCTCACTGACCGCCCTACCACTGCATACTGCGCTGTCCTGCCAGTAAATACTGCCCACATATTTCTACATGTACAAGGCAACTCTGTGTCACAACCTACTGACCACAGAACTCTGCTTCACACTACACCCTTATTCCACTACATTTTAGGACCTGTTCACACCAGGTGTTGCGGGAATGTGTGAGAGATTGCTTCTTTTCGCACCCCACACAAAAACATGCTGCCTTTTGCAGGTGCCATTAATTCTTGTGACACCCTCATGAATCTAGCAAATGCACATGTGTTTGCACCAGCTAAAATGCATGGTACCCCAGTACAATGCTTCTGCCATTTTTGCTTGTTTAATGTGTATAGGGCAACTCATTCAAAAACATGCGTGGAAATGCACGGAAAAGTGTGCTTGTGCTTGGATGCACCTGCTGTGCCCCAAGATTGTGCAGAATCCTAAAGGGTGCCTTAAACAAAAAAAGGTTGAGAAACACTGATTTATAGTATTCTTGTATGGTTTACATTTCATGTTTTACACAGATCGCTCCCCCTGTACAGAGCTCTGTATTGTTTACCAATGATACACAGCCGATCAGCGAGCCCAGCCATGAATGGCCATTCATGTGCGCGCCCTAAAACTGGAAGAAAGCACTGACATATGGGTACGTTGCTTTGTCTACAGCGGCTGCTCGTCTGCAGTACATTGCGAGTGGGCAGGCAGGCGGGAAGCAGTTAGAGTGCCTAAATGTGCCAAAGGTCATCCAAAAACGAACAAAGGTGTTTCGTTCGGCGTAAAGTTATTCCCCATATAAGAGGCGCAACTCATGCAAAGGTATGGACCAGGGAACACAAGCCGTATCTTTTGTCGTTTACGTTGTACGTGAATATGACTAGGCATAGGTTATGTTCACGTCGTAGGCAGTGATTCAACGTATCTTAGGCAGTTGTTTTGACGTGATTCTGAGCATGCGCACTGGGATGCGGCTACGGGACTGCGCATGCGCTGTTCGTTTTAAGTACTTCTATGACGCTTGGCCCATCATTAGCATGACTCACGCCCACTTCCACCTACGACGACTTACGCCGAGGGAACCCAGCGCAGTTTGGGAGGCAAGTGCATTGTGAATTCGGTGCTTGCCTCTCTGCGCTACATCGGCATAGCGTATATTAGATACGCTACACCGGCATAAATATGCGCCGATGTATGTAAATCCGGGCCTATGTATTCACGGTGTCATGGAAGTGGTCTCCAAATGAGCTATACTGTTATTCAACATGATTTAGTGTAAAGGGTGTGCAAAGACACAGCATTTATAAGCATCTTGGGAACACACATGATAATTTCCATATTAGCTAAACTTTCATTGCAAGGAAAATAAGTTCCTATTGAAAGTAGTAACCTGCATAAGTCTTTTGTTAGATACATAAAGGCGTGCTTCACTGTACATACAATTTCAATACAAAGCACATGGTGTCTTTTGACCTGCCAGTTCTCGATGATGTCAGATGGTAGCAATTAGAATGAGCAGTGGGTTTTATGAGGCCTCATAATTACAGTACATTAGAGATTAATCACAGTGTCAGCATTCTTATTCATTATGACTGTTAAAATGCTTTACTGAAATAAATATACCCTCTTGTGAGATGACTGTGATGAAGACCATTGATTTAAAAGGCACAAACACAAATGTTTCGCTAAATTAATAACTATAACATTTGGGATTAAACTATTAAATCATGGCTGGTTAATTAAAGATATCGGTAAGCATTCTGGTCCGTACGAGTATATATACACAACATTGGTAAGTGAAAAATATTCATTGATTTATCAGTGAAGGTTCATTCCCACCACAGGACATGCCTTACCATAAGTGAGAATTACTCATGGTAATTAAATGCACTGTATAACTGTGTTGGCTTTTAATCACAATTGTCATAGGAAGACACATATATGAGAGTCAGGAAGAGGTTGCACACCCCAATAATTGTGTTTAAGAAAAAAAAGGAAACTTCCCCACGGGGTTTTTTAGCAGCAAAAATGAATCAGTAGATATGGGTATTATAAAAAGCACTGACTATTTTATTTTACAAAAATGTTTAACATTTTCCATATAGAGAGTTAAAATATGAGCTCTGGTTGTGTACATACAGCACGACAAAAATGGACTGTATAGACCAGACCTGGGCAAACTACGGCCCGCGGGCCGTATACGGCCCGGCGGACCTTTTAATCCGGCCCACCCCCGCCGCCGCAACCTACTGTTATCACCGCGGCGGGGAACATAACAGACAGCGTTCGTTTGAACAGCTGTTTTCCCCGCCGCGCATAGACACTCCCCCTTGGACGGATCTGTCCAATCGCGAGCAAGGGGGAGTCACATAGACACTCCCCCTTGCTCGCGATTGGACAGATCCGTCCAAGGGGGAGTGTCTATGGCATAGACACTTCCCCTTGGACGGATCTGTCCAATCGCGAGCAAGGGGGAGTCACATAGACACTCCCCTTGCTCGCGATTGGACAGATCCGTCCAAGGGGGAGTGTCTATGCGCAGCGGGGAAAACAGCTGTTCAAACGAACGCTGTCTGTTATGTTCCCCGCCGCGGTGATAACAGTAGGCAGGGCCGGGAGGGGTCACTGTGCCCATCACACGCAGCACATGCAGCCACTTGTGTCAACACATGCAGCCACTTGTGCCAACACACGCAGCCACTTGTGCCAACACACACAGCCACTTGTGCCAACACACACAGCCACTTCGCCACCATAAATTGTCGCCACTGTGCCAATCACACGCAGCCACTGTGCCAATCACACGCAGCCACTTGTGCCAACACACGCAGCCACTTGTGCCAACACACGCAGCCACTTGTGCCAACACACACAGCCACTTGTGCCAACACACACAGCCACTTCGCCACCATAAATTGTCGCCACTGTGCCAATCACACGCAGCCACTGTGCCAATCACACTCAGCCACTGTGCCCATCACACGCAGCCACTTGTGCCAACACACGCAGCCACTTGTGCCAACACACGCAGCCACTTGTGCCAACACACGCAGCCACTTGTGCCAACACACGCAGCCACTTCGCCACCATAAATTGTCGCCACTGTGCCAATCACACGCAGCCACTGTGCCAATCACACGCAGCCACTGTGCCAATCACACTCAGCCACTGTGCCCATCACACGCAGCCACTTGTGCCAACACATGCAGCCACTTGTGCCAACACACGCAGCCACTTGTGCCAACACACTTCGCCACTTCGCCACCATAAATTGTCGCCACTGTGCCAATCACACGCAGCCACTGTGCCAATCACACGCAGCCACTGTGCCAATCACACGCAGCCACTGTGCCAATCACACGCAGCCACTGTTCCCATCAAACGCAGCCACTGTTCCCATCAAACGCAGCCACTGTGCCAATCACACTCAGCCACTGTGCAATCAATTGTTGCCACTGTTCCCAAAGACAGCCACTGTGCCAATCACATGCAGCCACTGTGCCAATCACATGCAGCCACTGTGCCAATCACACGCAGCCACTGTGCCAATAACACGCAGCCACTCTGCCCATCAAACGCAGCCACTGTGCCAATCACACGCAGCCACTGTGCCCATCAAACGCAGCCACTGTGCCATCACATGCAGCCACTGTGCCAACACACGCAGTCACTGTGCCATCAATTGTTGCCACTGTGCCCATCACACGCAGCCACTGTGCCATCAATTGTCGCCACTGTGCCCATCAAACGCAACCACTGTGCCATCACACGCAGCCACTGTGCCATCACATGCAGCCACTGTTTAATCAATTGTTATTGATTAAACAGTGGCTGCCTGTCCCCAGCCTCTGTCCCCCTCCTGTGTCATGTCCCCAGCGTCTGTCCCCCTCCTGTGTCATGTCCCCAGCCTCTGTTCCCCTCCTGTGTCATGTCCCCAGCGTCTGTCCCCCTCCTGTGTCATGTCCCCAGCGTCTGTCCCCCTCCTGTGTCATGTCCCCAGCGTCTGTCCCCCTCCTGTGTCATGTCCCCAGCCTCTGTCCCCCTCCTGTGTCATGTCCCCAGCCTCTGTCCCCCTCCTGTGTCATGTCCCCAGCCTCTGTCCCCCTCCTGTGTCATGTCTCCAGCCTCTGTCCCCCTCTTGTGTCATGTCCCCAGCCTCTGTCCCCCTCCTGTGTCATGTCCCCAGCCTCTGTCCCCCTCCTGTGTCATGTCCCCAGCCTCTGTCCCCCTCCTGTGTCATGTCCCCAGCCTCTGTCCCCCTCCTGTGCCATGTCCCCAGCGTCTGTCCCCCTCCTGTGCCATGTCCCCAGCCTCTGTCCCCCTCCTGTGTCATGTCCCCAGCCTCTGTCCCCCTCCTGTGCCATGTCCCCAGCCTCTGTCCCCCTCCTGTGCCATGTCCCCAGCCTCTGTCCCCCTCATGTGTCATGTCCCCAGCCTCTGTCCCCCTCCTGTGTCATGTCCCCAGCCTCTGTCCCCCTCATGTGTCATGTCCCCAGCCTCTGTCCCCCTCCTGTGTCATGTCCCCAGCCTCTGTCCCCCTCCTGTGCCATGTCCCCAGCCTCTGTCCCCCTCCTGTGTCATGTCCCCAGCCTCTGTCCCCCTCCTGTGTCATGTCCCCAGCCTCTGTCCCCCTCCTGTGCCATGTCCCCAGCCTCTGTCCCCCTCCTGTGCCATGTCCCCAGCCTCTGTCCCCCTCCTGTGTCATGTCCCCAGCCTCTGTCCCCCTCCTGTGTCATGTCCCCAGCCTCTGTCCCCCTCCTGTGTCATGTCCCCAGCCTCTGTCCCCCTCCTGTGTCATGTCCCCAGCCTCTGTCCCCCTCCTGTGTCATGTCCCCAGCCTCTGTCCCCCTCCTGTGTCATGTCCCCAGCCTCTGTCCCCCTCCTGTGTCATGTCCCCAGCCTCTGTCCCCCTCCTGTGTCATGTCCCCAGCCTCTGTCCCCCTCCTGTGTCATGTCCCCAGCCTCTGTCCCCCAGTTTTCCAACAATGATATTTACTGCTTTTTATAAAGAAATACAATTGATTTTATGCAGTATTGAGTTTAGCCTTTTGGCCCGGCCCTCCAAAATATTTTTAGTTTCTCATGTGGCCCCATCGAAAAAATAATTGCCCACCCCTGGTATAGACTGTACATCGAGAAATGGTACATCTATGAATAATGTTTGCCCCCCACAATTGCACTCGAATGCACATGAACAGTGCTATAGCACCCTACTATGCAAAGGAGTGAATGTACTGTGCGTTGCAGTGAGCTGCTTTGTCTAAATAGTGCAGAACCTATTCTTAGATCATTGAGGTACATTCAAAATGCATGCACATATGGGAGGTTAATTTACGAAAATGGAGAGTGCAAAATCTGGTACAGCTCTGCATAGAAACCAAACAGCTTCCATTTTTTTTTCAAAGCTTAATAGAATGAGATGATTGGCTACCATACACAGCTTTACCAGATTTTGCACTCTCCAGTTATGTAAATCAACCCCATGGTGTCTATAAGCCCTAATAATTTGATGTACAATGTTTCACTGATGTACAATGTTTCACTGATTTCACTGAAGCGCTGCGCAAACTGTTGGCGCTATATAAATCCTGTATAATACTAATAATAATTTCTCTCCTACTTGTTCTTAAAGGGTAACCCCACTATCCTGAGGAAATAAAATAGAAAAAATAATATAGCGTATATAATTATGACACAATTCATATTGAATGTTACTAATAATTACCTTTCCTTTTCAATCTGCAGCTCTGTCATTTTCTGAAAATGCAAAGCAATATGGCTACCTGGAGTCATTCTGTATACAGAATGCCCTCCAAAAACATAATTTCCTGATTGTGTGATTGGCTCACCAATTTTCCCAGAAGTCTGCACTAAGATACATGTTAGATTTCAGGTATCCCCTGCTACAAAAATGTAATTTTTGGTGAGATGCTCCCAGTAGGTAATCACGTCTAAAGGGATGCAGACCCTGCAATTTTTCTCATTAGTGCCCTGCAGGGGCGGCAGCTGATAATTATTTAACCACTCCCATTAGACTCACTTTTCCACATGGACACAGACAGACACACATGGATTTTTTTCAGAACAACAAAAGGTAGGAATCTGCAACAAAGTTTGTTAAAATCTTTGTAATACACATAGATCACCCATTGTCCGATGGAGCATACAAACGGTCGGATTTTTCGACAAAACCCTGCCATCACACATTTGTTTTTGGAAAATTCGATCATGTGTACGAGGCTTTACCCTGACTCTAAACTTGAAATGAAGCCAAAAAGGCAACCCTTAAAAAATGAAAATCTATTTAAGTACATATTCGTAACTCAGAAAACTACCTTCTAGTGCTCTCAGCCTCCTCCAAACCTTTAAATTATTTTTTTTGCTGCTGTGATCTGACTTCCAGTCGAAGGGTGGTTATAATCATTTTCTATAGTCTCACTGTGCATAGGAACATAGCCACCCTCACTTGCCTGCTCCTGAGATGGACTATGGCAGGGGTGTCAAACTCAATTTCATTGTGGGCCACATTAGCATTATGATTGCCCTCAAAAGGGACGGCTTTATCTGTAAGATTAGATGTCCAGCACAACCCCTCCCCTTTTCATTAGATGTCAAGAGCCCCCCCCACCATCAGAAGTTGAGTCCCCCACCCTCCCTTACATCACAGTGCACCCCCCTTTCCTTATGCTGCTGCTGGGAAGAAGCTGGATGCATTGCTTGAAAGCAGAAAGTTATGCTGGCCGTACACTCCACGAAAAATCGTCCGAACGAACTTTAGAAAAACGTAAGTTTGTTCGTGAGCGCAAACGATAGTGCCATCATGTAATGACCAATAAATCGTTCAGTGGACATAAAAAAAAAAAATGGTTCGTTTTTTTTTACATATACCTAGTGCAGAAAGTTCAGACGGGAAACACATTAACCTTCCGATTTATCATTCGTTCGGCAGAAAATTTCCAAACTTGTCCTTTTTTTGGCTCAAAAACGTCCAAACGATTATCGATTTTGTGCCCATTAACTGGCCGAAAAACGAAAGATCTTTCTTAACGACCGAATGTCGGCCGAATTTTCGTATAGTGTATGGCCAGCATAAGGGGATGGAGTAGGATCAGAGGAGGGCTGGAGCTCTCCTGCAGTTGCAGGAGAGGTGCGAGGGCCACATAAAATGGCCTGGATGGCCGGATTTGGCCCGCGGGCCTTGTGTTTGACACCCGTGGACTATGGACTATGCAGTATGGATCTGTAGTATGCATAGAGCAGTGCACATGTCCGCAACTAACATGCACCACTTTTTCCAAACAAACAGAAGTGAAATAAATATTTCAGGAGCTTACAGAGGACATTACAATGAGAAAAAAAAAACACAGTAAGCAACAGTTTCATATAAAATAGATTACAGGACCATTAACCACTTCAGCCCCGGAAGGATTTACCCCCTTCCTGACCAGAGTATTTTTTGCGTTACGGCACTGTGTCACTTTAACTGACAACTGTGTGGTCATGCGACGTTGCGCCCAAACAAAATTGACGTCTTTTTTTCCCCACAAATAAAGCTTTGATCACCTCTGCGTTTTTAATTTTTTGCGCTATAAACAAAAAAAGAGCGAATTAAAAAAAATATATATATTTTTTTTACTTTTTGCTATAATAAATATCCCACAAAAAATATAAAAAAAATTATTTCTTCCTCAGTTTAGGCCAATAAGTATTCTTCTACATATTCTTGATTAAAAAAAATTGCAATAAGCATATATTGATTGGTTTGCTCAAAAGCTTCCGACCGGCGCATACAGCGCGTCACGAGTTGCCGAAAGAAGCCAAACGTCGGTGCGCAGGCACCGTATAGAGCCGACTCGCAGTCCGGCTTCTTTCGGCAACTCGTGACGCGCTGTATGCGCCGGTCAGAACCATGTCAATCAATTAGCATGTGAATAGGAACGCCCAATCCCGCAGATTACATACCCGGAAGCCGCGGTGAAAATACAGATAAAACGGTATGTACGGCAATAAAATTAAAAAGGTCAGCATAATGTCATTATCACAACTCGGCTCAATGTAATGTTAGAATTTTTTTTGGGGTGAACCCCCGCTTTAAATGAAATACCAAAACATAAATCCATACCTACCTTTGATTCTTATCTTGATGATAACATAAACTTAATCCTTAACCGGTTCCAGACTGCCTTCTGCACATTTACTGTGGCAAAACAACGTACCTGTATAAAATTTTGTGCAGTGGCCACTGGGGGGGCGTGCACATGCTGCAGAAGGCGTGAACATGCACTGATTGTTAAGAGGGGGAGCCAATCATGCACGTGCCGCTGGCCAATCGCGATCGTTCCTGGTAGAGGCAGAACGGTGATCTGCCTATGTAAACAAAGAAGATCACCGTTTTGACAGGGGGGAAGATGGCGATCTTGTGTTCCTGCCTTCACCCAGTCAGACCATCCCCCATACAGTTAGCAGACACCCCATAGGGACACACTTAACCCTTGACCCCTCCCTGCCAGTGTCATTAGTACAGTAGGAGTGCATATTTTTAGCACTGATCATTGTATTAGTGTTAGTGGTCCCCAAAAAAGTGTCAAAAGTGTCAGGTTAGGTGTCTGATTTGTCCGCCACAATGTCGCAGACCCACTAAAAATCGATGATCTCCGCCATTACTAGTAAAAAAAAAAAAAATACATAGAAATATCCCCTAGTCTGTAGATGCTATAACTTTTGCACAAACCAATCAATATGCACATATGGGAATTTTTTTTTACCAAAAATATATAGCTGAATACATATTGGCCTAAATTAATGAATGAATCAGATTTTTTTATTTATTAGATACATTTTATGACAGAAAGAAAAAAATATCGTTTTTTTTTTTAATTTACACTTTTTTTGTTTATAGCGCAAAAAAGAAAAACGTAGAGGTGATAAAGACCTCTAAAAGAAAACTCTATTTGTGGGAAAAAAGGACATTATTTTTTTTTTTTTAGTACAGTGTCACATGACCGCTCAATTGTCAGTTAAAGTAATGCAGTGCTGTATCGCAAAAAATGGCCTGGTCATTAAGAGGGTAAAAACTTTTGGGGCTGAAGTGGTTAAACTCAATCAAACCCCATGAACCCAAACATTGCAATGAAAACAATTATCACAACAAAACTGTAACTGTTGTTGAAGTGATAGTACACTGAGGGGTTGATTTACTAAAGCACTTGCACTCGCATTCATCTACATTTTGAGTCTTCCTATGAGCTAATCTACATTTCTACGTTTAAAGAAAAACTTCACTCTATCAATCAACATTGACTATTTTTATTCCTTATGCTGCTAGCATTAGTAAATCGATAAGAAAGTATATCATATTTACTCTTTTTTTTCTATATTTCTTCAGTTACTTCCTGGTTAGAAAAGTGAACACCATATCAGAGTACTATGCTTTTACTCACTATTTAAGGCAATTACATGCCGGCCCAGTTTGAGTCACCATTTTAGTGGCGTTTTCACCCTTTTCACTCTTTTTCTCCCTTTGAGCCATTACGACTGGGGATTGCGTCACCATTGCTCCTACTTTCCTATTGATGTTAGTCACTACAATGAGGCCTCGTACACAGGACAGAGTTTCTCTGCAAAAACCAGCAAGAAACTTGCTGGGAGATATTTTTTTGCCGAGGAAACCGGTCGTGTGTACATTTTCGTCAAGGAACCTGTCAAGAAACTCGACGAGCCAAAAAGAAAGCATGTTCTCTATTTCCTTGACGGGAATGGAGAAAATTGGCTTGTCGAGTTTCTCGAAGGGCTTCACAAGGAACTCGACGAGCAAAACGATGTGTTTCGCCCGTCAAGTTTCTCGGTCGTGTGTACGAGGCATGACACTCTATCATTACCAAATATGTTTACAGGAACTCCATGGACTGCTATCGCACACTGCTCACAACCATGGTTACTGACTGGGGATTCCATTTCTATCCATTGTCCATTTCTCAGTGGTTCTTGCCGGGTTGCTGCCGCATCGCCACCACCTCAGTTCCCCCCGGGGATCCTATATTCCACAACGTCCCTAGATGTCAATATCGTCGGTTACCACTTATTATTTTTGACTGTCAATCTACTCAGAGGTAAGAGTGTTGGAACTATACCCTATGCCACCTACTCTTTCGGTCACAATCACTAAACTACCATTTAGTGAATCTTTGTACTATATTTTATTATTTTACAGATTAATCCAGGCCCTACTTGCTCCTAATGAGTGGAAGTTTATCCACGAAACGCGTCGAGCTCCCTACTGATGTTCTGTCCCAGCAATTTTACTACATCATTGATTTTTATCTCTGAGAATTATGAATCAATACATTTTTAAATTTTGTCAACTTGACCCTGTTTATCATATGTTTTGGTAACCAGAACTACCCATCTTCTATTTTATAGCTCTACATTTTCATTTGGTTACAGTGATGCATACTCAAAATTTGGGACGATGCCCTCGAGGCCGCAGACGAGGGAGAATCCTGTCTCCTGGTTCTGCTGGACCTAAGCGCAGCCTTTGACACAGTAGACCACAAAATGTTACTGATGCGACTGGCCGAGGTAGCCAGAATCGCAGAAGGTGATTTACCATGGTTTTCCTCCTTTCTTGAAAACCGATCACAAACAGTAAAACTGGGATCTTTCACGTCGGAAAAACGCACGGTGCCATGTGGAGTCCCCCAAGGATCCCCCCTGTCACCGGTACTGTTCAACATCTATCTTCGCCCTCTCTTTGATATTATCAGTAGCCAAGAACTACTTTATCACTCTTATGCAGACGATACGCAATTGTATTTTCGCATCTGCAACAAAAAGGATCATCATCTCAGTTTAGAGAAATGTCTCTCTTCGATAGAAAACTGGATGACTAAGAGTTATCTTAAACTCAACAGTTCCAAAACAGAACTTCTTATGTTTCACGCCAGCCGAAAGAATCAACTGGCAACAACCTGGACACCGCCGCCCATTCTGGGCCAAATCATCACCCCTAGCTCCAAAGTCAAAAGTCTAGGAGTAATTTTTGACACCTTCATGACAATGGACGCACAAATAGGGTCAGTAGTCAGCGGATCGCACCATTTGTTGCGCCTACTACGCAGACTTATTCCATTTATCCCCAAAGAAGACGTAGCAGTCGTGGTGGGTAACAATCGTGAATTCCAGACTGGACTATGCAAATGCCCTTTACCTCGGGCTCCCAAAGTACCAAATCGCTCGTCTGCAAGTCGTACAGAATACGGCCGCCAGACTGGTGACTGGGAAAAGGACATGGGAATCAATCTCACCTTCACTGAGAACCCTTCACTGGTTGCCAGTAAAAGACAGAATTGTATTTAAAGCACTCTGCCTGACACATAAGTGCATCCATGGGAAGGCGCCGCAATATCTTTGCGACAAGATAGAACCTCACAATTCTAATCGCGTTCTGCGATCCACTGACCAAAATCTGGTCAAGGTGCCAAAAACCAAATACAAGTCCAAAGGAGAAAGAAGGTTTGCTTTTCAAGGTCCGAGACTATGGAACGCTTTACTAACCAGCGTTCGGTTGGAGGAAAACCACCTGACTTTCAGAAGACGGATTAAAACTCTGCTCTTTTGATGTCATGAGACACGAAACATCAAGCGCCCAGAGGCGATTCAGTTCGCATGTGCTGCGCTATATAAGTTTTTCATTCATTCATTCATACTATGGTACACTATAGTTATTACTATGTTTTATTATGTAATTTTTGATTTACCAATCATGCCTATTATTCTGTATACTATTTATTGTGATGTATGTTCACTTCTGGTATGCTCTATTGCATGGGTGCTCAACCTGTGGCTCTCCAGCTGTTGCAAAACTACAATTCCCATATTGCCTCAGCCTTTGGGAGACATGCTTGTACCTGTCAGCGGCTTGCAATGCCTCATGGGAATTGTAGTTCCGCAACATCTGGAGAGCCACAGGTTGAGCACCCATGCTCTATTGTATCCAATAAATGTTATTGTACCCTATTAATTGATTCAACATATTCTGGTGTTGTGTTTCATGTTAAAGTCCCACATCCCCTGTTCCTTATCTTTCCTTTTTACCCTTCCCTTCCCCCCTGTTCCCGTTCCCCTAATATATACCTTCTTCCATTATCATTAGGGATGGAGACCATGGTAGTTACCACTAGCCATGGTTCCATCCAATGCTAGGCCGTTTTTTACATTGTTACATTTTTACACCTTGTCCCTCCCCTTCTCCTTTTTCCCCTCCCCTTCCCAATTGTATAACATATCAGAGTGGCTGAAAGTAACTAATGCAATAGTAAATATATACCCACTGAAATGCTACCATGCACTTTCTATATTTTTTCAATTACTTCCTGGTTTCCAGGTCTAGGTATATTATGTTATACATCCCAGGAGTCTTCAGGAGGGGATGAGGGGTTTTCTCAGCTAAGCACTCCCACCTGCCTGCATGCCTGCGCTAAGAGCATATGGATTCCAGGAAATAAATGCTATATGAATCATCTATCCTTACTCAAGATAGTCAGAAATTCTAGGGGGTGATTTTTTAACAAAATAAAGCATGGAGACATAGAAGGATGTGCGAATTTGCTTTAAATATTAACAAATAGTTAAATAGTTTTGGTAATTAATAGTTAAGTAATGTTTGTTTGTGGTGCTCAGATACAGTATACTGTAGTTCCACTTTAATTCAATGACAAAAAATATGGAGGACGAAACATGTAAGAAAAGTGAACATCATATCAGAGTGGCTGAAAGTAACTAATGCAATAGTAAATATATACTCACTGAAATGCTACCATGCACTTCTGTTAAAAATTCTATAGATTTTCTTTAATTTATTGTAATATATTGTTATTGTTAGACACTGAGGGTCTAGTCAGCACTAATTGAACAGCTTCACACTTAAGATATGGTGAGTCTTTCAGCAGCAGACTAAATCTAGCTTTAAGCTAAGGCAGTCAGAGTAGACCTGTGACATTTGACAGCCTCTTTTGAATGATTTACTCCTTAATCAAAACAATGTCATGGTTCAAGCATGTATTATGCATTAGCTGAGATACATGAAATGCTTTATTAACATATAACTAGTTCTATTGACCTAAGAATTTTAAGGAAAATGTCTTACTGCATACAGCTGTGAACATCTTTAAGAAGGTGATAGAGTCAAGATCTGTATTCATTTGACTAGATACAACAATAAACCAAGGAAAACAAAAGTTGTATAATGGAAAAGGCTTGTATAACTGAATACTTCAATGCATGGCAGAGAGAGAAAAAAATGCATTCATAGCTCAAAAAAGTTCCTATTATTTGGAATTTGGAACTAAAGCCTAAAGAGAAGACAGTCACACAAACTGCAAGTATAACATTCTTATTACACTTTACAATTATAAATACAGTATATTGTATGTCTAACATGTTTTCACTATAATTACTAAAATGTATTTATTTTATTTTATTTACTTTATTCATTTGAAATCATACTATTTTGAATATATTAACACAAGGTGCTTTGGGGTGGGGGGGCCGCATGTTTTTGGATTTTTTCCCCTCATGTTTAAAAAAATAATTTTAGATTTAAAGATTACATAAAATCCAAAAAATATTATCTATTTTCAGAAAGCAGACACCCTAGAGAATAAAACAGTGGAAGTACCATTTTTTTATGTCACACAGTATTAGCACAAGGAAAAGTTAAATTTCAGTCAAAAAAACACACTAAAGTTATTATAGGGCACATAAACTTAATACACCACCCATTTTTTTTGTATAGTAAGATGAGATTGAACCAAGTAAATAGATATCCAGCATGCCAAACTATACAACTGTGTGCACCTGTGAAATGCCAACAAACTTCAGTACCCTATATTTTCAATCAGTGACACTTTAAAAGCCCCTACAGATCATCATTTTAGAGGTAATCGTGAATAATGGGCCTAGAATTATTGATCTAATGCTGGCGTGTAGTGAAATTAATGTTTTTGCGCATAAGTACCCCTGATATATGCATATTTTGTTCTTCACATCAACGCTGTATCCTGACCTAGGCCAACAAAGCCCAGGCCTAGGGCAGCACTTTGCAGGGGGGCAGCACAGAAATAGTCCCTGCCGGCTTGAGCTACACTGTTAGTGTAACGCAAGCTACTTCTAATTTTGACTGTCCTATCAGCCTGGACCACAAACCTTCCTCACTGTGCTATATGTTTTCTACTGCACCATTGGCATTGTTATATCTTTTTATTCCTCATTCCTCTCCATAAATTTATCAGACATGTGTGCTTAAAGTAGAACTATAGGCACCCCCTTTTTTTTCATGTCAGTTTATTTGTTACCATCCCTGTCCCATTGCAGAGATTTCCCTTTACTTCCTGCCCATAGACAAACATGAAGTGAGAGGAAATCTGTGCAAATTAGGGGAATCCATTGCCCCCCCACCCCCAGGCCCTAAGAACTAGTTTCCCCACTCAAACATTTCAGGGCGGTCCTTAAACAGAAAGGGTGTGGCCTTGACAGGAAGGGGTGGGTCATATTTAAATTATGGGGTGCACGAGTTTACTCAGACCTAGGGCAGCACAAAACCTAAATACACTACTGCTTCACATAGGGGAATTTTTTTTCCATGTGATGATTCTTTTGGAAAAAGGTTCCCTTTTACCACCTCAATACCGGGCACTTTCACCCCCTTCCTGCCCAAGCCATTTTTCAACTTTCAGCGCTGTCACAATAATTTTAATAATTCTTTCCCCACAAATAGAGCTTTCTATTGGTGGTATTTGATCACCTCTGCGGTTTTTATTTTTTCGCTATAAACAAAAGAAGAGCGACAATTAAAAAAAAACAATATTTTTTACTTTTTGCTATAATAAATATCCCCCAAAAAAATATAGAAAATCTAGTGTTGGCCGACACGTATTCTTCTACATATTTTTGGTAAAAAAAATCGCAATAAGCGTATATTGATTTGTTTGCGCAAAATATATTGCGGTTACAAAATAGGGGATTTATTTATTTTTACTAGTAATGGCGGCGATCAGTGATTTTTATCGTGACTGTGCTATTGCGGTGGACACACTTTTGACACTATTTTGGGACCATTCACATTTATATAGCGAACAGTGCTATAAATATGCACTGATTACTGTGTAAATGTGACTGACAGGGAAGGGGTTAACACTAGGGGCGATCAAGGGGTTAAATGTGTACCCTAGTGAGTGATTCTAACTGTAGGGGGAGGGGACTGACTGGGGGAGGAGACCAATCTGTGTCCCTATGTACAAGGGACACAGCATCGGTCTCCTCTCCCTGACAGGACGTGGATCTCTGTGTTTACACACAGAGATCCACTGTCCTGCTCAGTTACTGGGTAATCGCAGGTGCCCAGCAGGCCATTGCGGCCGCCGGGCACGCGCATCGGGTTCCCAGTAACGTGGCGGGTGTGCGCGCCCCCTAGTGGCTATGCAAGGCGAGGACGTCATATGACGTCCTCTCAGAACAAGAGCACTATCGTGCCGCCGTCAATTGATAGCGGCCGGTAGTAAAGTGGTTAATGAGACATTAGGAGTCTTAAAGACACCTGATATCTCATCAGTCCTACAATGAAGCTGATGGAACGCACATCACGTTACATCAGCTTATTAAAGTGACACCAAGACCTGGACATGACATTTTATACATTGCTTCCGAATCAGTAACAGGAAGGGAAAGCCAGCAAATGGCTGTTCGCTGCTCTCCCTCTGCCTACCATGTGGCACCTGTCATGCCAGACCCGGTCTGCAAATGAGAGCTTGGGAACACGGTGGGGGCACGGGGGCGCAGTAACGTGGTGTAATTGATCCGGTGGCCGAATAGCCACGGGATCACTTCCATCTGATAGCCAGAAAAAAAGCACAGTGGGCTCCCTGGACAGGTAAATGTCCTAATATTAAAAGTCAGCAGCTGCCATATTTGTAGCTGTTGACTTTTAAACTTTTTTTTTTTTTTTGACAGGATCTCTCCTTTAAGCTACATACTTTTTGCTTATAGGTATCCCTCTTACAAATCTCAGAAAGTTGGGAAGCATGACATGACAGTAAAAAAAACTGAAGTGGTGGAATACAGACTCTTTCTGGCTACAAACAATCAATACAAAACATTCATGATCAATATTTCATATTGATCTGACTACAAAAAAAACTAAACGTAACAGGGATTACTGCATAGCCCTCACTTGTCTGCACACAATATGAATATAATATATATATATATATATATATATATATATATATATATATATATATATATATATATATATATATATATATATATTTTTTTTTTTTTTTACATATATTATATATAAAATATATTACAATGTTTTAAAGATCAGCAATTAGGTATCCATATGTACTTTTAACACTTATTGTTGCATCTTCACAAGGTAATCTCCAGAAAAGAAGCAACTAACAGCAAGAATGCTACCTCTAATTACTGTAAAACTCACTTATGCACCCACATATATAACGTTTTAGACTAACAATGGCATTCTGTGCTGCAAAGTGGTAATTTTTATGTCTTCACATATCAGGAAGTAATAAAAAGGACTAAATGTACTATACATATGAAAATATAATAGTTGGATGAATTTGTTTCCATTTCAGTAATTTGCATCACTTATATTGATAATTTTAGAATTCTCTTGTTAATGCATTTTCCAGCGACAAGTTAGCCATTATCTGTTGTCAGAATTTTAAACAGCAGAATATGTATATCCTTTTTAATAGGTATATGTCTTTCCATTATTTATGCAAACCAGACACATGTCATTTTAGTACTGCAAAACATCTATACATTTATACAGATTTTTTCATATTTCACACACACTAAAATAAATAGATAGATAGTAGTAGATAGGCTAAGATTCAATAACATGTCAGGCAGATTAAGCTTCTCTTCTTTAGACATGTAAGGGTTGATTTACTAAAACCAAAGAGTGAAAAATCTGGTGCATGGAAACCAATCAGCCTCTAACTTCAGCTTGTTTAATTAAAGAGGAAGTAAACCCTGATAGGTTTTACTTCATTTTTATTAGCCTGAAAAGTAAAACGAAACCCGCAATGTCCACGATGTCCGCGCTGGTGGAAGCATCCATCTTGACCCCTCTTCCTTCTAGGTCCACGGACTCCGGCTCTGTGACTGTGCCGAAAAGGCATGACGTCACTCCCGTGAATGTGCGTGGGAGCTGACGGTCACGGCACGGGCCCTATAGAAATGGCATGATCATGCCCTTTCTAAAGTGCGAATGCGCTGATAATCGGCGCAAGCGTATATGGCATATTTCTCCTAAATCGTTCAGGAATGTCCAAGTACGTCCCATGCGCAGCTTCCTGGCTGATGGATGCAAATGTTCCTCCAGTATTTTTTGATAACATACTGCATTCATCTTGCCAACTATTTTGACCAAATTTCCTGTGCCTTTGTAGCTCACACATCCCCAAAACATCAGCGATCCTCCTCCATGTTTCACAGTAGGAATGGTGTACCTTTTATCATAGGCCCTGTTGACGCCTTTCCAAATGTAGTGTTTATGGTTGTGGCCAAAAAGCTGAATTTTAGTCTCATCACTCCAAATGACTTTGTACCTGTAGGTCGAGGCTAGTCTATGAGCTGTTTGGCGTATTGTAAGTGGGATACTTTGTGACAGTTGCGTAGTAAAATGGCTTTCTTCAGACGACTTGACCATGCAGCCCACCTTTCTTCAAGTGACTTCTTATTGTGCATATTGAAACAGCCACATCACATGTTTTCAGAGAGTCCTGTATTTCACCTGAAGTTATTTGTGGGTTTTTCATTGCATCCCAAAAAATGTCCTGGTAGTTGTGGATGAAATTTTTGTTGGTTTACCTGACCATGGTTTGGTTTCAATAGAACCCCTAATTTCCACTTCTTGATTAGAGTTTGAACACTGCTGATTGGCATTCTCAATTCCTTGGATACCTTTTTATATCCCTTTCCTGTTTTATACAGTTCAACAACCTTTTCCCGCAGATCCTTTGACAAGTCTTTTGCTTTCCCCATGACTCAGAATCCAGAAACGTCAGTGCAGCACTGGATGAAAGATGCAATGGCCTGTCAGGAGTCCAGAAACTCATTGACCTTTTACACACACACACAAATTGCAATCAAACAGATCACAGGTGAGGATGGTTACCTTTAATAGTCATTCAAACCCCTTTGTGTCAACTTGTGTGCATGTTATCAGACCAAAATCACCAGGGTATGTAAACTTTTGATCAAGGTCATTTGGGTAGTTTCTGTTGCCATTATGATTTAAAAAGAGTAAACACAGTTGATTGATAACAATTGGCTTCAGCCAAATACTAACCATGAGTGAAAGAAATGTTTTTGTGTTATCATTCATGTTCTCTTTAAAATGGCCAAGAAATCATAAATTCTGCCAGTATGTAAACTTTTAAGCACAACTGTGTATATATATATATATATATATATATATATATATATATATATATATATATATATATATATATATATACACACATATACATATACAATGACATCATCGGCACAGTGTACAGAAAATATCTCCTTCCTAAATGGCGCACGTTTAGGTGATATTTACAGTACCTATAGGTAAGCCTATAATAAGGTAGGTAAGCAACACTGAGTCACCTGGCATGTTTGGAATTTTAACAAGGCGATTTTGAATCTTTTATGATGTAAGTGCATTACTTTTAATAAACCAATTACCTTAATTCGTTTTGGCACTATTGGAGGCTCTGTCTCAATTTCTATCGCCAAAGGTGGAGAGTGTCTTAATTAATCTGGATGGAAATTGGCGTGTAAAAGAGGCTCTTCAATAATATCTAACAAGGTGATATTTTCCAGACACAAGAGTAAATGGCAACAGCATCTGGTGAGCTTTATTCTTAAGGGAGTGGAATTGGCACACATCACTTTGATGAAGGATTTTGGTGGATCAACGAGATTATGTTTCACTATCCTTTTATCACTTTAAGTTGGACTGTATTACCATATTGATTTGCGCATGTTGGAGCATATATATATATATTTTTTGGATATGCCATATGAACACTTTTCATTATGTATGGGTGTTTTATGTTGATCATTTCACAATGCTAATATTTAGGAGATTTGTAGATTCATTTAGTGTGCTACTGTGGAATTATTTGTCTCTCTTTTTTACATTGACATTTGTTTCACCTGATTTGCATGTTTATTGAATATTAAGTGGCAGCACAAACAGGTGTTTTAGTGCAGTGTACACCCATATCAGAGTAAATTGTGTCTGTCTTTAATGCAATGAATGTTGTCATGCAGTGTACCATACATTGTATAAATGCAATACAAGTGAAATTCTTAGTGTGGTGATCTTTTCATTACTTAACACTACCTAATAAAAAAGTGCTAAACATCTGATTTTACATTCAACAAGTAGTTGCAACATTGATAAAAATGTCAAAAAGTGCACCTTGTTACACCCCATTCCTGTATCTTTCTTAAAGTGGTTTTAACCATTACATATACCTAGTGAAGTGACTAACTTCAGGTGATATACAGAGATGAATCAAATCATCCTGCATAGGTTGTGCCTATTTATCTGCAACTATTTCTTCTGTAGATTATTCTAAAGCACACAGATCAAATGATTTTTTCTCAGCTCTAACCACAGGAGTGGGGATTTGATGTCATACACTGCAGAGAATAGAGTACAAAGTTCTCTGATATATGACAGCTGATTGGAGAAAAGGGTCACGTCCTCCTCTACACAGGCTTATAGGCTCATAGAAAAATACACAGAGCTAAGGCTATGAGTCACCTGCTGTGTACTGGAGGAGTGGGCAATCTCCCAGGAGGCTGTTATGTTGGGAAAAACTCTCAAAAGTCAAGCCTCATACACACGTACGGGATTCCTGGCGGTAAAAAGTCAGCTGGGAAACCCGAGGGGAAAACCGAGAATCTGCTCGGTAACTTTTTCCCCCTACACACGACCGGGTGTCCCGACAGGAAAACTGCCATGAGAGCTTTGGTCGGGAATCCCGGCCGTGTGTATGCTCCATCGCAGTGTTTCCCATAGGAAAACTGCTGGGTTAAAAACAGCCGGGAATCTCGGCGGGAAAAAAGAGAGCTGATTCTCTTTTTTTTTCAGCAGTTTTTCTTTCGGGAAAACTGCGATGGAGCATACACACGGGCAGTTTTCCCGGCCAAAAGCTCTCATGGCAGTTTTCCCGATGGGAAAACCGGTCATGTGTACGAGGCTTCACTCATGCAGATAGCAGAGAGAGGATCCACACTCAGTGTTTTGGATTCAGGTTTGTGTGGGATATGCTTTATTCATGTCTGAGGTTTTACAACTAATTTAAGTTCTTTAATTTGCATGTGGCTGATTTTATTATAAAAATGATATTATAACATGTCAGATATATGTAATTATATGTATAAATATGGAGAAGAGACTCCACATGTAATAATATCTGGACTTTTCGTATATTTTGTTTGTAAATATATTGTAACAACAGATCATTGTGTTAAATAAAAAAATAAAATAAAATTGTGATGTACACAATTATGCACTTTGAATGATGATATATGTCAATAATATTGCTTTAACAGTAATACATTTCTTTTTTCATGTATTCTACTGTATAGCTGTGACACAGTAAAATGTACATAGGGAAATGGAGTACGCAAGTAAAATGGAATCTTTATTCAATAAATTCAAATTAATACAAAATGTTCTTAAAAATTCACTTTAAAAAAGGTGACATACAATAGAAATGTTTGCAGGGCAAAGAAAGTTGGCCTCCTAGGTGACTAGATCTGAATCAGCTCACTCCCTCTTAGCAACCATTCCATCTCCAGTGAAAGGGATTTAGTCGTGAAAGGTGCTCCCTTCCAAATGTTCTTGTCCTGTAGCTACCGTAACAGGCAAAATTCAGGAAATAAATTATATGTGCAAGATCTTCATAGACGGCAATGCCAAATCTTCATTTTGGTTTTCAACCCCAATGTGTCTCAATCTGAATTCACAGGCCTGGTATAAAATTATTACAATTATGGGGTTCTGGAACAATGTTTTTCTGACTTTCATATACAAATTTAAGATGCTTTTACTGTTGCACTGGTGGATTTAAAATATATATTTTAGTGTATTTTCTGATGTTCCACCTTAAATACCAAGATTTGCACAAAAAAGAACCAGTGTCAGATTAGTCCCGCAGGTACCTGGCTACCCTAACTGGAAATATGGTAGTTTATAGCTTTGGCTTATAAACTTGCAGAGGACTGTCCATTTTCTTACATAAAATGGTTTTCTCTATGCACATATTGATACTGTTGCTGCCTAATAAAGACTTATCAGCTATCAGACCTTCCTAATGGGTAAAACACCACAAATTGAGTAGAAATCTTCCCACCTCCCTCAATGTACATCAAATACGTGCTACTCATGCAACCAGCTGTGGTTCCTCAGGCTCATACATCCTGTAGTGCCATACGATCCAGAAAGGGATTTATGGCAGTTGGAGTACTAGGGAGCAGCAAAGCAGGGGCAATTTAGGACAACAGTAAGCATATGTCATCTTCTTAAATAGCCTAGGATTCTTTTGCAAGTGACTCCGTGGTGAGAGAGTCACTTTAATATATGTTTGAAACATATGTAAAATGTAGAAGGAGTTAGGTGCCATTCCCCTATAACCATTCTCATCTCTGTTTCTACGCTTTTTATAAATTGAGTGTGTCATAGTATAGTTACAAAACATATACACTATGCATTTTCTATTGTTTAAATAATTGCTGATATCATCATAGGCACCAATAGATAATAATAACAGAATGTATGTATTGCACGCAGTAATATCAAACTATAAGGTATTTTAATATGTAAAAGAGGGTTTACCGTAGGCACTAAACTTTGAAAACTAGAGCAGGGTGGGAAAGAAAGTGTTCTGGGAAAAGGATAAATGTAGTGGGGAAAAAGGGGGACTGGATTGTTCACCATTGTGTGAGTAGGAGGAAGATACATGTATTCGCAGTAGATATATTCAACAAAAGCCAAAGGGCCCTTTGGGTATTAAGTGTAGAAGTTTTGAGAAAGTCTTTGGATCATTGTGATTCTTAAATAATACAGGCTATGCACATGTTTTGGACCTTCTCCATATTGTCTCTATCTATGGCTATAGATAGATGCAAGACAATTCATGCATAGTCTTGTTTCATAATTCTAATCAACCTGCCAATTAATCGTCGCTGACAGCATTTTAAGCACATACTAATTAGCAATGAGTGTTACAAAATGCAGATAAAACACATGTAGCGCCTGGTTACTTCCAAGTACCGGTGCTAGTTAAATTCAGAGGGGAATCAGAGTGTTAACTGACTCTGATCCAAATTGTTATGTTCAAAGTTGGGTCTCTGTTTTAGCTTGGCTGTGCTGTTGGCTCGTTCTGTCGTTTCTGGTGCTGTTCCCACCCCAGGGAGATAGGTGGCGGCAGTGGAGTCGAGGTTTGGGTGCTCTTCCCAAGCGGCCTATCGGGAGGGTTAATTTTTCGCTGTGCATGCTGGGGGAGGGTATTTATGGAACAGACACCATTGGTCTGGGTCTTCTTCATCTTCGGAGTGCGGCACCCACCTTTAGGGTGACCGCATCACCGCGTAATGGCCTTCCAGTCCGGGGTGCGTGTGCCATGCTGTGTTCCTGGTTCCGGGACCATGTTGGTCCGGAATATTTAAGCTGTGGCGGGGAGCCCAGTAGTCGACTGGATTCCCAATCTTGAAAGATCCGAAGCGAGTAAGCTGTTCAATGGGGAGTCCATCTGAGGAGAGCCAATGAGAGGCTGGCGATCAAATAGGGTCTCGACAAACCACCGGGGATCAAGGTAACCGGACACTGAGAGGCTGGTCACCTGTCAGTCGGTATCCTGAAAACTAACTGAAACAGATCCAGGCAACGAAATCTATTAAGGAGGTTCATCTCCGCTATCACAATTCTGGGGAAGGTCTGTGGCAGAGACTTCTCCCTATGTCCATTCCAGGAGGGTCTGTGGCAGAGACTTTTTTTCTAAGTTCCGAGCGATACTCTGGCTGCCAGGCCAGTGAGAGAGGCCTGTCCAGGTATGCTCTACCCGCTCTGGCTAGAGTGGCAAAGAAATCAAAGTATTGTTGGAAGCAGGACTGTTTCCTATTGTTACGCCTGAGTCTGCTATTTCTTCTTCTACTTCATATCTACTCTTCACCACAAGTTTTATTGTTTTTACCCGGCTGGGTAATAAAGAGCACAGAAAAAGACACTTGTCGTGGACATTCTGTTACCGATACATTCACCATACACCCCTAGGACGAGGTAACGTGCCACCCAAACAAACCAGCAGCTCCTTCGGGGGTAGTGCTACACACATATAACATACAACTTTTTTGTTACCTTCATAAATGCATGCAAAAATGCACCACCAATGTATTAAAACTATTCATATTTTTTAACACAAGATTCAACTTTAGAGTTCCTCATTAGGAAACAAGGTTATGCTAATTACAATCAACATTTCTAATTGGGCGATCAAGCCACCCTAGAAAAGCTTTTCTGAGGAAGAATACCATGACAGGATGGTAAATATAGTGAATGATGTTCCATATTTCTGCTTCTACATTTTAAAGAAGACTACCATCTCTTGGCAGATTACGTTGACATGACATGCTCTAATGCCTCGTCTTTTATGTATTTATGATTAATCATCATAAATTCACCATCTTAAGGGTAGTACAGGCATTTAAGGATACACTGAAAATTAAGATCAGAGACTTCAGTGAACCGATGACTGAATTTATCAACAGATGCACAGATACATATGAATAATGACATTAACCCAGACAAAAATGTCTGTCACTGACTCTCTAATGCAACAACTATAGCTGATAAATATAAACTCAATCTATAACTTTCCAGTAGGATAAAATATATAACTATTTAAAGAAACATGCATTTTTAGTACATTTGTATGTTCACTATAGCATAATCCCTGGGCCAAAGACTGGTTGCACAGTGATGGATGTATATTTATTTTACATTTTAAACATAAAACATAAGGTAATGAAGCATATTTAAATTTTAGTCAATGTTTATGTTGACCTATTTATTTTAAAAATACATATGACCTGACCTACATGTAAAACGCGTTGTCAAATTAAAGGATTGTGATTTATGGATTTAATGCAGTATACATGAATATACTTTAAGGATATTTGTGGAATAATAATCAATATTATACACTAAGGCTAAATAAAATGTACAGTAGTTGTTTTTAGAACTACTGTACCTCCTGCTGAGATTTATTGAAATAATTATTTGCTTCAAGAATATATTTGTTGTATATAAACTGGATAGAATCAGTACCATGAGCTTTCATTCTTTTTGAATGTTTATACCTAAGTAATATAATATTTCATATATATATATATATATATATATATATATATATATATATATATATATATATATATATATATATAACATTTTACTATGTATATATGTTTTGCAATTAGAAATTTAGGGCCAGATCCACAAAAGGGATACGCAGGCGTATCTACTGATACGCCGTCGTATCCCTGTTTCTATCTATGCGGCTGATTCAGAGAATCAGTTACGCATAGATATTCCTAAGATCTGGCAGGTGTAATAGTTTTACACTGTCGGATCTTAGGATGCAGTACCTCGGCCGTCGCTGGGGGCATTTCTCGTCGAAATTCCGCGTCGGGTATGCAAATTAGCACTTACGGAGATCCACAAAGCTTTTTCCCTGTGTTTTTTTTCCGTAAGTGTTAGTTTGCCGTCGCAAAATTAGGGTTGCTTTTACAAAGTGTAAACTTAGTACACCATGTAAAATTAGACCCTTCTTTCCCGCGTCGCTGTCAAATTTTTTTTAATTTTTTTTTTTCCCGCCGCAACTCTTTTTTTTTCTTTTACACCCGTCGCGATTGTCGAAACTCGGCACAACGTAAATCCACGCAAAGCACGTCGGGAAAATAGCGTCGGGAGCATGCGCAGTACGTCCGGCGCGGGAGCGTGCCTAATTTAAATGGGACTCGCCCCATTAGATTGGGCACGCCTTGCGCCGGACGGATTTAAGTTACACAGCTGCAAATTTCTAGGTAAGTGCTTTGTGGATCGGGCACTTAGGTAGAAATTTTGCGGCAGTGTAACTTAAAAAGGAACATTTAAGTTAAGCCCGCTGGCTGTGGATCTGGCCCTTAGTACATATACATTACACAAGATTTACTGAGATATATGGGTTTTTAAAACACCACCATACACCATACATTGTTTACACAGCCATTAAGTCATTAATTGAAAGTAAGCAGATTGTACATGGCAGAAGAAAAGTATAGAACAAGGATTAACCATCGCACTGACTCAAATCAAATCAAAAAATCAACTTAAGCTATTAAAGGGGTTGTAAAGGAAAAAAAAAATTCCCTAAATAGCTACCTTTACCTTAGTGCAGTCCTCCTTCACTCCTTCATTTTTTTACTAGTAATGGTGGCGATCAGCAATTTTTATCATGACTGCGATATTGCGGCGGACACATCGGACACTTTTGCGACCATTGTCATTTATACAGCGAAAAGTGCTATAAAAATACAGTATATATATATATATATATATATATATATATATACATACATATAAAGCCCATGCCGTGTAAAGAAACTAGAGAACTAGAGATAAAGTGGTAGGGCTAAAGAGGAGTGTTGAAATTTCCCCCGACACTGATATCAAAATTGTCACACAAAGCAATGTAGCCACCACACAATCTTCAGAATAAAGATGACTAGGTGTTTTTTTCAAACTCAGAGATGCCATAACCTTTGCTTCCAAAATCTTCTAGTCATAAATTAAGAGTGGCTGACATCTCCTATATAGCAGAGCAGTCAAAGAAGACGCGGGCATTTGGCACTAGTTATTGGCTCAGTTCCTAATGGTGCTATTTAAGGTGAAGGCTTCTAACTCAGGTGTCAAGCATCATCAATTTTAAAACATTAGCAACTTAATGTACATATTTAAATGAGTCAATCAAAGATCTTTCGTCTTAGAATTTGCGCCAATTAAATCTCTGGCCTATTTTGTTCCCAAATTTAAAGGGAGAATTAATGACATTGACTAAGAAATTTAAGTTATTTTAAAACCTGTAAGCAAAACACTCTCATAACTGTATATAATAAACCTATTAATAAGCAATATTCATTATCTTAACGCTTACAGAATTACTTTTTTTTTTTATTGAAAAATGCCTTCGAAGACATTTTAAATATGCTGTGGTATTTAGACTGCTTAGTTTTAGATTCTATTTTTTGCTACAGAAAATGGAATATGATTTACAGATATACTTATGAATCTCAGATATCTCTTCCATGTTGCTGACTTGGTATCTAACACATTACATTTGGCAAAGCTCCAGATACAGTTAACCTACAGCCAACAAACAGTCCATCACACTGCATACTGCAAAGTCGTGGGTGCATTAGAATAAGATCAGCTTTACTGGTGTAACATGTAATCGCTTTTGTACATTTCAAAGCCATTAAAAAAGAGCACAAGTAGAAAAAATCTAATGAATTATACTTGCCTACAGACCACTGCTGAGAGTATCTACTGTACTGATTTTATACCAGTTTGGTGGAAGATTTTCCCCATGTTACCACCCCTTACTTATATTGATGCTGTTTGACAGGTAAGCATAATTTTAACGGAGAATCCAATCACATTGCAATGAAGACTACATTCATAGTTTGCATGGAGTTTGGTTAGAACAGTAAAGAAACATTTGTCCTAGATTGTGTTTTCTAACCACACTACCTCTTGCTGCTTTATTCAAAGCATGTATATCTAGCTGGTGTTTTGAGTTCAGATTGAGGTGCTGACTACTTAAAAGAGAACCAGCCACAACAGAATGTGAGCATTAATATTATTATAACCATGCATGCTTTCTAATTAAGGTGGTTATAGATAGGGATGAGCCTGTTCGCAGCAGAACATGCAAACAGGCGAACACCGTTAAAGTCTATGGGACACAAACATGAAAATCAAAAGTGCTAATTTTAAAGGTCAATATGCAAGTTATTGTCATAAAAAGTGTTTGGGGTCCTGCCCCAGGGGACATGTATCAATGCAAAAAAAAGTTTTAAAAACTGCAGTTTTTTTAGAAGCAGTGATTTTAATAATGCATAAAGTGAAACAATAAAAGTGAAATATTCCTTAAAATGTCATACCTTGGGGGTGTCTATAGTATGCCTGTAAAGTAGCGCATGTTTCCCGTGTTTATAACAGTCTCTGCACAAAATCAAAATTTCTAAAGGAAAAAAAGTCATTTAAAACTACTCTCTTCAATACAGATAAAAGTAATTGAAAGTCATTGAAAACAAAAATGGCGTGGGGTTCCCCCAAAAAATCCATACCAGACCCTTATGTGAGCATGCAACCTGGCATGCTGCAGGAAAAGAGGGGGGACGAGAGAGCGGCCCCCTCTCCTGAACCGTACCAGGCCACAAGCCTTCAACATGGGGAGGATGTTCCCATGTTGATGGGGACAAGAGCCTCATCCCCACAACCCTTGCCCGGTGGTTGTGGGGGTCTGTGGACAGGGGGCTTATCAGAATTTGGAAGCCCCCTTTAATAAAGGGGACCCCCAGATGCCGCCCCCCTATGAGAGTTGGTAACAGGGTACATTGTACCACTACCATTTCACAAAAAAAGTGTCAAAATGTTAAAAAAACACGCACACAAACAAAACTCCAGCACCATATTCCTTCTATGATCGCGGTCCCGGAACCACCGCTATGAACGATGCCACCTCCACCGGAGGCTCCTGGCCGAATGATGCGCAAGCTGTCTGACAGCTCTTTTATAACTGAGGGCGGGGCCACCCGTGATGTGTGACCCCACCCCCTCTGATGCGGCACGGGAAACCCCTGTTGCGTTAGAGGGGGCAGGGTCACCCATCATGTCACGGGTGGCCCCGCCCTCGGTTATAAAAGAGCTGTCAGACAGCTTGCGCATCATTGGGCCGGGAGCCTCCGGTGGAGGCGGTATCGTTCGTAATGGCGGGTCCGGGACCAGGATCGTAGAAGGATTACGGCGCTGGAGGTTATTTTTTTTTATTAAAGGACTTGTCCCAACTTGGTGTGTGTGTGTTTTTTTTTTACATTTTGACACTTTTTTTGTTGTGAAATGGTAGGGTACAATGTACCCTGTTACCAATTCACGTAGGGGGGGTGTGGGATCTGGGGGTCCCCTTTGTTAAAGGAGGCTTCCAGATTCCGATAAGCCTCCTGCCCACAGACCCCCACAACCACCGGGCAAGGGTTGTGGGGATGAGGATATTGTCCCCATCAACATGGGGACATCCTCCCCATGTTGAGGGTATGTGGCATGGTACGGTTCAGGAGGGGGGGCGCTCTCTCGTCCCCCCTCTTTCCAACCACCTGCCAGATTGTGTGTTCAGATAAGGGTCTGGTGTGGATTTTTGGGTGGAACCCCACAGCATTTTTTTTTTATTTTGGTGCGGAGTTCCCCATAATATCAATACCAGACCTGAAGGGCCTGGTAATGGAATTTGGGGGGACCCCCACGCATTTTATTTTTGATTTTTTAATGACTTTCAATTACTTTTATCTGTATTGCCGGGACCCTGGGGGGGGGGGACATGTAGCCAGGTCCCCAAACACTTTTTATGACATAACTTGCATATTAACCTTTAAAATTAGCACTTTAGATTTCTCCCATAGACATTTTTAAAGGGTGTTTCGCGGCTTTTCGAATTTGCCACGAACACCCCAAATTGTTCGCTGTTTGGGCGAACAGCCAATGTTGGAGTCGAACTCATGTTCAACCCGAACATAAAGTTCCTAATTCATGTTTTTCTTTAAGAAAACAGAGCACTTTTGTGAGTAGTAAGTGAGTTGCTTAAAGCACTGCCCTGTTGTCATTTGACAAACTATTCAAACCTTGCCCCCATCCTATTTCCTACAATAAAATGAATGACATTTAGCAGGGGTCTCCAAACTTTTCAAACCAAGAGCCAGTTTATTGTCCTTCAGACTTTAGGAGGGCTGGATAATGGCCAGTGGGGACAGAATATGTCCTGGGCCCAGCATCAGTGAGTCTAAATATGGCCTTAAGGCTGGTGGTCAGTAGGAGTAGTAGTGCCCCTATTAGTAATAAGAATTGTATCCCATCATTGATATCAGCTGAAGAAATAGTGCCCCCTTGTTAGTGTCAGTGGGAGGAATAGTGCCTTAAGTCGGTGGAAGGAATAGTGCCCCAAGGGCCAGATAAAGGCTAGCAAAGGGACAGATAAAGGCTAGCCAAAGTCCACATTTGGCCCCCGGGCCGAAATTTGGACACCCCTGACCTATAGTCTAAGGACACAAAAATTGGAGTACTAATTAGGCTCTTCAGCTAAAACAGGAAGGGTGCACAAAACACAAATTATGAAATTCTTGCTTTTTTTTGCCTTCCTCTGGATCAACTGTGGGTATGGGATTGTGTATACAATACAGGATTTTGTTTTCTTTTATTGGTTGAACTAGATGGACTTGAGTCTTTTTTCAACCAGACTGTGTAACTATGTAATAAACTGTTTACACTAAGGTGCCTAAAGAGGACACACGGCCATGATTTGGATTACAAGAAAAGAGGTTTAACCTTAGTTCGCAGAAGGGTTCTTTAATCACCTGCCGACTACTCACATAAAATATACTCCGAGTGGGCAGCAGGTGCAGGCTTAACAATGTACATGTATGTTGCTGGCTTGTTTTGGGGGCACGTGCATGCACACAGCATGAATTTGTCAGCAGATTTCAGCCAATGATTTTGGCATGGCTAAACACAGTACCTCGCGTTTAGCAACGTTTCCTTTACAGACGTTTTTCATTTTATATATATATATATATATATATATATATATATATTCTAATGCTTCTAGACATACACACGGCTAAACGCGACATGTAAATGCAGCTAAATTACCGTTTTTAAACACCGCTTTCTAGCTGTCAAGTTAAATTGTTCAGGAGAGGATGAACAATGTCCCGTGTACATGAAGCTTATGGCACACAAATCAAGCTTGAATGATCATTTGTAAAAAGAACAGATTGTGACCCCAAATTTGTATTTTCTAACAATTCTCACAGTATTGCATATTCTGCTTCCTAAGGAACACCTGAAAAATAAAAGATTTTTGAAGTTCTTGACATTCTTGACATTCCTAATTCTTAACCCCTTGATTGCCTATAGATGTTACCTCCTTTCCTGCCAGTGTCATTAGTACAGTGTACTGTGTTCAGTTTTATCACTGTATTAGTGACCCTCCCAGTCAGTGTCTGTTAGCACCAGATTACTCACCACACTATCGTTTGTAAATGCTATAACTTTCACAAAAACGAAATAATATACACTTACAGTTTTTTTTAAACCAAAAAACATGTAACAGAATACATTTTGGCTTACATTTATAAATAAATAAATAACCCAGTGATGAACAAAAACTACCAAAAGAAAGTATTTTTTGTGTGAAAAAAATGATATAATTTCCAATTGCGTACAGTGTTGCATGACTGTGCAATTGACAGTTAAAGTAGCACAGTGCTGAATAGCAAAAAATGGTCTGGTCATGAAAGGGGTAAAACCTTTTCGCTGGTCAAGTGGTCAATGCTGTCAATGCTGAAGCAGCAGAAATGGGGAATTTCCTCCCCCAGCAAATGTTACTAGTTAAGAATGGCAAAAACTTCAAAAATCATTTATTTTTCAGGTGTTCCTTAGGAAGCAGAATATGCAATGCTGTGAGAATTGTTATAAAATACAAATCACACATATGCACATCTAAGTTGAACTGGATGGAACTGTGTCTTTTTGCAACCATATTCACTAAGTATCTATGTAACCTGAAGTATGATGTCAATTGATACCTGTTTATGATGAAAGGTAGTTTATATGCTAACAACTGTTAGTCTACAGGTGAAATTTTATTTTATAATTGTTTCAGCAATGCTGATTACATATTTCTATGCTGGTAGGTTTCTATAAAGTTGACCACATGCAGGTTGAATTTGGGATCACAATCTCTTCTTTTTACAAAGGATCATTCAAGCTTGATTTGTCCAAACATATCACATTCATGTAATGGGCTATATCTACTGTAACTATAACATGTTCAAAACCAGGGCCTGATTCCCAACAAGGCAGTGGGTGCAGGGGTGGCGTTGGTTGTAACACACAGCAGGAGACTGCTGTGTCACAGAGCTCACTGTGAGAAATTTGGACGTGCTGTGATAAAAGTCCCGCCCTCCTCCTAGACCAGCTCGTGTGATAGAAGCAGTGTTCTGTCTATCACACAAGCTGGTCTAGGGGGAGGGCGGGACTTTTATTACAGCGCGCCCAAAATTTTCACAGTGAGCTTCGTGACACAGCAGGAGCAGGAGATGCCCGATGTGCGTAATGCACACACTGACTGGTGAGGCTACATTGTTTGGCACAGTAAGGTTGCAATGATGGTGATTTGGCCTGCAATGATGGTAAGGGGGGCTGTAATGATGGTGAGGGGAGTTATTATGATGGTGAGGGGGGCTGCAATGAGGGCACAATAAGGCAGCAATGATGGTGAGGGGGGCTGCAATGGGGTCACAGTAAGGCGGCAGTGATGGTAAGGCTGCAATGAGGGCACGGTAAGGCTGCAATGATGGTGAGGCGGCAATGATGGGCACGGTGAGGCAGCAATGATGGGCACAGTTGGGGACTTTCATTTTTTTGGGCGGGGCGGCATTGAAGGATCCGGCCTTGGGGCGACAAAGGGAGTAAATCCGGGCCTGTCCAAAACATGCCATTGCAGGTACCTATCAATACAATTATCACTGCATGAAAAGGCCAAAATATGCTGTGCAGATGCCCAACATTAAAGCCTCATACACACGACCGAGAAACTCGTCGTAAAGGAAACATTGTTTTCCTCGATGAGTTCCTTGTCAGGCTTGTGGAGAATCTTGACAAGCTTTCTTTGCGTACACACTGTCAAGACAAAATCTCGTCGTTCTCAAACGCGGTGACGTACAACACGTACCACGGCTGCTTTTGCTAATCTCGTGTTACCGCGTGTTAAGTAAAAGTTTTGAATGTGCTAGCGTGACGAACGCTACTTTTACCAAAGGTGCGCTCCCATCTCATACTTTATTCTGAGCATGCTACGGGTTTCTAAGCATACACACGAACGTGTTTCTCGTCGTAAACCAGCCCGACGAGAAACACGAGTAGGAAATTGAGACTCCCGACGAGGAAAAAGGCCTTGTACACACAACCGTTTTCCTCGACAGAAACCATCAAGAAACTTGGTGGCAGAGCTTTTTTGCCGAGGAAAATGGTCGTGTGTATGTTTTTCGTCGAGGAAAACTGCTGTGGATCTCAACGAGCAAAAAAGAGAACAAGTTCTCTTTTTCCTCATCGGGAGTCTCAATTTCCTCGTCATGTTTCTTGTCGAGCTGGTTTACGACGAGAAACACGTTTGTGTGTATGCTTAGAAACCCGCGCATGCTCAGAATAAAGTATGAGACGGGAGCGCACCTTCGGTAAAAGTAGCGTTCGTAATGGAGATAGCACATTCGTCACGCTGTAACAGACTGAAAAGTGTGAATCGTCTCTCACCAAACTTTTACTTAACACGCGGTAACACGAGATTAGCAAAAGCAGCCCCAAGGGTGGCACCAGTTGAATCAAACTTCCCCTTTATAGTCCCGTTGTACGGGTTGTACGTCACCACGTTTGAGAACGACAAGATTTTGTCTTAACAGTGTGTACGCAAAGAAATCTTGACAAGATTCTCGACAAGCCTGACAAGGAACTCGTCGAGGAAGACAATGTTTCTTTTACAACAAGTTTCTTGGTCGTGTGTACGAGGCCAAAGAGAACTTGTTCTCTTTTTTGCTCGAAGAAAAACATACACACAACTGTTTTCCTTGGCAAAAAAGCTCTGCCACCAAGTTTCTTGATGGATTCTGTCGAGGAAAACGGTCGTGTGTACGAGGCCTAACTCTTAGGCCAGAAGAGTCTCTTTTGTATGCCATTCCATTCTGGCTTTGTTTTGTTTCAAGACTTCAAAATCATGGCTACGTTCCTTGGAGCTAAATCTTCCCATTCACTGCACCCCTGTCCAATAAGTACATGAACTGACCATTGAGGTACTACTATTGGACAGTGGTTGGAGTTTAAAGTTGAGGAAGTTAAAGTAAAGTCGGGATAATAAGGATAAAGCAGGCTCTTAGGTAGAACCTGTAGAAGATGGTAAAATATGTACGTTCATCCCCAGTATTATAAATAAATGTAATTATTAGAACCCCTAAAAGTGGGCAAAGCTTATATCAGATGTTATGGCATACCATGCTATCACCAGTTTTAGAAAGAAAGAATTTCATTTTGCACATGCTTCTTTAAATTACATTTATTTACTGTGCTTTAGAGATAAAATGATTATTTACTAATCCTCTTTGATTTGTGCTATCAAACAACATTACATTGATAAAAAAAAGAAGTTAAAACAAAAAGCAGACACATGTTTATTTAATTAGACATGCCCATTAACAATGCATAGATACATAAAAACTATTTATACCTTACATTAAGAAGAACAAAACAAAGCGATGTGTAAGAGTATATATTGCCTTCTATTTTTATCTCGTTAAACAGATGTACCTGATTTCTGGCCAGGCAATTTAAAACGTACCTCACTGATAACAAATGTGGTTACATTAACGTTGCTTTATAAAGTGCTGCATTTGCAAATGCTTAACAATTTATTACAATGGTTTATAATATATGTCAAATTAAAATAGTTTCTTTCTTTCTACCTAAGACTCATGACCACTTTAATTAAACAATTAACTTATGTAAGGTTTCTGATCTATCTGCTTATTTAAAAAAAAAAAATGTAATCCAGGGCAGCAACCATACTTAGTTACAGGGTATGTTGGTAAAGCACAGCGCTACAATATGTCCGTATGAAAATACAGTACATTAAAAACTACCTTATGCATCCAATTCTGTAATTTAAACATAAAGATGAGGATTTGGGACCATAACAATTTTGAATGAGTTTGTATAATTGTTTTTATAATTTTATATTGCACATTCCTTACATACAGCTAAATAAAAGCAGTTATAATGATATAATAACATTAGCCTTGAGTATAAAGAATTTGAAAAGTTAACACAGCCTTTACAAATTGCTACTATTTTTCACAATGGGAGCATGAATGCGAAAAATGTGTTTCTCCTCCCTCATATAACTTCTTTAGTTACTGCATTGCATAGGGAGTTTCATTATTCATTGCACAGGATTCCTCTGAGCAAATCAGATGTTAAATAGCTCCTCTAGATTTTGCCTCCTCTCACAGGAAATGTGTTTTCTAAGGAGTTTTTTTAACCACTTCCCGACGGCCGTACGACTATATACGGCCGCAGGGTGGTTCTACTTCTCTGGGGCGCCGTCATTTGACGTCCGCCCCTTTCCGCGTTCCCCGTGCGCACTCCCGAGCGTGCAGCGGGGAACTTCTGTGCTGGCCGTGTCCCTTGGACACAGCCAATCACAGATCGCCTTGAAAGGCCAATCGGAGTGGCCGTTTGCTAGGCGATCTGTGCGGCCAATGAGAGATTATCTCATATGTTTACATATGAGATCATTTCTCATTGCCGGCTCTCACAGACAGCGGTGCTGTCAGGGAGAGAGGAGACCGATCTGTGCCTCTTGTACAAAGAGACACAGATCGGTCACCTCCCCCAGTCACCCCCCTTCCCCCACAGTTAGAACACTATAAAGGGAATACATTTAACTCCTTCCTTACCCCCTAGTGTTAACCCCTTCCCTGCCAGTCACATTTATACAGTAATTAAATACAGTAATTAGTGCATATTTATAGCACTGATTGCAGTATAAATGTGAATGGTGCCAAAAATGTGTCAAAAGTGTCCGATGTGTCCGCCATAATGTCGCAGTCGCAATAAAAATCGCAGATCGCCGCCATTACTAGTAAAAAAAATAAAATAATAAAAAATAATAATTCTGTCCCTTATTTTGTAGGCGCTATAACTTTTGCGCAAACCAGTCGCTTATTGAGATTTTTTTTATTTTTTTTTACTAAAAATATGTAGAATAAGTATTGGCCTATACTGAGGATAAAAAAAAAAAAAAATAGCTATTTATTATAGCAACAAGTAAACATTTTTTTTTTTTTTCAAAATTGTCGCTCTATTTTTGTTTATAGCGCAAAAAATAAAAACCGCAGAGGTGATCAAATACCACCAAAAGAAAGCTCTATTTGTGGGAAAAAAGGACGTCAATTTTGTTTGGGAGCCACGGCGCACGACCGCGCAATTATCAGTTAAAGCGACGCAGTGCCGAATCGCAAAAAGTCCTCTGGGCAGGAAGGGGGTTCAAGTGCCCAGTAAGGAAGTGGTTAAAATACAACTTATCACACATTAGAGTCTTCTGGTCTTTATTAAAAGACTACTATTTAGTAAGGAAAAATACCATGCTGATTCTACTTGATTTCTCTTTGAATGTACATTTCTAACATGTCAGCAGAATGTAACTACCTCCATTAAGATTGTTTTAAAGAGCCTAGCCAAGCCTATTACACTACAGGGTCTATTTATAAAAAAAAAAAAAAAATGCGTAGCAATTCACCCACTAAACGTGCATGTACCTTTGTCCTCTTTGAATGGGGAAAAAACAAAGGGATCATATTAGGCTTATCCCTGTGCTTGTTGAATGTTTTTCATTGATTTTAGATGGAAAATACTGCATTTGACCGCTAGATGGTGCTACGTATAATTGGAATTTGCTATGATACATAGCACCATCTAGTGGCCAAATGCAGTAAATGCAGTAAAAATAGCCTAAAAACATTCTTATTTTTTTTTATCTCATTCGCAATAGACAAACATACTCACACTTTCAGTGGGCAACTTGCTATGCACATTTTTTTGTAAGAACCCTCCACTACATTTGTATGGCTGACATTTAGAAATGGGTCTCTTTCCCTCTCTATTTTCCATTCAAAGTGTTCTCAAAGAGAAGGTGGTGAACCTCTTGGTGCAGCAATTACAAATTCCCAACTTTCATGCAACACACTGTCATTTTAATTGTCATCCAGCCCCCGCCCCCCCTCCAAAAAAAATGCCACCATTACTATCTCCTGCCTCCTCTCCTAACTTATTTTGGTGCTCTCCCACTGTAAAGATGCCACACAATCTGCAGCACAAAGCTGCAGAATTTGTCATTTTAGCCCCAAATAAAGCTTTCTTTTGGTGGTATATGATCACCTTTGCGTTTTTTATTTTTTGCGCTTTAAAAAGACTGACAATTTCTGCTATAATACATATCCAAAAAAATAAAAAATAAAATAAAGAAACACATTTATTAATAAGTTTAGGCTGATATATATTCTTGTACATATTTTTGGTAAAAATAAATTGTAATAGGCGTATATTGATTGGTTTGCGCAAAAGTTATCGTGCCTACAAACTATGGGATAGATTTTTTTTATTGGTTTTACTGGTAATGGCGGCAATCTGTAATTTTTTGCGGGACTGCAACATTGCGGTGGACAAATCTGACCCCAAATGACACTTTTTGGGGACCAGTGACATTATTACATTGAACAGTGCAATATAAATGCATTTTCAAATGTAAAAATGAGACTGGCAGGGAAGGGGTTAACACAAGGGGGTGATCAAGGGGTTAAGTGTGTTCCCTGGGTGTGTTCTAATTGTAGGGGGATGGGCTAACTGGGACATGACAGAGATCAATATGTCATCTTGCAGAACAGGGAATCGCCTTGTTTACATAGGAAGTTCCCGGTTCTGCCTCTGTACACCATGATCGGCGGACATTGAGTCTGCCGGACCCACGTGCATGCTCCCGCAGCACATCTGCTATCTCCTATGCAAAGACCGATACACACCTGCAGCGGTTTGCGCAGGAGAGCCGACATGCCGCAGTATTATGACGGTGGCTGGTTCGGCAAGCCGTTAAAGCAGAGCTCCACCCAAAAGTGGAAGCTCCATTTGTTTAAAACCAGGTACTAGCTCACACTTCTGGGTAAGATCGCCGCACAATGATGCAGTGATCTACAAAATTTTCGACCCCTCCTCCTTCCCCCCACTGCCTTTTGGGAGACACACAGATCCCAGAAGACAGTGGGACCATTCAGAAAATGCAGCACAACTCGCACATGCCCAGTGGGAAAAAGGCTGTGAAGCCGCAAGGCTTTACTTCCTGTTTCCCTTAGTAAGAATTCCGGCACCTGCACCCGAAGCCGATGGACGAATCGGCTAGGGGTGCCAACATCGCGGGTTACCTGGACAAGTGTCCTTATATCAAAACCTTTAATTTTTGTTTAATACATGCTGGAACTTTGCTTTAACTTCTATTTCAAGATAAAATCTACCTTAGCTTTCCCTCTTATTTTGTGACCTAACTAAGCTGCATACATACTTTCCAGCCACTGAACAACATTTTGGCTATTGTCTATCTGATAACAAACTCTTAAGTTTTATTTAAATATAAAACCTGCCTTGTCTCTCTCGATTTACTGCCTATTCAAATGTTTGCATAGCTTCCTGGTGCTGGCAAATTTCTACCAAACATATACCTCAAGCCTATATTTTTCGAAAATGCTGAAAATAACTACAGGGATACAGGGATGAGAGGACATTCAATTAGTGTGAAATTGGGGTTTTCATGTGTTTTTGTGCATTTTGTTTTGCCTTTTTATTAAACGTATAACACTCCAGTTTGTTATTGCAAAAAAAAAAAAAAAAGACAGACACTGCCTGTACCCATACCTCTGAATGGGCTGTCAGTTTCAGAGCTGTAGAAAGTGTAAATTATGAGTACACTGTTCAGCACGCTTCTCACAGCCCACTGAAACTACCGATCTGTCAGCTCTGGCAGAAGATGGATAGTTTATTCATTCACCAAATGTTGTGAATGAATAACACAGCTGTGTGCAGTTTTACCCACACAGCCACACTCATTTTAAATGTGATAGTGGCTTTGGAGGAGAGGAACTCTGTCCACTTCCATGGGGGTGGGGGACAAGGGGTTGGGGGGGGTGCTGTGCTGGAACACCTTATATGTTATACCCTAAATATAGGCGTAAAATGCAACATGCTCCTAAAGGCGAACTTATGATTTAACTGTTGCACCACTGGACATATTTTTTTTAACAAGAAAACCTGGTTTTAAAATATGTTGCAGCTGCTACTTTCACTGGTCAATTTAGGCTTATTGTTTGAAAAAATCAAGTATTGCAGCAACAACTTTGGTAAAAAAAAGTATTTTCTTTTCAAGTTCTTTTCAAATTTTCAGATTGGTGTGTGGCTGCTGTATTTGAGCCAAGATAAATGTAGAAGTAAAGAAAAAAAATCAAATACCCATCCAAATTATGGAATTTAAGAATACTAGGTTCTGTTATAAAATGTTGCAAATAAATAACTTTTCTTGATAAATTTAGGTCAAAATGTATTCTGCTACATTTCTTTAGTAAAAAACAACCCAAATTAGTGTTTGTTATTTAGTTTGAAAATCAATCAATCCAAATGTACTGACAGCGTATCTCATTTCTTGAGGCCAGAGAAGCCAGGACAATTTTTGGAAAGTAGAAAGCCCAAGGTATTTGGTATGAGGCATTGAGTTTTTTTTTTTGGAAAATTAAGAAATGTCATTTTCTTCCTGCAATTTTTTACATACTGTCACTAGTGCAGTACAGTGCAGTAATGCATAATCATGTGACTGGTGTGGTAGCTATCAGGGAAACTGACTGGTGACAGTATGTAAAAAAATATATATATTTTCCGGCATATAAGATGACTTTTTGGATGCAAAAAAATGCATCCAAAGTCGGGGGTCGTCTTATACGCCGGTGACAGTCTCCGTGCTGCGAGCGTCCATGATTTAAAAGCCGCTCCTTCTTCTCAGCGTGTCCTGTGATAGGCGGAACAAAAATCTTCCCAGCAGCGCCTCTGTTCTGTGTTCCTCCTATCACAGATGCCTTCTCATCCTCGGACGAGAGGACGTCCGTGAAACAAATCAGCAAAACGTGAGTGATGGCACTGTTGGCACAGTGGGGGCAAGTGATGGCAGAGTGGGGGCAAGTGATGGCACAGTGGGGGCAAGTGATGGCACAGTGTAGATAAGTGATGGCACAGTGTAGGCAAGTGATGGTACAGTGTAGGTAAGTGATGGCACAGTGGGGGCAAGTGATGTCACAGTGGGGGCATGTAATGTAATGGCACAGTGAGGCATGTAATGTAATGGCACAGTGAGATTTGAAAAAAGCCTGTTTCTGTCAGCGGTTCTGGCTCCCCCTCAGCTTCCAGAAAGACTAGTAGGAAGGGGGTAGTCTTATATGGCGAGTATATTCCAAAACCAAAATTTTTCCTGGAAAATTAGGGGGTCGTCTTATACGCCGGCAAATACGGTATATATATTTTTTCAAATTCTTCATAATTGTTTTATTTTTTATTACTTTTTTTTTACGATTTTTTTTATATACAGTGACCAGAGCAATACAGTGTTACCACAGTAACACTGTACTACTCTGGTGAGGTGATCAGGATTTTTTTACACACTGATTGCTTATAACTGTGCCTTTTACAGTTATAAGCAACCATTTTTTTTAAATGAAAGCTACTCATTCAGTGTTTACTATTGTGATTATCTGTGATTGGCCACAGCTAATGATATGGTATAGATGGGCTGTGATTGGCCCTCTCTGTACCATGTGATTACTGGGACCAATCACAGAGCTCATCACAATAGTACACAATGAAAGGCATGTAACAAAGCCTTTCATTGTGTACAACTGTCATGTGATCTGCTGTGATTGGCCACATGGTACCGTCAGTGGGCCGTCACAGTGATCTGTCATAGGCCGTGTTTGGTGGACATGGCAGTTGACAGATCACACCCGAGTGCAGCCTGTGTGGTGCATGTGAGGCACAATATAATGTCCTCCCAGAGCAGTGCTCCCGCCTAGCCATCATTTTACAATAGGCTGGGCAGGAAAATGTTAAAAGCAACACCCAAGCATGTTGTTTCGTTTATGATTCCTGTTTTTTGTTCATGCTGCAATTGAAGCTAGATTAAAAGGAGTCAACTGACATTGTAAAGTATTTAATATTTTTTTTTCTGTGTTAGATGTCCCCCTGGGCAGTATCCAGCTGAACATTCTTTGTTTTACAAGTTTTCCTATTAGCACAAAATTGGCCAGAATTTAATAGCAGGATTTGTGCCCCCAGAATTCATTTGGAACCACTGCAAATTTTGGGTTCACCATTTGACCATGGGTAGATTTCCCTACTACTAATTGTATTATCTTCATTTCACAAGGAATAGCAGGATGATTCAGACTAAGCTGTCTGACAGATATGAGTTGTTCTGCAAGAAATCAGCAGTCTCCCATATCTTTCCGCCTAGCCTATAATTCTCTCTAGAGTCCTACCCCTACATCCAAGTAATTCCATCACTATACTGTACCTGACATTTAGACTAAAAATAGCGCTGCTATACCACCTGAAAAACTCCTGCTCAGCCTTCTCAATGTGAAAGCCCGAGGGCTTTCACACTCAGGCCTCGTACACACGACCGAGAGACTCGACGGACGAAACACATCGAGTTCCTCGTCGAGTTCCTTGTTAGGCTTGTCGAGAAACTCGACAAGCTTGCTTTGTGTACACACTGTCAAGCCAAAATCTCCTCGTTCTCAAATGCGGTGACATACAACACATACAACGGCAGGGGAAGTTCGATCCCACTGGCTAAACTCTTGGGGCTGGTTTTGCTAATCTCATGTGTTTGCGTGTTAAATAAAAGTTTGGTAAGAGACGATTTGCACTTCTCAGTCTGTTACAGCTTTAAAAAATTGTTATCTCCATTACAAATGCTACTTTTACTCCCGTCTCATACTTTATTCTGAGCAAGCGCGGGTTTCTTAGCATACACACGCTTGAGTTTCTCGTCGAAAACCAGCCCGTCGAGCCAAATCAGACTCCCGTCGAGAAAATAGAGAACTTGCTCTCTTTTTGGCTCAACGAGGTTCTCGACAGTTTCCTCAACGAAAATGTACACACAACCGGTTTCCTCGGCAAAAAAATATCTCCCAGCAAGAACCGGTTCTTGCTGGTTTTTGCAGAGAAACTCGGTTCTTGTGTACGAGGCCTGAGGCGATGCGCTGGCAGGAGAGAAAAAAAATCTCCTGCAAACAGCATCTTTTTAGCAGTGAGAGGAGCGGTATGTATACCGCTTCTTCACTGCTCCTTCCCATTTAAAACAATGGGAAACCGCATCAATACCGCCCGCAATGCGCCTCTGCAGAAGCGCATTGCGGGCAGTATTAACCCTTTATCGGCCGCTAGCGGGGGTTAATACCGCATCGCTAACGGCCGAATCCCTTGGCAAATCCGACGGTATAGCGCCGCTATTTTAGCGGCGCTATACCGCCACCGTACCTTCCACCCCAGGGTGAAAGGGGCCTTAAAAAAATCATGCTTTTAGACCCCTTTCACACGATGCGTTTTTCAGGCGCTTTAGTGTTAAAAAAACGCCTGTAAAGCGCCTGAAAGAAGCTGCATCTGCAATCCCAATGTGAAAGCCGGGTGCTTTCACACTAAAGCGCCTGAAAAAACGTCCCAGTGTGAAAGGGGTCTTAGCGTTAAAAAAAACGCCTGTAAAGCGCCTGAAAGAAGCTGCATCTGCAATCCCAATGTGAAAGCTCGAGTGCTTTAACACTGAGGCGCTGCGCTGGCAGGGTGTCAAAAAAAGTCCTGCAAGCAGCTTCTTTGCGGCGCTTTAGGAGCATTGAAAAACACCGCTCCTAAAGCCCCCTTCCCATTGAGGGAGCTTTTTTTTAACGCCAAAGCGCCTGAAAAACGCCCCAGTGTGAAAGGGGTCTTAGCGGCGCTTTACCATCGTTTTTCGGGCGCTGGCAGTGTGAAAGGGCCCTGAAAGCACTCGGGCTTTCACATTGGGATTGCAGATGAGGCTTCTTTCAGGCGCTCTACAGGCTTTTTTTAATGTCAAGGGGTCTAACTCAGAGCTTCATAAATCCACAAACACAGACATTTCTACTATATTAAAAACAAGCAGAACACTGAAAATATAAACGTATAGGGATACAAAAGGCTAATTCCCTGAAATTAGGGAGAGGTAGCGGCGACAGTAAGAAAACGACAGTATCTCATTAACTCAGCTGTATTTGGAGTTGTCTCTAGTATGTTGTTTTGTTCTTGTAGCATCAAATCACAGTAAATGGATGAAAGAAATTTGGCATAATCTATGTAATCTTCTATACTAATATCTTTTAAACGGCTAAAATTTAATTATGCCTCTTTGTCTTATTTTTTTTTAAAGGCATTGAATACATAATGATAATGTGAGAGCTGAAAGGCTATAATGTGCAACTCTTTCCCTTTTAAATGAAGAATGTCCACATACAATAGGCTTAACACTTGGAGTATGTATTTACCGTCAGCTGTTATTAAATCTCATTGCATGTTTTATTGTGGCTGTGTGAATGCAATGAATTAATGCACACACACTGTTACATGAACAATACACTGTTCTGTACACTGGCTCTTTTCAGAAAGTAGTGTTAAAGCTAATAATATGCTTCAATTTCTGCTCCAGTCATTTTAGATGAGCTCCCCTGTGCTCTGACATGCTTTATACAATCTAAATTTGCAGATGTATAGCAGTAAATCATAGCGTTAACACTTCTGTATATATGTAATATTAAAGTATAAAACAAGGCAAACTGTTATAAAAGTGTTTTCTTTGATGAGAACACTGCATACAATCCCGGCAAAAGAAGACCTACTTACCAACTATAGAGGTAAAATAGTGTTTATACTGTGGCCATGAAAAAAAAAGATCACACAGTGCTAGAGTCAATGTCTGCTCTGGAAATACTGCTAACTTAGCGTTGATATATTTTTCTTTGCAAGTGACCCTTTTCATAGACAAATTTCAAAGTCATCACTTTCGAATCAAGGCAGCATTTTGTACTGCTTTATCCCTCAGACATCTGAGCTCTTCTGCAACACAAGAATAATGTATCTCAAAGCAATAGCATTTAATGGCACAAAAGGCTAACAAAAATACAGACAGAAGACGGGTTTTCACTTCACCCTGAGAACATATGTAGTAACAGGTCATGCATGGTTCATGAAAAAAAAAATTATAACTTTCTATCAGAAGCAAAATCTAAGAATACCGAACAATGTGCTTATGAAAACACAGGCTTATGAAAATAAAGCAGCATTTTTTTTCTGCCAGAATTAGTTACTGGAATACATTTACGTGTATATGTGCTCCTTTATGCGTGTAAATGCGGTTTTCTGTTTAACTACTTTAGCCACTGACCATTTGGCTGCCAAAATGACTGCGTCGCTTTAACTGACAATTGCGCGGTCGTGCGGCGTGGCTCCCAAACAAAATTGACATCCTCTTTTTCCCACAAATAGAGCTTTCTTTTGGTGGTATTTGATCACCTCAGAGTTTTTTTGTGCGCTATAAACAAAAATAGAGCAACAATTTTGAAAAAAGCAGTATTTTGTACTTTTTGCTATAATAAATATCCCAAAAAATATATATAAAAAAAAATTTTTTTCCCTCAGTTTAGGCTGATATGTATTCTAGATATTTTTTGGTAAAAAAACACAATAAGCGTTTATTGATTGGTTTGCGCAACAGTTTTAGCGTTTACAAAATAGGGGATAGTCTTATGGCATTTTTATTAATATTGTTTTTTACTACTAATGGCAGCGATCAGTGAATTTTTTCATACTGTAACTGCGACAATATGGCGGACACATCGGACACTTTTGACACATTTTTGGGACCATTGTCATTTTCACACCTCTCAGTGGTTTTCTCAACCCCTAAATGGCCTCCTAGCAAGTGCCCATGGGCAAGTTCCAACACCACCCTTCTGTAAGGCTTAGGGACCACCAAGTGTTCAATAACGTCATCATTTTTTTTACATATGCGATACAGTAAATCCTCATTGCTGCTGAAATAAGGAAAACAGGGCCTGTCCTCTGGTTCGACAGGTGCATCATTAATCACCATTACATTTTCCCAGGGTAGGGTCTTTTCTCAGCTCAGAACCAAAATTTTCCTTGTGCACATTAAGGTCAGCAAACTCCAACGTAGGCTCAGAGTCAGCAGACGGCTGTCCGGCTCTACTGGTTGTGGGGACTTCCTCAGGCTCCTCCAGCTTTCCTGCCATAACTGAGAAAGGATAACCCGGAGAGCCCTGAGAGGAGTCCCCTGAACCCACAATTTCAGTAGTAGCCAGGAGTTCTTGCTCTGCGACTGAGTCAGTTATTGTGACCGGGTCGGGACGATCGCACAGTTCCCAAAACTTAGGGAAGTCCCTACCAATAATGGTCTCGTGCACCAAATGGGGTACAAGTCCGACCGGATGGGTCACAGTACCTAAGCCAGTTTTAAACTAAACAGTGGCTATAGGATACTCCTGGGTATCTCCATGTACACAGATCACAGCAACTTTTTTTTCATGAAAATTCACAGTTTCAACCATCTCAGCTATAATCAAAGTAACTAGACTTCCAGAGTTTAGCAAGGCCGTAATAGGCTTATTATTAACAGTCATTTGACACATGTGTTTCCCCACATTTGGCGCTGCAGCGCATGAAACAGCAGCAAACATAGACTGCCTTCTAATAGATAGATCACACTGCATTGGTTCATCTGTCAACGGACAGTTTGCTCCAACATGTCCCAGTTCTTGGCAACGAAAACACCTGATGTTTCCCCAGTTTGGTTTGCTGACAGGCAGTGGTTTCCCTTGTTTGGGACGCCAAACTTCAGTCCTGACATCAAAAATCCTCCCCCCTTCCAGGTTCTCTGCAGCAAAGTACCTTTCAACGAGTTCCACCAGGTTATCTGCTGAATTGGGGTCTCCTTGACTCCCCCACTTTTGCAGGGGAATTGGCAGTGACCTCAGGAATTGGTCCATGACCACATGCTCAACTATTTGTGGCGCAGACAGGGACTCCGGCTGTAGCCATTTCCGCACCAGGTGGATTAGATCAAACATCTGCGATCTTGGGGACCTCTCAAGTTGGATAAACCAGTTGTGGACCCGATATGCTCGAACGGCCAAGGTGACACAGAGTCGCGCCATGATTTCCTGCTTGACCTTCTCATAGACTCCCGCTTCTGCCCACTCCTGATCATAGTAGGCCTTCTGCGATTCACCAGAAAGTAAGGGGGCAATCAGTCCTGCCCACTGGGTTTGAGGCCAACCTTCCCTCTCAGCGGTCCGTTCAAATGTTAGTAGGAAGGCCTCTGGATCATCATCCATAGTCATCTTAGACAGAAAGCGACCCACATGGATGGCTGAGGGCTTGTCTCCAATAACATTATTTTTCTAATGGGTTCCGATCAGCGGGACTCCACTTTAGGGTGGAGAACTGCTTTAAGTAAGAGAGGCAAGTACTGTATTCTCAAAGTACTTGCCTCCTTACTTAGGGCGGCGTAGCGTAAATGTGGCGGGCGTAAGGGCGCCTAATTCAAATGTGTTGGAGGGGGGCGTGTTTTATGGTAATGAGGCTTGACTACATTTCCCAGTGTGCATCGCGGCTAAGTACGCCGCACGGGCCTATTGATTTCGACGTGGATGTAAACTACGTAAATCCCGATTCACAAACGACTTACGCAAACGACGTTAAAAATTCGAATCTCGCGGCGGGAACGGCGGCCATACTTTAACATTGTTATTCCACCTAATAGATGGAATAACTTTAGGCCTGCTAATGCCTTACGGAAACGGAGTAAATCGACTGCGGCGGCCGGGCGTACGTTCGTCAATCGGCGTATCAACTCATTTACATATTCTACGCCGACCGCAATGGAAGCGCCACCTAGCGGCCATCTGAAAAATTGCAACCTAAGATAGGACAGCGCAAGCCGTCTTATCTTAGATATGTTTAAGCGTATCTCTGTTTGAGCATACGCTTAAACATAAGTCGGCGTCGATTCTGAGTTAGGTCGGCTTATCTACTGATAAGCCGGCCTAACTCTACCTGAATCTACCTAAAACTGCTTAACAGTTTTCCACCAACCTCCTTGCTCTCACAGATCAGCACTATCTGTGTTTCCCAGGCAGAGCAAAGGCTGTCTGCTCAGGTGCGCATAAATTGGCCTAGGGAAGAGGGCCAACACCTGAACTGGATCCTGGATCAGAGATCCCTGAACGTGTAAGAGAGGAGCCTGGGAGATGTATAAACCCTGAACAGGACTTTGTCCAGGCTCTCTCTGGGATGCTCTGCTACAATATATATATATATATATATATATATATATATATATATATATGGAATTTTATTACAACTATATTGTCTCTCGTATGCCCTAATGTTTTCTTACTTCCAGAGACCTGACATTGGCCCTACACAGCCCAGATAATTATTGCTTTCAGCTGTACAAAATATAGGCTCCCAGTTATCCACTTAAAATAAGTTTCTTATGCTGTATAAGCATATACCTTTTCCTCCTGTTGAAGGATTTAATATCCTAACTAAATATAAATATAGACATGCAATAAGGTTGACATGTCATACCAACATTATTGGTTGATCCACAGGAAACATTGGTTTTAAAATCATATACAAGTTATTGACCTATACCTCTCTCATTGGGTGATCCGGCTAAACTGGGATACTCCTGCCGGCTCCTGCTTAAATTTGCTCTGATTTCAGTTATTTACTATAAACCTGGCTCTGAGTCCCCAAAACATTAGGGCTAGAACCTCCGGTTTGAAACTCCAAGTGCGTCTGTGTATGTATTATTATGTGTGTATAAATATGTTTTTATGCCATTTTCTTTTTTATTATTTTCTTGTTTTTCTTGTTTTGCATATGTATTTAAAAAAAAAATGTTGATTTATTTTTGTATCTATTTATTAGATAGAAGTAAAGTCCACGAATTTCCTGAAGAAGTCGTAAGGTGATACATATACGATTGCACGGAAAACTGTATGAAGGAAGTGACTTTTTTAATGTTATTCTTTTTTTTTTATAAAAATATATATATATTTTTTACAAAATTCATTGTGGTATATCTATTTGTAATAATAAGCACCCTTAAAGTCCCATATCCCCCAATATGTTTTTTCTCTTCTGTTTATGATATACATAAATTGGTTATTCCTTTTTTGTAAATATTCATGTTAATACACGATTGATTTCATATTTTAAATGTTTTTTTGTCCCTGGATTGAAGCATTACCTTTAAATATCTAGGGGCATACGCACTTTTATGTTAGTTTAGTTTTTGTGATGCAGGCTTTTTAAAGGTGCAGCAACCCTCTTCCATTGCCAGATAATGAAGTACAGGGTTTTACTGGGTATATAAATCATTACATCCTGCTATAACCTATTAGTGGAGATATGTAAATTGTTTTTAAAAACGAACCCACCTTCAACCCTGAACCTTGGAATGGGATGAATCAAGGGGAATACTGATCTGTATGTTAAAGGTTTAGTAATTTTTACTAGCGATAAACACTAGACATGTGCACACTGAAATATTTTGTTTTCAGAATTTCGTTTTCGTCCGAAAAATAAATTTATTTAGTTACTCTCGAAATTTGTTTTTATTTATTTTGTTTCGTTAAAAAAATGCATTCGTCCGAAAACCCAAAGTAATTAAGGTTGAATCTGACATTGAAGGCTTAGGCCGCGTACACACGGTCGATCCATCCGATGAGAATGGTCTGACGGACCGTTTTCATCGGTTCACCGCTGAAGCAGACTGATGGTCTGATGTGCGTACACACTATTGTTCCAAAAACCGATCGGGTCAGATACGCGGTAACGTAAAACACACGACGTGCTGAAAAAAACAAAGTTCAATGCTTCCAAGCATGCGTCGACTTGATTCTGAGCATGCGCGGGTTTTGAACCGATGCTTTTGTGTACTACCCATCGGTTTGGACCTATCGGTCAGCGGTCCATCGGTTCAATTTTAAAGCAAGTTCTCTAACTTTTGTCCGAAGGACAAAAGACCGATGTGGCGTACACACGGACGGTTTGGACCGATGAAACTGAACTTCGGTCCGTTTTCATCGGTTTGGACCGATGGTGTGTACGCAGCCTTACAGTGTCTGTTGAATGTTCTAAGAAGATTTGACGGAGCAGCTAAACTGTACGACGCCACGATTGTAAATGTTCCGCCTACAAGCTATAGAAGAATTCTAATGTTGTATGACTAGTAATATTTATATTTGTTAATTTTTATTACTAGTCAATCAACATTCAAATTCTTCTATAGCCTATGGGCAGAGCATTTGACCGGAAATGTACGATTGCGGCGTTGTACAGTTTTGCCGCTACGTCAAATCTTCTTAGAACTTTTGACAGACACCATAAGCCTTCAATGACAGATTCAACGTTTGTATGTTTTTTGCTTCTTCGTCGAATCTTCGTCATTCATGTAATGAAAATACCCAAAATTTGAACGAAAATGAATGCACATGTCTAATAAACACAATGATGATTTTACTATGTACAGTAATACAATACTAGGTTACTCTTTCCTGAGCATTTGCTTTTCTTTTCAATGACAAATATGATATTGTGGAAAAGTTTAATGAAAACATACAGTGATTTTTTGTTCACAGCCTTGGGAAAGCATAAGTGGCAAGGTAGACTTTGAATTAAAGAATAAAAATTGGTATTTGGCTCCTTTACAATGTGATACATTTTAATCTTCAAGAAAGCAGTAAGGACCTAGGATACTTTAATGAGATTCTTCAATTCTATTTCAGAGGACCAACACATTCAGTTTGCCAACCCTCTGACTACGTTTTCTGCTAGGGGGGGGGGGGGGGGAGGACAGTATGTAGCTTTTGAAGCTAAGAAGTGCACTGATAATGAAAAATAAATGTGAGCTGCTTAATATTTTGATCATAGATTTCTCAGGTATCAGAAAACAAAGTGGAACAGCGAAACATCTCTCTACATTGAAAAACTGATTTTGAATTTAAAATGAAATGTTAACGTCTTTTTTAATGTTCATTTGACACTGCCATGGTCAATATTCTACCAATTATATTTAATAAGTTCACTTCCTTTCTTTAATTAAATCTCAGCAGAAATACTTTGTGTGATTTCATGCCAAAGGATTTTTTTTTTATATAATCCTCTTGTCTAATGATTTCCTATTCAGGAATGGCATAAAGGTGATTTGATGTACCCTTGTGAAGGAGACCCTTTATCTATCTCTTGTAAGCGTGATGGATGAGACAGGTTCTGTATACAATGGAGATGCATCTTTTCAAAAATTACTTGAATAATAAAACTCAGCCAGGCAAAAGGTTGATGCAAATGATAGGCACATATAATATAGCCATTGGTTGTAAATCACTTCAAATAAATCCTTCAGCGAGCTTGAAAGTGCTTGTTGTATCTGACACAACATCCAGTGATTGTTAATAGGACACGTTTTACAGGAGTACAACATATGAGGTTACTCTAAGGATATATTCAATGGTGTGTTGAATAAGTCAATGGCGTGAACCTCATAGGATAACTATGAGACCATATATTATTGGAAAATTATTGAAATCAAGCCAAGATCAGATGGGGAATTTGCATAGAGGCAATATTCATATGTCCTTCCTCTGTTGTGTTTATAAAAAAAAACAAAAAGAGAATGATTTCATCCCTCTATGCTCAACCTCACTGTCCTCAATGGAGGGGATTTAAGGAGATACCATTCTGGGCTGATTTATGTAGCCTTCATGTCAGGATTGTAGAGGTGTTGATTAAACAAATTGTACATACTCTATATTGTGCGGGCGAACTAAAAAATGTTAACATATGATTGGTAGGCTTGGTGGAAGAGGCTTGGGTTTGCAGCTACTATGGGTTTGAGCAGGGGTCAAGTCCTGGGGAAAAAAGTGTGGGAACTCCCACCCAAGATCCACTCCCCCACCAAAAAAAAAAATGATACGCTCATATGCATAATTACTAAACCGCATGTTTTTTTTTTTTGATCCACTGTACCTTAGTAATCCTTTATGTTACTGGCCGCTTCCTGTATATGGATTCATCGGGTAGTGTGCGGGTATTCCATCACTTCCTCGATGCCGCAATGTTGCTTTTTTCTAAATCCCACGATAACTCGCGGCAAACCTCCGCAATGTCTCCTGGGAACAATGACAAAAGCTCCCAGGAGACATTGTGGCATCGAGGAAGTGACGGAATACCCGCACACTACCCGATGAATCCATATGCAGGAAGTGGCCAGTAACATAAAGGATTACTAAGGTTCACCTGCCCCCGACAGTGACTCGAGCAGGGCATCGCCGCTTAGTGAAGGATTGGCTCGGGCGGCTTGGTTGCTCTCAGCTGCTCTAGTGCTGCAAAGGGAACTGAGTTCCTGCTGTGAAAATAGTGCAGGAACTCCGTTCCCACGCGTTCCCACAGGACTTGAGCCCTGGGTTTGAGGCATATGCTATAGGTTTGTGGTCCCAGAAAAATAACCTTCTTTTGGATAAGCCCCTCATTATAAATGGGGGGGGGGGCACAAACTACAAAACTACAAACTCTATAAGGAGAGTTTGGTGTCAGTTAGGAAACACTTTAATTCTGATTGCTAGCTGGCTGCTTGTGCAAATAATCCCTTTGCTGCATTTTTTGTTCCTATTATCTGTGGCTTTTCAGTCTATTATTTATCTTTGTGGATGAATTGAGGTCAGCATTCATTTTTAGCTACCGACACTGTTCTCTTTTTTTGAAAAATTGGCTTTTGTTTGAGGCCAGGTTTTTTCAGTTTTCATTTATATTAGGAGTATATTGGTATTTAAGTTTAGGCTTGTAATGCCTCTATTTTAGGTTAAGCTGCTTTTATTGGCTGCAAGTCCACATAAAAAAAAGTAGACTTTTTGTTTCAGCTTTGGGGTTTTCATTTCTTTTATATATTTTTTTGTATTTCTATTTTATGTTTTTTTTAAAGTTTGGGGTGCTTAAAGTGGAGCATCCACTTAAAGTGATTGTAACACACATGTCATACTTACCTCCACTGTGCAGTTTGTTTTGTACAGAGTGGCCCGATCCTTGACTTCTGGGGTCCCCCGGTAGCTCCTCCCTGCATCGTATGACCCCCTAGGAGAAGATCTCCTTGTTACCTTGACACAGAATGCCGGATTAGGCCCCGCCCCCCCCGGCGCCCACGTCATTGGATTCGATTGACAGCAATGGGGAGCCAATGGCTGCACTGCTATCAATCTATCCAATAAAAAGCTGAGACAACGGGCAGAGGGGAAGAGCGTGTCTCCGGCAGGGGAACACAGGACTCAGGTGAGTAAAACAGGGGCTGGGGGGCCAGTCAGTGACAGACGTTTTTACAACCATAGGATGCATTAGGGTGAAAAGAACATGAGGGGTTTACAACCCCTTTACTAATGACCATCTGTTATTTAACCCACCTCTTGTTCTCTAAACATTGCAGCTCCATTTGAAACAATAAAGAATATTGTAAACCTAAATCACCTCACGTTAAGTAACTCACTTTACTGCACCCCCAGTATATACCAGTTAGGCCGTTTACCCCTATTTAAAACTGTACTGCTGCTGGACAATTCTACACTGTTGTATGCTCTGCAATATCTTAATTTTTGTAGTAAAGTCTCAGCTTGTGGTCTTTGTCTAATGTAAACCTGGGCCTAGCTGTGATATTTAAAATTGTTCTACTACTGGCCAATTTTACCCTGCAGTATCATCTCTTGATTCTTGTAGTAGTTCATTTTAGCCAATTCTCCCTAATAAAAAATGTCCTGCTGCCTGCAAATTTTACATTGCGATCCTCTAATTCCTAATAAAAGCTTGACAGATATTGACCAGCAGCAGGACCGTTTGGCATCAACGAGAACAAGGAAAGACACACAAAACTACTATAGGTATTGGTGAGAACACTGGAGTGAGAGCTATAATTTTAGGGTCATCATTTATGGTTAACTCTAAATTGATGATCTGTAAAGGCTTTTAACCACTTGCAGTAAGGACCGCCTAATGGCCATATACATCGGCAGAATGGCACGGCTGGGCACAGGCACGTACCTGTACATTGTACAACTGGGTTGTGTGTACGGGGCCTAATAGTAGAGGTGAGCAGTAACACTAGGTTTCTCTTAGCAACCTCCTAGAAGTTTTCCAGGCAGGCTTCATGAGGTATGTAAATGACCTACACCTAAAGCAGGGGCATTATAAAATTTTGGTCAAAAAATCTCACCTTGTTATATTCTACAGATGCTTCTTATCTGCATAGACATTTTTTTGGTGATGGTGAATTAACCCTTTGAAGAAGTCTCACTTAGATTTTTTATTTAATTCACTTTGTTCCTCAGGGGACAAAGTACATGTAATACTAGGGGCTGTTTAAAAATCAAAGTGAGACTCCCTCTTTGACATGTAATGTGCCATTTTTAAAGTGTAATTTCAAAGGTAATTTTCAATCATTTTAAATATGCCCAACACAGTCTACAGGCTTATGACCAAATGGCACATTTGATATCAGGGGGTATATTTATAAAGAAGTGAATGTGACATACACCAAATACTCACTACAGGTGAATGAATCATTGTGATTTAACCCCTTCCCGACCAGCTGCCGCAGTTATACTGATTGCCCCTTACTGTTAGCCCTTCCCTGCCAGTGACATTTACACAGTAATCAGTGCATTTTTTATAGCACTGTATAAATGTCAATGATCCCAAAAATGTGTCAAAGGTGTCCGATCTGTCTGCCATAATGTCACAGTCCCGATAAAAATCACATTACTAGTAAAAAATAAAATAATAAAAATGACGTAAATCTTTCCCCTATTTTGTAGACGCAATAACTTTTGCGCAAACCAATCAATATGCGTTTATAGGGATTACCAAAAATATGTAGAAGAATAAATATCGGCCTAAACTGAGGAAAACATTTGCTTTTTGTTTTTTTATTGTGGATATTTATTATAACAAAAAGTACAAAATATTGTGTTTTGTCGCATTTTTTAGTTTATAGCACAAAAAAATAAAAACCACAGAGGTGATCAAACACCACAAAAAGAAAGCTCTATTTGTGGGGAAAAAAAAGAAAACAGTTGTCAGTTAAAGCGACGCAGTGCTGTATCGCAAAAAATGGCCTGGTCATTGAGCAACCAAATCTTCCAGGGCTGAAGTGGTTTTAAAGCACATGCACCAGGAAGATACACTTATGCCTTGTACACACGACTGGTTTTCCCGTCGGGAAAACTGCCATGATAGCTTTTGGCCGGGAAAAACGGCCTGGTGTATGCTCCATCGCAGTTTTCCCGACAGGAAGACCACCGGAAATCCCGGCGGGAAAAAAGAGAACATGTATTCTTTTTTCCAGCCAGGATTCCCGGCAATCTTTTTCCCATTGTGAAAAACGGTCATGTGTATGCTTTTCCGAGGGGGAAAAAACATGCTCAGAATAAAGTATGAGACGGGAGCGCTCGTTCTGTTAAAACTAGCATTCGGAATGGAGATAGCACATTCGGCGCGCTGTAACGGACTGAAAAGCGTGAATCGTTTCTCACCAAACTTTTACTAACACGAGGATCAGCAAAAGCAGACCAAAGGGTAGTGCCGTTTGAATGGAACTTCTCCTTTATGGTCCCGTCGTACGTGGTGTACATCAACTGCTCTTTGGACGGGCGGTTTTTAGCCTGAACATGTGTATGCAAGGCAGGCTTGTCGGGAAAAACGTTGTTTTCTTTTTCCTGCCTAGAAAAACGGCTGCGTGTAAGAGGCATCACTGAATGTTTAGTGAATGTCACATTCACTGCTTTAAAAAATATACCTCTAGGTCTTACATATAAACTTTAAGCTTTACATTGTCATCTTATATTTGATAGCTAGATAACAAAACATTATAGGTAAAATTCCATGTGGAATTTACGCAAAATAGCAAAATAAGATAGATCCCTCTGGAAATTAGAATTTCTTATATTAGTTTATATTCATGAGTAATAAACGCTATAAATAATAAACATTACCAGAGGTGTCAGAGCTCTGTAACTAAATCATTTTATTGCCCCCTGGCTTTCTACTCTCCATCTTAAAGAAATCCCATTACTGAGTCATGTCATTCTAGCACAAATAACTAACAATGCAACATGGTGAATACTTTAGTTGCAAACTAACAGAGATTCTTAAAATACAGTTACGAGAAAAAAAACTTTTCACTTTGTGAAACCTTAATCATTTCCTGGTTTACTGCATAAATACAGACGGTCCCCTACTTACAAACTTCTGACTTACAAACGACTCCTACTTTCAAACAGAGGGAGACAACAGGAAGTGAGAGGAAATCTACCCCTAGGAAGGAAAATCTCTCCTGTAAGAGTTAATATGGGAAAAAGGTGTCTCCACTGATGCTTTATCACCAATACTTGTGTAGCGCTACCCCCTCAGGAGCCGCTGGTTATTAGATTGGGACGGCAAGATTATGTTACCTCTGTGACGTGTCTAGGGATGATGGTGGAGTAACGGAATGTCCAAATAGCAGAGTGTCGTTTTCTGTACATTATTTACCTACCTAACATGGCAAACAGTCAACTTGAGGTAGACAGAGATAGGTTGGTGAAAGGAGAATTTGCAGATTCAGGCCTATAGATAAACAGAAACAGTCCTGCCTCCAATGGGACTTTAACTCACGTTGCCACTCCAGCCGGAGTGGGTAAAGTGTACCTGGACAGGCCTCTCTCACTGACCTGGCAGCCAGAGTATCACTTAGAACTTCTGAGAAGGAACAAGTCTGACTTGGCTCTAGTAGAATTAGGATTAGTATTGAGAACTCTGCCACAGGTCAGTACTCAGGAAAATGGATGGTAGAGCGAATTCTCTCAGTAAATGCAATTTGCCTGAATCTCCCTCAGGTAGATTTTCTGTATGGTCACCGACTAACAGGTTGCCATCGAACAAACTGTCAGTGTATGGTCACTGTGATCCCCGATGGATTGTCTAAGCCCTGTTGGATTGCCTGCCTCCGGGCTCACATCAGACTGACTCCCCATCGAACAGCGTAACCCGCTTGGGATCTTCCTCATGAAGTGTGGGGACCCAGTAAGTCACTGGGGCCCCTTTGCAGCTTTAGTTTCTCCAGGCCATGGGAGCCCAGAGCCAGGAACTTCGCGTAGCACGTGCGCCCGGCCTGGTAGGTCATCTCGCCGGGGCCCGTGATGTGCGCACACCCTAAAGCTGGGTGTCGCACCCAGAACCAGGAACAAGCGAAGACCCCACAAAATGGCGTCTGCCCTAGAAGTACCCTCCCCCAGCATGCCCCGCGAGGGAGAAACTCTTCTGATTGGCTGCTGGCAAGACGCATCTCTTCCCTGGACCCCTCTGGTGCCACCTGCTATCCAAAGATGGAACAGTATCTTTGGAACACAAAATGAACCCACAGGACAGTCCAGCCGGACAGAAACCCAATTTAATGAATCATATTGAATGAGAGCAAAATAACTCTCTCATTCCCCTCTAAATTTGACATGGCGCTACACATGTTTCCCTAATAACCCCAAATTTTCAAAATCCAATTGGGAAGCACTGAAATTGCTCAATCAAAGAATTGGGTCCCTGAAAGTAAAATGTGCATTTGTAATTTTTTCCCACAGGAGCTTGCAAATCATTGCACCCATGGTCTGTGGATCGTGGGTACATTGCCAGGCTCCTGCAGACACATCATCCAGCTTTCTGCCTGTACCTTCATATGGGCTTTCAATTAGAAAAACTGCATGAAGGGTCAGTGGACTACGAGTATGCTGATCAGAGCACTCATAGTCCATTGAGAACTACAGGGGGTGGCAAACAAGACTTATAATGTATTTATTCACAGATCTCTGTGAATGAATGGCACAGCTGTACGGGTGGAGCAACACACAGGTGCACTTATTTTAAATGTGACAGTGGCTGTGGAGGTGAGGAACCCCTACCCGCTCTCATGGCGGGATCTCAGGGGTAAGCAGGGAATGCTAGAATATGTTATGTGTTACAACCTTAATACGGGTGTAACATGTAACATGTTCGAAAAATGTACTTATCCTTTAAACAAAACATGTTCTGACAGGAATCAGTGAAAGTAAGCATACGCATAATTCCTAAAACCAACATGGATGACTCTAGTTGGTCAAATTGTAGGCCAATTTCCTTGTTAAACATGGACATGAAAATCCTAGCAAAATTCTTTGCAAAAGTCATTGCAAATCTCTGAATACAGAATTAGGTGCCTTAATACAAGGGACAACATGGGGTTCAGAACATTGGTATATGCAAAACATGCATCATGAACTTACCCTCTTTGCCAATGATGTCACACTTTTTATTTAGAATATAGTGACATCTTTGCTGAACCTCCATACGGCACTTACACACTTTGCAATCTTTGTGCTACATGTAAACAGTGCTAAAGGAAAGGTAAGTAGTGCACCTCTTCAAATGGTTTCAACAATCAAAGTCATTCATAGACCAACTATTTCAATCAGTGAATCAGTTGTTCCAGTCTATTCAGGTGCCATTTTTTTTGTAGTGTAAGAAGATCATTCTCTAGTTACTTTTTTAATTTCAGCAGAATTCTACTGCTGTGTTTTAAGGACTAATTAAAAGTGATTAAAGAGGACCACTGATGAAGGGCTAATGAAACTCAGAGCACTGGAAACTCTACAACATTTAAATTTCAGGAAGATAATTCACAAAGAGAAGTCCACACAGTCAGCACTGTTAATACCCTTCTAAGTATTTTGCATTGTACATCACTGCAAATGTATTACATACACGCCTCCAAGAGGTCAGTTGACAGCTAAAAACTTGTAATCATCATTAGCACTTGATAATATTTGTGTTGATAAGTCTACAATATGAAAGGGAGCTTACTATTGGGGAAAACAGTTTTTCCAAAAAAAAAATGTTTTTGAACATGCACTCATGCAGCCCCAGACTATGACTCTCCTACCACCACTCTTGACTGTAGGCAAGACACATTTGTCTTTGTACTCCTCCCCTGGTTGTCACCACACACGCTTGACACCATCTGAACCAAATAGGTTTATCTTGGTCTCATCAGACCACAGGACATGATTTCAGTAATCCACGTCCTTAGTCTGCTTGTCTTTAGCAAACTGTTTGCAGGCTTTCTTGTGCATCATCTTTAGAAGAGGCTTCCTTCTGGGACGACAGCCATGCAGATCAATTTGATGCAGTGTGCAGCATATGGTCTGAGAACTGACAGGCTGACACCCACCCCTTCAACCTCTGCAGCAATGCTGGCAGCACTCATATGTCTATTTTCCAAAGACAACCTCTGGATATGAATCTGAGCATGTGTACTCAACTTTTTTGGTCGACCATGGCAAGGCCTGTTTTGAGTGGAACCTGTCCTGTTAAACCGCTGTATGGTCTTTGCTGCCGTGCTGCAGCTCAATTTCAGGGTCTAGGCAATTTTCTTATAGCCTAGGCCATCTTTTTGTAGAACAAGAATTTTTTTTTTTTTTTCATATCCTTTCATATCCTCAGAGAGTTCTTTGCCATGAGGTGCCACGTTGAACTTCCAGTGACCAGTATGAGTGATAACACCAAATTTAACACACCTGCTCCCCATTCACACCTGAGGCCATATAACACGAGTCACATGAGACCGGGGAGGGAAAATGTCTAATTGTGCCCAATTTAGACATTTTCAATTAGGGATGTATTTACTTTTGTTGCCAGTGGTTTAGACATTAATGGCTGTGTGTTGCGTTATTTTGACGGGACAGGAAATTTACACTGTTATACAAGCTATACACTCACTACTTTACATTGTAGCAAAGTGTAATTTCTTCAGTGTTGTCACATGAAAAGGTAGAATAAAATATTTTCAAAAATGTGAGGGGTACTTACTTTTGTGAGATACTGTGTGTGTATATATATATATATATATATATATATATATATATATATATATAGATATAATCTAAAATTTTATCAGGTGATTCACCTAACATGACAATTATCCAAAACAAGTATGAATAAAGAAAACTGTGGTTTGAAAAGAACAAATGCCACATTTCAGAATGACCAAGCTAGAGTTCTGACATCAGTCCTTTCAAAATGCTGTGACCCAAAACAAGCAATTCAAACAAAATACTGCAACTAAAGCAATTTTGTATCCTAAGACATGACAAAATACCTCCTCCCCATGACACAGGTCTGATCAAAATGGTTTAGTTGAGGTTGTGCCAACCAAGACTGTTCCAGCTAGTTACTAAGTCAAAGACGGCCAGTTCACAAACACCCAGATTTACGGCTTTATTCTCACACCTATAAATTCCTTCACATGATCCATGTATGCCAAATGCCAAGTCAGCATGGTCAACTAGGACACCAAAAAAAAAAAAAAAACATGATTTGACATAACTATTTCCTCCATAGTTACTGTCATTCTTACTTAAAGGGGAGTTCCAGCCTTTTTTTATGTTTATTAAAAGTCAGCAGCTACAAAAAGTGTAGCTGCTGGCTTTTAATAAACCTACACTTACCTGCTCCACTGTCCAGCGACGCAACGCCCGGAGTTCCGCTCCACCCCCCCCTCTCTGCCAGCGCCTCCATTCTAACTGTGGGCACCCGGCCGTGACAGCTTTTGACTTTACAGCCGGGCACTCTCTGAGCATGCGCGAGCGGCGCTGCGCTACCTGAGTGGACAGGCGATCGCCTGGGACCTGTCACGTGTACCAGGTGATCGCCTACAGGGAGGGGCCGCAAAAACGCAATATGATGTGTCGCCTTAGCGGTCCCTGGGCAGAAGTAGGAAGTGGGACAGGAAGTCCCACTCCTACTGAAGCTCCCACTCCTTCCCCCAAAAAATGACATGCCAAATGTGGCATGTAAGGGGGTGAGGAGTGGTTTAAGCGAAAGTTACGTTTTGGGTGGAACTCCGCTTTAACTACTTTAGACCCTGGCCATAGTAAAAAGACGGCCTCCAGGTGGCTCTATAAATCCGGGAGGCCGTCTTTTTTACGACCTTGTGTCCTCCAGCCACTGGGGGGCGCGCACGCTTTACCCGGCGCGTCCCGGAGATGCCGATGCCGTTGCGTAGCGGCCGCGATGTATGCCAGGTACCCGCGATCGGCAATGACAGAGCAGGGACGTGGCACTCTGTGTGTAAACACAGAGCTCCACGTCCTGTCAGGGAGAGGAAACATAGGGACACAGCATCGGTCACCTTCCCAAGTCAGTCCCCTCCCCCCACAGTAAGAATCACTCCCAGGATACACATTTAACCCCTTCCTCGCCCCCTAGTGTTAACCTCTTCCCTGCCAGTCACATTTATACAGTAATCAATGCATTTTTATAGCACTGTTTGCTGTATTAATGTGAATGGTCCCAAAAATGTGTCAAAGTGTCCGATGTATCCGCCGCAATATCGCAGTCCTGACAAAATTCGCAGATCGCCGTATTACTAGTAAAAAAATAAAATAAAGTAATGTCAGAATTCTATCACCTATTTTGTAGCCACTATAACTTTTGCGCAAACCAATCACTATACGCTTATTGCGATTTTTTTTTCCAAAAATATGTAGACTACGTATCGGCCTTAACTGAGAACATTTTTTTTTTATTTTTTTTTTTAATTGGGTATTTATTATAGTAAAAAAATATTGTGTTTTTTTTCAAAATTGTCGCTCTTTTTTTGTTTATAGCGCAAAAAATAAAAACCGCAGAGTTGATCAAATACCACCAAAAGAAAAGCTCTATTTGTGGGAAAAAAAGGACGTAAATTTTGTTTGGGAGGCATGTCACACGACCGCGCAATTTTAATTTAAAGCGACGCAGTGCTGAAAGCTGAAATTTCGCCTGGGCAGGAAGGGGGTATATGTGCCCAGTAAGCAAGTGGTTAAATGCAATCTACTAGCTTGACAGTCTTTATTTCAATGGATTTCTACCACTACTTTATCAGTGGAACCAGTTTTTTTTTCATTTCTATGTATTTATCAGAGCTTTGACATTATTTTCCACATTTATGTTGCTGCACTGTGAAGAAAAATCTTTATTGAGTTTCTTATAAATTCTAAATTAGACACACATGATGATCTCATATGAGACTAGACAAGATTTGCTACATAGCTTTGGGCAGCAGGTAAGCTCACAGCAGGATGGCATTAAGAGAATACTATGAACTATTATAAAGATGTATTTACTGACTGATTTGCACAATAATGATAAGGTAGTTTATTCAAGCAAGAAAAAAGAAAAACAGTTAGAAAAGGTTGGTGCATAATTGAAATTATACTTGCTATGCTTGACTTTCATGTGCATACAGATTGATCAACAAAAATTGCAAAAAAGCATTGTTTTTATTATTTTTTTGCCTATTTTTGACATGTAGTTAGCATAGTTTTTATATATATATATATATATATATATATATATATATATATATATATATATATATATATATATATATATATATATATATATATATATAAATATAAAAAGAAGAGACTGTAAGAAGAGACAATGTAAACTTGCTTAAATCTATCTATCTATCTATATCTATCTATCTATCTATCTATCTATCTATCTCTATCTATCTATCTATCTATCTATCTATCTATCTATCTATCTATCTATCTATCTATCTATCTATTACATGTAATAACAATTAAAGGGGTTGTAAAGGTACACTTTTTTTCCCTAAATAGCTTCCTTTACCTTAGTGCAGTCCTCCTTCACTTACCTCATCCTTCAATTTTGCTTTTAAATGTCCTTACTTCTTTTGAGAAATCCTCACTTCCTGTTTTTCTGTCTGTCACTACACACAGTAATGCAAGGCTTTCTCCCTGGTGTGGAGTGTCATGCTCGCCCCCTCCCTTGGACTACTGGAGAGTCAGGACGCCCACTAACACACAGCGCCTTTCTCTATCTGCAACGTAGAGAGCGTCCTGACTCTCCAGTAGACCAAGGGAGGGGGCGAGCATGACACTCCAGGGAGAAAGCCTTGCATTACTGTATGGAGTTAGACAGAAGAACAGGAAGTGAGGATTTCTCAGAAGAAATAAGGACATTTAAAAGCAAAATTGAAGGATGAGGTAAGTGAAGGAGGACTGCACTAAGGTAAAGGAAGCTATTTAGGAAAAAAAACAAAGTACCTTTACAACCCCTTTAAATACTGCAATTTCCACATTCATACAGCGTAGGACCCCATGCATAGGGAATCTTTTTTCATTACTTTGACTGAATTCACACGTAGACATTCAGCAGCAGCTAGGTTCAGGTGTTTACACAAACAAGATATTTCTGGGGCCATTTAGCTTGGTTTTCTTCAGATAAACACATGTAAACAAGTGTAATTGCAAGTTCATCTAGACTCAGGAGAAATAAATGTGGGAAGTATAAAGTGTGTTTATACTGCCCAGATCAATTTATCTTGCTAAACACAGATGGCTGTGTTCCTCCTAATGCTATAATGTGATATTATTATTATTATTATTATTATTATCATTCAATACATTTGCTACACTATTGTTAGTATTCCTTTTGTCTTACCTGTTATTTTGGAGATCATACAGTATTTCCATATACAGGGAGAACATCTGGAGACCAAATGAAAATTTCTTTCATAGATTGGCATCAATTTTTAATTTGTTCTGCATTTAAACTCCTTTCACACTGGGGCACTTTTCAGGCTCTTAAGCGCTGGAAATAGCCTCTGCTAAGCGCCTGAAAATATCCTCCCATTAATTCCAGTGTGACTTTTCACACTGGAGCGGTGCTGTTGCGGAACATTCCGAAAAGTCCTGCAAGCAGCATTGGGAGCGGGTTGGAAGCGTTGTATTTAGCGCTCTCAACCCACCCCTGCCCATTGGAATGGATGTGCAGAACCTTAAAAGTGCTTTGAAAGTGCTGCAAAATTGAAGTTTTTAACCTTTTTTTGGGGTTTAAAGCGCCCCTCTAGCAGGCGAAAAGTGCCACATAAACAGCGCTAAAGAGCTAGAGCTTTCAGTGTGAAAGGGGTCTTAATAAAAGCCATTTCATTTAGGGGGTAAGTAGTAAATGGAAATTCTTACCTCATTCCTGACTACAGCAGTTTTCCTTCCTGCTATGCCACTGATCACACAAAGCCAGTCCTCTTTTTTTGGGCGTGCATTTATGGCCTTTCCAACGTCATCATGTACAACTAATTTGCATAATATCTGAGGATTTTGTAGGCCCCTCCACATACTGGGAACGGAGGACAGTGCCAATTGCTGGGGGAGCGGGGAAGAAGGTAAGTATTTCTCTGCTTTAAACTTCCTCTAGACATTTGTAGCGCTACCTCCTCAGGAGCTGCTAGTTGTTGTTGGGATCGGCATATTAAGTTACCTCTCAGTGTTGTCTATGGGTGTAGTTGATGAGTAGAGTAGTAAGCGAAGTAGTGAGCGAATGTCCAGTCAATGAATAAAGGTTTTCAAATGCTTTATTTCCAGGCCCAACATGGCCAACATCAACATGAGGTATAGCAAAAAGGTTCATGAAGCAAAAGAGAATTTCGCAGTATCAGGCCTGTATAAGAACCAAGCAATCCTGCTCTCAGTAGCACAGTAGTAGTTGTTACAGTTCGTCTCCACTCTAACCAGAGTGGGTGAAGTGCCTCCGGACAGACTTCTGCCACGAGCCTGGCAGCAGAAGCGTCACTTTAGGTTGCTGGGAGGAACAGGCCTCTGCCACAGGCCTGGCTCTAGGGCCTCTGCCACAGGCCTAGTACTTTAAGTGAACCGAACGGATTGAGCGAATCCTCCCAGTAGATTAGGTGTAGGTCACCGGGTGACAGTTGAAGTGTACCTGTCAATGTCCCGGTCACCAGATCCCCGATGGTTCGTTCAAGCCCTGTTGGACAACCTGCCTCTGGGTTCTCCTCAAGCCGACCCCCCCATCCAAGCCGGGGTCCGTTGGATGCGCACACCCTGAAGGTGGGTGCCGCACCTGGAACCCGCAAAGAACAACACAAAATGGCGTCTGCCACAGATATACCCTCCCCCATCATGCCCCGAGAGGGAAAACTCCTCTAATTGGCTGCTGGGGAAAAGTGTCTCTGCCAGAAGCCCTCTAGTGCCACCTGTCGCCCAGGGGAGGAATCAGCACCCCTGGAGCGCAGACTGACCTACAGGACAGTTCAGGAATGACAGCAGCCCAGAATTTAGCAAATTGTGAATGGGAGCAAAATAACTCTCCCATTCCCCACTAACTTTAGCGTAGTGCCCATACTGAAAGTAAGGGGGCGCTACACATTATAAAAACGAACATGTTAAACATGTTAGAATATGTGGGGGGATTTTTTATGGTAAGACTGGAGTTCGGCTTTAATCCATTGCTGTTTAAACTATGCGGTAGAGCAGCATCTTTTGATAATGATCACTTATCAATGCTGCTCTATTTCTAGAGCAGGTTGACCGGTCTTGTTGCTAACCCCTTGCAGTTCCTACAAGGCCACACTGAGGTGCTTACACCAGCACTTCCAGCAGCAGAAAGCCCCTGCAAAGTACTGGGAAGGTGATGACATTACAGAGATTAAAGAATCAATTTGCTTGCCATAGGAGGTAAATAAAAACGTTGTGGTCATGCTTAACCACTTCACTACTGCCCTATAACAGTTTTACTGCTACAGGGTGGTCGCTGTGTGGCAGACTACCTATATATATGTGACTCTGAACTTCCAAGTAGCGGGGCGCAAATGCACGCAGCTGGAGACTCACTTCCTCTGCGATTATTCACATAGGCAGCTGATGAGTGAGTACCACGGAAACGATGTCCGCGTCACCCACTGATTGTTCGTTATGTAGGCAGAATGTCAGTCTGCCTATGTAATAGAGGCAGATTGTCTTTCTGTAAGTATGGAAGGCATGGATCATGTGTTCCTGCAAAGCAGAGACAAGGATCCATGTCTTCTCTTAGTAAAAGCACCCCCCCCCCCCACACACAGTACACAAACACTGGTTAGGTACACAGTTAACCCTTTGATTAACCCTAATGTTGCCCCCTCCCAGCCAGTGTCAGTACTGATCACTGTATTAGTGTCACTGGTTCCCACAAGTGTCAAAAGTGTAAATTAGTGTCTGATTTGTCCACAGCAATTTCGCAGTCCCGCTATAAGCCGCTGATCGCCGCCATTACTCGTAAAAAAATAAATAAATACATCCAATAATTGGTAGACGCTATAACCTTTGAGCAAACCAATCAATAGACGCTTACTGGGATTTTTTTTCCAAAAATACTAAGCTGAATAAATATTTATGATGAATTTTTTTACGTTTTTTTTACTGGATGTGTTTTATAGCAGAAAGTAAAAAATATTGTTTTTTTTTCAAAATTGTCAGTCTGGTTTTGTTTATAGAGCAAAAAAAAAAAAAGGTGATCAAATACCACAATACCAAAAAAAAAAGCTCTATTTGTGGGGGGAAAAAATTACATAAAATTACATAAAAGTTATTTGGGTACAGTGTTGCACGATCGTGCAATTGTCAGTTAAAATAATGCAGTGCCATATCGCAAAAAAAAATGACCTGGTCATGAAGGGAGCTAAATTGGTTAACCACATTCCGACGGCCTCACGCAGATATACGTCGGCAGAATAGCATGGGCAGGCAAAAGGATGTATATATTCGTCCCCTTTAAGAAGCGGCATTGTGGATGCCCGCGCCGCCGTCGGCGGGAACGCACGCTCTCGCCGCAAGCTCCGTGACTCCGACCACGATCGTGTCACGGTGAGGAAGAAGGGGGAAATGCTTATGTAAACAAACATTTCCCCAGTCTTCCTAGTGACAGGACAGTGTACACAGCTTCCTGTAATCGGAAGCTGTGATCACTGTCGTGTCACACACAGCCCAACCCCCCCCACAGTTAGAACACATCCCTAGGCACACTTAGCCCCTTCAGCGCCACCTAGTGGTTAACCCCTTCACTGCCAGTGTCATTTTCACAGTAATCGGTGCATTTTTATAGCACTGATCGCTGTAAAAATTACAATGTGTCAAAAGTGTCCGATGTGTCCGCCATAATGTCGCAGTCACAATAAAAATCGCCGATCGACACCATTACAAAAAAAAAAAAAAATATTAATAAAAATGCCATAAAACTATCCCCTATTTTGTAGACGCTATAACTTTTGCACAAACCGATTAATATATGCTTATTGCATTTTTTTTACCAAAAATATGTAGAAGAATATGTATCAGCCTAAACTGAGGAAAAAAAACTTTTATTATATATTTTTGGGTGATATTTATTATAGCAAAAAGTAAAAAAAAATATTTTTTTTTTCTAAATTGTCGATCTATTTCTGTTTATAGCGCAAAAAATAAAAACGCAGAGGTGATCAAATACAACCAAAAGAAAGCTCTGTTTGTGGGGAAAAAAAAGGACGTCAATTTTGTTTGGGAGCCACGTTGCACGACCGCGCAATTGTCAGTTAAAGCGACGCAGTGCCGAATCGCAAAAAGTGGCCTGGTCTTTGACCAGCAAAATGATCTGAGGCCTAATTGGTAATGTACATGGGGGAGACAAAGGTTTGGGGGATGACAAGGTATATCCTGGAGTTTAGCTTCACATTTTTTCTTTATAAAGTGGAACTTCACTCTCCCAATCAACATAGATTATTTGTAATCCTCATGCTGCTAGAATTAGTAAATAGATAGGACGGCATATCATATTTCAATTTTCAATTTCGTTTTTTTTACATTTCTTCAGTTACTTCCCGGTTTCTTACCTAGGCAAACAATGTCATGCATCCCAGGGTTCTTCAGGAAAGGAGGGGGAGTTTTCTCAGCTAGGCACACTCTCCTGCATACATGCCTGAGCTAAGAGCAGATGGATTCCAGGGTGTAAATGCTACATGAAGTGATTTCTCAACAAAATAGAGCATAAGACATGAATGGACGGGGCCATTTGCTTTGACTATAAAAAATGAACTAAATAGTGTTTTTGGTTTGTGGCACTCAGATGCCGTGAACATCCACTTTTAATGAGTCATGTAACTCTAGACAAGCAACTGAAAGCACAGTTAGAATCTATATATGTTAACTGTTTTACTTACTGGATGATTTGTAATTCTAGTCAGCAAGCCTTGTCATTTATGCATCTATGACTCACAACATAGCCAAGCAGGTAAATACACTTACTTCCCAGTTCATAAATGCAGTTCCCTGGTTTAGCATCACATATTCCTTTGCCTCCTCTCCATTTTAATTATTTTGTACATTGAATAAAGAATCAGCCTTATCCCCTCTGTTCAGTCCAGCAGGATGCTGGTATAAGTAGTAGTAATTCTAAATGAATGCATTGATTTTTTTGGCTGGCCAAATTGACAAATCCTTTTGTAAGTAAAACAGTAAATATCTATTTATTTAAAATATGTAATTAGCTGTGGTGGCTTATTGACACCATGATCGTTCGTGACCGGATACCAAGCAATTGGTTTGTTATGTTTTAATTGTATGGTTTCCTTTGTTTTGATATGTCAATTACTGTTATGGCTAATTCATATCTATAACCCCTAATATGGATGGACATGTCCAGCGTATGGTTCCCCTGTTCACCCTATGGCATGTTCAGTTCTTTTGCCCTCAGTTTGTATGGGAAAACCGTTAGTGCAAGCTTAAGGTTTCCCTTCCTTTCCCACACTTAAGATGGCGTTTTGGGCAGCCCTATTGGTACTCACATCGAGGCTGTACCAATTCCCTGTGTGTATTTGTGCGGTGATGCAGAACGCCGCCCCTTATCCCGTGACCACGTCCCCATCGAGACGAAACATTGGGAGGCGACGTTCTGACGTCACCGCATCACGTGATCGGACCCGGAAGAGACGGGCTGCACGTTCTGTTAGCCGGCCAGCTTGAGATTTTTATACGCTCCATTTGATCTGCTCTGTTGTAAGTGTGAATCTTTTTATTCCATTAAACGTTTGTAAGGTTTTATGCTATGCTAGTCTTCCTTGTCTTTTTGCATATTCCTGACAATTGACCAATATCTGAGGATTTATTCACTGGGGAAGATTCGTTTGAGTGCTGGATTGCCCTGAGGATCCCATTTGTCCATGCTGTGTCTGATCTCTTTGAGATCGTTTTGTCTGGTAAGGGTCAGTGTTTGATTGTGGTGGAGATGCTTTGTCAACACTGTCAGTGTTCCACTCAAGGACCATATTTTCACCGGGCATCACTATCATCATATTCATCTACTTGGGACTTTCTTTTTCTAGTGTATATGTGCTGCCAGCGCACACATTTGTGTCATTAATGTTACAATACGGATTTAGTTAAATTTTATTTTCATTAAGCACAGTGCACTTTAGTTCAATAGCGCGATTCCTTTTTTCTGTAATTAGCTTGTTTGTTTTTGGTGACTAAACTGTATGGATTACAGATGTTCCAGCTGTCCAAACATTATTTTGGAGCATTACTGCCTAATACATGTATATAATTCTGTATGATGGACACTGCTTTTGGATCTATTTATATGCATTCATTTACCGGTATATGTTTAATAGGCTTTGTTAGTTAAAGCAGAGGTTCCTCCATTTTTTTTTTTAAAGTCAGCAGCTACAAATACGGCAGCTGCTGACTTTTAAAAAATGGACAATTACCTGTCCAGCGCGCCCGCGATGTCAGCAGCCGAGGCTGAGCAATCGCTCGGTCCTCGGCTGCTTCCGCCGCCATCCTCGGTGAGGGAATCAGGAAGTGAAGCCTGATGGTCCCCGCTCTCTCCTGGGAACAGTGTTTCCCAGAAGACAGCGGAGTGACGGAGTGACGTCACAGGCTGGACCCGGAAGTGGTGCAAATACTGTACCTGTCTCAGACAGGTATCTGCACCCCCCTGAATGGTGCCAAATGTATCACCGGAGGGGGGGAGGGATCCAAAAAGTGGAGGTTCACTTTTTGTGTGAACCTCCGCTTTAACACATTTTATCATAGCATATGCACTGCAGCCATCGTTGGTGGCTGTTTTAAGAGCCACACAGTATGGATATTATTATCACTGTAGCATCCACCTCCTTTCCAACACTAATAGGACAAGGCACCAATAGAAGGAAAGGAGCAAGAGGAAATGAGGATCCTGACTGACTTCACCACAGGGGGAAGTTATAGAGCCAGGGAAAGCTCAGAAAACAGGGAGTGTGGGGTTGCAGAGAACCACAGTACAGGAACCAGGAGTCGGGGACAGATAGGCAGGCCCATGGCATTGAAGCCTGAACCCCACCCAAGAGATGTGCCAACAGTGCAGAAACCAGCCAGGTTGTCTACATTTGAGGTAAATATAGCTTTTGTATTCATCAAGAGGGAAAATGGAGGTTTGGTTTTATTATTCCATTTACATTTTAATAGTATCTGTATAAAAACGATTGCACCCTTAGCAGTGCTTCTCTTATATGGTTAACCAGATGACTACTGGGCACTTTTCCCTCCCCCTTCCTGCCCAAGCCAATGTGCAGCTTTCAGCACTGGTGCACATTGAATGACAATTGTTCGATCATGTAACACCCAAACAACATTTTTATCATTTTTTGAGACAGATGTTGGTATTTAATTGCCACTGGGTTTATTTATTTTTTGCTAAACAAACGAAAAAAGACCAAAAATGTGTAAGAAATTAAACAATTTTCTGTGTTATAAATGTAGCGCCCTGCTCCCAATGACTGGGGCGCTATTCTAAATTTAGAAGGCATCTGAGCCAATAGTTGGGCTCAGACTTTATTGAATTCCATTGAAATTAGCCTCTGTTCTGGCTATGGTTGTGCTTGATAGAGTTTTCCCCTGTTGCCTGTAGGTGGCGTTACCACCTCAGGCCCATGTTGGAACACAGGCGAACCATAGTGTGTTGAGTGACCCTTCTCGGCAGCAGCCCAGTGGAAGTGGTGCCCCGCTGTGCATGCTGGGAAGGGGTACTTAAGGGCAGACGCCGTTTTCGTGGTCCTTCGCCTTGTGGCCCTCCTGGCGCGAGGCACGTGTGTGTGATCTTAACCTAGGGACCACGTTGGTCTAAAGTTGCATCTCCATGGAGTAGGCCCAGCTATGCTGGCTGGGGCCTATAATTCTGAAGGGGATCCCAAGCTGTCCATCCAAGTGGGGGAAGCTGCATAACGAAGGAAACCGGGGGAGGACCTGCCCTGAAGGAGACCAAGCAAAGCAAGCTAATGTCTCGGGATAGGCCTGGTGACCTCGTTATAAAGGGATCCACTACTCAATTTTTCTTACAGTCCGCTGGATTGGCTTAAAGGCTATTTTACTGTAAGGCAGAAAGTTCGGGACTTAAATCCTGCGGCAGAGGATCCCTGACTATCCATCTTTCGTTTTCAGACGGTCTGTGGCAGAGACTGTTCTCATACTGTGCATCATTCCGGCTGCTAGGCCATGTGAAAGGGGTCTATCCGGGTGAGCAATACTGGAGCTTTTGTTAATTTTGTGTATTCTGTACCACGTACCTGAATCTTCCACCTTCTCTCTCTGCTCTCCACTTTCTTCACAAGTTTCATGCAGCAAAAATAAAACCTAACAGTTGAAGTTTTTCCATCTTGTGTGGACATTGCAAATTCTACAGACTTTCTTCCCCTGACAACGAACTTAGAGGCAATGTGCAAAACCCAAATTTAAACCAGCAGCTCCCCAGGGGGGTAGTGCTACATAAAGAATTAAAAAAAAGCAATCTTTCTCCTTTCTCTGAGGTGCATTGATGAGGCTGCACTGATGGGCACTGATAGGTGGCACTGATAGACAGCACTGATAGGTATCACTAATAGGCACTGCCAGGCATTACTGCTGGGCACTGATTGGCAGCACTGGTGGACATTGTTAGGGCTGCACTGATTATCAGGAGACTGATGATCATGTCCCCTGTGTGGATTTGCCGGTTATCAGCTCTCCTCTCCTCTGGTGCTGTCAGCATGAGGAGAGGATTGCCAGTAACTGGAAAATGCTGTTTACACTGTGATCAACTGTGATTGAACACAACTGGTCACATGATAAAGAGCAGCTGTGATTGGCTCCTTACCCCGTTCTGTGATCTGCTGTGTTAGAAAGACACAGCAATCACAGATCGCTGCCGATGCGCGCCACAGGGGGTGCGTGGGAAGCACAGGCATGAGAGGATATCGGGCATGAAGGGGTTAAGTAGAACTGTCTTCAGGCTATAGACATTCAAATATTTACATTTTCTTAAAGTGGAACTCCGAGCTTCAAGCCCCCTTCCACTCCTAATGTGAGACACTTTTTTTAAATGAATAATTAGCCTGGATCTGGGCTTTAACCTCCCTACCTTATGATTACAACTGATTTGTGATGCTGAAAGTGGTACAGTACATTGTTTTGCATGGAAATGTGGCATTTTATATTGTAGGCATGTAATTCTTATTAATAACACACTTAAATATGTCCAAACAAAAGTCTAGAAGACATCCTGGGTATTATAAAGTTTGAAACACGAAATTATAAATTTTAATATAATAAATAACTTTAAATAATTATAACAAAAAATAATATAATAATAATAAAATGTATTAAATAATGTAAAAAAAAATATGAAATTTGCTCAGTTGCAGAATTGTCGCTGTCGTCACTTTCAGTGTTTGATGACAAATTTCCCCACAAATCGCTATCGCTCAATACGGCAAGTGATTCTAATTTACTATCGCTGTTTTCTAGCTGGTCTAAGACCGCTTTTAACGTAAAGGGACACTTTTTGGTTGCTATGGACAATCTCAAGTTTCCAGGCACAAAGAACAGTACTGTATATATAATATAAAACTGCATGCAGGGCACTGAACAAAGCATTAGGGACAAAAGGGATGTGAAATTATTTGATACAGTAATGTAATCTGTAAGATTACAATGTACTGTCTGTGTTATGTGTTTTTCACTTTTTGAATTTGGAGCCGGGCTCCATCCCCGTGCGTCACGACGCTCACAGGGAATGGAGCGCGGCACTGTGATAGATCAAGCGGAGTACACAGCCTGCGGACACAGCGAGGAGACATCACAGGATCCTGGGAACAAGTTAAGCAACTTTGACTGGATCCTGAGATGCAATCCCGAGTGTGGCTCGGGGGTTACCGCTTCTGGTAATGAAAATTCCCCCCCAAGCCACACTCGGGAATACCTCTAGGGAGGTTAATCAGCAGTAAGTAGGCTTTAAAACAAGCCCCCATCAACATTTGCAGCTGTATGCACTATAGAGGAAGGTTTTCATTTTCTTTCAGTAGTTATTTTTGCCCCCTCTTGCTACTGTGAATTGGCAGTCTACTGGCCTTGTGATCTCTAATACAAACACGAAGCACGTGCACAGGAACAGGGGAATAAGCAGAATACAGAGGCTCAACTTGAAAGTCTTCATGAATTCTTTGTGTACAGAGGTCAGTAAAGGCTTGTTTAACTAATGTTTTTTAAGAATGTGTAAATGTTTAAATGTTCATAGCCTACTTACAATTCTACTTTAAAAATGCATACCCTTGTCTAGAACTTTATAATGAACATTCCAGTTACAGTATATGTGCATGGGATAGGTCAAGGGCATTCATAATCCCATAGCAGATCATGCGAGTACACATTCATTTTAAATGCTGCTCTTAGTGCTGGCTAATTCAAATTTTCAGCCAATCTTAAAAAAATGGTAGCAGCACCAATTATATTCCATGGAACAGATTGAAGCTTATAGTATGCTTAACTTAGCAGGTAAAATGTATATTAGCTTTATCGTCCCTGATTGCCTTCAAATTGTTTGTTTCCTGCAGCTGACATTCACGTAAGGTCATAATTTACTGACTCGGCGACGTTCCAATAAATTAAGAGGTATTCAAAGTGTTGTTTATTTTTAATTTGTGGAAAGTAGGCACTACTCTGCTGCAAATTAGTTTCTCATTTATCAGTGTTGTGCATAGCAAAAGATGTGGTTTTCCCATCAGTCTAGCTCATGCTGTGCTATGCCAGCTACCATGCTGCTTTGACTCTGAAAATATATTCATAAAACCAGTCAGCTAGCACGTTTCCAGTAGGGCAGATGATTTGATTAGTTATTTAGTAACTGTTTATTTGATAAGACATATGCAAGGTTTTGTGTCTACGCTTACAAATGTCAAGAAAGAAAACATTATTGTATACCATGATGATGATGCTAATATTAATAATATGTTTCTTTGTCCAGTCTAATAATGATGGTAGTATTTCCCTAAATATATGGGTTTGCTCATTATTTCTAGCATCTATTTTCTGTTTCTGAAGGTACGTAGCGAATGGTTAATACTATTTTTAGGTACAACACATCTTTTGTGATAACAAGCATCTTGGGAAATTTTTTAAATTAACTCCCCCATTTTAATATAAAAACATACCGTACTTAGAATCACAAATAGGACATTAACATGTGACCAAATAAACTTGTTTATATCCTCAGTAGTGTTAGAGTTGGTTCACACTAGGGCGACACGACTTCCAGCACGACTTTCAGAGGCGACTCCGACACGACTTGAGCATGAACCACAGGGCGATCTGGGGCAATTTACAACACGACTTGAAGTCGTCTCCAGGACAGGAGACTTTCCAGTGGCCAATCAAACAACAATCAGCTCTAGGAGAGGGAGGGGGAGGGAGAGGTTTGCCTGAGAAATGTATGTTATCTTCCTGGAAAGTCGCTTCAGTTAAGACAGTGATCAGACTTGGATCAGACTTGGAGGCGACTTTCATTGAAATCAATGGGTACAAATCGCCTACAAGTCGGATTGAAGTAGTACAGGAACTTCTTTTGAAGTCGGAGCGACTCGAGTCGTGTGTATTAACACCGCTCCCATTGTTTTTCTCGACAGCGCGACTTTGGACGACTTGGGGCGACTTCAAGTCGGATCCCAAGTCGCCCAGTGTGAACCGGCTCTTACTGTGCTGTCCAAGTCAAATTTTTTGACATCTGAATATCAACTTTTCAAAAATGTTATTTTTTTTATTCTTTGGAAACTTTTTTTGTGGATAATTTCCAAGAGATATGTAGTTTACTGTGCTAGACCAGTCTTTTCCAACCAGTGTGCCCAGGCACCCTGGGGTGCCTTGGCAAAATGCCTAAAAATGTATCAAAAATTGTATACAAGGCAGCAGGGGGATCAAGCCTGCCTTTGCGGTTTTCATTATGCACCAGTACGACTTTCTAGACCCTGGGATCTTTCTAGACCCTGGGATCCACAACGAATGATGTCATCAGTTGATAAGGAGGATGTCTGTCGTTTCCACAGAATCCTTGTTTGACCCTCCTCTGCTTCACTCCCTCATCACTGGGGTCACATCAGACTGATGAAGAGAAATTGAGGGAAAAGAGAAACATTGGAATTCTAGTCGGTACCAGTGTGCAAAAGTGTATTTGCTTTGGAAGAATAAAAAATCTAATGTTGGGTGTCCTACGTGTGGATGTTGCTGCATTATGTAAAACTATCAGAATTGTTATTTTATTTTTTAAATAGGGTGCCTCAAGACTGTCCATAATTTTGAAGGCTGCCTTGAGATTGTCTATATTGTTAAAGGGTACCTTGAGATTGTCTATAATTTTAAAGGCTGCCTTGAGATTGTCTATCATTTTAAATGGTGCCTTGACTGAAAAAAGGTTGAGAAACACTGTGCTAGGCAAACGAGTCAACAGTAAGGTAAAAGGTCAGAGTGGTAGTCTACTACTGTAACTGGTGGGCTGTATAAATACCTCCTCTTTAACTCTATGCTAACTTTACCAGACAAGAGATATGATATATATTTTTTAAGTAGATCATCATACTGTATTACATGTCATCTTGTATCAGATACAAACCTAAAAGCCTGAGAATCTCATCCTCCCATCTAATTCTCATTTTAAAAGGTTTAAGCGGAAAATAAAAATGGTTTGCATAATTAGCAGAACAGAAGAACAGAACAGAAGAAACCATCAAGGTTTGCTAAAATACTTGACACATACATAGTAGTCTTGACTGTTTTTTTTAATAAAGAATTTAATTTATAAAGTTAACTGAACTTTGACAGAAAGTATATCATGCCTCCCCAAGGATTCTTAAAAAAAGTAAAGTACATACAACGGACCTCAGGTTCAGAGAGATGTGACAGCAGTGGCTTGCCCTTTAGATACTGGTTTGTCGGTTCCTCTTGCAGTGCTTAGTCATCCTCGTTGACTGCACATACCCTTTTTTTTGATATGCAGAATGGCTGTCAGGGTTTAGAATGCATTGGCAGGAAACATCTGCAAAGGATAGGCCTCAGCTGTCACACCTTTGCATATCTGAGCAGGTGAACCCCTATTTCTTTGTTCAGTTCATTAGTATTATCACATTGCCCCAATAAGAAGACAAAGGACACAAGCTGAAAAGGTGAAATAGGACATGGCAGTCATATTCCTGGCTATGCATTTTGAGTGCTACTTGTGTACTTACATGTCCTTCATCTGATATTAGAAATTAAAATATTCAGGTTAAGATGTTGTGCAATTAAAGAAAATAATGATGGTGTTATGGTAAAAGTGTTATTGAAACCAATTCAGAACACATATTACAACAAGGTTTTTTCCTCTCAAGCCATGTACACATGACCGGGATTCCCGTAGGTAAAAAGTCCACCGGGAATACCGGGGGGAAAACCGAGAACCTGCTCGGTGACTTCCCTGTACACATCAGAGGTTTTCCCGTTGGGAAAACTGTGGTGAGAGCTTTGGTCGGGAAACCCGGCCGTGTGTATGCTCCACTGCAGTGTTTCCCATAGGGAAACTGCCAGGAAAAAGACTGCTGGGAAACGCGGCAGAAAAAAAGAGAACATGTTCTCATTTTTCCTGCCAGGATTCCTGGCAGTTTTCCTGTTAGGAAAACTACCATGGAGTGTACACACAGCCAGTTTTTCTGGCCAAAAGCTGTCATAGCAGTTTTCCCAACGGGAAAACTGGTCGTGTGTACGAGACATTATAAACAAAAGGGGTATATTGTTTATTACTGGGAATGGCCTGAACACACCTGGGTTTGTGGCATTTTGGCTGAACATTATGAAAATGTAGATGCTAAATCCAAACCCTGTTTAAGCCAATTGGAGCTAAATCTACGTAATAAATGTGCCAAGTTTTCAGGCCAAGGGATGGGCAAAAAAGTGCACAGGAGCTGATATGAACTAAATCTTAATAAAAAATAAGAAAAATAATGTTTTGTATAAAAATGTAATGCTAAATATACTTAATTAAAATAGCACTATTGCTTTAAAAAACGTACTTGGGAGATGTTCTAAACGTGCCTGTGGTGCATCTGTACCATAGAATCAAGGTAGTATAATAAAGTACCTTTTAAAAAGGGAATACTGTTAATTGACTTTTCCCTGCAAGCTTTCTTTATTTTGTAAATAATGCAATAGGTATTAGGCAATATTGATGAGTATAAGGGCCTCTTTCCCATAATACAAAAAAAAACAGAACCTACCCCAACCTATAACTGGCCTTAGCAGCAAGGAGCACATGGAAGGGCGAAGCATGTCCAAATAAAACAAAGAAAAATTCCCAGCTCAACTTACCAGCCAGCCCGCAAACCAAATTTTCCCGTCTAACAGGTCATGTTAAAAACAGGAGTTTAGTTTGCACACATATGTAAATGCATGCGTAAACTGCAGAGGCCACGACAAGGCACCCCAGTTTTATCTGCAGTCCTAACGCTATAAGTTTTAAGAGCCTCCATAGTAGGAGCATGTGACAGAAGTCACTTTAGGCAGGGGGCTTGTGGAACCCAGCTTACCTTAGGGAGGTTAGGAAACTCCTTGTCCAGCTCCCCCGGCCCCTCCTATGTGTAAGGCACATATTTGCTTGATGTGCCACGGTCATTTCCTGTGACAATGATATTATAAATAACACTGTTTTCACTGACCATACAGCACTTTGTTACTCAGAATCAAAGGGTGACTGCTGTCCCATGTTCCTAAGTTACACTTCTCCCAGCCAGGCTTGTGGAACTATTATCAGCCACCATTGTTGCCATGCCCAGCTACTCTTTACTGTTTGCATTATGTGTTTCTAGCATGAAGACCGGGGGACAGGGAGGAGGGAGAGGGGAATTCCTCCAACAGCCCTCCCTGCTGATAAGATGGTCTACTAATGAGAAGTTTGAATGTACCTGTGTGTCTCTCGTTACTGAATGTAGTTTACCCCGTCCTGTGTCATTATGCAAGGAAGGGGGATTGTCCCTGAGTGTATATCTCTTTGTATATCTCTTTGTGCCTGTGTTTGAAAAAAGTTTTTTTCTGCTTCTTACCACCCTACACTAATGCCTCAATAAATGACTGGGTGGGCAAAGGGACCTTGGATCGTGCTGGTACCAGAGAAGGGAAACTTATACTGTGCACATACTCTTCTTGCATATGGGGGTCTGTCAGAGAGCACATATATAATAGATAGATTGAGGGCAGGTATGCATGGAGGGAGCCCACTCCTCCTTAAAGGCACAGGGGTGCACTGGGCGCTCTCAAAATTGATAGATTGCAGGCTGGCTGGTAAGTTGAGCTGGGAATTTTTATTTTCTCTTCCCCATAACCCTGACTTGATGGTTATGGAGGTGTGGAAGGGGACTTATCAAAATCTGTAAGCACCCTTAAGGTTAAGGAGCCCTCAGATACCTGTCCCCAATGTGAATGAGTAAGGGGTACCCTTAGAAACTTACAAAAAATTCAGTTGTAAGTACTATATTCAGGAAAAGTCAGTGCTGTAAATCCAGCATTAATTTACGATGAACATCATCCAAATATAAGCGAATGGGGCGGTGATGACACCCACTGAATGCCCCAAAAGCCAAAGTTTGGTCGGAACTTGTATTGAACTTTAAGCTCATTCCTAGTTATTACATTTAAAATATAATGCGTGCTTTTGTTTTTAACATTTATGCTTGTTTGTTCCATAATCTAGTCCAGAGATACAGACTGCACTGAAATTGTATTCTAAAGCCATCAAAAGACATTTCACAACCTGATTCACATAAGCAGGAACAGTATTACCAGATTTAGAACCATATTATTAGAACCAAAATTTGAACCATGTTACCAGATCCGGAACTAGGGATGAGCCGAACACCCCCTTTCGGTTTGCACCAGAACCTTAGAACAGACCAAAAGTTTGTGTGAACTTTAGAACCCTGTTAAAGTCTATGGGACTCAAACGTTTGAAATCTAAAGTGCTAATTTTAAAAGCTAATATGCAAGTTATTGTCTTAAAAAGTGTTTGGGGACCCGGGTCCTGCCCCAGGGGACATGTATCAATGCAAAAAAAAGTTTTAAAAACTGAAGTTTTTTCGGGAGCAGTGATTTTAATAATGCTTAAAGTGAAACAATAAAAGTGAAATATTCCTTTACATTTCGTACCTAGGGGGGTGTATAGTATACCTGTGAAGTAGCGCTTGTTTCCCGTTCTTATGCTGCGTACACACAGTCGTTTTTTGTGATGAAAAAAAACGACATTTTTAAAAACGTCATTTAAAATGACCGTGTGTGGGGAAAACTTTGTTTTATGTCTTCTGAAAAACGACAAAAAAAAAATCAAACATGCTTCAATTTTATATGTCGTTTTTCAAAACGTCGTTTTTTGTGTCATAAAAAATGATCGTGTGTGGGCTAAAACGACGTTTAAAACAACGTTTTTAAACCTGCGCATGCTCAGAAGCAAGTTATGACGCAAGCTTGAATGGAACAGAATGCCACCGTACGTGCTGAACGTAAGCGCGCTTTGCTAGAGCATTTTGAAAAAACAATGGTGTGTAGGCAACGTCATTTTTTAAAATGAAGTTTGAAAAACGTTGTTTTTTTTCATGAGAAAAAACTAAGTTTTTTTACAAGACAAAAAACGACCGTGTGTACGCGGCATTAGAACTGTCCCTGCACAAAATGTAATTTCTGAAGGAAAAAAAGTTATTAAAAATCACTCGTGGCTATAATGAATTGTCGGCTCCCTGCAATACAAAGAAAAGTCATTCAGAATAAAATAAATAAAAAATGTGTGGGGATCCCCCCAAATTCAATTACCAGGCCCTTCAGGTCTGGTATAGATATTAAGGGGAACTCCACACCAAAAAAAAAAAAAGGGCGTGGAGTTCCCCCCAAAAATCAACACCAGACCCTTTATCCGAGCATGCAAACTGGCAGGCCACAGGAAAAGATGGGGGATGAGAGAGCGACCCCCCTTCCTGAACCGTACCAGACCACATGCCCTCAACATTGGGAGGATGCTTTGGGGGTCTGTGACCCCTCAAACCACCATGTCCCCATGTTGATGGGGACAAGCGCCTTATCCCCACAATCCTTACCCGGTGGTTGTAGGGGTCTGCGGGCAGGGGGCATATCGGAATCTGGAAGACCCCTTTAACAAAGGGGACCCCCAGATCCCACCCCCCCTATGTGAATTGGTAATGGGGTACATTGTACCTCTAAAATTTCACAAAGAAAGTGTAACAATTGTAAAAAAAAACACAGACACCGTTGGGAAAGTCCTTTATTAAAAATGACCCCATCCCCCTCTGACGCAAGGGAAAGCCCAGGCTTTCCCAGTGATGTAACGGGTGACCCCGCCCCCTCTAAAGTAACGGAAAACCTGCGTTACATCAGAGGGGGCGGGGTCACTCGCACATCACTGGGAAAGCCTGTGCTTTCCCTTGTGTCAGAGGGGGACGGGGTCACGTGACAGGTGGCCCCGCCCTCACCTATATAAGAGCTGTCACTGCTGTCATCTTCTCATCGCTGGACCCCGGAGAGGAGATCATCCATCGCAGGATACCGACAGCGTTGGAGCGGAGACCGAAAGTGGATTACCACCGCTGGAATTTTTTATAAATTTTTTTTAATAAAGGACTTTCCCAATGGTGTCTGTGTTTTTTTTTTACAATTGTTACACTTTCTTTGTGAAATGGTAGAGGTACAATGTACTCCATTACCAATTCACATAGGGGGGGCCGGGATCTGGGGGTCCTCTTTGTTAAAGGGGCCCCCGCCCACCCGCAGCCCCCCACAACCACCAGGCAATGGTTGTGGGGATGAGGCCCTTGTCCCCATCAACATGGGGACATGGTGCTTTGAGGGATCACAGACCCCCAAAGTATCCTCCCAATGTTGGGGGCATGTGGCCTGGTACGGTTCGGGGTGGGGGGCGCTCTCTCGTCCCCCCTCTTTTTCTGCGGCCTGCCAGATTGCGTGCTCGGATAAAGGGTCTGGTGTGGATATTTGGGGCGTACTCCATGCCATTTTTTTTTATTTGGGGTGGAGTTCCCCTTAAAATCCATACCATGCCCGAAGGGTCTGGAATAGATATTTGGAGGCGAACCCCACGTCATTTTTAAAAAAAAAACGACATGGGGTTCCCCTTAATATCCATACCAGACCTTAAGGGCCTGGTAATTGAATTTGGGGGGACCCCCACGCAATTTTTTTTTATGAATGACTTTTCTCTGTATTGCCGGGAGCCAACGAGTGATTTTAAATGACTTTTTTTCCTTCAGAAATTAAACTTTGTGCAGGGAAAGTTCTAAGCATGGGAAACAAGTGCTGCTTTACAGGCATACTATACACCCCCCAGGTACAACATTTAATGGAATATTTCACTTTTATTGTTTCACTTTAAGCATTATTAAAATCACTGCTCCCGAAAAAACGTAAGTTTTTAAAACTTTTTTTGCATTGATACATGTCTCCTGGGGCAGGACCCAGGTCCCCAAACACTTTTTATGACAATAACTTGCATATTAGCCTTTAAAATTAGCACTTTAGATTTCTTCCATCCTTTTACTGGGTGTTCCAAGGCTTTTCGAATTTGCCGCGAACACCCCAAATTGTTTGCTGTTCGCCGCACGGGTCGAACAGGCAATGTTCGAGTGGAACATGAGTTTGACTCGAACTCAAAGCTCATCCCTATCCAGAACCATGTTATTAGAGGTAAGAATAAGGCCATTACTAGAAGGGTGTTGTATTGTATTTGAGCGTAAGAAAAGAGATATTGTCCCTGTGTGTGTTAATGGATTCAATAAAAAACGACTTGCTGAACTACGAATCGTTATAACGAATATATATACATACATAAATATTGAATTATCCAAAAACAAATGTATTTGTTATAATGAATATCGATACTCTACAGAAATAATGAATTATCCGCAAATGAATTAACGTAGCATAATGAATTAACGTAGCCTAATGAATATAAGAGAACAAATTTATGTATTTTACTAATGAAACCAAAACAAAACGAAACAAAATTTTCCGTTGTGCACAAGTCTACTATTTGTCACCTTTGCAAGGCGAATATAACATTCCCTAACATTAGATACTAAGAGACAAACAGACCAACAATGAAAACAATCTAATGCTATAGGATGAACATTTGACCAAAAGAGGAACTATTACATTTGACCAAAAGAGGAACTATTACAAGGAAGACCTGCATAAAAAATCAACAATTTGCACAGCCATTCACTAAGTGAAAGTGCTCTGTTATTTTATTCTGTGCAAAAAATAAATAAAAAATGAATATAAAAACACTATTTCTTATGCTGTTTTAATATAAATCATTAATTCAAAATGGAAAATACAATGTTTGTCTACTAGATGGAGGTAATTATTAGTGAAGAACATTCTTGTGCTGACCATTGAAAGTGTAATGAATTAGCTACTGCAGAGAGTGAAATGCTTTAGGCCCCTTTCACATTGAGGAGTTTTTCAGGCGGTACAGCGCTAAAAATAGTGCTGCTATCCCGCCTAAAAAACTCCTTCACTGCTGACTCAATGTGAAAGCCCGAGGGCTTTCACACTGAGGCGATGCGCTGGCGGGAGACAAAAAAATCTCCTGTCAGCAGCATCTTTGGAGCGGTGAGAGGAGCGGCATGTATACTGCTCCTTCACCGCTCCTTCCCATTGGCGGTATCCCATTGAAAACAATGGGATACCGCCCATAATGCACCTCTATAGAGGCGCATTGCGGGCGGTATTAACCCTTTATCGGCCGCTAGCGGGGGTTAATACCGCATCGCTAGTGGCTGATTCCCGCGGCAATCCCGAAGGTATAGCGCCGCTATTTTTAGCGGCGTTATACCGCCACCGCGGCTCCCGCCCCAGTCTGAAAGGGGCCTTACAGAATTGATGCAATGGGGTTGATTTACTAAAACTAATGCAGCTGTGCATGGTAGCCAATCAGCTTCTAACTTCAGCTTGTTCAATTATTCATTGACAAAAAAAAAAAAACTGATTGTTTTCTATGCAGTGCTGCACCAAATTCTGTACTCTCTAGTTTTAGTAAATCAGTCCCAATGTTAAAGAGAAGGTATTCCATTGTTTATTATGTTTATCAAGTTTACCAAGCTGAAACCCTTCACAAATGAGCAGCGGACCTATAAACAACAGTTCTATCTTTACAGTATTGTATGAATTCTATATAGCAGTTCCCTCTCTGCAGTAACGGATTCATTAAACTGTTGGTGGGGTGCACAGGAATCTCCATAAATTATGTACAGAGGGCAGAGGTCTTCCTCATATTATTTTCTCTTTTTAATAAATGTTCTTAGATATTAGTATTAGACTATTTTCCCTATTGGTTAAATGTTCTGAAATTGAAAAAGAGAAATATAGACAAAGCTTTTTGCTTCTTTTGTGGGCCACAGTAGGACAATTAGCTTTGTCCTCCTGTGGCTCAGAGTCAGTTGATAGAAAGCTATTGCCAGCTGACAGGGCAGAGCTGTGCCAGGCTCTGCAAGAATCTTCACAATACTGTTGCCTGATTGACAACTGGCCCTGCCTTTCAGCATGCAAGGGTTTAAGCCAGTCATGCTTGTCCCCTCCCCAGCCCAGTGCTCCAGTGGTCGAGCAGAGCAGAGAGCGTTGACTGACAGTCACTGCTCCCCGGTCAAAGCACACTGAGAACTGAGTGATCAGTGGTAATGTGAATGCTCCATTCTCAGTCTTAAAGCTAACATGGGACTGCTGCAGCCTCACACAAATGTTGCAGCATGGAGGTGAATATAAATGTTTGTTTTAAAAAAAAAGATACTAAATACTATAAAAATAATTCTCTCTTTATGGCTAGTTTTCAGTTGGAATTGAATGGTAAGCAATGTAATATTTGTCATGCAGCAAAGAGAAACCAATATTTTCACACATACTACTAAAGGTACTGCCATTATTTGTGCTTTTTGCAGAAATACTGAGACATTTGCACAGCATTTTTTTTATAGATAGACCTCCATAAGTTGCATGGTGTTACTGGTGATGACCATGACTTTTCATTGCGATATTGTTGGACAACTGTGACGCAAACAGAACCCAATAATGGTGCTATGCAAACATCAGGATGCCATATGGTTATTTAACCTCTTCATGAACTGGGTCAAAACAGACCTAAATTCCTAGTCCCAATTTTGCAACTTCGACATGTGATGACTTTACATATCACCACAACTGGTTAGATTGGACTTTCATTTGGTGGTAAATGGTATTGAATATGTCCTGATTTTTTTTGTTTATTATCAAAAGAAAACTGAGCCAAAATACTAAAAAACAAAACAAAAATGGCTTTATATTTTATGCTATTACAATATACTACCACCAAATAAACCTGCAAAATAAATGATCCTACTCCTGACAATCAATTTGAGTAGCGCCTGGCTATTTTCAGAGCTGGTGGTATTCTAAATTTTGGGGAGTTCAGAGAGGTAGTTGGCTCTGAACCTGTTATTTGGTTAGATTTGGGTCTCTGCTCCAGCTTGGCTGTACTGTGTGCTATCCTTTTATCTGGGGACTCCCGTCACCCTCAGACAGCAGGTGGCAGCAGTGGGGTCAAGTGTGCTAGAGTATCGCTCCTCAGCAGCCTATCAGGAGGTTGGGCCACCCCGCTGTGCATGCTGGGGAGGGGTATTTAAGGGCAGACACCATTATTTGTGATAGCTGTGTTTCTGCCCTTGAACTGGGCAGTCCTCGTGTGTGGCCCTCCTGACCGGGGTGTGTGCGTGTGTGTTCCTGGCTCCGGGACCACGTTGGTCTGGAGCACATTCATCTGTTTGATGGGTTCAGTGAGTCGACTGGATCCCTAAATTTGCCAGATTGTCCTGGGCTGTCCGTCCAATGGGAGGAAGCCACCTGATGAGGAACCTGTCCGGGGGATACCGAGCACGAGGCTGGTGTTTCAGGAGAGGCCTGTCCATTCGTCAAAGGACAACTTTGGTTCTAAAAGGCTGGATGCAGGTCGCCTATCAGTTGCTAATTTAACCAAAGCTATATTAAGAAGAACCGCGTGCTGAATCCAGTTAAGAGGGATTTTGGACCGAAATTGTCTCCAATATTCAGGAAGGTCTATAGCAGAGACTTATTCCTATTCATCCGAGTGACGCTAACTAATGCTTGGACTGCCACTAACTGCCATTAAAGTGGGGAGTAAACTCCTATACATGAATTTTACCCTTAGGTAAGCCTAAAATAAGACTTACCTATAGGTATTGTAAATATCTCCTAAATGTGCACCATTTAGAAGATATTTACTGTACATGCAGCTGTTGACATCACCAGCGCATGTGTTCTGAAGGAATGGTCACCCATGCCATTCTTTAGAGTCCTGTGCCGTAAACGGTGGCTCCCATGCACATGCACAGGAGTGATGTCATTGCATCTCCAGCCAGTCACAGAACCGGATTCCTCAAACCGAGAAAATGTGTGAAGAGGGAAGTCCCGTCAGCAGTGACATCTTTGTTCTAACTGAAGCCTCGTACACACGCTTGGTTTATTCGGCAAGAACCAGCAAGAAAACTACTGCCAGAGCTTTCTTGCCGAGTATACTGTGCGTGTGTACGAGGCTTTCAGGTTTCTCGTAAAAAAAACTGCCTAAAATCATGACGAAAAAAATAGAGAACATGTTCTCTATTTTCTCGTCGTGATTCTCGGCAGTGTTTTCCTGCCGAGAAACCTGAGTGTGTGTATACTTACCTGTCGCCGTGGAAACCCGCGAATGCTCAAAATTACTTTGACACATGCGTGGTAGCTTTCTAGGCATAGGTAGGGTGCAGCAAGATGGAGGCGACAGCATCGAATGTGATGAGCGCTTGCTCGTTGTACGCAATGATGTCACCGCGTTTGGATGTCACCATCTTTGGAAGCAGGGCGCTACATTATATACCTTGAGTGTTGTTGCCAATTCAAAGTCCCACCCAGGAGGTAGTTCAATTTTTCTATGCAATTAGGGATGTGACAACTCACTAATCTGTTCTGCTATGGTGAATTTTTTTTTTCTCTAAGGTAAGTTTCACATAATGTGCTAGTATGCGAGGCACAGTATAACTTTGCCTTGCAGGTTAAAAAAAAAAAAAAAAAAAACGCTGGCGGTTTACTACCACTTGAAATTATATTTACAATGCCACTGACTCTGACACTAATTGTAACTGCCACACTGACATGTACCTACACTGCCACTAACACTGGCACCTACACTGACACTAAAGGCCCATTCACACCTAACACAGTGGGATGCAGTTGGATGCATTTTTTACTGCACTCGATCTGCATAGACAGTCCAAAAGTTAGGTAATCCTATGGCCATAGTTTACATTATTGCAGTGCAGTGTAGTCAAAAAAGTAGAGCATGCTAAATTTTTCCGCCCGCAAAAACGCACGCAAACACATGCAAATGCACTGTTATGCATCGCAGTGCACATAGAAGCTCAGAGAAAAAAGGAAGAAGGAAATGACCTCACAGGACAAATGCGGATAGAAATACGTGCGTCAACTGCATGTAATGTGCATAAAAACGCACATCAAATGAATTCATACATGCAGGTATCTTTTTCTCCTCGCTAAAAGGAAAGTGTGTTGTTTAGCCTCTTCACAGAGGAAAACAACACAGGGGGGGGGGGGGGGGGGGGGCTACAGATTGAATGGTCACCCTGATAACCAATCAGAGGCTACCACAGCAATCATGTAATCGGAATCTGGTTCCTCCAGGTTCTGATTGTTAGTAGAGACCCGGATCTGTCACTGACAGCCCAGTCTCAGTGCTAGAAGCATGCAAACACATATACTGTAAACAGCACCCATGTTTAAAGCCCACTTCCTGGACACCACATATCTGTAAAGGGGTTAATGCTCATTGAGTAATTGTAGGCATTATTTCTACTTTAAAGATATGTAAATTCTGGGAGATAAAAGTATTTTCTAGTACAATTCAAACATGGAGTCCGTTTTAATATTATTGTAATCTGCAATCCCTAAATACTTTCTGTAAAAATCTTTAAACTGTTCCAGAATTTAAACAATCCAACACTTGAATAATGTTGGCAACGTACCGTTTTATACACATAATAAAAGAAATGTTCTCAACAATACATTAGCTTGCCTTTGATGGAAAAATGTCATGTACAGCACACAAAAAAAGGGTAAAGTTTGACAGCACACAACAAATAGCTATACAGATCTTTGTTTTTCTACCATTTGTAATTATCACAGATCTCCCACACATGCTGAAACAATGGTTGCAGAGAATAATAAAAGTCGCTGGCAGAATTACAGAGAATCACAATGAATATCTAGAAAACTTTTGGTACAAGGAAAAAAAAATATGAAATGTGCACATTCCTTTTTAAACAATAATAATATCATAAGTGGTACCAATGGTAAAGGACAGAAATATGCATTGTCAGGAAGCCATAAAGCCTGTGACAACAGACTTCCATTTGTCATAAATTAACTGTTTAAAGTAATCCCATCACAAGCCTAGGCAATACAAACGGAGGTTATGATAAAACAAAACAGAAACAAACGCTGCCTTCGGTGAAGATGCATGTCAAAAGACCAATGTATACGCGAAAACACCGTGTTTTATGGAAGTTGATTTTAGACATATTTTTTTCTACGGTAGGTCTAGTTTCTCTACTAGTCAGAAGGGAGACCATTTGCATTAATTCTATTTTTTTTCTTTTGCACACATGCTTAAAAAGTAATTTTAGGCCTGGAGAGTAGTTAAAACTCGCAAACATTATTATATTATTCTGGTTATGAATAAGTGCTAACACGTACAACGCGTCAACCTTGTTCTCTCCCCTACTGAATGTAGTCCCACTTTTGGATGTTTAAAGTTTTCAATAAAGTGGATCACTTTGGAGTGTGGCCATGTGGATTTTCCCTAAAGCCTCGTATACACGCACGTAAACCGTGCGTGTGTACGAGGCATTGAGGTTTCTCGTCAAGAAAACTGCCCAGAATCTAGACGACAAAAATAGAGAACCTGTTCTCTATTTTCTCGTCGTGAGATTCTCGGCAGTGTTTTCCTGCTGAGAAACCCGAGCGTGTGTATACTTACCTCTTCATGGAAACCCATGCATGCTTAAAATGACTTTGACGCATGCGCAGTAGCTTCCAAGGCATAGGTAGGGTGAAGCAAGATGGACGGTGACGACATTGAATGTGACGAGCGCATGCTCGTCGTAGTCGATGATGTCACTGTGTTCGTGCCATTCAAAAGAAAGCCGGTTCTTTTGAATGGCCCATGTATACACTCGGCCGGCAAGAGAATCTTGCCGAGAATCTCATCAGAAAATTTTTTTTTTTTTTTTCCTGACGAGATTCTGGGCCGTGTGTACAGGGCTTTAGACCCCTTTCACACTGAGGCGTTTTTCAGGTGCTTTTGGGCTAAAAATAGCACCTGTAAAGGCCCTGAAAAACAGCTCCCCTACAGTCTCAGTGTGAAAGCCCAAGGGCTTTCACACTGAGGCAATGCGCAGCCAGGATGCTAAAAAAATTCCTGCAAGCAGCATCTTTGAAGCAGTGGAGGAGTGGTGGGTACACCACTCCTCCACCGCTCTTGCCCATTGAAATGAATTTTCAGCGTGGCCGAACTGCTGCAGCGGCGCTTTGCGGGTGGTTTTAGCCCTTTTCCGCCCGCTAGCAGGGGTTAAAAGCGCCCGCTAGTGGCCGAATACCTCCACAAAAAAGCGACAGTAAAGTGCCGCTAACTTTACCGCTGCCGCTGCCCACACCCCAGTATGAAAGCGGCCTTACTCTATGCACAGTGTACGAGCTGGGTAAGCACCTTGCTGGCAGCTGTGTGTGGTGTGGATAGTGGAGACTGACCTAGAACAGTGGTCATCTACTGCTTCTCCCAAACATCATATGTTTATGAAAGCAGGCACTCTGGTAGTTCAAATGTTCTGTCACAGAATGTTTGCACAATGGTTTATCAAGTGCAATTCTGCAGTAAAATATAAACGAAATATGATTGTAGGGCATACAAAACAGTAAATTACCCTATTTTTGGTGAATTATAAAACATGAGGTTGCAGTAAAAATAGTAAATAGCTACCCAAAATGTTAAGCTTTAAAATAGCCTGTGTCTAAAAAAATTACCCTATATGTTACATGGTGGGCTCAATATTTTTTAAGGGGTGTGGGATTAAGTACTTGTGTGTAACTTTATTTTTTAACATTTCTTTTCTGCAAAAATGTTATATCCTTTATATAAACTTTATATAAACTTTATATAAACTTTATATAGTCCTTTATGTGATTGCGTTTTTGTGACAGTTTTTTTTTTAATCAGACATCAAGGGTCTTTTAGATCCCTGATGTCTTAGGCTTCTTTCACACTATGGATTGTATGTCCGTTTTATAATATCCGTATTACACCTATTAACGGACGTTTATTAACGGATTTAATAACGGATACATACGGATAAATATTTTACCATTCTTCCTTTATTGAAAACGGATAATGTTTATCCGTATATATCCGTATACATCCGTTATATCATTCCTTTCTAACGTCCGTTAATAAAAAACATTTCACCCTTTCTTGAAGTCCAGCTCCAGAAGTCGTATGGATATTCAGGGGAACCCCGCCGTCAATTTAAAACAAAAATGACGTGCGGTTCCCGGTAAATATCCATAACCAGACCCTTCAGGTCTGGTATGGATATTCAGGGGAACCCCGCCGTCAATTTAAAACAAAAATGACGTGCGGTTCCCCCTAAATATCCATAACCAGACCCATTATCCGAGCACGTTGACCTGGCCGGCCGCAGAAAAGAGGGGGGGACAGAGTGCGGCCCCCCCTCTCTCCTGAACCGCACCAGGCCACATGCCCTCAACATGGGGAGGATGTCCCCATGTTGATGGGGACAAGGGTCTCATCCCCACAACCCTTGCCCGGTGGTTGTGGGGGTCTGCGGGCGGGAGGTTTATCAGAATCTGGAAGACCCCTTTAACAAAGGGGACCCCCAGATCCTGACCCCCCCCTGTGTGAAATGGTAATGGGGTACACTGTACCTCTACCATTTCACGAAGGAAGTAAAAAGTATTGTAAAAAAAACACACTGACACAAAAGAATAAAGTCCTTTATTAAAAAAAAAAAAAAAACTCCAGCGCTGAAAAATCCACTCGTTCCCGGCTTCCTGCGTTGTCCTGATCCAGCGACGGGTGCGGGTAATCTCCCGCGATGAGAAGATCCAGCGTCGGGTGATCTCCGCTCCGGCGATGTGAAGATCCATCCATCCGGCGCAGCAGCATCCCGGACCTCCTCTCACCGCTGGGCACAGCCCAGCGAATGAGCGGCTGAAGCTGTGACATTTCTTATATAGAGGAGGCAGAGCCACCCATCACGTGACCCTGCCCCCTCTGACGTACCTCTGCTACGTCACTGGGGAAGACCAGGAAGAGGAAAGACCTTTCTTTTTCTTGGTCTTCCCCAGTGATGTAGCAGAGGTACGTCAGAGGGGGCAGGGTCACGTGACGGGTGGCTCTGCCTCCTCTATATAAGAAATGTCACAGCTTCAGCCGCTCATTCGCTGGGCTGTGCCCAGCGGTGAGAGGAGGTCCGGGATGCTGCTGCGCCGGATGGATGGATCTTCACATCGCCGGAGCGGAGATCACCCGACGCTGGATCTTCTCATCGCGGGAGATCACCTGCACCCGTCGCTGGATCAGGACAACGCAGGAAGCCGGGAACGAGTGGATTTTTCAGCGCTGGAGTTTTTTGTTTTTTTTTTAATAAAGGACTTTATTCTTTTGTGTCAGTGTGTTTTTTTTACAATACTTTTTACTTCCTTCGTGAAATGGTAGAGGTACAGTGTACCCCATTACCATTTCACACAGGGGGGGGGTCAGGATCTGGGGGTCCCCTTTGTTAACCACTTCCATACCAGGTACTTACGCAGCTTCCCGCCCAAGCCAATTTTCAGCTTTCAGCACTGTCGCACTTTGAATGGCAATTGCGCGGTCATGCTACACTGTACCCAAACAAAATTGGCGTCCTTTTTTCCCCACAAATAGAGCTTTCTTTTGGTGGTATTCGATCACCTCTGCGATTTTTTTTTTTTGCGCAACAACTAAAAAAAGGCTGACAATTTGGAAAAAAAATTACGTTTTTATTTTTTTCTGTTAATTTTTTTGTAAATAAGTTTTCTCTTTCAATTACGGGCACTGATATGGCGGCACTAATGGGCACCGATGAGATGGCACTGATGGACATCGATGAGGTAGTACTGACGGGCACAGATGAGGTGGCACTGATTGGCGGCGCTGGTATGCGACACTGATGGGCACACATAGGCGGCACTGATGGGCACACATAGGCGGCACTGATGGGCACACATAGGCGGCACTGATGGGCACACATAGGCGGCACTGATGGGCACACATAGGCGGCACTGATGGGCACTCATGGGCGGCACTGGGCACTCATAGGCGGCACAGATGGGCACTCATGGGCGGCACTGATGGATACTTATGGGTGGCACAGATGGGCACTGATAGGTGGGCACTGGGCATGGATGGGCACTGTGGGGTGGCACTGATGGACACTGGGGTGGCACTGATGGACACTGGGGTGGCGCTGATGGACACTGGGGTGGCAGCACTGATTTTTGCCAGGTTGCCAGTCAGTGCCCATTTGTGGGCACTGACTGGCATCTTTTTTTTTTTCTTTATGCTTTTTATTTTTTTTTCTGTCATTTTTTTTTTTTTTTTTTTTCTGTCATTTTTTTTTTTTTTGCCCACCCTGGTGCTCCAGGGTGGGCATCCCTGGTGGTCCAGTGTGGCGATCCGAGGGGGGGCTGCGCTGATAAACAATCAGCGCTAACCCCCCCTGTCAGGAGAGCCGCCGATCGGCTATCCTCTACTCGCGTCTGTCGACGGCTCTTCCTGTTTACATCGTGATCAGCCGTGGTTGGACACGGCTGATCACGTGGTAAAGAGTCTCCGCCGGAGGCTCTTTACCGAGATCGGAGATGCAGGGTGTCAGACTGACACCCCGCATCACCGATCGCCGCGATGCGCGCCCCCACGGGCGCGCGCGGCATGAAATCCTTCTAGAACGTCCTGTCAGGATTTCATAACCACTTCCCGGACGTAAATCGGCCATAGGCCGGGCGGGAAGTGGTTAAAGGGGTCTTCCAGATTCTGATAAACCTCCCACCCGCAGACCCCCACAACCACCGGGCAAGGGTTGTGGGGATGAGACCCTTGTCCCCATCAACATGGGGACATCCTCCCCATGTTGAGGGCATGTGGCCTGGTGCGGTTCAGGAGAGAGGGGGGGCCGCACTCTGTCCCCCCCTCTTTTCTGCGGCCGGCCAGGTCAACATGCTCGGATAATGGGTCTGGTTATGGATATTTAGGGGGAACCGCACGTCATTTTTGTTTTAAATTGACGGCGGGGTTCCCCTGAATATCCATACCAGACCTGAAGGGTCTGGTTATGGATATTTACCGGGAACCGCACGTCATTTTTGTTTTAAATTGACGGCGGGGTTCCCCTGAATATCCATACCAGACCTGAAGGGTCTGGTTATGGATATTTACCGGGAACCGCACGTAATTTTTGTTTTAAATTGACAGCGGGGTTCCCCTGAATATCCATGCTCAGTAAAATTAACGTCCGTTAACATAACGGACATTTACGGAGACATTTACTAACGTCCATGTGCCATAGACTTCAATGTTAAAATATAACGGACGTTAATATATCCGTTACTTGCAACGGACAAAAAATGTACAAAAAATAGTGCAAGACCCGTCACATATTCCGTTATAACTAACGTCCGTATGTTATAACGGACTATTACGGATCTTTACGGAACATAAAAAAATCCCATAGACTTTAATGATATTTTATAAAGGACGTATAACTTCCGTTTTTTAACATTATCTGACGGATTTTAAAACGGATTATTAAAACGGATTTATTTTGTAGTGTGAAAAGGGCCTTACCTGCCCTCCACTGAAGCTAATGGAGTGCAGATGAGGTAGAAACCAGAAATGCATGTCACTTCCAGATTCTTTGCAGTTAGGAGAGATCAGTGAACAGAAATATACTAATCTCCCTCCCCTCCACCTGGTGACATCCTCCATGAGGGTCCCAGGCACACAGGTGGGATGAGAAGCATGGCAGATGGGTCACCAAGTGGGCACACTTTTAGGTTTTAGTGTCTCTCACCCAAAATCTGACAGTCAGATTGTTAAATATACACCCTCTCTTGCTGTGTATGAGTCAGGATTGTGTGTAAACCCCACCCCGCTGCCTAACATTATTTTGGGGGAAGTAATAGGGTAATAGGGACCAATATAGAAACTCAAGAGGGACAAAAAAACTATGAGGCTGGGTTCACATATATACGAACTGAACACATTTTTAAATGCATTCAATTTGCATAATATGTGAATGTGACGGCTCTCAATGGAGCTGCGTTTTTGCAGAGGTATTTGGCCACTAGCTGCCAAAAAAGGGTTAAAACCAACCGCAAAGCGCCGTTGCTGCGGCGCTTTGCCAGCAGTTGCGGTTCGGCCGCGCTGCCAATTTATTTCAATGGGCAGGAGCGGTGGAGGAGCGGTGTACACAGCGCTCTTTCGCCGCTCCAAAGATGCTGCTTGCAGGAGCATTGGCCTCCTTTAGTTATTTTTGTCTCATTTTTTTTTTTACATCACAGAAACCTAACATTTTAACAGTGGTGTGTAGGCTTTTTATATCCACTGTATATTCATTTTGAGTTAAATCAAAACTTCAGTGGATTCCTAAAAATAATACCTTGTAGCTATGAACCTCTCTCTAAGTAAGCCCAAATGTATTTAGATGTCCATTATATTTTAAACATAGTTACTAACACTTTTTTTTTTTTTTACAAGGACACGGATGAAAAATATCACTTTTGAAGCGATCGTTCAATAATCTGATCATTTGTACACAGCTTGGGAGAGCCAATCAGGACAGTTAATGAAAAAATATCTGAATATCTATCTCGTGGTCACAAACATTAACATTTTTCTCGTACGATAATAGAGCGAACATTTTTCGTGTTATGGTATTTGTACTTTAGTAACCTATTCGTTTTTGATAGGAGACTAGCATGCAAAAAAAAGGACAATCATTCATCTGGTATTCTTATCATGTGTACCAGGCATTTTAAAATGGAAGTCATTCTACAACAGGCAACATCAACCTAATTCCATACTTTATTTAAACATACACAGCAGGGCTCAACATTTCAAGTCCTGAGCTACAGTACTAGCCTAGCATTAAGTGTTACTCGTTGCCCTACCGAACCCTTACCCTGCCCGACCCTAATTCCGCCCCTAAACACTCCCTCCTAAATTATCTCATGAAATGACACTTAAATGTTTTATGCAGAATTAAGTTACAAAATAAACATGAACAACAACTTTATCAGTGCCTATCAGTGCAGCCTCACCTGTGCCCATCATTGCAGCATGACCTGTGCCTATCAATGCAGCGTGACCAGTGTTCACCAACATAGCCTCACCTGTGCCCATCATTGCAGAGTGACCTGTGCTCATCATTGCAGCGTGACCTGTGCCCTTTAATGCAGCCTCACCTGTGCCCATCAATGAAGCCTCATCTGCGCCCATCAATGCAGTCTCACTTGTGCCAATGAATGCAGACTCAACTGATCCCATCAATGCAGCCTCACCTGTGCCGATGATTGCCGCATTCCCAGTGCCCATCAATGCAGCGTGACCAGTGCCCACCAATGCAGCCTCACCTGTGCCCATCATGGCAGCATGGCCAGTGCCCATCAATGCAGTGTGACCAGTGTCCACCAACGCAGCCTCACCTGTGCCAATCATTTCAGCGTGACCTGTGCCCTGTGATTTGAGGGCTGATATACAGTATAAGAGAGCTATAGTTATATCAAAAGAAAAAACAAAAACAACAAACTGGTAGTAACAGCTAGCATATACACTGATTCCAAGGTTTGCAAGGTGCAGGCATTAACTATAAAAAAACATTATTCTGCACAGTAAAGAAACTGTGAAAAACACTAACATGAAAAAAAATAACAACAAAAAAAAAACATGCATGAAAGCGAAGTATGCCCAAAGTTTTCATGGTTGTACTTCTCAAGTGGGTGATATGAGTGCACTTACTTCTTCTCCCTTGTGACCCAGAATCAGCCTATAGTGTGCCAGTGAGTATAACATTTATAGTATTAACCTCCCTGGCGGTAATCCTGAGTCTGGCTCGGGGTAAAATTTCAGCACTAATAGCGGTAACCCCGAGCCAGACACGGGATCGCATCCTTGTATCCAGGCAGGGAGTTACTTGCCTTATCCCCTGGATCCTGCAATGTCTCCCCGCTGTGTGAGCGAGCTTTCCCCCCACGCTCGATTCACACAATGCTCGAGTGCCGCCAAGCTTTGTTCCCTGCGAAGTTACGACACATGGGGGCGGAGATCAGCGCCAAATTCAAAAAAATAAAAACACAGTAACTGAGCACATTTCAGTGTTTTTGATTTGATTGCATTATTGAATAATTTGTATTATTATTATATTATTATTTGTTATAATTATTTATAGTTATTTATTATATTATAATTAATGATTTTGTGTTTCAAACTTTATCATACCCGGCATGTCTACTAGACTCTTGTTTGGACAGATTTAAGTGAGTTATTTCTAAGAATTACAGGCCTACAATATAAAACGCCAAATTTCCATGCAAAACAATTGTACCGCTTTCAGCACCAAAAACCTGACATAATCATACCGCCAGGGAGGTTAAAAATAAATGGAATCAATCCCCAAATAAAGTTACAGGGATTATTTTAAAACACACAGCTTGCTCAACCCAAGACAGCATGACTTTACTGAGAAAAAATCATGCCAGGTTAATGTGAAGTAGGTAAAGTATGTTTATTTTGACACAAGGTGTGCAATAAGGTTTATATTCCTCGATGTGTGTCGAACATGGAATATGATTTGGCATTGCTGGAAGATTTTGGGGTTTTAAATCTCCCCCTAATTCTTTTGTGAATTGCATCCCATATTTTTAGTGCATTTAGAGTCAGTGCGTGTGTATTATCACCTAATTTTCGAAATTGTGGGGGATTCCAAACTATACTTCTTAAGTGTGCCTCACTCATTGTGTTCTCTAATTTCACCCACCTTTTTTCACTTTGCACCCTAGTCCGTTCCACTACTCTTGATATCACCACAGCCTTATAATATTCTTTGATGTCTGGGACCGCTAACCCGCCTTGTTTTTTCCCTTGTTTGAGTACCCCTAATGAGATTCTTGCTTTTTTATTTTGCCAGATAAATCTCCTTATATGTGTTGGGATGTACTGAACAATAAATGAAGGCAAGGTTGTTTCTGTTATAAAAACTAGTATCTAAGAAGAGCTATGCCCACACCCATCAATATATGTTTCACACCTAGTTTTGTTACATAGGAGACTATTCATCCAAGCCAATACTTATTTCAACTGCTAATAGAATTATTACATCAGATGGTCATTGATGTTGTAATAACAACATTCCTTTCAAAATTCACTCTTTGATATCTTTAGGTCTTTAGACCTCGAAAGATCATTTATTTTCTTCTTTCTCTTTTTTCCTATTTATGGACCAAATGTATTAAGTAGGGATGAGCCGAATACCCCCCTGTTCAGTTCGCACCAGAACCTGCAAACACACCAAATGTTCATGTGAACTTTAGAACCCTGTTAAAGTCTTTGGGACTCGAACGTTTGAAATCTAAAGTGCTAATTTTTAAGGCTAATATGCAAGTTATTGTACTAAAAAGTGTTTGGGGACCTGGGTCCTGCCCCAGGAGACAGGTATCACCACAGCCTTATATTATTCTTTAATGTCTGGGACCACTAACCCGCCTTGTTTTTTCCCTTGTTTGAGTACCCCTAATGAGATTCTTGCTTTTTTATTTTGCCAGATAAATCTCCTTATCATGCTTATAAGTGTGTTAAAAAAGGATTGTGAAAGTGCAATAGGCAACATTCGGAAATTGTATATAATCTTTGGTAACAATACCATCTTCACAGTGCTAATCATCCCTATCCATGATAGGGGTATATACATTATTTTCTTTATTTCATGTTATATTTCATCCAGTAGGGGTATATAATTATTTTATATATTGTCTTCATTGTGTACGCTAGTTTTATTCCTAAATACTTTAGCTCTTTTTCCAAGGGAATGGGAATTCATTCTGTAAATCCACTACTTTCTTTAATTCACTTTTAATTACATTGAAAGAAAATTATTATTTTCTACCTGGTAAAGAAGTAATAGGAGGAATTTGGATAATAAGTGAGAATGTACAACTAGAGATATAATTAGCAGGGGGAAAATTATACCATTTCATGAGTTGAAACACAAACCGGAATTTAGGTTGATAAATGAATGGCGGTATTTCCAGTTGAGGCACTTTGTTGAGCAATTACCCCAGCCAATAAGACTGATTTAATGCCGCTAGAGCGGCTCTGCATTGCAAAAACACAAGATGTAATATTTCCCAAATGTATAAAATATTGTTGGCGATGGAACAGCTGGAGACCCCGCCATTCATATTTAAATGGGAAAGGGATCTGGGGTCACATATAGATAAAGTCACTATTAGTAAAATCCTAGATCTAACCCACAGCTCGGCAGTAGATACCAGAACGGTTGAAATTAATTACAAATGCTTAACAAGGTGGTACGCAATGCCCGACAAAATTAGCAGGTACCAACTGGAAAAATGTTGGCGAGGATGTAAGTGTTAGGAACGATGGCTCATTTGTGGTGGGACTGCCCAAAAATGAAAAGTATTGGAGAGGGATATTTTAGTTAATAAAATAAATCACAAAAAAATAAATACCAGAGGACCAGTGGATAGTCTTGCTACATGGGGTGAAAGAATCAGTAAAACAGTATACAAACTCACTAATACCACAATGTTGAATGCTGCGAAAAGACTAATGCCCCATACACACCATCACTTTATGTGATGAAAAAAAAACGACACTTTCTGTGAAGTAAAAAATTACGTTTTTGAAACTTCAATTTTCAAAGACGAAGTTGCCTACACACCATCATTTTTCTCACAATGTTCTAGCAAAGCGAGGTTACGTTCTCACCACTTTTTCCATTGAAGCTCGCTTCTGGGCATGCGCGGGTGTAAAAACGTCTTTTTAAACAACGTTTTTTGCTACACACGGTCAATTTCTGTGGAGTAAAAAACGACGTTTTGAAAAACGACACATAAAATTGAAGCATGCTTCAATTTTTTTTGGTCGTTTTTTACAAGACATAAAACAAAGTTTTCCCCCACACACGGTCAATTAAAGTGACGTTTTTAAAAATGTCGTTTTTTTTCATCACATAAAGTGATGGTGTGTATGGGGCATAATTCCTAAAAAGTGGCAAGAAGTGGAATCCCCTTCAATTTGAGAGTGATTAATTCCAGTAGAGGAAATATAGAATATGTAAGGGCTGAGGCAGAGTTTAGAAGAAGAAAGCGTAGCATCAACAGATAAATGGGAGAGATGGAAAGTGTTTAAAAAGACAGGTAGATATGTAGAGGTGCTTAGTCTCTAGACAGAGGGACCCCTTCCGCAATGACAGTACATAATAATTAAAAAAAAATGTTTTTTATCATAAAGTTTAAGAGGTAGAGGCGGGGTGGGCGGGGGGTGAGTCAGGGGGTGGGGGGCAGGTAGTGGGGTGGAAGGAGGGGGAGCTGGGGCACCTCTGGATGGACAACTCAGAAGTAAATAGGACATAAGGGTTGCAAGAGGGTTATGATATTTACTTAATTGAATTTATACTTTGTATCCGTGCACTTTTGATAAAATAAAATAAAGAGAAAAAAAGGGAAGATTTTTGGGTGTCTATATCAGAGGACTACAAAAAGAGAAAAGTGTGGCCAGGCAGTGGGGAAAGCAAGTAAAATTTTGGAGTGATGATGCCCTGCTGGAAGAGGGGGTTTCGGGGCAAGCTATTAGTAGAGCACTATTTCAGGCCCGATTGATGATACTGAGACACTGGAAGGACCCTGAGCCACCCACGGCACACGAATGGATCACACAGATGGGAGTTACATTAAGGTTGGAAAAAGTTGTATATCAACATAGGGGGTCCAGCTCCAAGTTTGAAAAATTATGGGCCCCTTGGCTTAATGTTCCAGGTCTGGCCCCCGATAGATTTGGTGTATGACTGTCTATTTTAGGGAGGAGGAAGGGGGGAAATTTTTAGACTCGGATAAAATACTGGCTGGTTAGCACAGGATATGCGGTGCTGGGATGTAGGGGGGGCGGCGGCTATGTGGGAAATTGAGATTTGACTGATGGGGAGGTGGACTGTGTCGGGACAAATGTATCTAATGTTTTTCCTTGGTTCTTGTTTCATGTAAATGCTTTTGGTGGGGTACCTATTTTCTGATGTATGGATGTGCTGCGCCACGTCGAATATGGGTAATGTTTTTGCTCTGGAGCTCTTTACTTGTACTGTCATTTTGGTTTAATAAAAACCTTTTGTTTGAGAAAAAAAAATGTTTGGAGTGAGGGATGACATAAAGGGGAGGTCCTGATTCCCTTATATAGGTCTCTAGTTAGTGCTTTTTTGGAGTAGTGGAGGAGATTTACTAAAACTAGAGCATGCTAAATTTAGGTGGATCCTGACCATATATTCGCATTCTTTCCCCAGCCTGGGCCCGCTCTGTGACGTTAGCCAACAGTGAAAATGAATTGCACTCCTGTGATGCACAAGAGAAGTTCTGCCAAATAAGCTTTGGCGGTACTCCTCCTTTAACTTAATCTTAACAGTCTTGAGGAACATGATTGAATCTTTTAAAAATACTAAAGCTAGACATACATGCATAGTTTTGTTTTCATTAAACTGGCAGCCTGAACGTAAAAAAAATAAAAATAAAAAATTGATTCCCCCAGTCACACAAGCGAAGTGAATGGAGGAATCCTCCCCCACTGCACTGAAGCTGATTGGTTGCAGCAGATGATTGACTGTAGATATTTCAGCAGTCCTATTCGACAGAAGTCTATTTACTGATTGGATTCTGTTGGATAGGGAAGGTCACACACAGATCAAAATGTGGTCGTCTCTGATGAATTTTGATCAACGTGTACCCTTCTTAAAGGTTTGAACAAGGTTCAGGAGGGAAGTTTCTTCAATGTGAAGCCAATATCGATAACATGGGGACACAACCTCAAGTTGATATTTGCAACAGGCTTCCAGTAAAGGTAGTGAGTCACTCAACAGTAGGAGAATTTAAACAAGCTTGAGACAAACACAGATATATAGAAATACAGTATAAAAAAAGGGGGGCAGACTAGATGGACCACTTGTTCTATTTATGCCAGTGTATGTGTCTTTTTCTATTATCAGTATATCAGTAAGCAATGCTTTCCAAATTGACAGTGTACTTTTCTATGTATCACACTATTTACTGTTTAATACTGAAATATGTGTTGGGATGTACTGAACAATAAATGAAGGCAAGGTTGTTTCTGTTATAAAAACTAGAATCTAAGAAGAGCTATGCCCATCAATATATCTTTCACACCTAGTTTTGTTACATAGGAGACTATTCATCCAAGCCAATACTTATTTCAACTGCTAATAGCATTATTACATCAGATGGTCATTGATGTTGTAATAACAACATTCCTTTCAAAATTCACTCTTTCATATCTTTAGGTCTTTAGACATCAAAAGATCATTTCTTTTCTCCTTTCTTTTTTTTTCCTATTTATGGACCAAATGTATTAAGCAACTGATGCACCATTGCCATAGCAGATGAGTGAATTTGTAGCACTTTACATTGCAGTATCATCAAGTTTTATGATAATAGTGACCACTGATGCGGCAGGCAAGAAGCATCTGCTATTTCTAGAGGTTAAAGTTTGGAAAGGTTGCAAAACATCAGTAGTAACCCCTTAATTTTCACCTTTCAGCCTGAAAGTGGTTGTTAAGTCACTAGTTTAAATTGCTTTTATCCCCTCTGTTTTAGGCAGAAACAGGGCTTTTTTTTCAGATGGAACTTGGTGGAACTTAGTTCCACCACCTCTGGCTCAGATCCTTTGGTGCCTGCTCACTACAATCACTTGTAAACACATAAGTCCAGTTTCTGTGTTTACAAGTGACAACTCTGCACTCTGTTTAACACCCCCTGAACTCTGCACTCTGTATGTAATGCATTCCTGGTATTTAATGTCCCTTTAGGACCCTCCTACTGTTTGTGAAACCTGACCACACCCACTATTTGATGTGATTTGGAGGGTGTGTGGGGGTGGGGTTTTGGGGGAGGGGGGTCGTGGTTGAGTTCCAGCATCTATTGTTTGAGAAAAAAAGCCCTGGGCAGAAATAAAGCAGTTGCTCCAGAGCTTAGTAAATAAGCTGAAGCTCTGTTGACTTCCATCATCCTATCATGTGCAGGCAAAAATGTTTTTTTTTTTATTTTTTTTATTCACCTTGCACGCAATTGGGTATTCTTTGCAAAGGATAGCTTTACCTCATTTACCAAGCTCTGAAGCAACTGCACTTTGCAAGTTACACAATCTATTTGCCTTTAGTAAATCAACCCACGTGTGTCTATTTTTTAAAGATTATATTCCTAATTACCTTTTTCCACAGCTCCACTGTGGGGTCACATGATTCCCCTCTGCTCTTTGTCCCCGATCTAAGCCAAAAAGGTATTTAAAAATATAATGATTTTTTTTTAACACACTGTAATTTAGATCTGCCTAAAACAGTTGGGATGCAAGCAATTTTAATACATTACTATTCGATTACAGGAACAGCCTCAAAAGGGGAGGAGTGGGGAGGAGATCTCTCTCACACACAGAGACTTTGAAACTGATAGGCAGTGAGGGAGGGGGAGAGGGAGAGACTCACAGCAGAGAGCGGATGACAGAGGCATGTAAACTGACCACAGTTTCATGGATCAGCAGCCATGATTACAGTGGTCAGCACACACAGGGGGACTCAGGAACAGGCAGGATCAACCTGGAATTTTATATTATAGAATTGGACAAATTACACAGCACAAGCACTTTGCTATAGATCATGTTTTAAAGGAACAAGAGTGTTTATTTTTAGGGTTACAACCACTTGAATGAGTGATGGTCTCTAAACTATTCAATGATCACCTCTTAGCCTGAAGTAGTGATGGTCACTAAAATATTTCTTAGCATAATAATTTAACCACTCTGACGGTATTCCCGAGTCTGGCTCGGGGTGGAAATCCAGTACCATAAGTGGTATCCCCGAGCCAGACTCGGCATTGCATAGCAGTATCCATGCACAGATTACTTACCTTGTCCCCTGGATCCTGCAGATTACAGTACTGTATGAAATAAATACACACACCCTTTGTTCCTAGTGGTCTGCCCAGTGCCCTACATGCAGTTTTATATAATAAAAACTGTTCTTTCTGCCTGGAAACTAGATTGTCCATAGCAACCACAAAGTGTCCCTTTACTTCAAAAGTGGTTTTAGACCAGCTAGAAAACAGCGTTAATAAATCAGAATCATTTGCAGAATTGAGCGATAGCGATTTGTGGGGAAATTTGTCATCAAACACTGAAAGTAATAACTTTTATTATTATTATTATTATTATTATTATTATTATATTATTATTTGTTATTATTATTATTTTTTGTTATAATTATTTATAGTTATTTATTATATTATAATTTATGATTTTGTGTTTCAAACTTTATCACACCCGGGATGTCTACTAGACTCTTGTTTGGACAGATTTAGGTGAGTTATTCCTAAGAATTACAGGCCTACAATATTAAAAACGCCAAATTTCCATGCAAAATAATGGTACCGCTTTCAGCACCTAAAATCTGAAAGAATCATACCGCCAGGGAGGTTAAAGGTTTCTTAAAAAGAGAAATAGAATAAAAACTTAATCAAAGATCTAACTCTAGCCTCTGACAAAATATGCATTGTTCATGAAAGGACAGTCATTATCTCTGTAAACAGTATTAGGTAGTTGTGTTGTTGCTTTACGTTCATAAAGGCATAATTTGTTTTATATAAAGGAAATAATCACCTATCTTGATAGTCTGACTACCATGTAGTGAAGTTGTATCTAACAATGGAATATGAACATAGATACAGTGTCATATATGTATAATTTAGCAGACAAATAGGGCTAACAGCAATGTTCAATCATGTTTTCTCCTTGCAATGTAAAAACATGTACTGAAAGAAAACAAGCAAGAGCATTTGAGTAAGAAGTTAACTGTCATTTTTAACTATTTTTCTCTTCTTACATATTTCAGAAGGATAATTCAGAATTATATTAATGGAGGGGTAGGTCTGTTACTGCTATAAGTAGAGAGGCTGCCATAAGCTTTAACCACTTAAGCCCCGGACCATATTGCTGGTCAAAGACCAGAGCACTTTTTGAGATTCGGCACTGCGTCGCTTTAACTGACAATAGCGTGGTCGTGCGACGTGGCTCCCAAACAAAATTAGCGTCCTTTTTTCCCCACAAATAGAGTTTTCTTTTGGTGGTATTTGATCACCTCTGCGGTTTTTAGTTTTTGCACTATAAACAAAAATAGAGCGACAATTTTGAAAAAAATGAATATTTTTAACTTTTTACCATAATAAATATCCCCCAAAAATATATAAAAAAAAAATTTTTTTCCTCAGTTTAGGCCGATACGTATTCTTCTACATATTTTTTTTTTTTTAAATCGCAATAAGCGTTTATTGATTGGTTTGCGCAAAAGTTATAGCGTTTACAAAATAGGGGGTAGTTTTATGTCATTGTTATTAATATTTTTTTTTACTAGTAATGGCGGCGATCAGCAGTTTTTTTCGGTACTGCGACATTATGGCGGACACTTCGGACACTTTTGACACATTTTTGGGACCATTGGCATTTTTATAGCGATCAGTGCTATAAAAATGCATTGATTACTATAAAAATGCCACTGGCAGGGAAGGGGTTAACACTAGGGGGCGGGGAAGGGGTTAAGTATGTTCCCTGGGTGTGTTCTAACTGTAGGGGGGTGGACTCACTAGGGGAAATGACTGATCGCTGTTCATACATTGTGTGAACAGACGGTCAGGCATTTCTCCTCTGACAGGACTGGGAGCTGTGTGTTTACACACACAGCTCCCGGTTATCGCTCTGTAACAAGCAATCGCAACCGCCGGGCACGTGCGCGGGAGTCAGGAACGAGCGGGGGGCGCGCGCGTGCTTCCGGCGGTGCGCTCGCGCCCCTAGTGACCGCTTCGCGAGGTGACGTTATACTATGTGCTCTCGCGCAGGGGAGCCGACCTGCCGCTGTAGAACTGCGGCAGGTGGTCAGCATGTAGTTAATAAGCTGTTTGTAAAAAGATATTGAACACCGTTTACATATGCGGGCGCGACTTCCATATGCGTTTTCTTTGCTGCTTGAGCTTGCTGGGACGGGGGCCCTTTAAATGTTTTAAATTTTTTTCTTATTTATTTTATTTATTTTTAAATTATTAAATTGTGTTAAAAAAAAAAAATTGTTATCACTTTTATTGCAGGCACAAGGAATGTAAACATCCCTTGTGACAGTAATAGGTGGTGACAAGTACTCTTTATGGAGAGATCGGGGGTCTAAATGACCCCAAATCCCTCGGCGATTCTGAATAATGTATATATTTTTTAAATCCGGCGCCATTGGCAGCCGAGTAAACCGGAAGTGACGTTGTGACGTTGCTTCCATGTTTACATTCAGGAGACTGGAACAAAGCCATTTACGGCTTTGTTCCAGTCTGTGGCTAGGCACCGGAAGTGGCACATCATGGATCGGGTCTCCCAGTGGGACAGGAGGCGGCGGGAGGGGGGATGTCTCCTCCCGCTCCTCCGGGATAACAACCGAGCAGCTTTTAGTTATCACTGGAAATCCGAACGCCCGCTCTAAAAAATTATACCAGGATGATGCCTTCAGATGGCATCATCCCGCTATAACCCCTGAAAGCCGAGGACGCATATGTGCGTACGCTTGGCAGAAAGGGGTTAAAATATAATAAATAACTATAAATAATTATAAAAAAAATCATAATATAATAATAATAAAATGAATTTCCACACAATTCACTATTGCTCAATTCTGCAAGTGTTCTAATTTACTATCGCTGTTTTCTAGCTGGACTAAAACCACTTCTGATCTAAAAGGACACTTTTTTGTTGCCATGGACAATCTCAAGTTTCCAGGCAGAAAGAACAGTATATATATATATATATATATATAATATAAAACTACATGCAGGGCACTGGACAAAGCACTAGGGACAAATGGGATGTGAAATGATTTCACACAGTAATCTAATCTTTATGATTACAGTGTACTGTATGTGTTATGAATTTTGTACTTTTTAAATTTTCCGCCGGGCTCCGCCCCCATGCATTGCGACACTCGCAGAGAACAGAACCCGGCACATAGTGGCATCAGGGAGAGGACACAGCCTGCAGACACAGCAGGGGGACATCACAGGATCCTGGTGACAATGTAAGTAACCTGGACCAGGATCCTGCAATGCAATCCCGAGTATGGCTCGGGGTTACCGCTAATGGTACTGAAATTTAACCCCGAGCCACACTAGGAAATATCGGCAGAGAGGTTAAAGAATGTTTGGCTGCCAAATTTGAACCTCATTGAAGTCGATGGGAGCCAAATGTAAGAAAACAGTATTAACCATTTTCTAGGCTAATAGGCAAGGGATTGTAAAACAAATGGCATGGGGGGCAGTGTGGGTATTAGCTGGCCCTGGAAAAATATACCAAAGCAAAATAAAAATAAAAATGGTGGGGAGGAGCAATTTTACTTATGCTTTAAAGGCAGCTAAATGGCCTGGCAGGTATACATCAATGGATGTTAGGATGCTGGCAACAACCAGCTGGCTAACAATCAGAAGCCCTGGATAGAAAACTATTTAGGCTGAATTCACACTGATTTGCGATAAAATCAGCAGTATATTTTCATCCATTTTATGTGCCTTTTAACATGTTTTGGCTTGCATTAATACTTGTTTCTACTTGCAAATACTTGTTTCTACACGCTTGTTGCTCGCTCCCAGGGGATCTATTGAATATGTCCAGTCCTTGAACCTACTATGAATTACCAATAAGGCTCTTTATACAGCATACTCCTATGGTTGCCTGGAGCCTAGCCAAGTGACTCAGCGAACTACGTTGAAGTATACAGTACCTATGTATCTTCCTAGTTCCTTTTGGTAAGGGCTGGATATTTTTCCTTGTGGTTTGTTCTTATCTACCATCCCCTGTGTGAAGCTTCATTCTGAAGATATTTTTTTTCTTCATTTAGGAATCACTTGTTTCCTTGACTTCGCTTCATCAGCACTGTGCTCTCTCTGCATGAGCCTATTTCCTTCCTATATAGGATATCTTCGTTAGCTATTTGCTGATCAAGACTTGAATTATCTGCAAAATAGTGAGACCCTTTTTTGCTCTTGAAATCATTGTATCCTGAACTGCGTTCTGAAGAAGTCCTACGACGAAACGTGTTGATGCACTCAGGCTCTTATCATATAATGTGCATTCCATATGTATGATTTTTAACTATCGTCATGTCCTTATGTATTTCGTGTATGTGTCTTTCTTCTATTAAAATTATTTCTATATAGTCCCATTGTTTACTGTTCCCTTTCCCCTTTTCTTTACAATATTGTTTCTACGTGCATTGACACTCATTTTAAAGCAAGTTATAATGCACTTAATTGTGCAGGATTTCCTGTGACATCACATCCTGTGGGTTAGAGAAATTAAGATGGTTATCTTTTTTTTCCTTTTGCTGTGTGTCCTACAGTCTTTTATATACTCGAACATGGGCTACAAAGTCTTCAATGTCAATAAATCTTGACATGCTGACAGAAAGCACCTGTTTCCTTCACTCTCCAATCCCCCAAAGATGGCTGCTGGTATGTGTTTGTAAGGGACAAAATAAATTGCAAAGCAACTTTTTTTTTTTACTTGCATTGCGTGGACCTGTGTTTTACACGTTTTATCCTGAGTTGCGTTAAGGTGTATAAATGTTGCATTTTAACGCAACACAGGTCAACAATTTTTTGTTTTAGATGTCCTTGCATTGGCCTGTGTTTTACAAATTAACACTGATGGTGTAAATTAGCCCTAAGCAGCAGTAGTAATACCACAGCTAAATGTTTCTCTTCTTGCTTCATCCCGAGGATTGGCTCAGCCGAACATTCATTTAGTTTGACCGTTCACCAAATCTCCGAAAAGCTGATTCCTATTCAAGGTAGATATATTGTAGTGCGGTAATTATTTCAAGTTTCAATTGTCCATCCAGTTCACACTGTATTTGTTCTAATAGATGGGAAAGTAATTGAGTTTTTTGGAGTGAGTGAATGTTTTAGATTAGTAAAGAAACCAATGCATTTAAATGAAGACTGGAGACCATAGATACACAGTATGTAGAATCATTCTTTCAGACTTAAAAAGCGCTGTTATTTTTACAGTTTGCTCGTGTTTTTAATTTCTACAGCTGACCAGCAATAATAAAAGCCAAACTTTGCCTAGTAATTTTCAGGTTGTTAATGAACCATTCTGGACTCACAAAGCAGTTTGCCAAGACAAGGGGACATATTTACAAAACACTAATTGACAAGTTCGTTGGCGTACATTTTCTAGCTAATTCACCAGGTGGACATTTGCTGACATTTGAAAAACATTTACCAATCACACTTGCTGTGTTTGAACATGACATCTGGTTAACATTTGTCAAATGTTACTGTAAGATGTAAAAGCAGTTTTAGCTGCAGTCATAGAATGTGCTGATTGGATCTCTACATTGTGTAGAAACTATGGTTTTACAGTTTCAGCATGAACAGAATTCATTTTAAAGATTTACTTTTTACCTTTATTTTAATGAAAAATCCATTCCCCCTTTGGGAATCTTGCACTGGTGGAGGTCTGCCAGAGAATATTTTAGATGTATTTGGACCCTGAAAGGTATACTTTTAGTTAAAGTGTATGCAAAGCAAAACGTTTCTTTTAGTTTTGGCTTAAAAGAGAAGTACGAGATAGTTTTTTTTCTATATTTCTACTTACCTAGGTGGATGCTGCATCTGCCCTCTGGTGCTTCTGCACTGAGAGCCGAGCCGATGGCTCGGTTCTCACAGCTCCCCCGAGCAGAGAGCTACAGACTGTCAATCATATCTCCTCTCTTCTCCCTCCTCGTTCACTGGAGCACTGAGCTGTTGAGGGGCAGGGAGTAGCCATCTCAGGCTCTCAGCAGCTCGCTGGTGGATCCAGACTCCCATTGTCAGGATGAAACAGTGCCTGGACTGAAGTCGAATTGCACTCCGACTGCAGAAGCCCAACCAAACCAGCTTTTGCTGAACTTCATTTTTTTAAGTGGCGAAGGGTTAGACCCTCTGCCATTGTTTTGTTTTTTGGTCATGTTTAGTATTGCTGTACATGCCCCACTAGGAAGATTCACCCTCTCTGTTTGTCATAGTGACTATTGTCACAGCAGTGCCGATCCTGACCTCCCTGGGGCCCTAAGCAAAATGACATGTAACATTAAAGTTTAGAAGTGGGTGGGGGAGCTGCCGAAAATGACATGTCACATTAAGGTTAAGAAGCGGGGGGTGGGGGCTGCAGACAGTGACATGTCACATTTAAGAGAGGGGAGGGGTTGTTCTGCTGTCTATCGGAAATTACTTCATACATCATTAAAAGTGAGAAGCGGGGGGTGCCAACTTCTTACCTCCCATGCAGCCAGCGAGTTGAGAAGCGGGGTGAGGGGCCTGAAAATGACTTCTCACCAGGCGGGGCCTCTAGTAATTTGGGGGGCCCTCCGCAGCTTTGCGGGGCCCTAAACGGCTTGCATAGTGAGCCTAAAGGGAGGATCGGCCCTGGTCACAGAGACAAGGAAGTGATGGAAAATCAACAATTTGGAGTTGTTTTCCAAAAGGGACAATTGTCCAATCGGTAATTGTCCTCACTTTAGGAAAATGTACTTTCACTTTCGGTTGCATCTACAGAAAAGAAAAGACGTCAGTGAAGTCATTGCATGCTTTGATCCAGGATTTTTTCCTTGTGATTTCCGGGATGGTTTTTAAACAGTGCTGTGATTCTGCAAGTTTTATAAGAATTTTGTGTTTTTTTTAATTTTGTTTTAGGGCCCTTTCACACGTGCGGACGAACGGACCGTTTATTACAAGTCCGTTTACGGACTTGTAATGTATCCCTATGGGATTGCAGACGTTAGCGGATGATGCATCCGCTAACGTCCGTAACGATCCGCGTCCGCAATGTTCTGCTTTTTCAGACGGAAGAAAACACTATTTTTCTTCCGTCTGGCGGAACGGATCGGATGAATACGGACACACGGTCCGTATTCATCCGATTCCCTATAGGGGAGAGCAGAGCAAAGACAGGGCGGTCTCTGCACAGTGTGCGGGGACCGCCCTGTCCACCGACAGCTCAGCGGGGATTTACGGATGATCCCCGCTGAGCAGGCAGACACACACGGGGCGGATCAATACGGATCCGCTCCGTGTGAAAGGGCCCTTAGTGATGGTTTTACACTATGTGCAGATGCTTGGTATTCTTTTACATATATCCATGAGATGGGAGGATGACCTGTGAACGTGGTGAACGTGGTGATCGTCCATATTGGTCTTGTATGGAGATCTGCAAATAGCTATACGGCTGGATTGAGTCTTCTAAAGAGTGATTGGAAATCACAACAGCCCATTCAACTTAGAGGGTAACTCCACTTTTGAAGGGAAAAAATAGCAAATAAAGAAGCAATAATATAGCTTATACAATTGCGACACAAGTCATATTGTAATCGAATGTTATAACAAATTATATTTTCTTTTCAATCTGCAGCTGCTAACATTTTCTGAAACTGGATACCTGGAGGTGTTCTGTACACAGAATGTGTACTGAACACACCCCAGACAAATCATTTCCTGCTTGTGTGATTGGCTCACAAATTTTCCCAGAAGTCTGTACTAAGATACGAGTCAGATTCCAGGTATCCCCTGCAACAAATATGTCATTTTTGGTGAGATACCCCCAATAGTAACACACCTTTAAAATGATGCAGGCCCAGCAAATTTCCTCATTAGTGCTCTGCAGCTGCGCAGCTGATAATTATGAAACCACGCCCATTAGACCCACTGGGTACAGAGGCTCAGACAAACACACAGGGAATTCTTTAGAATAACAAAAGGTGGGAATCTGCAACAAAGGTTGTTATAATTCTTGCAATGTACATAGATCACCAGTGACATTTTAGGATGGGGGGGGCGCAAGACCCCACCCCTCCACATTTGGTCCCTCCCACTTTTCATAAGCCACACCCCCTATAGAATACACCCACTCCGTCCCCTGTATTCCACTTGCTTCCACTCATAGTGTCAGAAGTATACAGCTCAGCATCACAGCACAGAGTATATAGCCCCAGCATCACAAATCATGGCATATAGCGCAGCCTTACAGATTGGCGCAAACAAACTAAACAATTACACTGTTAGTTATGAAGGACTCTAAATGGGCATGAGATTATCAGAGACTGCGGACATACTGCACAAGATTACCAGAGACTGCAGACATACTGCATTACTTGTCCTGCGACTTGGGACTTCAACGATGCATGACAAGTCGTACCCCATGATTTCCAATGAGAACCGTTCATATCTGTGCGACTTCAAGTCACAGCGACTTCAAAGTAGTCCCTGCATTACTTTGGTCGCACTTTGATGCAACTTGAGGACCTCCAGAATACATTGGATGGGGTCCAAAAAAAAATGAATAAGGGGGGGGGGGGGCGGTTTGGATGCCGTTACGGCTGCTATTTCCACCAATTAAAAAAAAAAAACATTTGAATAAGCCAGGGCCATTACGGCTGGTATTTTCGCCCAATGTTTTTTTTTTTTTTTTTAAAGCTGGGTGAGGGAAGGGGTCGGTTTTGCCCGCTATTACATATTTGACAAACTTTGATTAGGCAGGGATGGGGTTCAGACCTGTTACTGCAGGCATGATGGCAGACAGCATAGCTCAGCTTCCAGGCGCACTGAGCTCGAGAGTCCCGACGTCACTTCCTGTTCTTCCTGTGACGTCGGGACTAGCACAGAGACGTGCAGGTGCACACAGAAAGTGTGCACCTGAGCCATGACAACACAGTCCATCGCGCCGGAAGCAAGTGGCGCGATGGAGAACACCACAAAGGCATTTTTATGCTGCCAATGTAGCGCCTCGTCTGCAATCCCGTGATTGCACAGACGTGGTGCTACCCACACTGCACTGTACCCGGTGCTCGGACACAGTGCACCTAAGGACCTTTTTTGGATTTTTTTTTCCTTAAAGGGACATGTTCAAATAAACATTTTTTTTTTTTTTTTTAATGATTGGGGGAGGGGGGGCGGCGCCCGGGCGCCCTCTATGGACGGACCGCCACTGTAGATCACCCAGAGGGAAAAAAAAATTCTCAACAAAAGTGCAGTTACACTTTAATAATTATGGTATATGAATCCAACAAACGTTTACAACCACTTTTAGCTAACAACTCTTAGGGGTTGATTTACTAAAAACTGGAGAGTGGAAAATCTGGTGCAGATATGCATAGAAACCAATCAACTTCCAGGATTTTTGTCAAAGTGTAATTTAACAAGCTGAATTTAGAAGCGAATTGGCTACCATGCACAACTGCACCAGATTTTCCAGGCTACGGGCTTCATAAATCAACCCCTTATTTAACCCCAGTATTTTTACTCAAAACATTGGATTTGCATACACTGTAAAAGGATTAAAGCCCTTCTTCTTCTTAAAAATCATTCCTTGTAGTAGGAATGCAAGGATAAAATGCCCAATTAGTCTAGGGTAGAGCTGTTGTACTTTTGTTTATCTGATTCTCTGCTTCCCTGGCAGTTAGCGCTCCCCCACACTTCGTCAGTGGACTATCCCTTGGCGTCAACAGGCTATGGAGCCTGCATTGATCTTGATACTGTCAAGACCTTATACCAATGGAACATAAAGAAGACAATGCTACATGGACCTGTATAACAGCACAGAAAGCAGAGGAACTAGTAATTCGATCTACTTTATTATATCACCTAGACCGAAATGAGAAATGAACTCTTGCAGTGGGGCTGGGTCAGGCTTTAGTGAACTATTAAAGACTTCTTCAGAAACCATTACTTCTGGGAGTGTTTTTTTTCCAGATCCCCTGCTGCTATCAGTGGTTTCTCCCACAAACTGCTACATCACTACTATTTTATTTTGGATTTTAGGAACAGGTTTGCTTTATTTTTTAGCCATATTTTTTGATTTGTGATCCTATCCTGAAGAATATTTTTCATGGGTTTTTAGGGTGGTTATATGATATCCACAACAGCATTATATCTGTATGATTCATTTTGAAATCATGCATTTATTATATTAGTCTAATCCAGTTCTTCTAAGTTTTTGCATGGCATATTCATGAACAGATGTGTTGTTTTTTGCTGAGAATAAATCTTAATACACATGATGCCTAGGAGACAAAACGACTACAGCTGAATTCTTTGACAAAGGTATTTATGACACTGCTGTTTGTGCAGCTGGTGCAATGTGTCACTATTAGATGGTATGCTAGGTATCCTTGAAGACAGATCATTGGAATGAATAACTACCTTTGGGCAATGATATCATCAGATTTCATTTTGATCATAACTTCATCAATGTAGCATGAAGAAGCTTGGGGCTAAATCAGTCAACTTAAAATTAAAGAGAATAGCAAATCAATGGTAAAAGTAAGAATGTAATAGAGATTTTTTTTAAAACAAATAATAGTAATTGTTCATATTTGTTTTAACCCCCTGAATGTTTAAATATGAGACAGAACTGTAGTTAATGGTATAACATTTACTCGGTGTGTTACTGTAGAGGGACATTGATCACAAAGTACACTGATGTAAAATGCAACATTAACTAAAAGTAAAGAAATTAGGAGACATTACACAATCGCAAATGCAAATTAACAAGGGCCGTGAATGCTTTCATTTTCAGTATGAAGATAAATTGCCCAACGGGAATCCTCAAATGACTAAGAAGGGGGATAATGGATTTTAATTACTTTGAATTGCAGTTCTATAATTAGTAGATACTGTAGTTGGCCAATACCCAAAAGGCTCTGTAAACATACTTTTCACTATTATTAAAAGGCATGAGTACTTAGACAACTCGGGAAATGTCTACAAATTTTGAAACATCGTAGGGTTATTTTATATTTTAAAGTTGTGGTTTTGTCATATTAAGATATGAAATTAGAAGGACCAAGGTATGCCTATGCATATCCTCTTAACCCCTTTACGCCGACAGTACGCAGACATGCGGCTTCACTGGACTCAGTTTGTTTCTGTGTGTCCGCATATATGCGTATCTGTCTTTGTGCTGGTAGTGTGCCACACAGTGCACTCCCAGCATAGGGACTGGGGTCTCACCAAGAGTCCCGGGTCCCGTACTAACGATTGAGACCCAAAAATCCAGGTTCTGGGTCACTTGATCGCTCTGAATGGCTAAAACAGTGATCGGTCACTGAGCAGTCCACCCCTGTGTTTTTCTCTCTGTGAATGGAGAGGAAAGATACATATAGCCGGATTCACAAAGACTTACGCCGACGTATCTTTATATACGCCACTTAAGTCCATGGATGCGCCGTCGTATCTATGCGCCTTATTCTTGAAATAAGATACGCCTGAATTTTGGCTTCCTACGACCGATGTAAGTCTCCTACGCCGTCGTATCTTGGGTGCATATTTACGCTGGCCGCTAGGGGCGCTTCCATTGATTTTCGCGTTGAATATGTAAATGAGCGAGATACGCCGATTCACGAACGTACTTGTGCCCGTCGCAGTAAGCTACGCCGTTTACGTAAGGTGTACGTCCGGCGTAAAGATAAACCACCAAATTAGTTGGTCTAAGTCATGTTAGGGTATGGACGTCGGAACTGCCGTCGGATTTTACGTTGTTTACGTAAGTCGTACGTGAATGGGTCTGGGCGTAGGTTACGTTCACGTCTTATGAATTGAGCCGGCGTATCTTAGGGAGTAAATTCAACATGATTCTGAGCATGCGCGCGCATGCACTGTTCATTCGGTGCTTCATTTACATGGGGTCACAATTCATTTTAATACAACACGCCCACTACCTGCCTACTTTGAATTAGGCGGGACTACGCTGGCCCATTTACGCTACGCCGCCGTAACTTAGGGAGCAAGTGCTTTGTGAATACTGGTCTTGCCTCTCTATGTTATGTCGGAGTAGCGCATATGAGCTGCGCTACGTCCGCTCAAATATACGCCGCTCTACCTGAATCCGGCTATTAGTATCTTTCTCTCTCCTTGCAGAGTGGAAAAAAAGTGTTGAAAAAAAAAATACCTAAATCTATAATTGATCTAGGTCAGTGCCAGGGTTAATGTTTTGGTCAAGTAAGGGTCAAAGGTCAACAGGGAAAATGTCAGGGTCAGTATGTTTTGGACATAATTTTTTTTAGTGCAGTCTATGACCACACACACCCACTTTAATATCTACTGATGTTTGACCACCTCTATCTGACAATTGGCATATGGCGAGATCTGTCTGTGATGATATTACCTACCACAGCATACGCAGCATGTAATCTACCAACTATGCATCTATCCATCCATCTGACCATCTTATATATGTTCTGACCATTCCTTGGACACCAGATTTGCTGATGACTGGACTATTGCATGGGTTTTCAGATTTAATAACATTGGTTGAGTAATACTGATTCCAGTACTATCAGGTTTTGAGTTATGTGGTGGGGTGCATCCTTGTGTCCAGCCATGAATTGATCTGTGCACCTCAATCCCCCATTGTGGTTCTAACATGAGGTGCCAGCTGCCATAGGCATAGAAAGGAATATCATAAGTTTTCCTGTACACGTCACTGGGTAATCCCGGCATTTCCACAGGTGGCCCCGCCCTCAGCTATAAAAGAGCTGTCAAACGAATTGTGCGTCATTCGGTCGGGCGCCTCCTATGGTGGCGGTATCATTCGTAGCGGCGGGATCGTGTCGGCTTTTCTTCTTTTTTTTCGTAACGCTCGAGAATGGATTACATCATTGGAATTTTTTTTTTTCTTTTTAATAAAGGACTTGTCCCAAGCTGTCTCCTGTGGTTTTTAACATTTTGACATTTTGTGAAATGGTAAGGGTACAATTTACCCCACTACCAATTCACATAGGGGGGGCCGGGATCTGGAGGTCCCCTTTGTTAATGGGGGCATCCAGATTCTGATAACCCCTCCGCCCGCAGACTCCCACAACCACCAGACAAGGGTTGTGGGGATGAGGTCCTTGTCCCCATCAACATGGGGACATCCTCCCCATGTTGAGGGCATGTGGCCTGGTATGGTTCAGGAGGGTGGGATGCTCTCTCGTCCCCCCGCTTTTCCTGCGGCCTGCCAGGCTGCATGCTTGGATAAGGGTCTGGTATGGATTTTTGAGGGGGATCCCTATGCCATTTTTTTTTAAATTGGCGCAGGGTTCCCCTTAATATCCATACCAGACCTGAAGGGCCCGATATGGAATTTGGGGGGACCCCCAAGCATTTTTTTTTATTTTGCCGTTTTTTTAAATTACTTTTATCTGTATTGCCGGGACCCGGAAATTTATTCTAGCCGCTAAAAGTTTTAAATTACTTTTTTCCTTTAGAAATGTCATTTTTGTGCAGAGACTGTTATAAACACGGCATGCGCTACTTTACAGGCATACTATAGACAAAGAATATTTCACTTTTATTGTTTCACTTTAAGCATTATTAAAATCACTGCTCCGTTTTTAAAACTTTTTTTGCATTGATACATGTCCCCTGGGGCAGGACCTAGGTCCCTAAACACTTTTTATGACAATAACTTGCATATTAACCTTTAAAATTAGCACTTTTGATTGTTCATGTTCGTGTCCCATAGACTTTAACGGTGTTCACGTGTTTGAACAATTTTTTTGCTGCAAACCGAACCAGGGGGTGTTCTGCTCATTCCTACTAAAAGTCAGTCAGACATGGGAAGAGTTAGTCTACATCCAGGAAAAATTTAGCCTGTAGTACATTTTTTTTTTAATTCCTCTGTTTATTAAAATGTTTTCATTATAATGACAAATTGTGAAACACACACACACAAAGCACAAAAATACATTCAAAAACAATTTACAAATATCAAAAAGAAAAAGAGGGGGAAATACCCCTCTTTCATGAGCCCCACATATTAATCCTGTTACACATGCCAATATTTATTTTGAGTATTTCTGTGTTTATTGATGTGACTTAATTCCCTATATACTAATTTCTTTGTTCCTTCTCCCCCTCCCCTCTTATTATTATTACTCTATTTTATAATTACAGACACCTATTTATTTAGTAGTACAATTTATATGCTTCCCAGAAGCCTGTGACTCTTCCCTCCACTGGAAGGTAAAATTAGGACCAATGGCTGCGCTGCTATCAATCTGTCCAGCCTAGCCAATCAACAGCCAGGCTGGGAACCGAAGAGGATCACGTGGACGCACGCGGGACTTTCGAGGAGTCAGGTATCTAAAACGGATGCATTAGGGTGAAAAAACATTTACCTTTACAACCCCTTCAATCCACTCCTTGCCCCCTTACATGCCAAATTTGACATGTAATTTTTTTTGGGGGGGGGGGGTTGGGGGCCTCAGGAGGGGTGGGACTTGAGCAGCAGCTCAATATCCTGAGGACGTCATATGACGTCCAGTCAGGATATTGAAACCACTTTGCCGCCGTCATTTTGTAATAGGGTGGGCAGCAAGTGGTTAATAAACATTAAAAAAGCCTGGAACGCCCCATTAAGATTAATTTTTAAAACCATAAAATACAAACTTTCAGATGTACACTCACTTGTTCAGGGTGCTACCAGCACACCACACTATGCCTCACATGCAATATACCTTAACCATACAGGGTCGCCAATACACAATTCTCTTGCTGGTGTAGTTACCACACAACCTCCAGGTTAAGAAGCTATGTGTGAAACCAGTGGCGGCTAGTGAAGTTTTAGGATGGGTGGCGCCAGACCCCGCCCTTCCTTTTTGACCCCTCCCGCTTCCCATAAACCGGGTGAGGGAAGGGGTCCGTTTTTGCCCGCTATTACATATTTGACAAACTTTGATTAGGCAGGAAGGGGGTTCAGACCTGTTACTGCAGGCATGATGGCATGACAGCATAGCTCAGCTTCCAGGCGCACTGAGCTCGAGAGTCCCAACGTCACTTCCTGTTCTTCCTGTGACGTCGGGACTAGCACAGAGACGTGCGGGTGCACGGAAGTGACGCGGCAGTGGCCGCAAAAAGCACCACCCAGTCTTCATCCCTCCTCAGACTCCCCACCAATAAAAAAATTGAAAAGGAGGCCACATACGAATCAGTGAGGAGTGGGAGTGTCCGCGGGCGCAGTGCTTGCGCCCTGCACACACCCTAAACATGGGGAAATCAGCTTCCCAGCTTGCAATCAGCTGATTGCAAGCTGGGAAGCTTCCCATAGACTGCCGTGTGTCCGGCGCCCAGACGCTCTTAAAGTGACTTTAAAAAAAAAAAAAGCTTTCGGCGCCCAGGCGCCCCTATGGACGGGCCGCCACTGTGTGAAACCCTATGCTTTGGAAAGTATCTAGTCCTCTGAGGGGGGCACAAGTCTACATAGACCATATGTAAAAGTGGGTTCATATATCCTGGGTGCGAGCAATTGTGGTGGAGGGAGTACAAGTCACAGAATTGATTTTGCAAGAAATCTTATAATTGTATATAGCACATGTATGTATTCAAGATTAAGACATGCCACGTGTTGGGGATGTCTGGATTCTATGTGCTAAATGGCACATGTCTTCCCCAACTTTGCTTAATGTTACCAAGCAATTGGGCTGCCACATGCAGAGTGGATGAATGTACTGTACTCTCTTCATTGAAACTGTCAGTAAAGCATTACAAAAGAACAAGAATTTCTCATGGATCCCATGGTCCTAGCCATGAGTGCAGGGTCACTAAACCACTGGATCCTGGTCAAGCCAGGCTATGTGCCTTTACTGGCTTCTGGAGGTGAAATAGCCAGTGGAAGCCACCCCAGAAGCAGAACCCTGGAGGCCCCAGGTTAAATGATTTATGCAGGCCGTTGTGGCATCACCCCTAGGGGTTAAAAACATGTGTGCTTCCCTGCTACATAACATTAACGATTTGTTGAGAGTGAAAACTGAAACCTCCAATAAAGATCCAGTGATTGGACATGATGATTTATCTCAAATCACTTTGCCCTCAGACTTCTGATTTTATTTGATCATGGAAATACCCTATAGTGCATATTTAAGGGAAGTCTCTATATAATTCCTATTATCTTACACTTGCATCATAAACTATGTACAAGTGGAACAGCTAACTAAATGCATTTGCAGAATGATGTCTTACTTGGCATACTCAGGCAGCTTGAGTGATTCCGTCACCTTCTTTCTTACCTTGATTAAAATTCCCTTGTTTCTCCAAGTAAGGTTTTTGCTGTAGGGCTTTCCATAATTATTGCAGTTTCTCACTAGCTGTAAGACAATTTTCATTAACCTTCATCGGCTTATTATACACTAGTGTTATTTTTCCGAGCAGCACAGACTAAGCTGCTTCCCAGAACATAAAGCTATTATTTTGATGATCATTATTCAATACTTGGTATTCTAACAATCTGTTTAAAATGTAGTCTATACTTATTGTTGTTTAACAGGGTTAAGATGCTTTCGTCTTCAGATAAATTCCAAATGGAATTTTGTGCCTACTTTTTACAGCCATAATGGAGGAGTACAACATAATTACATATACAATATGCTCATGTTGTTGTAAGCTGCTTCCTTTCAAAACAGACAATAAGGGTGAATCAAAATAATTCTTCATACTGTTTTCCAAGCTGCTGGGAACATTGTAAATCTATCAGCATTAAATACATTTGTTGATAAAAAAAAATGTTCAATAACATTTTCAGTAAATTGTAAATATTAAAGTGATTGTAAAGGTATTTTTTTTTTTAAATAACGAACATGTCTAAAATTTCTTGTTGCACAGAGCCGCTGTAAACCTTCTCTTCTCGGGTCCCCCGCCGGCACTCTTGGCCCCCCTCTCTGTCCAGTCACCCCATGGGAAGCCATTCATGCATGCTCGCTCCTAAGCCCTGCTGCTGCGTCCATTGCCTCAGACAGGAGTCGGCCCCGTTCCCCGCTCCCTCATCACTGGCTTTGATTGACAGCACTGGGAGCCAATGTCTCCTGGTGCACCAGCACAGCCAGCGAGACCCAAGAGTGAGGGAAGAGAAGAGCTACAGAAGGGCACAGTGCTGGATCGAATGAGGGCTCAGGTAATTAAAATGGGGGGATGCTGATGCCTAAACTTTTCTTACCTTAATGCAAGGAATACATTAAGGTAAAAAATGTTTCGGCTTTAGAACCACCTTAGAGCTATACTCCATGTATCTCTAAAATGTAACCTTTCAGTTCCTTACTGTTGTACTGCAAGGATTAAACACTTGTTTTATCTAGGGGGAAAAGGTGAACCATTTACCTTATTCATCACTCTTGCAAGCTTCCTTCTTTCTGGTTCTTCTCAGGTACTCCTGCCAAACTGGTCACAACTCTCTGAGATCATCACATACAATGCAGGTGGAGACACCAGGTGAGCAAGGAATAAGGTTTGTATTGTTGCATATTCCTTTTCCCCTGGGTAAAACAAAACTTTCCGGTTGGGGAGGGGGTTAGAACTAGAATCTGCAAGATGAAATATTAGAGATACCTGGAATTTAGAACATCGAGTGTCCCAATTTCCAATATATACACTGGCAAGGTCATGATACTCCACTGTTCAGACATGCCTATTATGTCTATGTGTTTATTCTATGTCACATGCCGATCAATATATAAACAAGCATGGGCATGACCCTTTAGACATGGCTATTATGTCTACATGTAAATACCATGGCATGTTTTGTCAATGGGGAGAGAAGCCACAAGAGGCTAGAGGCGGGAAGCTAGAACCAACTTATCAGGGTGTAAACAGATTTTATAACCAGTCCACCTTTTTTATAACCTGCCACTTGACTGTAACATCCCAAGACATGACATCTTCCCTAGATTTAATTATGGTTATCTTTAAAAAGACTCTGTTAAATAGAGATAACTGCACATACCTGCAGCAGCTTCTCAAGCCTTCCTGTCATGGTCAAGTTAGGCTGTTCTAACAGGCAAAATTACCTCCTGCACATGTCTTTTGGCCAGTGAGGATGCCCATCATAGTGATGGGACAATATGAATGGGTGAGATCATGGGCTTAACAGTAGCAAGTGTCAGGTCTTGTACACACGACCGAGTTTCTCAGCAAAAACCAGCAAGAAACTTGCTGGGAGATATTTTTTGTCGGGGGAAACCGGTCGTGTGTACATTTTCGTAGAGGAAACTGTCGAGAAACTCGACGAGCCAAAAAGAGAGCAAGTTCTCTATTTTCTCGACGGGAGTCTGTTTTGGCTCGTCGAGTTTCTGGTCGGGCTGGTTTTCAATGAGAAACTCCAACGTCTGTATGCTAAGAAACCCGCGCTTGCTCAGATTAAAGTATGAGACGGGAGTAAAAGTAGCATTTTTAATGGAGATAACAAATTTTTAAAGCTATAACAGACTGAAAAGTGCAAGTCGTCTCTTACCAAACTTTTATTTAACATGCAAACACATGAAATTAGCAAAAGCAGCCCCAAGAGTTTAGCCAGTGGAATCGAACTTCCCCTGCCGTTGTATGTGTTGTATGTCACCACGTTTGAGAACGAGGAGATTTTGGCTTGACAGTGTGTACGCAAAGCAAGCTTGTCAAGTTCCTCGACAAGCCTAACAAGGAACTCGATGAGGAACTCGATGTGTTTCGCCCGTTGAGTTTCTCGGTCGTGTGTACGAGGCCATATGCCGCATACACACCATCACTTTATGTGATGAAAAAAAACGACATTTTCTGTGAAGTAAAAAACTACGTTTTTGAAACTTCAATTTTCAAAGACGAAGTTGCCTACACACCATCATTTTTCTCACAATGTTCTAGCAAAGCGAGGTTACGTTCACCACGTTTTTCCATTGAAGCTAGCTTCATAAGTAGCTTCTGGGCATGCGCGGATGAAAAAACGTCATTTTTTAGAAGACATAAAACGACGTTTTCCCCCACACACGGTCAATTAAAGTGACGTTTTTAAAAACGTCATTTTTTTTCATCACATAAAGTGATGGTGTGTATGGGGCATTAGAGTTTTGCCTGTCAAAATGGTCAAGAATCCCCCATGATAATGTCAACGTCGTAACTGAGTTGAGTGGGCAAATGCTCACATTCGATAGATTACAGTGTACTGTACAGTGTACTGTATGTGTTATGTTTTGTGTACTTTTTTAATTTGCCACAGGCCCCGACCCCATGTATCTCTCAGGGAACGGAGTCTGGCACACAGGGCATCGGGCGGAGGACACAGCCCGCAGACACAGCTGGGCGGACATTGCAGGATCCTGGAGACAAGGTAAGTAACCTGAACCAGGATTACTGATTACATATTAAATTATGAGCCTTGAAAACCGACGGGACATGATGTGATGGAATCCAGGGAAGTTGATGCAATGGTATTAACCCCCCTGGCGGTATTTCCGAGTCTGGCTCGGGGTGGAATTTCAGAACCAAAAGCGGTAACCCCGAGTCAGACTCGGGATCGCCTCGCAGCATCCACAGGCAGGGAATTACTAACCTTGTCCCTGGATCCTGCGATGCCTCTCCGCTGTGTGATCGAGCGTCATCCTCGCTCAATTCACATAGCGCCTGTGTGCCACCGAGCTCCGTTTCCTGTGACTTTAGGACGCACAGGGGCGGAGATCGGTGCCAAATTCAAAAAAGTAAATAAACACATTACAGTACTGTATGTAAAAAATACACACACCCTTTGTCTGTCCAGTGTCCTGCATGTACTTTTATATAATAAAAACTGTTCTTTCTGCCTGAAAACTGTAGATTGTCCATAGCAACCAAAAAGTGTCCCTGTATGTCAAAAGTGGTTTTAGACCAGCTAGAAAACAGCGATAATAAATTATAATCACTTGCAGAATTGAGCGATATCGATTTGTGGGGAAATTCGTAATCAAAAAATAAAAGTAATGACAGCGACAATTCTGCAACTGAGCAAATTTCCATGTTTGTGATTTGATTACATTATTGAATATTTTTTTTAGAATTATATTATTATTTGTAATAATTATTTATAGTTATTTTTTACATTATAAATTATGATTTTGTTTTTCAAATTTTATTATACCCGGGATGTCTACTAGATTCTTGTTTGGACAGATTTAAGTGAGTTATTTCTAAAAATTACAGGCCTACAATGTAAAACGCCAAATTTCCATGCAAAATAATGGTACCGTTTTCAGCACCTAAAATCTGAAATAATCATACCAGGGAGGTTAATGATGTGACTGCATGTTCAAGTTGGACCCATGCCTTTATTTGGGAGTGAATATTCCAATATACCACTCATGACAAATGACAGGGTCAGTGATATCTTGAAATATCAAAAAGGCCTATTCCCCCTTTTGTCTTGAGAATCGTTAGCCTATCATATCCTAATCTAGGGAGTTTTTTTACCCCATAAAAAGTTGTGCAAGACAAAAGGTTTGATTGGAATGGTTTGCATGACATACAATATCCTGGGTAAGATATTCATTTTGATGATGGCCACTCTCCCAAACCAGAAGAACAAGACTGAGGACCATGTATGCAGACCATGTTGGATATTTTTGATGATTGGGAGATAGTTCTTAGCATAGAAATCTGATAACTTTGTGAGGAGTTGGACTCCAAGGTGTCATGTTTCCAACAAAAAGGAAAATTAGCTTGAAATTGCAATAGAGAATTCTGTGTTAATGATATATTTAGAGCATTTGATTTTGAAAATGTATGTGTAGATTAGTTAAAGATTTAAACAAAGGTACATTTTTAAGTAAGTTGTGGATAGTGGTATGTGAGTGCGTAAGAAACATAAGGATGTCATCCGCGAAGGCAGCAAGCTTTTGAATAAAAATAGTTATTCCCTTTATGTCAGGATTAATTCATAGTCAATGGAGCAGTGGCTATAGGGTTAATACAAAGATTAGAGGGTAAAGGGGGAAACCTTGATAGGTTCCACCCGATATGGAGAAGGTGTTCGATAGGTGGTCGTTGACACAAACTTTTGCTGTGGGCGATGAATATAATGCTAAAATGAAATGTAGCATGTGATCTCCGAGGCTCCAAGTGCTTCCATAATGTAGTCCAGGGCCCTGGGCCGGACTTACCATTGGGCTTGACTGTGCTCAAGCCCATGGGCCCCGCCCAATAGGGGGCCCCGCTCATTTACGTTGAATTTTTTTCAATAATATGCCAGTCATTTACTTTTTCATTTAAAGTGTGTTGATTGGTCTAGCATTTTTACCTGTTCTAGGGACATTGATAATTTTTGTCCTCCGTCTAAGTAGACAAACTGTCTTTCTTTTATTATTACTAGGGATGCACCGATATATTGGTGGCCGATACATATCGGCCGAAAACCGCTGTTTTGGGGACATGCCGAAACAGTTTAAAAATTGCCGATAATGACTGCTCGCAGATCACCGCTGACTGTCCCGTGTCCTCCTCCAGCCCCCCTCCATTTTGCTGCAGTCTCTCTCCCCCCATGTCCCCCTCCATGTTTCCTTCTCCTCCGTGTCCCCCTTGGTTTTTCCTTCTCCTCCGTGTATCCCTCCATGTATCCCGCCTTGTATACCTCCGTGTATCCCGCCGTGTATCCCTCCTTGTATCCCGCCGTGTATCCCTCCGTGTATCCCGCCGTGTATCCCGCCGTGTATCCCGCCGTGTTTCTCTCTCCCTCCGGTTCCCCCCGTGTTTCTCTCTCCCTCTGTGCTCCTCCTCCACCCCCTGGAACTGTCAGGATGGAGAGCGGGGTAGGAGCCGGTAAATCCGGCTCCTTACTGTTCCAAATGGACAGAGTCAGTGATGACTGACTGTCCATTCACATAAATGAAACATCGTAAACTGTGTTTACAATGTTTCAGTTTATGAATTAAGAGAAGCCGCTGTCTTCTGTCCATTCATTTTCAGCGCAGCTGAAGCTGCAGAGAAAGGGATTGGGGAATCTGTGTCCCTAGTCCCTTTCCCTGTCTCAGAGGGGAGATGTCAAAGGTCTGTTAAGACCCCTGATATCTCACCAAAGCCCCCCAACAGGGCTGATTTAAAAAAAAAGAAAAAAAATTGCAATAAATAATTTAAATAAAAAAATGTAAATAATAATAATAAAAACATGTAAATAATAATAAAAAATAAAATGTAAATAATAATAAAAAATAAAAAAACACACTGACAATCCACTACCCCCCTCAAAAAAAATTCACTGTAAAAAATAGTAATAAAAAAAATAAAAAAATCACCATACAAAAAGAAATAGCAATTATTTAAAAAAAAAAGAAAAGTAATTTTTGGTTTCGGTTTCGGCCTGACATTTTTTTTTATTTCGGTTTTGTTTCGGTTCTGAAATTTCCATTTCGGTGCACCACTAATTATTACCCTTGTGAAGCTATTTTTGCAATATTATGCCCGGTGTCTGTCCTTTGCTGGATGTGGCATGTTACTTTGGCTCCAATTGCTGGATTTGCCCTTTGAATACATTGCACTCTGCTTTTTTGTGCCCATGCGCAGTATACATCATGTCTTTCGGGACAACGCTATGTTTACTATTGATGACTACGCGTCATCATTATGCGGCGCGGTCGCAATGACGTCATTACGCCCGGTCATTCTTCTGCGCATATGCGGGCATCCGAATGAAACTATTTACAGCTGCAGCGGCTACCGATGGACAGATGTGATGGCTCGTATGATGGAATTATATGATCTCTAACCATCAGCTTTCCTTGCCAGGCTCTTTGTGGTGATATTGTGTTATTTATCCCCATACACACATTCATTTTATGCTGTTTTGCTTCCCTAGACATACCCCTTTAAAGTGGGAGAACACATGGCTTGTGTATGTATCATTTTGTTCTATTTAAAGTAATGTATAGAAGGTGGGGCCCGAAAGTGACTCAAGCCCAGGGTCCCCCATCGTCCTAAGTCCTGCCCTGCCTGGGCCACTCTATCAAATGCCTTCTCCACATCCAATGAGAGGAAGAAACCTGTCTGGTGGGAGGAAGAGAGCCAATGATGTATGTTTCTAGATTTTAGCGAGAAAAAATGATGTGGTCCAAGGCACCATAGATAAATGGCCTCCATCTTAAATTTGAACAGAAAAAAGAGAGAGTTTGGTCAGCGGGACTTTTAAATGAGCCCTCTGACTTCTGTTTCTAGATTTTAGGGTGTTATCTCTTGCTTCCTGTCCTGGTATGAATCCTGCTTGATCGAGAGATATTAGTTTAGAGAGTAGAGGGAGTAGATGATTGACAAGGATTTTCACAAATATTTTGATGTCTACGTCCAATAACAACATTGGTCTGTAATAATAATTTGTGACCAAGGATGGATCTTTACCTGGCTTGGGAATTACGGTAATATGGGCCTCTACTAGGTCTCAACAGAGAGGGGCTGGAGAGTTATATATACATATATATATATATTTTTTTTTTTTCATAAGTGATCACATGTTCACATAATCTTTGTTACCAGCTGCAGATGGGGCTTAGAAAGGTTGCGATGGAGAGAGATACATCATTACTATCTATTTCAATTTGTTATAGATTGATTATAGAAACCAGATTCTTCTTTACATTTTTAATCTTTGCTAGAGAAATTACATCTGTATTGTGATAGGTCACATCTTTTTCTGCTTTCAGATACTTTTGATAAATTATGCCATTTCATTCTAGAAGACAACGGAAGCATTGAATTCTGAAGTTTCTGAAGTGAAAAAATCTATATTTTCTAATACACAAAAACATAGGCATAACTAAAAGTTGCACTGCCATTGTGCAAAGTGAAATGTGATATCAGAGTCCTTTTATTAAACACAGAGTATGCAGGTAAAATATATGAATTTTAATCTCATCAAGATGTGTTAATATTCTGAACATCTTTTTCTATGTATAATTTGTAATTATGTATGCATTTAGAGGCAGCCTAATTTGATCATTACATGTGCAGTCTCTGCCTCTTGCTCTAAAGTGCTACACAATAATTGTGCTTTCTTCTCATACGAGTTTGATCACAACCCAACCTGGTTGAGGCTTGATGAACCACCAAACAAGATGACAATAATTGCCACAACTGTATCATAATATATTAATTGGTGGACATAGGCCCTCCTGAATTATTATGGAATGCACAAACATATTTAAGCAGGCCACATGGCTAACAACAAGACTCTACCTCCAAGGAGCTGGCTACATATCCCCTTCAGAACACACTTTCTCATGTACCAAGGTATGTTAATTCCTGATCCACATTTTATGTTTCATCAAAGATCCTATGTGTTTTTAGTATTAATACTTACTGGCAATCCACTTTACCAACACCTCATATTTACTACAGACTTTACATCCCTAATAGTGCCTTCTCCGCTTGTTTGTACATGTGTTTTTTCAGTGAAAGTGACTTCTAGTTATATTCTACCTGCATGCACTAAAAAGGGTTGAGTGTGTTAGCCCACGCGACCTCAGCAGAAACCTTGTGTTTTGGCGATCCTATATTGGGTGGCTGCATACAACCTGATTGTGTTCCCACTATGTGAATCAATAACAAAATGATATGTGTTGTTGCGCCTATACCCTCACTATTATGTGCTATTTAATACAGTGCAAAAAATGTTTGCCCGAAAATTCCTAAAAGTCTTCAAACATTGATAAAATATATAACGTGATATCATGTAAACTCTACACAGTATTGTGATATTACAACATGAATAAATTAAATTAATAGTAAACAAAAAATACCAGCTCCACAAAAAATGTCCTTTAAATAAATAATTGTAATTCAGTAAATCCATGACAAATATGTCCCACAATAAAGTGCCGGTGCTTCAGTGGCTCAATACATTCCACAATAAAACTGCTAGTGCTTTGGTGAATCCGACCACCATCCAAGCTATGCAGTCACCTCTCCTATTGACCTCTCTTACTAGGTCAAATCATGCTTTCCCCTAAGCTGGGGCGTGCAAGGTAGGACTCCTTTATACTACTCCTCCTCCTCCTCTGTTCCACTTGTTATTCTGACACTTTATCCGTAATTTTGGCGTATGGCCCTTTAAATCCAAAATATTCTCCATGTGATGGTTCTGATGGCAAAGGAACTGGATCCCCCTAATTTACTCCTGCAAGTCTGCTGCGGTTTTTGTCAGTCTCCCTCCTAGTCTCCCTCTTCATACACACTCAGGCGAGGAGAGAAATCTGAAGGATATACAGTACATACACACACAGCACAAGGTGATCACTGCCTTGGGCAGCTCAGAGGAACTGCAGTTCCAAAAAAGTCTCATAGTGTGAACACGGCCTTGTGTTGTGTGTGTATGTACTATATATCCTTTGATTTTCTCTCCTCGCCTGAGTGTGTATGAAGATGCAGAGCCCTTTCTGGAACAGCGGTTAGAGGAGGAATTTTTTGGTAATCATATTTTGCACAGTTTTAAAAAGCACATAATAGTGAGCAGCAGTGGCCCGCCCATAGAGGGTGCAGGGGCACTTCCCCTTCCCCAAATCTAAATAAAAATAAATGGCCCATTAAGTTTGTGCGGGATGCCGGACATTGGAAGCATAATGTGCTGCAATCACTGAAAATAAATAAATAAATAATGGCCCTTTAAGTGTGTGGACACACAGCTGCTATGGGAAGCATGATGTGTTTTGCAGAGCTCAGACCTTTTGTTATTGACATGGATACACTAATGCCTTGTACACATGATCGGTTTTCCCGGCGGTAAAAAGTCCACCGGGAAAACCGAGAACCTGTTCGGTAGTTTTTTCCCCCTACACACGGCCAGGTTTCCCGACAGGAAAACTGCCATGAGAGCTTTGGTCGGGAGCATACACACGGCTGGGATTCCCGGCCAAAAGCTCTCATGGCAGTTTTCCTGCCTGGAAAACCGGTCATGTGTACGAGGCATAAGTAGTTGCAATGATATGTACAGTTATACTAACATGTCAAAGTTACAAAACTGGGTTCAGGTGTAAAGATCTGTTTTATCTTCTTCTGGAATGGGTTAAAGGACTCTGTCACTGTGTCAGTGAGTGTATTTATGTACACGAGTAAGTCCCCTAGCATGAGTACATGGTGTCTTGCAAGGGAGAAAAGGCTTTGCTGCTCTCTTAAAAAATACCCTCCCAATGTTGAAAGGCATGAGGGATACAGGAAGGGGGGAGGGCATGCTCGCTCTCCCTTTCCTGGTCACCCACACTGTATGTCTAGGTATTGGCCTGGTATGAATTTTAAAGAGTTCTTGTGTAAATGTATGCACACATGGACGTACAACCCTGAATTCAGATACTTTGTTAATCCCAAAGGGAAATTATTGCAACACATCTCACAATCAACAAAGACAAATTTCCCAACAACAGACACTAGCATCTAATAAAACAATTAAAGCTACACCTAAATACCACCCATACAATCAAAATACAACATAGAATAAATAAAACGGATCATAAAATAACAGAAAATTAAACTACTTAAATGCAAATAATATACCACTTTCTCTAGCATGACCCCAATTAATAGTTAACATAATACAGTGGAACCTTGGATTACGAGCATAATCTGTTCCAGGAGAATGCTTGTAATCCAAAGCACTCGCATATCAAAGCGAGTTTCCCCATTGAAGTGAATGCAAACAAAAATAATTCATTCGACATTGACTTCTATGGCATGCAATACATGCAACACTGCATGTGGCCAGAGGTGGGGGGGCACTGGAGAGACTCGTAAATACTCAGAGACCGTTCGGCTGCATTCGGAAACCCTTGGAAAGACTTGGAAATTCTCAGGAACGGAGTATTTTCTAATATATCCGAGTGTTTGCAAGACAACACTCGCAAACCGAGTCAGGATTTAAAAAAAAAACGTTAACCGTGTTACTCGCAATCTGATGCTCCACTGTACCAACACACTGTAAAAACGACATACAAATCCTGATCGTAAACCATATTTAAATTTGATGCAACCATGAAGAAATGATTATGTAAGTAGCAACTTATACCCGCGTGTAGCCGAATCCTGCAATTGCTTTATATGGCTGGCTGTACACAGCAGCTTCCCAGGAAGAATTTATGTAGGTTAGGGAATGCTCCTGCATGTGCTGCATCCTCTTTCTAGCTGTGTGCATGAGTCCTTAAAATTCTTACCAGATTCCAAATTAGAAATGCAGCCTATGTGGTCAGAAAAGGCCAGAGGCCTGTCAACTTTAGGAAGGTATCTTGAAAGGGTTTCAAAGGCCTTGAAGAGGCTTTGCTGTCATGCTAGATTCAAAGTGCCTCTTCTCCACATTATGTCCCCCAAAATGGATGTAGAGGTTTGTAGGGAGAGACTTATCAGAATCTGGAGGCTCCCTTTATAATAAAAAGGCTCCCAGATATCTGACATTCAATCAGAGGAATGAGTACAGGGTACATTAGTACCAATTATTATCATTTCCCAATAAATTGTCAACAGTAAATAAAGACAACCACACCATGAACATATCCTTTAATATATATATATTTTTAATTGTAAAAGGTTAAGCTTCCTCCCCCACTTGCAAGACATAATTTTTTAATATTGAGAAACAAGGACCTCTTCCCAACTTGCTATCCCCCAAAAGGGATGTGTAGATTTATGGGGGGTGATCTTAAAGGATTCTGGAAGCCCCCATTAGAATAAGTGAAAAAAGCAAACACACCAACACCATGACCGTCCTTTAATTACATTACAATAATAAAAAAAAAACAATGATGCCAATTTAGCATTAATCACCTCATTAAGTGATGTAGATTCATTGTCAAACATCACTACCCACTGCTTGGCAATGTTTACCGACTGCCTTGATGACCCTACTTGTGCAAAACAACAGATCCTGTGTAACATTATTGACCAAATATGAGAAAAAAAATAGGCCATTTAAATAAAGAGGGTTAGAACCTCAAAAATTATTAAAAAGTTAATTCAGTCACAAAATGCACAAATATCAAGGGCCTGATTCTCAAAAGAGATACGCAGACTTAACTGCTGTTCAGTCTGTGCCTAACTTTGGAAACGATTCTCAAAAGGCTTTTTCCAAAGTTAGGCAGAAAATCTGACATGTGTAAGACACTTACACGGTCCGATTTTAGGATGCAGTACCGCATCCGCCACTGGGGGCATTTCTCATTGAAATGCAGCTTTGCGTATGCAAATGAGGACTTAAGCAGATTTTCAAAGCATTTCATCACTGTGATTTCTGCGTAAGTTCCGAATTTGCCTGCGCAAAACTAGGGCTGGTTTTATAATGTGTAAAGTTAGTCACACATTGTAAAGGCCCATTCCAGCGACGGCATTTGGTATGCATTCCCGAGGGAGAACTCCACGGCAATTTTTAAATTCAAAACCGGCATGGGTTCCCCCCCCAGGAGCATACCAGGCCCTTAGGTCTGGTATGGGTTGTAAGGAGACCCCCCTACGCCGAAAAATCGACGTAGGGGGTCCCCCTACAATCCATACCAGACCCGTATCCAAAGCACGCTACCCGGCCGGTCAGGAAGGGAGTGGGGATGAGCGAGCGCCCCCCCTCCTGAGCCGTGCCAGGCCGCATGCCCTCAACATGGGGGGGTTGGGTGCTCTGGGGCAGGGGGGCGCACTGCGAGCCCCCCCACCCCAGAGCACCCTGTCCCCATGTTGATGAGGACAGGACCTCATCCCGACAACCCTTGCCGTTGGTTGTCGGGGTCTGCGGGCGGGGGCTTATCGGAATCTGGGAGTCCCCTTTAATAAGGGGGCCCCCAGATACCGGCCCCCCACCCTAAGTGAATGGATATGGGGTACATCGTACCCCTATCCATTCACCTGGAGGCAAAAAGTAAAAGTTAGTAAACACACAACACAAGGCTTTTTAAAATAATTTATTATTCTGCTCCGGATGCCCCCCCTGTCTTCTTTATTAGCTCTATTACCAGGGGGGGCTTCTTCTTCCACTCTCCGGGGGTCTTCTTCCACTCTCCGGGGGGGGTTTCTTCTTCCGCTCTCCGGGGGGGGGGCTTCTCCGGACTCCGGGGGTCTTCTTCCATCTTCTCCCCTCTTCCGCTGTTGACTCGGCGAACCCCGGTTCTTCTGCAGATGTCCGGTGCCTTCTTCTTCAGCGCTGGCTGCCTGCTATCTTTGTGTGTTAGCTCAATTTCTAACAGGCAGCCGGCGCGGTCTTCTGTGACGTCAGGGTCTTCTCTTCTGTTCTTCTCCCCTCTTCCGATGTTGCCTCGTCGCCTCTTGTCACTGTAATGATGGAAGCGCGCCTTGCATCCCATTTATATAGGCATCACCGTCCCATCATGCTCCGGCAGGTACCCACGTGGTGGGTGCCTACCCACGTGCACCCACCACGTGGGTACCTACCGGAGCATGATGGGACGCTGAATAAGAAGGCACCGGACATCTGCAGAAGAACCGGGGTTCGCCGAGTCAACAGCGGAAGAGGGGAGAAGATGGAAGAAGACCCCCGGAGTCCGGAGAAGCCCCCCCCCGGAGAGCGGAAGAAGAAACCCCCCCCGGAGAGCAGAGAAGACCCCCGGAGAGTGGAAGAAGAAGCCCCCCCTGCTAATAGAGCTAATAAAGAAGACAGGGGGGGCATCCGGAGCAGAATAATAAATTATTTTAAAAAGCCTTGTGTTGTGTGTTTACTAACTTTTACTTTTTGCCTCCAGGTGAATGGATAGGGGTATGATGTACCCCATATCCATTCACTTAGGGTGGGGGGCTGGTATCTGGGGGCCCCCTTATTAAAGGGGACTCCCAGATTCCGATAAGCCCCCTCCCGCAGACCCTGACAACCAACGGCAAGGGTTGTCGGGAAGAGGTCCTGTCCTCATCAACATGGGGACAGGGTGCTCTGGGGTGGGGGGGCCCGCAGTGCGCCCCCCTGCCCCAGAGCACCCAACCCCCCCATGTTGAGGGCATGCGGCCTGGCACGGCTCAGGAGGGGGGGCGCTCGCTCGTCCCCACTCCCTTCCTGACCGGCCGGGTAGCGTGCTTTGGATACGGGTCTGGTATGGATTGTAGGGGGACCCCCTACGTCGATTTTTCGGCGTGGGGGGGTCTCCTTACAACCCATACCAGACCTAAGGGCCTGGTATGCTTCTGGGGGGGGAACCCATGCCGGTTTTTTCTTTGAAAATTGGCATGGAGTTCTCCCTCTCAGGAATGCATGCTGAGCGACGCTGTCATTTTTTTTTATAATTATTTGTTTTCCCGGCGCGTCTTTTTTTTTTCACCCGTCGCAACTTTAGTGTCCCGTCGAAATTCCCAAAGCCGCCCGGCGTTAATTACGTTCGCGCGCTGCACGTCGGGAAAATTACGTCACACGCATGCGCAGTACTGCCGGCGCGGGAGCGCGCCTCATTTAAATTTTAAACGCCCCCAGGAGAGGAGGACCGCCTTACGACGGCGGCACTTAAGTTACACGGCCTGAAATTTCTAGGTAAGTGCTTTGACGATCGGGCACTTAGGTAGAAATTTTAAGTCAGTGTAACTTAACTGCTGAAATTTAAGTTAGGCTACGTTTTTGGGAATTTGGCCCCATGTGCTGAAATCTACCATATAAACAATAAAAAAACAATGACATACATTTGTCTGCTGAAACTAACCAACCAAAATATCATACCCAATTCAAGATTTAAACTGTACATTCAGTCCATATATATTGCATAGATTTCTGCAGGCTACTTCTACAGAAAAGATGGTATAATCACAGCAGGTACAAGACCCAGCACAACTATTCGCAATTTCTGCAATGCACTATAATAAATATTATAAATACACATGATGATTCAAGACTCGATGAATGCAGTTTTAATCCTGTCAACAATAATCGTCCTATTGGAGAGACACACAAGCTGTATAATTGAATCTGCTAAATTGTATCAATGTTGTAGCCATTCAGAAGCAGATGGATGGCAATCCAACAAATTTATGTATTCAATCTGATTATATTGTATGACATGTATTAGCTGTGCGAAGTCCCACTTTTGATTTTATAAGTGTGGCACCTTTCCATGGCCCAACAGGGCCTCAGGATCATCTATGGAAGAGTATACTTATACAAGTTCAAATGTCTCACTTGGCTGCTGTTGAGGCCAGTCATGTACATATTCATATATGAATCCATTATAGCAATATTCATACAGTAGATGAAAATGCCCATCCAAGGAGAATCATTTAATGTATGTAGCCACCAAGCCAAATGTGTGACGATAATGACGAACATTAATGTATTCAAAACATACACATGATGGCTGTAATGCTTTGTCATACATCAAAGTATCCTATTATAGGTATGGTAACAACATAAAGTTCATATATTCCATATATACATATAAGGGTCTAAGCAGCAGAATGGATATGGTGTGGTCTCAGCTCAAAAATACAAATACACTGTAAGTGTGCACTAGAGGGAGACCGTTCAGTGAATGAAAGCACACTAATGCCACGTACAGACGATCGGACATTTCGACAACAAAACTGCAGATTTTTTTCCGACTGATGTTGGCTCAAACTTGTCTTGCATACACATGGTCACACAAATGTTGTAGCAGAAGAGAGCAGAGTGACAGAGAGATGAGCTCATTGGTCTGCTTTTTCCTCTTTCTATGTCGCGTCACAGGCTGGGAAATAGGCAAGACCAGTATGTGTTACTAAATGGCAACAGAGAAATATCAGATCATCTCTCCCACCAGAGTTGTGCTGTGTGGCAGAGCTGTGTAAATCCCAAAACCAGATGGACAAAAAATCAAATGCTTTGGCATTGTTTTAAATCTTTGCATCCAGCTTTAATATGTGCCACAAGAAATGTATCTATAAACATCAACCTCAGTTTATCCTTTAGAGCAAAAACGTATAGGACGTCTAGTATATTTCTAATTTAGTTTCAGCCTCATCAGGGATTGCTAATGAATAACGTAATTACAGTTTATGCCAGGCGAGCATTTGACCACACCATTTGGGACACAGCTTTAGCAGAGTGCTTTAATAACAGGATTTAAAAGGAATTTCTGTAAGCAGATCTGAAACAAAGCCAAAATTACAAAAGGAAATTTAATTTTTTCTAAAGTGTAAAGATTTACAATTACAAATAAACATTCACTCTAAAAGACTTACTATGAAATGTAAAATACCTAATTTGTAAGGTACAAAACAATATAAATGCAAGGAAACTACTGTGATGCTAAAGTTCTACATTACCTAAAGCATTATCATTTAGAAACAGCATTATAAAAAAAAAAATATTTGTTTTAGTAATTTAGTTTGTAAACTGGATTAAACGTCTAAATATAAATGTAGATTTTTTTGTAAAACTCTCTCCAAAATATTTTGTCGCAAATGTGTTCCAAATCAAGTTTGCTTCATTAAGCCCATAAGGAGAAAAATGCAAACAAATGCACAGATCATTGCACCGCATTACTTTTTGCATTCAGATGTCATTATATATACTATATAAAGATGGCAGAATAAATTCCTGTCTGGCGATGGGACTCATTACTTTGTTAGCAGGTCCCTTAAAAGTGCACCTGTGCTTTGCTCATGAAGTTTAACTTAAAGCCCAACTCCAGGATTTTTTGATAAAAGAAAACAGGAGGTTGTTAAAGCATAAATTCAGCAAAGGAAATAGTAGTACTCTTGCGCTATCTGTACTGGACACCGGGGGGCACTGCTGCAATCACCTTAGAGTCTGCCTTACACAGAAAAAATTCAAATATGGAAAGTGATGGTGAAGCGCTGTGAACTAAAAATAGAAGGGGATCTCAATACCTAACAGGTAGGTAACCCTAAAGTGAAATACATAAATAAATAAATAGATACTAGGTGACTATTACAGGGAAAGAAAGGTGAATAAACAACATATAATGTGAACATAAAGTGACACGAATGTACCAGGCTGGATGAACCAGAGACACAGTGGTAAAGGTGCACGGATGTGAACCAAACAGTAGCTTACACAAACTAAAATAACTGTGTACAGAAACAATGTATAACAGAAATACGTGAAAAATGGTCTATTTAAAAAAGTGACATCCCAGAAGACAGTCCGGTGTGGCACGAATGTACCAGGCTGGATAAACCAGAGACACAGTGGTGAAGGTGCACGGATGTGAACCAAAATAACTGTGTACAAAAACAATGTATAGCAAAAATGCGAAAAAAAAAGTCTATTTAAAATAGTGACGTCCCAGAAGACAGTCCAGTGTAAAAGTAGGCAAACTTCGGTGCGCACACCTCTTGTGGTACTAGATGCTCACCTCAGAGCCATAGCACGGATGGCTCAAAGTACCAAACAATGTCTCCCTAGGGGGTGCAGTCACACGGATTGAGGTTGAGATGAAGGGGGCTCCTCATCAAATATTCATACAAACATGGAAGCAAAAATCAATGGATAATAGCATAATCCTGTGGGAAACCTTGCAAATGATATATAACGTATACATGCACTCACATTGAGGCTGTGAATAGTGGACCTATCTCCACGAACACCGCGTTCGTATCCGGAACTGGTATGCTGGAGGATCACTGACAGACAAAACAACTCTCACTTCCACCTTCTCTGTATCTTCCACCTCCTGTCCGTAGTATCAGCCAGTGCTCAGGGGGTACAAGATGGAAGAAAAGAGAGGAAGGCCCATGGTGCAGTATCTTGTGAAATTTATTAGAGTACAAGTAGCAGCAAAGTAAAAACTCACATTTAAAATTGGGGCAGAAGCAAAACACCTACGAGCGGTGAGCTCGTCTCATCGCCGTCGGTCTGTGTCGGCTCTGTAACTCCTATTCCCTTACGCGTATTCGTCACATCACATGACTTCTTCAGGGGATAACGCAGGGTGTAAGCAATGGGCTTAAATAGGCTGTAAAAACGTCTAATAGACTGGATGTCCGTCGGCCATTTTGTTTGTTGTAAACAAAATGGCCGACGGACATCCAGTCTATTAGACGTTTTTACAGCCTATTTAAGCCCATTGCTTACACCCTGCGTTATCCCCTGAAGAAGTCATGTGATGTGACGAATACGCGTAAGGGAATAGGAGTTACAGAGCCGACACAGACCGACGGCGATGAGACGAGCTCACCGCTCGTAGGTGTTTTGCTTCTGCCCCAATTTTAAATGTGAGTTTTTACTTTGCTGCTACTTGTACTCTAATAAATTTCACAAGATACTGCACCATGGGCCTTCCTCTCTTTTCTTCCATCTTGTACCCCCTGAGCACTGGCTGATACTACGGACAGGAGGTGGAAGATACAGAGAAGGTGGAAGTGAGAGTTGTTTTGTCTGTCAGTGATCCTCCAGCATACCAGTTCCGGATACGAACGCGGTGTTCGTGGAGATAGGTCCACTATTCACAGCCTCAATGTGAGTGCATGTATACGTTATATATCATTGGCAAGGTTTCCCACAGGATTATGCTATTATCCATTGATTTTTGCTTCCATGTTTGTATGAATATTTGATGAGGAGCCCCCTTCATCTCAACCTCAATCCGTGTGACTGCACCCCCTAGGGAGACATTGTTTGGTACTTTGAGCCATCCGTGCTATGGCTCTGAGGTGAGCATCTAGTACCACAAGAGGTGTGCGCACCGAAGTTTGCCTACTTTTACACTGGACTGTCTTCTGGGACGTCACTATTTTAAATAGACTTTTTTTTTCGCATTTTTGCTATACATTGTTTTTGTACACAGTTATTTTGGTTCACATCCGTGCACCTTCACCACTGTGTCTCTGGTTTATCCAGCCTGGTACATTCGTGCCACACCGGACTGTCTTCTGGGATGTCACTTTTTTTAAATAGACCATTTTTCACGTATTTCTGTTATACATTGTTTCTGTACACAGTTATTTTAGTTTGTGTAAGCTACTGTTTGGTTCACATCCGTGCACCTTTACCACTGTGTCTCTGGTTCATCCAGCCTGGTACATTCGTGTCACTTTATGTTCACATTATATGTTGTTTATTCACCTTTCTTTCCCTGTAATAGTCACCTAGTATCTATTTATTTATTTATGTATTTCACTTTAGGGTTACCTACCTGTTAGGTATTGAGATCCCCTTCTATTTTTAGTTCACAGCGCTTCACCATCACTTTCCATATATAAATTCAGCAAACTATTACACAGGGATTTAAAATGGCTACTCAGGGACCCAATGCTAAATCCTGTGTGGAAGGAGAAAATCCTATTCTTTCCCCAAGCCTAGGAATTCGGTTTATCAATCTTTGCTCCCGGCTGCTGAACAAATAAAAAAAATGGTAAGTATACAGTAGGGGTGGGAGTTGTTGGCATTTAAAGATGATTTTAACAAAAAAAAATTTGTTGCAGATTCCAACCTTTTGTTATACTGAAGAAATAGTGTAAAAAATATATTGCGCTAAACTACAAAACGTACGTGATAAAAAATTATATAAATAAATATATAAAACTACAAAGTGTAAGGCAGCCAGCACAACAATGGAAAATTGTAAGAAGAATAAAAAAGGAAAAGTGCAGCGCCAAATGAACCGGTTTGCCCTGCTGAGCAATACCATGTAATGTATCGGTGAATGGATCTAGATGACACACCCAACCATAGTGCATACACAAATGTATTAAAGTAAGAAGTAAATCAAACCAAAAATCAAACACATGAAGGTATCTAATATACCTTCACAAACCTGTAAGGTCACTATAGTATCAACTATTCACAGTGCATAAAGATTATAAAGTGAATATATATAGGTGCATCAATGCAATCAGTGAAATAGACCTGAAAAGACCTTGACGGTCCAACAGGATGTGCAAATATAATAACCAATAACAAAAAAACAAGATAGTCATTCAGTTAAAAATAAAATCTGTGATTCTTTTTTGGAATAAAATTGCATAGTCCCATTAAACACACATTTTCATAGATGAAAACCGCTCTCCTCTCTGATATATGGTATCTCATCCTCAGATAGGTGATCCTTATAGTAAGAGTAAATGCGCTTACCAGATGCTGTAGACCCACAGCTCACCGTACGGTGGGGCGTCCTTAAGGCTTGTGTAGGCCGATTGCCCTACCAGGTTATCCACCCGGACAATCCAGATGGTGTTCCAAACAGAACCTTCTGCAGCAGCCAGACCAGGGATCTCTGATGGTTATAGTCTTGATGATGAATGAAATCCTCAGAGGATCCAGCACAGAACAGAAAAGGAGAGAGGACACCTCCTCATAGCATAAAAAAGTATTTATTTTAAAAATCAAAAATCGACCGGTTTCGTCTTAATAGACATCAACAGATATGCACCCCTGTGTGTATGCACTATGGTTGGGTGTGTCATCTAGATCCATTCACAGATACATTACATGGTATTGCTCAGCAGGGCAAACCGGTTCATTTGGCGCTGCACTTTTCCTTTTTTATACTGAAGAAATGCCTGTGTGTTTATCTGTGTCCATGTGGAAAGTGGATCTAATGGGAGTGGTTTTATAATTATCAATCAGCTGCTGCACCTGCAGGGCTCTAATGAGGGAAATTGCAGGGTCTACATCCCTTTAGACGTGATTTCATATGGGGAGTATCTCACCAAAAATGACAGTTGTGTTGCAAGGGATGCTCAAAGTCTGACTTAGTGCAGACTTCTGGAAAAATCAGTGAGTCGATCACACAAGAAGGAAATTATGTTTCTGCGGGGTGTTTTGCACACATTCTGTGTACAGAACACCTCCAGGTAGCCATATTGCATTGCATTTTACACAAAACATTTAGAAAGCTGCAGTTTGAAAAGGAAAGGTAATTTTTATTAACATACAATAATTTTATGACTTGTGTCTCAATTGTATATGCTAAATTATAATTTTTTTATGTGTTTGATTTTTTTCCATGAAATTGGAGTTACCCATTAAGTGAACCCGTTGCTTTACTTTGCATGGACAAAACACAAACTAGATTTGTCCAGCATAAATCCATCTTTATATATCCAGATGGAAAGTGATGTTATACAGTGATTATCTTTATGGAGATTTAAAGAATAATGAAACAAGTTTGGTATGGCAAAGTAGGTGTACACATAATGAACTTGACACTAGTAAAATAACCTAATGCTATAACGTAGCACTGATGTATATATTTATTTTATTCAACTTCAGATCCTTTTCAGTGAGTGTGTGTCAAATTAAATACATTTAGCTGCTTAGCTAAAACAGAACATGGGCTATTGAGATTAATAACAAGAAAATAAACGGTTGAAAAATTATTTCTAGTTATAGAACAATTTGCATCTTCTGTAGTCAAATATATTGCTCCCTAACTTTTTGTTATTGAATGGTTGACTCACTTGAAAGCAAGGAAGCTTGTAAGCAATTGTATTTGCAGTTTATAGACTGCATATACATAGGAAAATTATTGCCTTTGTAAATATATGATAATTTACTGTAAATTACTTTTACACTTTGCAGGAAGTAGCCAGACTGCAGTCAACCTAAATGTGTCCTTCATAGTGTGTAAATACATTTGTAGCTCTACCCCTGAAGAAACTGCTGAGAATTTGTTTGGTTCTCCCTATGTAGTACAGTGGCTACCAATCACACATGCAACAGTCTAGGGCAGGGGTGTCCAAACTTTTTTCAAAGAGGGCCAGATTTGATTAAGTGAACATGCGTGAGGGCCGACTATTTTGCCTGACATTCTTTGAACTATTACAATTCGGTCTAAGTGTGTTCGTCTGAGCACTAATACACGGCCCAACAAGAATAATCTTGCCTTTGTGGCTGTGTGTGGTGAAGAGATGAGCTTGGGCATGTTATTTGGATATACAGTATTTATCAGCGTATAACACGCACATGCTTATCATTGCCATGAATGCAGCCTCACCATTGCCATGAATGCAGCCTTACCATTGCCATGAATGCAGCCTTACCATTGCAACCAATGCAGCCTTACCATTGCAACCTCACCATTGCAACCAATGCAGCCTCACATGTGCCATAAATGCAGCCTCACATGTGCCATAAATGCAGGCTCACATGTGCCATAAATGCAGCCTTACCATTGCCACAGTGCAGCCTGAACGATGCCCATTTGCACCCTCGGAGGGCAGAGGGAGGGGGGTGGGACGAGTGCCGACAGATTACAAACAGGAGAATGTCTTGTTTACCCTGTGGCCTCTTTAATACAAAGTCCTGCCTCTTATGATAGACAGAACAGTTATCCAATGTCATCCCAGGAGATGAGACTTCCAATAGAGACACTGCTGAGTAAACAGGAGATTCTCTTCATGTAATCTGACGGCGCTCGTCCTGCCCCCCCCCTGTCCCCTCCAAGGCAGCGCCAATAAATACAGTATATATCTTTTGTGGCCCTCGGTGCCACAAACAATATATATACCCAAATCCCCAGGGGGGCCATATTAAATCAACAGGGGGACCGCATGTGGCCCCCGGGCCTGACTTTGGACATGCCTGGTCTAGGGGATGTCTTTCTAACTGTTATTGCAAAAATTTAACAGGAAAGGGGTGAGGGGATATGGGATATGCCAAATGCTTAACATTTAGGACTCTTCTTTTGATAAACATAGCACAGTCTAGCTCTCACAGCTGGGAACCACATGGTAGTTTACAAAACAGTCTATTTACTCAAAGCTGGGGACCATGAGGCAGCTCTATTTTAAGGTCTCATAGCCGGGAACCATGAGATAGCTCCATATTAGTTAAATTTTCATAGCTAGGTGCCATGAGATATGCCTCTGCAGTGGAACCAGTCCAGGTCAGTCCAGAGGTGCTTCAGGGACAAGCAGCCCCCTGAAGCTCACAAATCCAATCCTTATGGGGAAAAAAAACTATCTGGCCAAGGCAACTCCCAGACCACCTTCTGGGCACACCTACTTAGGGATTGACCAGGGCATGGTAAATATTCAGACCAGTCATTTGAGTTTCTGCCCTAAGCTCTGGGCGTTTCTGCCAGATGCAGAGGATCTCCTAGCTTGTGAAAACATAAACAGACCAAGGCAAACTTTAACTGCTCCTCTGATTACAGAGCAAGTTAAAACTTAACTTACCACATATCCTATAGTAGGAGGGTGCTACACATTAATTAATTGTTATAATTCTTGCAGATCCACTGTGTGATGCTATTGCAAAGAAAAAACAGCCAAACCCAGCTGGGCCAAAAAGCAAGAAACCCCACGTTCCACTAAGATCTAAATACTGAATGTTTTACATCTAGAAAATTCCTTTTTAAAACAGAGTTTAGAGTGATATGAAAGGGTTAAGACCACTTTAAGATGTTGTATTTTGTAATTAATTAACTGATGATGGGATAGTTTTTCAATTTTCTAGGCTTATGTGCAATTTTTTTCTACAATGGTTGAATTCATTTGGTAACTATATGAAATATCTCTCCAAATGTTATTTCTTAACAGACCTAATTTCCTTCTGTCTGTCTTAAGTATTTGTATGTAATCTTTGTAAATCATTTACAGTACATGATCTAAAAGTGAAAAACTGGCCAAAATAATTTAATGCTTTAGAAATATCATAGTCATGTTTCTTCCAGATGCTAGAGGCAATACTAAACTCTGATATATTAGAGGCCTATGGCAATGCAGCAATCTGTCTGATAAGTTTACGAATTTTATGTGTTAAAAAGAACTAGACTTTCTATGTCCAGAAAATCTCTTTTTTTTTTTTTAATCGATATGCTCCTGGACAAAACTTCAAAGTCTTTTCCTGATTTTTGTTAGATTTTAGGAAGCTTTAAATGCATAATGTGATATAATATGTTGCACCTATTTTCGTGGAAGTTGTTTAAATAGGTATAACTGTTTAACCTCCCTGGCGGTATGATTATGTCTGGAATTTTGTACCAAAAGCGGTACAATTTTTTGCATGCAATTTTGGCGTTTTATATTGTAGGTGTCATGAATATGCATCAAGCCTGTCTGCCTACCTGATCTCCATGTGTTCATTAGAGGCAGATCCTGCTCTGGTTCCCCTTTTTATCACTTCCTCTTCCTGTATGGCTCCACCCTAGTCCATCCCAGGAAGCCTATATTAACCGTTGCTCTACAGGTCTGCAGTGCTGTTCAACAGTGTTCCAATGCTCAGTTCCTGTCTGCAGTGTATTGCTAGTTCCTGGTTGCAGAGTGCTACGATCTTCTTCCGTGTACCGTTTTGGCTTGTCCCCGACTTCCCTGTCTGCCTGTGCCCCTGACTATTTGCATGTTCCACGGTTATCCTTGTCTGCCTGTTGCCCTGACCTCGGCCTGTCCATCACCACTGTTTGTTCTGCTGGCTGCTTCCCCCTTCTCCCTGCGGAGTGTGACTTGAGGAATCCCGGGAACGCGACCTGGACCCAGTTGCGGCCAAGACCATCCCTACCACCAAGGGCTCTGGTGAATACAAAACTGGGTCTTAGACTCCGCGCCCTGGGTGACCTTAGGTTCACGCTTCGTCTCTGCTAGCAGCAGTCGGCCATAGGATTCACCACCCTGTGGTGCATCCCTGACCCCTACGGGGTGCACTTGTCATCTGGCTACGGGTGACCTGACAGTTTGAACAGCCATGAATCCGGCCGACATGCCGCTCCCCGCAGATGATCCATTACAGTGCATTGTTCGCAGACTCGAGACGCATGAAGCTAATCAGGATCAGGTGATGCGTTTCCTTCAGGATCTGGCTTCCCGCTTTGATCAGCTTCAGACCTCGCTGGGAACCCCGAATCCGCAACCCCAAGTACAACCAGCATCTGCACCTGTTGCACCAGTCGCAGAGTCGCATTCACTGAAGTTATCACCTCCAATCCGTTTTTCTGGAGACTCCAAAGCCTGCAGGGGATTCCTTAGCCAATGCACTATTCATTTTGAGCTCCTGCCCCAGTACTTCTTGTCTGATCGGGCCAAGATAGCCTATATCATTTCTCTCCTCTCCGGGGAGGCCTTAGCCTGGGCTGCCCCTCTGTGGGAATTGAATGATCCAGTGGTTTCTAGCCTGCCTGTTTTCTTGAAACTTTTTCGGAATATCTTTGAAGAACCGGCTCGTGTCTCTTCAGCAGCCAGCACCCTTTTACGTCTCCGCCAAGAATCCCGTTCAGTGGGACAATATTCTCTGCAGTTCCGTATCCACTCAGCTGAACTGAGCTGGAACAATGAGGCCTTAGTCGCAACCTTTTTGCATGGCCTATCTGATAGAGTGAAGGATGAACTAGCAGGAAGAACCATCCCCACTGATCTGGACGGAGTGATCTCCTTGTGTAATCAGATCGATATTCGCTTTCAGGAAAGGACCCTAGAAAAGCGACGCCAACATTCCTTGGCCCTTAGTCAGCCTGAGCTCCCCTCTCTTCGACCCGTGGAGCATCCCTTGCCAACTGAGGAACCCATGCAGCTGGGTCGGACCAGGCTATCCCCTGAGGAACGTGCCAGGCGCAGAACTCTAGGCCTGTGTCTATACTGTGGGGGCAAAAGTCATTTTCGTGACACTTGCCCTCTTCGCCCCGAGAAACGCTCGGGTTCAATACATCTGGAAGGTGGAGTATTGGATCCAGAAATATCTCCTTCACCTTCTCGTCTTTTTCTTCCTGTGTCCCTTCATTTTGGTGCTTCTTCTCATTCGGTCTCGGCATATCTGGATTCCGGAGCCGCTGGCAATTTCATAGACTGGGAAATCGCATCGTCCATGAGACTTACCCTTTTGCCCCTCACCACACCATTGGTGGTCTCGGCGATTGATGGCACTGTTCTCCCGGGGGGTCCTATTCGCTTCCAGACGGTCCCTGTTAAGATGTCAGTAGGCACACTTCACCAGGAGTGGATATCCTTCCTTGTTCTACCTAAGACCTCAGCTCCTATCGTTTTGGGTCTCCCTTGGTTAAGACTCCATTCTCCTCACATTGACTGGACTGCCGGACAGATCCTGGCTTGGGGTCCCTCCTGTTCCACGTCTTGCCTACCCAAGGTTGCCCCAAAAGAGAAACTTCCTGTTGCCACCATTCCAGAATCTTTTGCTCGTCCCACCACATGTAGTGATGTCCGGAATGTGTCCTGCAATAGTCAGGCTGATGCACTTTCTAGCCAATGTAGCACTCTGGATGAGGAGCCCGTCTGTGAACCTGAGCCGATCATTCACTCCAGTTTACCGTTGACTGTCCCTAAAACGCACAGCCAGGCTAACTTGTCTGCGAGTTCTGCAGTCACTACGCCTTGTGATGCGATTCGGGTAATCGCTACACCTGAATATGCTATTCAATCGGCCTCTGCATCAGCTATGCCAGGTCAGCCCATGCCCAGTGAGCCTCCTACCTTTTCTTGTTCAGGCCCTCCTGCAACCTGTCTAAGGGGCTCAATCCATCCTTTGGATAGATTGCCATCGTCGGCCAAATGGGGTTTTCTACCTTGTTTTCAGGGCTCTCTGCATTCTGCTGGTTTCCCTGCTATCCAGCTTGACTCCTGTGCCATGTCACCTTCTAACCAACCTGACTTCAGGGTTCCTCTGACCTCTGCCCAGTCTGATGGTCCTGTGCTTAATCCCCAGTTCATCTTTAAGGGTCTGCTTGATCCTCCTCGGATTCCTGTTGACCCTCTCATGCCCTTACTTATTCCTAAAAGGCCTTTGGTCCTCAATAAATCCTCCCCTCCTGTCCCTACTTCGGTTCTGGTCAATGAGGATACTCAAGTTCTGGATTCTCGTCTCCGCAGAGGCGTTCTTCAGTACCTTGTGCTTTGGAGAGGATTTGGTCCTGAGGAGGCGTCTTGGATTTCTGCATCTGAGATCTTTGCGCCCCATTTGTCGAAGAGGTTTCTTCTGGGATTCCCCTTTAGCCCTGGCTCCAGGCTGGGGAGGGGCCTTAAGAGGGAGGGTACTGTCATGAATATGCATCAAGCCTGTCTGCCTACCTGATCTCCATGTGTTCATTAGAGGCAGATCCTGCTCTGGTTCCCCTTTTTATCACTTCCTCTTCCTGTATGGCTCCACCCTAGTCCATCCCAGGAAGCCTATATTAACCGTTGCTCTACAGGTCTGCAGTGCTGTTCAACAGTGTTCCAATGCTCAGTTCCTGTCTGCAGTGTATTGCTAGTTCCTGGTTGCAGAGTGCTACGATCTTCTTCCTTGTACCGTTTTGGCTTGTCCCCGACTTCCCTGTCTGCCTGTGCCCCTGACTATTTGCATGTTCCACGGTTATCCTTGTCTGCCTGTTGCCCTGACCTCGGCCTGTCCATCACCACTGTTTGTTCTGCTGGCTGCTTCCCCCTTCTCCCTGCGGAGTGTGACTTGAGGAATCCCGGGAACGCGACCTGGACCCAGTTGCGGCCAAGACCATCCCTACCACCAAGGGCTCTGGTGAATACAAAACTGGGTCTTAGACTCCGCGCCCTGGGTGACCTTAGGTTCACGCTTCGTCTCTGCTAGCAGCAGTCGGCCATAGGATTCACCACCCTGTGGTGCATCCCTGACCCCTACGGGGTGCACTTGTCATCTGGCTACGGGTGACCTGACAGTAGGCCTGCAATTCTTAGGAATAACTCACTTAAATCTGTCTAAACAAGAGTCTAGTAGACATCCCGGGTATGATAAAGTTTGAAACACAAAATCATAAATTATAATATAATAAATAACTATAAATAATTATAACAAATAATAATGTAATTATAATAAAAATTATTCAATAATGTAATCAAATCAAAAACACTGAAATGTGCTCAGTTGCAGAATTGTCGATGTTCATATTTATTGTTTGATGACGAATTTCCCCACAAATCACTATCGCTCAATTCTGCAAGTGTTTCTAATTTATTATCGCTGTTTTCTAGCTGGTCTAAAAGCACTTTTGATGTAAAGGGACACTTTTTGGTTGCTATGGACAATCTACAGTTTCCAGGCAGAAAGAACAGTTTTTATTATATAAAACTGCATGCAGAACACTGGGCAGACCACTAGGGACAAAGGGGGTGTGTATTTATTTCATACAGTACTCTAATCTGTAAGATTACTGTATGTGTATTGTGTTTTTCACTTTTTGAATTTGGCGCCGAACTCCGTCCCCGTGCGTCGTAACATCGCAGGGAATGGAGCTCTGCGGCACTGTGAATCGAGCAAGGAGGAGGAGCCCACACAGCGGAGGAGCCCGCGGGGACACATCGCAGGATCCAGGGACAAGGTAAGTAACTTCCCCCTGTATCCTGCAATGCAGTCCTGAGTCTGGCTCGGGGATACCGCTTTTGGTATAAAAAATTCACCCCGAGCCAGACTCGGGAATACCGCTAAGGAGGTTAAAGGACCACAAAACAAAACATACAGTATACTCGTGAACATATGCAACAACCACAGTATATATGACATGTGGGTGTAGATGTTAAAGCGGAGTTCCACCCAAAAGTGGAACTTCCGCTTAATCCACTCCTTGTCCCCTTACATGCCACATTTGGCATGTCATTTTTGGGGGGGAGTGGGGGCTTCAGGAGGAGTGGGACTTCCTGTCCTACTCCCTCCTTCCGCCCCCGGGGACCGCTAAGGTGATACATCATATCGCCTACAGTGGCTCCTCCCTGTAGGCGATCGCCTGGGACAAGTGACAGGTCCCAGACAATTGTCTGACCAATCAGTGTGCACCGCCGCTCACGTAGTGAGTGCCCAGCCCTGAAGCCGAAAGCTGGACCGTGGAGCAGGTGAGGGTCTGTTTATTAAAAGCCAGCAGCTACACTTTTTGTAGCTGTTGACTTTTAATAAACAAAAAAACCGCCTGGAACTCCCCTTTAAATAAATCAGCAGGGAAGTTCTGGAGACACCTATACCTTCTAGTCCTGAAACAAAGCATGCCGTAGCAAGGAGGGAGACACCACATGATAACAGAACTACAAGTCACAGATCTGCTTTTGTGATACAGACTAGGTCTTAAAAAAAGAACGAGTGGCCAAAGGTCTTTTAAACAACATAGAAAGGGCAGAAACCTGAGCTTTGATAGTGCTGAAAGAAAAACACTTGTCAAGAATCAGCCATTTTCCCACCCTCCACTACCATTTATTATTGTTTTTATTTGTTTTTACGCGATTTACAGATCAGCATTTTTTTTATTTAATATAAAAAAATCCTATTAAAACCGTCTCTGTCCATCATGTTTGCTTAAACAGGCAGGGATAGCCTTAAAAGACTGTAAGTGAAATGCTTAAAAATGATCATATCTACTGAAGTAAAACAGGACATTTAGAAAAGCATTCATTTTTTAGGTGTTTAAAACAGTTGCATGTGTTTATTTTTCAATAAAAGTTCCCACTGATATTGATTGGTTACCAATAATGTGAATACTATGTTAACTATATTTACATGAAGGCTGAAGGCTTCATTCACAAAATAAGCCTTCAGCATACAGATGATATTGCTACCTAAAAGTGGCAGTGTACGCTTCTACTCAACATTTTGCACATCGTGGCCGACTTTATCCCTGTGTGCCATTCTCCAGCAATGCAAGTTTGTGCTCCCACTCACTGTCTGTCTGTTGCTATTGTTTTCTGTTGGTTTTCTTGCAGCCTGGAGGACAAATCAGTAATGGTTTCTGCTCTCTGGGGTCTGGATGGGGTATTTGCAGCTATTGGGCCACATTTTTTTTTTAATGCTTATTCTTACCTTATGTATTAAAATGTGTTTATTTATTGCTTTTTTGTTTGTTAATATACATTTTAATAGATTAAGACAGGGGCAGCACAACTTTGGGGGGCGACTCGGCAAGGCGATCTCAAGACGACTTCAGAGGCGACTTTCAAAATGACTTCTGTATTGAAGTCAATGCAAGTCGCACCGAGTCACCCCCAAAGTCGTACAAGAACCTTTTTCAAAGTCGGAGCGACTTGAGTCATTCCATTACATTGAATAGAGCGGAGCATGACTTGTCAAGCGGCTGAGTCACCTGACGAGTCACCCCTGTGTGAACCGGCTCTAAAGCTCCTGAAGAAGCGTATCCATACACGCAACATGTAGAGCGATTTATTTCTGCATCTGGACCCACAACATGGTTTATCCATTCCACATTTACGCTTTCATTTCTGTTAATGAGTTTTTGATACCTATTACTGTATTCATTGGGTCATTCAAATATAAATGAGTATTGTTGGAAATGCTACGATAACCCATATGTGGGCCATTTAACAACCCTGATACAGATAATTGTATATGTATAATTGTTTTTACAATTTTCTATAATAATAATAAAAATATTTTTTTTTACATTATCTATCCCTGTGCCTTTAACCACATAAGACCCGGACCATTATGCAGGTAAAGGACCTGGCCAGTTTTTGTGATTCGGCACTGCATCCCGCTCCCGCCTTAGGCCTCGTACACACAATAGGTTAACCAGAGGACAATGGTCTGATGGACCGTTTTCATCTGTCCAAACCGATCGTGTGTAGGCCCCATAGGTTATTTAACCTTAGGTTAAAAAAAAGCCAACTTGCTTTAAAATTAACCTATGGATAAAAATCCACGCATGCTCAGAATCAAGTCGACGCATGCTTGGAAGCATTGAACTTTGTTTTTTTCAGCACGTCGTTGTGTTTTACATCACCGCGTTCTGACACGATCGTTTTTTTAACTGATGGTGTGTAGGCACGACGGACCATCAGTCAGCTTCATAGGTTAACCTAGGACAACGGTCCTTTAGACCGTTGTCCTCTGGTTAACCTATCGTGTGTACGAGGCCTTATAGATTGAATGAGTTAGTGATTCGTTAAAAAAAGAAACCAGGGCTGCTTCAGCTGCAGTAGCAGCATTGTTCAATTGGGGGAAAAGCCACCAATGTATGTACACACGTCGGGAGGCATAAAAATACAAATGTAAATTTGGTAGAGCCAATCCGCCCTGGTAAATGTAAAGTGTCCAAAGAGATTCTAATATTCTTACACACAGTCAGTCCAAACCGATGAAAACGGACTGAAGGACCTTTTCATCGATCCAAACCGATCATGTGTGGGCCCCATCGGTCAGTTATCCTTTGGTCAAAAATTTTAGAACTTGCTTCTAGATTGAACCGATGGACGCCTAACCGATGGGTCAAAACCGATGGTTAGTATGCAAAAGCATCGGTTAAAAACCTGCGCATGCTCAGAATCAAATCTGGAAGCATTGAACTTCATTTTTCTCTGCACGTCTTGGTGTTTTATGTCACCACGTTGGACACGATCGTTTTTTTAACTGATGGTGTGTAGGCACATCAGACCATCAGTCAGCTTCATCGGTTAACCAATGAGAACGGTCCTTCGCACCGTTCTCATCGGATGGACTGATCGTGTGTACAGGGCCTGCGGGTGCCAGAGAAATGATGAGAGACGAGAATCTATCTCCTGAAACATTTGTTTAGGAATTGGACAATTGGACAGAATATATAAACATTTTGGCATAAAAAAATTTAAATTAAAAGATTACCTTTCATCATTAAGGGTAGCTTTTCCCAACTGATAGCACTAGCACTACTTTGAATGAAGCAATAGTGAAGCCAAAGTGAAGAAAATGACTAGTGATGTATGTAGACAATGGTAGTTGCACTATAATCTCTAAATACCTAAAAGAGTTTGTAATTTGTAGAGGGCAATCTGATGGAAGACTAAACAGAATGGTCGGGTCCACAGACTTTTAATGCGGAGAAGGTGGTCCCAAATTCTGTAATAAGCTGTTGCTGTCTATTTTATTGTATCTTTTCTGTAAATATTTTCTTGCACTTTTTTTTTCATTAAACAATATTTAAAAATTCTTAACCTGATTCTCTAAATGCTTTAAAACAGAATTTAAATAACCTATGCCCTCTTTGAAGAAAGCTACAGGATTTTAAAACTGTGTTTTATTCCTGTCTGGTGTAGCAGTGGATATTGTACCAGCAGGTTGAATGAAAAAAACTAACCAGATTCCCCTGGTTAAGGAAATGATCCCTTCTATTGTATTATTACAATGGGGAGGCTTTCCTGCCATCAGAATACACTTAACAGTTGACATGTGCATTTAGTTTGGAATAAAAATTCTGGAAGAATTTTTGTAAATTCAGATGTATCTGAATTTCCAAATCACAAACGGAACAAACTTAAATGAATCTGAAATAAATTATAAATAAACAACATTTATTTCATATTGAATTCAAAATCAAAATTAATGAATTTAAAAATGTAATTTGTAAACAAATTTGAAATGTAAACATATGGCTGACTACTGCTGATTTTCTTTTGAAAAATGGTGTGCAGGTGTACCTAAAAGAATTGATGATGTTTTGAAGCCAAAGGGTATTCAAATATTGACCTAATTTTGTATTTTTTTTCTGTTTGCTCATTTTGCATTTTTTAAATTGATAAAAATAAATATGAAAAGCATTCTTCTCTGCAACCACGGGTCAGTGTTGGTGGGGAAATCCCTCCCGCAAAGCTATTATGCTCAGCCGGTGGGGGGGGGGAGCCAACCCTACCCGGAGAACTCACAGTGATTATTGCTAGCAGCTTTAGCTGCTGGCAGTAATCGTGGGAACAATCCGATATGCTGCTTGTACCCAAGTTGATTGATGGATCGACTTGGGTGAAATCAACCATCCATCTATGCTTAACCAGTCAAGAATCAAACCATCTATGTCTGGCTTGTCTATACGTACAAATAGAGAACAGTACATCCATAGAACTTTTATGGTAAATGTAGGTAGAATGTGCAAGCAATGCAGGCGAGACAGTGTGACAATAATAATCAACAGTGTACATAGTAGGTACAACAAACTCTTAAGGCTCAAACTAGACCATCACCAACTAACCAGGGATGGTCAAAAAAATTATATTGGGTGCGCTTCTTCCAAGAGTGCAGTTCCTGCTCCATACTACCTCCTAGGATGACAGCAAAATGAAGACTAACATGTTGCTGCATGACTCTCATCACAAATATAAAAATTACATTGTGTCATACATATTGTCATATACATTATTTTTTACATTATTATAATCCCTATGATATTTACTTTGTGGTATAATAAGGCTTATCTATAAGTATTGTAAATATCTCCTAAATGTGCACGGACGATGTCACCGACACATGCGCTCTGAAAGAACAGCCACCCGTGTCGTTCTTTCGGAGTCCTGTGCCGTAAACAAACCCAGAAGGAAGACCAGGTGAAGATGGGAGTGCCTGCAGGGGTGACAGCACATCACTAGAAGGCTTCATTTTCAGGTAAGTTTAGCATAATGTGGTTTATACTAACACATTATGACATTAGCTTTCGGGCTAAAAAAAACACCCAGAGGTTTACTACCGCTTTGATAGTATCTTTGAACTGATGTGAATTGCAGGTTAGTAATAGTAACACAATTTTCATACAACGCATAAAGTTTCCGCCATAATTGTCCAATAGAATAATTTTGTGGTGTTTCATGAACATATATTACATATTCGGTTGGGCCCATAATGGAGGCCTTCATGTTGTGAAAACTTATTTTTACCTTATAAAATCACACATTTTTAAACAGCCTATTGAAAAACAGTATCTAACCAATTTTCAGATGTTCGAAATCAAATCAAATTAGATTCGAATAAGGATGGAAATTTTGAATCAAATTGAATGCAAAAAAATGAAACAAAACCAAAACAAATTACAAAAACAAATCATTCTAACATAAAAAATGTAATTACATTTTTAACTTAACAAATCCATCTGAAACAAAACAATTTTTTTTATTTACTTATCACTGCTTCTGGCTATAGCCTGTGGCTAAGTGTAAGGCCCCGTACACACGACCAGTTTCCTCGGCAGAATTCAGCTTCCGACCGAGTTTCTGGCTGAATTCTGCCGAGAAACCCGGCCGTGTGTACACTTTCGGCCGAGGAAGCCGACGAGGACCTCGGCGAGGAAATAGAGAACATGTTCTCTATTTCCTCGTTGTTCTATGGGAGAACTCGGCCCGCCGAGGTCCTCGGCGGCTCCAGGACTGAACTGGCCGAGGAACTCGATGTGTTTGGCACGTCGAGTTCCTCGGCCGTGTGTACGGGGCCTCAGTGTATATAATATAAGTGTAAATTTGTTGACAATAAAATACACAATTGCTATTATTTAATATGATAATGTTATTAAAGGGGTTGTAAAGGTTTGTCTTTTATTCTCTAAATTGGTTCCTTTAAGCTAGTGCATTGTTGGTTCACTTACCTTTTCCTTCGATTTCCCTTCTAAATGTTTTTTCCTTTGTTTGAATTTCTCACTTCCTGTTTCTCCTCAGTAAGCTTTCCACCATCATCCGAGCGGTGGAAAGTCATTTAGAACAGCTTACTGAACACCTTACTGAGGAGGAACAGGAAGTGAGAAATTCAGACAAAGAAAAAAACATTTAGAAGGGAAATTGAAGGAAAAGGTAAGTGAACCAAACAATGCACTAGCTTAAAGGAACCTATTTAGAAAATAAAAAACAAACCTTTACAACCCCTTTATAAATTATGATAATAAAGTGGACTTTGCAAATGTTCAGGGTGACCGTCATCATTTAAAAAAAAAAAATAACAAAAAAAAAAAATAACAATAATTACAATTGGACTGTATTACTAATGTTAACACTTGCAGACTATATTATATTCTTTTATGGGTATGCATTGAGCCAATTTTCTTTGGACCAGCTGTCTTACGAAGCCACCTATTGCTGGGTGCTTTAACTTGGATTCCCAGCAAACTGTGCAGTTAAAGTACTTTTTAATTTACAGTACATTTAAAAAGTCAATGTGGGTTATAGATCAATCAAGCAGTGAACACTGTGGCCCAGATTCATGTAGAACCGCGTATCTTTGTGCGGGCGTAACGTATCCTATTTACGTTACGCCTCTGCAACTTTGACAGGCAAGTTCCGTATTCTCAAACCAAAGCTGCGGCGGCGTAGCGTAATTAGGCCGGCGTAAGCACGCCTAATTCAAATGTGGTAGATGTGGGCGTGTGTTATGTAAATTTTATGTGACCCCACGTAAATGACGCTTTTTACGAACGGCGCATGCGCCGTCCGGGATAGTATCCCAGTGCGCATGCTCCAAATTAACCCGCAAGAAGCCAATGCTTTTGACGTGAATGTAAATGACGCCCAGCCCTATTCGTGAACGACTTACGTAAAACGACGTAAAATTTTCAAAATTCGACGCGGGAACGACGTCCATACTTAACATTGGTACGCCTCATGTACGCCTCATATAGCAGGGGTAACTTTACGACAGGAAAAGCCTAACGTAAACGGCGTATCTGTACTGCGTCGGCCGGGCGTACGTTCGTGAATTCGCGTATCTAGCTGATTTACATATTTCTAGGCGTAAATCAGCGTATACACCCCTAGCTGCCAGCGTAAATATGCAGTTAAGATCCGGCGGCGTAAGAGACTTACGCCGGTCGGATCTAATACAAATCTATGCGTAACTGATTCTAAGAATCAGGCACAAAGGGCCAGATTCACAAAAGGGATACGACGGCGTATCTCCTGATACGCCGTCGTATCTCTGTTTCTATCTATGCGACTGATTCATAGAATCAGTTACGCATAGATATCCATAAGATCCGACAGGTGTAATTGTTTTACACTGTCGGATCTTAGGATGCAGTACCGCGGCCGCCGCTGGGGGGAGTTTGCGTCGTAAACCAGCGTCGGGTATGCAAATTAGGAGTTACGGCGATCCACGACGGATTTTCGCCTTCGCTACGTCTCCGCTAGTCTAGTTTCCCGTCGCAAAGTTAGTCGTCGTTTTTGGTGCCCTAACTTTAGTCAGCAAACGTATTGCTGTCTAAAGTATGACCGTGGTTCCTGCGTCGAAATTTAAAAATGAACGTCGTTTGTGTAAGCCGTCCGGGAATACGGAATTACGCTACGCGCGTCGCCGTTCGAAAAAATGACGTCACTGTGCGTAAAGCACGACGGGAATTGCGAAACGGAGCATGCGCAGTAGGTCCGACGTGGGAGCGCGCCTAATTTAAATGGCACACGCCCATTTGAATTGGCCCGCATTGCGCCGGACGTATTTACCATACACCGCAGCAAGTTTCCAGGTAAGTGCTTAGTGGATCGGGCACTAAAACTGGAAACTTGCGGCGGTGTATCGTAAACGGGTTACGTTACACGGCCGCAAATGTATGTGAATCTGGCCCATAGATACGACAGCTGGGACTCAGAGTTACGACGGCGTATCTGGAGATACGCCGGCGTAACTCGTATGAGAATCCGGGCCTAGGTGTTTGTGCTTAAGTGAGGTCAGAAAGTATGCATTCACCAATGTTCAGACATTAGATACGTGGGCAGCAGGACATTCTTGGAAGAAATTATCCTTTTACCTTGTGAACCCATCGTTTACCCTAGCTGTAAAATGAGACTGCAGATTGCATACATTAACAAGCCACAAGATCTAGCACCCCTGATAATGTCTTTAACTGCTGATGTCTTGCTTTATTATCTAATGGATATAATAGATCAGTTGGATTCATTCTTTAACTACCAATGTGTGTAAATCAAGGATAATCAATAAGTAAGGATTTATTAGTTGTCATTGAAAATGAATATTTCTTATCCTCGGAAGTAATGAGATACACTGATACAGTCGTATAATTAATAAGAAAAACTGAACATAGTTTTATTATGACTTGGATATAATCCATATTTAAAGGATTGTTTGAACTTCTATCTGCAGTGAATATTAGTCCTGTCCAACACATTATAAACTCAGTTAATTTTGGTTATACCATTTTAATCCAGTTAATGTGGTTTTCCACTAAATTAAGAGGCTCTTAGGGGGCATTTTTTGGAGGTCAACTGCCTATTTGGCAAGGGCAGCTGGCCACATCTTTAGATTTCCCATACAGCTTTTTTGCAAGTAAAAAATAGTATTATAGGTCAAAGAAAAATATTATATCTGAATAAACTATTTTGAATTGGCCATGCACATTTTAACCTGATTGCTTATGTTTTGTCTTTTTAAAGCTGCTTACAATCTTAGGGCCAGATTCACGTAGAATCGCGGCGGCGTAACGTATCCTAGATACGTTACACCGCCGCAATTTTTCATCGCAAGTGCCTGATTCACCAAGCACTTGCGATGAAAACTACGCCGGCGGCCTCCGGCGCAAGGCGGGCCAATTTAAATGACCTACTGCGCATGCTCCGTTTCTTAACTCCCGCCGTGCTTTGCGCGCCGTGACGTCATTTTTTTGAACGGCGACGCGCGTAGCATACTTCCGTATTCCCGGACGGCTTACGCAAACGACGTTAAATTTTGAATTTCGACGCGGGAACGACGGCCATACTTTAGACAGCAATACGCTTGCTGACTAAAGTTAGGGCACCAAAAAAAATTGCATACCCGACGCTGGTTTACGACGCAAACTCCACCCAGCGGCGGCCGCGGTAATGCATCCTAAGATCCGACAGTGTAAAACAATTACACCTGTCGGATCTTAGGGATATCTATGCGTAACTGATTCTATGAATCAGTCGCATAGATAGAAACAGAGATACGACGGCGTATCAGGAGAAACGCCATCGTATCTCATTTGTGAATCTGGCCCTAATTGTACAATCTCTGTACAATCACCCTTAGAATTACCATGATTTAGTAGAGTGAAGGCGTACTTCATAATTCATGAATCTTTTAAATAGGGCCTCTTGCTACACAGCTGTTGGCAAATCTAAATTAGATTGTGATATTCACGGCTATCTTTACAGCCATGGCCAAAAGTTTTGAGAATGACACAAATATTTTCACAAAGCCTGCTGCCTCAGTTTGTATGATGGCAAATTGCATATACTGCAGAATGTTATGAAGAGTGATCAGATGAATTGCAATTAATCACAAAGTCTCTCTTTGCCATGAAAATTAACTTAATCCCCCAAAAATAAAATTTTCATTGCATTTCAGCCCATCCACATAAAGACCTGCTGGCAGGTCAGTGATTCTCTTGTTAACACAGGTGTCAGTGTTGATGAGGACAAGGCTGGAAATCACTCTGTAATGCTGATTGAGTTAGAATAACAGACTGAAGGTTTAAAAGGAAATGGTGGTGCTTGGAATCATTGTTCTGACTCTGTTAACTATTGTTACCTGCAAGGAATCACGTGCAGTCATCATTACTTTGCACAAAAAGTGATTCACAGGCAAGGATATTGCTGCTACTGAGATTACATCTAAATCAACCATTTATTGGATCATCAAGAACTTCAAGGAGAGAGGTTCAATGGTTGTGAAGAAGGCTTCAGGGAAAGCCTAGCAAGTACCAGGACTATCTCCTAAAGTTGATTCAGCTGTGGGATCGGGGCACTACCAGTGCAGAGCTTGCTCAGGAACGGTAGAAGGCAGGTGTGATGGCATCTGCACACACAGTGAAGCAAAGACTTTTGGAGGATGGCCTGGTGTCAAGAAGGGGAGCTAAGAAGCCACTGATATTCTGCCAAAAGTACAGGGAATAGACTGCTGAGGACTGGGGTAAAAAAAGTAATTTTCTATGATGAATCCTTTTTCCAATTGTTTTTTGGCATCTGTAAAGAACCTTGTCCAGAGAAGAAAAGGTGAGCGCTACCATCAGTCCTGTGTCATGCCAATAGTAAAGCATCCTGAGACTATTCATGTGTGTGGTTGCTTCTCAGCCATGGGAATGGGCTCACTCACAATTTTGCCTAAGAACACAGCCATGAATAAAGAATGATACAAAAACCACCTCTGAGAGCAACTTCCCCCAACCACCCAAGAACAGTTTAGTGACAAACAATGCCTTTTCTAGCATGATGCCATAAGGCAAAAGTGATAACTAAGTGGCCTGGGGAACAAAATATCAAAATGTTGGGTCCATGGCCAGGAAACTCCCCAGACCTTAGTCCCATTGAGAACTTGTGGTAAATCCTCAAGAGGCGGGTAGACAAAAAAAAACAACAACACTAATTCTGACAACAGTCAGGTTGTGGCCCAGAATTGACAACATGCCAGGGCGATTTTCAGAGGTCTTGAAAAAGAAGGGTCAATTCTGCAAATATTGACTCTTTGCATAAACTTAATGTAATTGTCAATAAAAGCCTTTGACACTTATGAAATGTTTGTAATTATACTTCATTATACCATAGTATCATCTGACAAAAATATTTAAAAACACTGAAGGAGCAGACCTTGTGAAAATTAATATTTGTGTCATTCTCAGAACTTTTGGCCAGGGCTGTAGATTGAAAGAGTGGGCTAAAAGGATAAAATCACCTTTATAAAAAACATAATGCACATATTTTTGAAAGGAAAAAAAAATGCATTTATACATTTTTTTGACAGGAGACTGCAAAGCATTGCACCCACTATTAATGGATCACCAGTGCAATGCCAGGCCTCTGCAAACTCTTATTCTGTATACTTCTGTACAGGCTTTCAGTTAGAGAGGGGGGAGGGGGCTCAGGGGAGGCTTAGCAACATTTTACATGTTACACCCTAAATATGGTAATAGCATGTTGCTAAAGGTTATCCCCCCCCAAAAAGAAGCGAAGAAAATTCCCAGCTCAACTCACCAACCAGCCTGCAAACAACCAAATTATCCTGTCTAACAGTTTGCATTAAAAACAGTGATTTAGTTTGCACACATTTGCAAATACATGCGTAAGCTGCAGAGCCACTTCATGCCACCCCAGTATTATCTGAAGTCCTAACTCTATACATTTTTGAGAGCTACCATTTTGGAAGCACATGAATGATAATGGATGGGCAGAGGGCAGAAAAGCCTGCACAGAGCCCCCCTTCTTAAAGGCACAGGGTCGTACTGGACCCCCAGCATATAGCACAATAACAGAAAAGGTGTCCAGTGCATCCCCTCACCAGCACCATAAGGAGCTTCTTTTTCTGCATGATTTCCTTAGTGAAGGAAAAACACATCAGTGTGCAAAGGAGAAAAACTAAGGCAAAAGTCCTCAACATAATCACCATGGTGTGAGTACACAGATACCAAACCAAAAGAAACAAACTAAAAAACAAAATGCAACACCTTATACACTATGAAAAAGTTTGAATCTGACTATGTACCAAATACAGCTGCAAACACTCTGGGGCAGATCCACAGAACAATTACGCCGGCGTATCTATTGATACGCCACGTAATTTCAAATTTTGCGCGTCGTATCTTTGTTTTGTATCTACAAAACAAGATACGACGGCATCTTGGATGGATCTGACAGGCGTTTGTCTTAGTACGCCGTCGGATCGTAGATGCATTTTTTCCCGCCGGCCGCTAGGTGGCGTTTCCGTCGAATTCTGCATCGAGTATGCAAATTAGATAGTTACGGCGATCCACGAAAGAACGTCCGGCCGGCGCATGTTTTTACGTCATTTGAGTTCGGCTTTTTCCGGCGTATAGTTAAAGCTACTGTTATGAGGCGTACTCAATGTTAAGTATGTCCGTCGTTCCCGCGTAGAAATTTGAAATGTTTACGTTGTTTGCGTAAGTCGTTCACAAATAGGGATTTGCGTAGAATGACGTCACCGTCGGAAGCATTGGCTTGTTCCGGGTTAATTTTGAGCATGCGCACTGGGATACCCCCACGGATGGCGCATGCACAGTTAAAAACTTAACTTACGGCGCAAATTCTTTGAGGATTAAAAAAAAAAAATACGTTGCGGTGTAGTGTATCTTAGACACGCTGCGCCCGTCGTATTATTGCGCGCAGGTACGTGGATCTGCCCCACTGTGTTCACATGTGTGACCAATAAATCATAATATACTGAACAGTGCCGCACAGTATAACTTATACTGAAAACAAATAAATCCATCCTTCAGGAGCCCCCAATGTAGGTGTATGGGAAAACTGTTCCTGGGAGACCTCTTTCAAGCGACCTGTCCCTGGGAAACAAGCATTTCTGTTATTGCCTCCACGTGTGCAAATAGGTTAACGTTACCATCTTGTTTTAGTGGCTGTCAAAGGAATTGGGAGATCCCAAAGGATGGAGATGGATTGAAGCATACCCATAGGAGTGAAGGTGAACAGCATTCCTGGTATAGCAAACCTGTCTTACAGGAAAATTATTATTACGTCAAACTAAAAGGTGAGAGCATTGGCACATTGGTGATGGGTTGTGCATAATTAAAGAGATGCATACACATATTCATTGAGAAGATACAATAATTTTAGCCTAAGTGGATAAAAAATGTATAAAAGACATAGGCCCGGATTCAGATACAATAGTGTATCTATCGGCGGGCATAACGTATCTCAGATACGTTACGCCGCCGTAAATTAGGGCACGAGTTCCATATTCAGAAAGAACTTGCGCCCTAAGTTAAGGCGGCGTAACGTATGTGGTCTGGCGTAAGCCCGCAGAATTCTAATGTGGATGATGTGGGCGTGTTTTATTTTAATTAATTGTGACCCCACGTATTTGACGGTTTTTACGAACAGCGCATGCGCCGTCCGTGAAAGAATCCCTGTGCGCATGCTCGAAATTACGCCGCAAATCGCCAATGCTTTCAACGTGAATGTAAATTACGCACAGCCCTATTCGCAAACGACTTACGCAAACGTAATCGACGGAAAATTTGGCGCTGGCCCGACGTCCATACTTAACATAGGATACGCCTCATATAGCAGGGGTAAATTTACGCCGGAAAAAGCCTAACGTAAACAAAGTAAAAAAATGCGCCGGGCGGACGTACGTTTCTGAATCGGCGTATCTACCTAATTTGCATATTCCTTGCGTTAATCTATGGAAGGGTCACCTAGCAGCCAGCGTAAATATGCAGAAAACTATGGTTTGATCTAATTTTTATCGTTGTACATAGTATAAATTATACTGCGCGTCACTGTTGAATATATTATGATTTAGTGTACATAGAGTGCTGTGGTGCAATAGAGAGGAGTCCTTGAGGGTGGGAGGTCATGTCTTTGTTCTCTCTAAAGGGCAGATGAATTAGATGTTATGATGTAGTCTGTGTGCATATTCCCACAACCTGTAGAAATATGGAACCACTTGCTGTACCTCCCAGGGAAGTGGAGTAGAAGAAGGGGGGTGAGAGTCACTCAATTCATATACGATCACACATGCCCTTGCGCAACATACACAATTTTTTGTTAAATCTAAAGCAACTTGTAATCAGATTGTAACAAGTGTTTTTCATTTAGACTGGACAAATCCATCACTGAGATTGAGAGCAAATGAAAGATTTGACCACCCTAATTTGCTGTTGGACTGTTGAAACCCATGGCTTCTTTTATTTGGATTTGGTTAATATGTGGCACAGGTGCCATAAAATGACTATTCCTTTTAGCATTGAATGGAGAACAATTAGTATAAAGTCACTCAGAAGTTTTCCAATGTTTTCCTAAAATTATTTGAGTGATCTGCTGTTTCCCATTCTAGGAAACAATGGATATTTTCTGTCTAATAAACCTATACATTACTCAGTAATTCTGAATAAACAAAGTAATAAGCATGTGGAGGGGTAAAGCTCATTGAAAGGAAGCAAGTAGTGGTGGCATCACTTGTTCTTTTATGCATTGGAGGACTTAGTTATTGCCTGATATCCACATCAATCATACAGTGCCTTGAAAAACTATTCATACCCCTTGAAATTTTGCACATTTTGTCATGTTACAACCAAAAAACTTGGAAAATTTCAAGGGGTATGAATATGTTTTTAAGGCACTGTATGTTTATAATGGAAGTACTATGGTTATTTTGATTTCAGCATTGTTTGTTCATTAATTTTTGTTGACGTAAGCTAGTATAACAAATACAACAGCTGTAGAGAGTGCTTGAAATGGACATGTTTAACAATGATATTTATATGAGCTTGAACTAATTCAGTGAATTTTAGGAATTCATTTTTGCACAGTACCTTTATCTGAAGAGGTCCCAACCTTTGTGTTTCTCACTTTTGCTTGACGGCTTGACCTGCGTGTAAATAGGGAGAAAATTGTAAATAAAAGTAACTGTTACTTTTGTGATCAACTGTTAAAATACCTAAGCCTCCTCCCAAATGTTACCATATTTGTTTAGGTGGTATGTGGGAAAAGACATAAATTAACTCTGGACAAAAGGTCTACATGGCAAATAAATGACTTCATAATTCACCACTTTTCAAAAAAAAATTGCATTGACCATCTATTTTCAGGTCATAAAATATGCTTAACAAAAGCTCAGTATACAGTATGTATACAGGAAAGGTCTACAAAAGAATCTTTGGATGTTATTGTGGGAGGTGTGTAGGTTATATACAGTATACCTATCCTAATCTTTTCTCATTCATAATTGGTTAGCTGTCCCTGACGAGTCGCTCTTATCCATTCACTCATAGCTCTTTGGCCATCCAAAACTCCCATGACACCCAGGTCAATTCTGACATTTCTCTCATACATGTAAAATAAAATAAAAATTGGGAAGAAAATTACTTAGAACCCCAAAACATTGGGTGAGTGTTTCAATTATTTATGTCATGTGGTATTTACGCAGTATTTTTTAAAATGCAAATTTTTGGGAAAAAATACATTTTAATTAATTTTAACGAACACAAGAACAATATAATACTCAATTTTGTAAAATATAAAAGACGATGTCATGCCACGTAAATAGGTACCAAACATGTGTAACTCTGAACTGGTAAACTGAAAAGGCATTTTAAGAGTCGCCAATGGATAATTTAATGTACTGTAGTTTGTTGCCATTCCACATGCGTGTGTAATTTTAAAGTGTCATATGTTTGGTATCTATTTACTTAAATTCTATCACTGAAAAACAAAACAAAAAAAACCCCATAAAATTCAGAGTGAAGGGAACTAAAGGAACATTGTGTAATCACAAGTAACCATGAATAAAGGGGTTGTTAGGCCTGAAACCACCTTGTTCTCGCCCAAACAACTGTAATACAGCCAACTGAAAGGTGACCAAATACATTCAACTAGAATCTTTAATAAAGGGAGAGGTTGGCCAGTTAAAAAGGGCGAGCAAATAAACACAAATTGGTGTATAACCAGCCATTATAGGCTGCTGTTCTGGCTGTGCATGTCTTTCACCCTCCAGGTCCTGGCATTTAGGTAAAATTAGCTGAACATGGATCTCAAAAGCAAGAGAACACACCAAACCTAGAGATGGGAGTGAAAGCAGAGCCAATCAAAGAGGACTTAAAAAACAAATAGCACCAACAAAATCCCTATTGTGTCTAAACTGTGAGGTGGATAAATGGATAGTTAATGCTAGGTAAATGCAGGTAATTATCTTAAGATCAGTCCATATCTATAAGAGAATGGAAAAGATTGTAATCATGAATATTCATAGACGTCATTCTTATATTTCCTAGAAGTTCATACTGTATATGGACCCCTAAGGAAGTTATCTGTAAAAAGATTCTCCATCAACTGACACAAAATATCCCCCACAGTACCAAAAACAACAGTCATGAGAAATAACTAAATAAGTCATAATATAAACACAATAAGAGAGTCAATCATGTATATATACAACTCACATATGCCTGAGTTACTTAATATGACATCCATGAAGTAACTGGCGAAGATTATGAAAAAATTGTCAGGGTGCCCCCCTGAAATTGGTTTGGACTGCAGAGAGTAGACAAGCAAACAGGAATCCAGCCTTCCCAAGTGCAAGGTTCTGTAAGATGTTGCATTGGCAGATCTGGCTAGGATTCCAGTTCAATTGGCTGAATGCCCACATTTTTCATAAACGATGATGAGTTTGATGGTAATTGGAGAATGTGCACATGGCCATTTTTGTGAGGCATTAGGGAAAACAGGTGTCTCCAGCGATATGATATACCAGCCTCCAAGAATGCATGGGTAAGAGGTCAAAGGGCCCTCCCCTTGGCCAGGGTCTGGCGGGAAAAAAACGGGAAGTTATCTGTGCACCGTCAAAGTCTAGAGGACCTATGTCCAAGGAGTAGCTCTGATTTGATGTTATAGAAGTACACCCTACAGCAGGGATATGCAATTAGCGGACCTCCAGCTGTTGCAGAACTACAAGTCCCATGAGGCATAGCAGAACTACAACTCCCATGGGTAAGAGGTCAAAGGGCCCTCCCCTTGGCCAGGGTCTGGCGGGAAAAAAACGGGAAGTTATCTGTGCACCGTCAAAGTCTAGAGGACCTATGTCCAAGGAGTAGCTCTGATTTGATCTTATAGAAGTACACCCTACAGCAGGGATATGCAATTAGCGGACCTCCAGCTGTTGCAGAACTACAAGTCCCATGAGGCATAGCAAGACTCTGACAGCCACAAGCATTACACCCAGAGGCAGAGGCATGATGGGACTGGTAGTTTTGAAACAGCTGGAGGTACGCTAATTGCATATCCCTGCCCTACAGAGTACATCCAGCAATTGCATCAAGTACGATTTAAAAAAGCCAGGGATGCAATTAACCCTGTCTATTTTAGTAGGGTCAATGCCTGGTTTTCCCAGTGAGTAATGAAGATCCCCTGGATCGAGGGCAATAAATCTCCCTGTCCTGTTACATCTGGGATTGCCCATAGGCAGAATTTATTACATGTGTGTATCAATATAGGACCACAATGCTTTTAACTAATAGTGCTGATCCATTAAGGCTGCACATACCTCAGAGTAGCCAGTTAGTACAGGTGGAACGATCTGCTCCACAGCCTCAATCATGTCATGGAAGCCCTGTAAGCTAGAGCAAAGTTTCTCTGTGTCCCTCTAATGACTGTCCTCCATTAGGGGTAACATGGATTCAAGAGCTTTAGTAGGTAGGAGGTTGAAGTATTTTTCCATAGAAAGAGGCTCATTCCAGTCACTCCCTGAGTCCTAGCCCTCCTAAATATGTTGTGGATGGGAGCCCACTGCAGCTGTGACTGGAACGGTGAGGTAAACAAGCCTTGTGGCTGCTGCAGCTGGGTGCCATGTTACCCAGCTGCAGCAGATCAGCTGGAACAGTGTCCCTGGCTTTTTTCTTAGTGGTCTTATTTTTATTATTTTTATTTTTAGTGGTCTTGTTGGTCTTTCTCATAATGAATCCAGCAAATATTATAGAGATGCTCTGGGGGGCTGAGAACAGGAGACAGAGTAGGAGCACTGAGGAGATTCGTCCTCACTCAGCCATTACTTACAGTGTCTGGAAGTAGCATAATTAATATTGTAGAATGTTGCTAGAGAACATTATTTTTTATGGGTAATGTTCCATTTCAAAGCATCACATCCAATATACATTAAGCAAAAGAGTTTTTAGAGACACTGTTTAATGTGCAGAAAGAGATAACAAACTAAATTGATTTAACACAATGTATTACCACAGATTAGTTAAAAACATACATAGACAACAACAAATAAAATTGATCTTGTCCATAAGTAAAATCCCTGACTGAGTAAAAGACACCGCTGTATACAGAGAGAGTAAAAGAGAGAGAGAACGAGATAGAGAGAGAGAGAGAGAGAGAGAGAGAGAGAGAGAGAGAGAGATGCAGTGCGCAGTATTTTGTTGACAATGGGTTCATTCACGATTCAGGCTTATTGGATTGGTAAACAGTAGTAGCTGGAATTATTCAGCCAGCCCTTTTAGATGTCAGGGATTTAGTAACTAAATGTACCCGTATGTCATTAAAGTGGCTTCGGGGAAACCAAAAGTCAAATACCATCCAATGAATTGAGATGAGCTCACAGCCTGTCATGCAAAATTGAGTCTCTACATCTCCATATAGTAAGTATATCTCTCTAACACTTGCAAGTGATGCAGTGGCCCAAAACTTCTATAATGCTCCGCCAGATAAATCACCAATATGATAGCACCAATTAGCCAGCCACAAATACTGGGTTGAAAATAACTTTATGTCTACTCCTTCTGTTTCAAGTAATATGTTTAAAATTCTAACAGGCCTCTGCTTCAAGAGAAATGATGATGATGCACAGAAACCCAAAGTAGGCAACTGCCCCTAAAATGGCTTCAGGAAAGTCAATACTGGCTCGATGCTCTGGGTTACTGCACGCTGGACATTATAATTTCTTTGTAATGTCTTTTTTTTTTAATAGGCACATAAGTCATACATCAGCCAATGTACGTTTTGATAGTCTTCAAACACAATTATTGATTGATTGATAACCCAATTTTCAAGTCATTAGCCTGCTTTGTGTGTGCTACGACTGAACTAGTTAAGGTCTGTCAGCTTAACTGGTGATTCGGAAAAGAGTACATTCCTCTCCATTACTAACGTTTGAAAGCAATAGAGCACCAGCCAGGAGGCCAAATTGCTTAATATATCTGCTTTGCTGGCCAATTTTATATCATCTCAGTCACTTAGAGACTAAGCAGTGGTGTGTCACAAAGTGCAGGCCCACATTAAGGAGTAGCTGCTACAGACAGTAATTTGTTGGATGAAAAAACTTGCTTGTCAAGGCGGTGAAATAGTTGTGAAATGCTTTGAGCCAAGTCAAATTCCTTTTACTGTACTAGAAGGAATTTGGGCAAACCTCATGTTTTGCTATTTAAACAGAGAGATAGATAGATAGATAGATAGATAGATAGATAGATAGATAGATAGATAGATAGATAGATAGATAGATAGATAGATTTTCTGTAGAGATAATCCATAGCAAGCGAAGAAATGTCTCCTTTCTTTACATTTGACCTGTTAATCAGTTGGTGCAGGGTGGCCACATCATGTAAGATGAGTATTTGCCATGTATTTTCATTTGCTTTTTTTGCTTTTATGTGCTGTCAATGAACTCCCCATGTTTTTCCAAACACAAATATCGGTTTTAAAAATGCATGCATTAAAGTTCGAAGTCAAACAAGAAGCAAAACAATGTTGCATAAAATTAACAATCCATATATCCCACTCTCAAGGTGAATAGTGAAATCTGATCATCCATCCATTCACCACAAAGGGAAGAAAAAAGCCAGCCTTGTATTATAAGTGAGTTCGTCAATGTCCATTCATAATGATTAATCTGTGTGTACCAGTGATCCCATCCACCTCTTTTCACACAGCTTCTTACCAGCAATCAAGACCCCAAGCTATAGCTGGTCCCAAGCATATCTAAGCCTTGCAGTACAGTTTTCATCCACAGCAAAGATGCACAGCAAGCAGGTGGGGGACCACATTAATTACTTCCTCTCCAGCCACAAGTCCAAAGGATCATACGAAAGATGACAAGGATCCACAATTAAACAATTGACTGAGACAACTATAATTGTAACCTAATCCAGTTGCAACTGTACAAGAAAAACTAATTAGTTCAGAATGATATATATTAACTTGTTGAAGTACTGTTCCAGCACAATTAATTATACAAGAAACTAGTTACAGCTGATAAGAGAAACATCCAAGAATAAATGACTGTACTTAAATAGAATTGGTAGTATGTTTTAGCCAGTTGGAAAACTGTTGGCAAACCTATCACAGTAACAAATTACATATTACCATTTTATTACGTTTTGTCAATAATTGAAGCGGTGGTTCACCCTAATAAAACATTTTTTATAGCATTAAATTAGGCATAGTAGCTCGAGCTACAGTATGCCTGTATTGATTTTTTTAGCCCCTGTACTCACTGTGCAATCCTATATAGAAGATTCCGACTCCTCGCGGGGAATGGGCGTTCCTATCAAGAGGGAGGATGATTGACGGCCGGCTATGGCACGTCGCGCTTCTCCGGAAATAGCCTAAATAGGACTTGGCGCTTCAAGGCGCCTGCGCATAGTCTGTGTGCAGGCGCCGTATAGTGCCGTGAAGAGCCGAGACCTGTTCTGGCTATCTTCGGGGAGCGTGACGTGCCATAGCCGGCCGTCAATCATCCTCCCTCTTGATAGGAACGCCCATTCCCCGCGGGGAGTCTGAATCTTCTATATAGGATTGCACAGTGAGTACCGGGCTAAAAAAATCAATACAGGCATACTGTAGCTCGCGCTACTATGCCTAATTTAATGCTAAAATGTTGTTAGTGTGGGTGAACCACCGCTTTAAATTTAAATGTGGCTTCACAAATAAACAGTTTCTAATTCACGCTTTAATGGAACAACCATTTAGAAAAATGTACTGTACTGTATTCTGAAAATTGTGTGAATTTTATAAATACAATAATACAGCACAATAATGCAGCACACGGGCGTCCACAGTTGCCTAAGCGCACCAATGCGCATGCGGGAGTGCGTCCTAGCGCAAATTGGCGCCAGACGGCCTATTTAAGAAAGTGCCTTAACCCCAGACTCTTGCTGACCGGTCTTCACTGTGTCCTGATCCTCTGAACCTTGCTTGTTACCTGCTTGATACCTGTTACTGATCCCGGTTTCATCAGATTCTGCTTCTGGACTCTGATATACCTGATTACTGGTACCTGACTCCGGCCTTCACCTGACCTCGCTCCTGCTTATGACTTGTACTCAGCAGTCTGCCTGTTACCGAACCTGGCTATCTCCATGACTCTGCTTCCATCATCTGCCCGGATCTAACACTGCCTCTGGAAACCTGTTCTGACTCTCTATCATCGCAGCTCTTCTGGGTCCAGTGCTCTCCTGTCTCGGGACCACAAGAAGTACTGACAAACCACCAAGCCTGAACCTGCATGTTGGTTGGAGTTCCTCTTTAATTTCCGCTGACCTTCTGAGTTCCATCACAGTTCTTCACCTGCAGTCCTGCTGCTGCCACCACTGAGCCTACAATACCCACTGCAGGTTCTACAAGCAACATTCTCAGGCAATCGTGTTCCTCCTGTCCCTAGCCACCATCTTTTGATCCGTTTCAATCGGGGTTTCGTCCCGATCACGGGACGGAAACAGCACTACTCAAAATATGGGATGACGTTCTCGAGGCTGCAGACGAAGGAGAACCTTCTCTTCTAGTACTGTTGGACCTAAGCACAGCATTCGACATGGTAGATCACAAACTGCTACTGACTCGGCTAGCTGAAGTAGCCAGAGTCGCAGAAGGTGACTTATCATGGTTCTTCTCTTTCCTGGGAAACCAATCACAAATAGTGAAATTAGGACCTTTCACTTCTGAGGAGCGCAAGGTGTCATGCGGAGTCCCTCAAGGATCCCCTCTGTCGCCGGTGCTCTTCAACATCTATCTTCGTCCTCTCTTTGAAATCATCAGTAGCCAAAAACTCCTTTACCACTCTTATGCAGATGACACACAATTGTATTTTCGCATCTGCAACAAAAAGTATCATCATCTCGGTCTAGAGACATGTCTCTCTCTGATAGAAAACTGGATGACAAAGAGTTATCTTAAACTCAACAGCTCCAAAACAGAACTTCTTCTGTTTCACGCCAGTCGGAAGAGCCAACTGGCAACAACTTGTATACCCCCGCCCATTCTGGGCCAAATCATCGCCCCTAGCACCAAAGTCAAAAGTCTGGGGGTCATCTTCGACACCTACATGACAATGGATGCACAAATAGGGTCAGTAGTCAGCAGGTCCCATCATCTGCTACGTCTACTACGCAGACTTATTCCATTTATTCCCAAAGAAGACATAGCAATCGTGGTGGGAACAATTGTAAACTCCAGACTTGACTATGCAAACGCCCTCTATCTTGGACTCCCAAAGTACCAAATCACTTGCCTGCAGGTCGTTCAAAATACGGCCGCCAGACTTGTGACTGGGAATGAATTTCACCTTCGCTGAGATCCCTTCATTGGTTGCCAGTAAAAGACAGAATTGCGTTTAAAGCACTCTGTCTGACGCATAAGTGCATCCATGGGAAGGCCCCACAATATCTATGCGAAAAAATAAAACATCACAACACTAATCGCGTTCTGCGATCCGCCAACCAAAATCTGCTCCAGATACCCAAAGCCAAATACAAGTCCAAAGGAGAAAGAAGATTTGCACTCCAAGGTTCCAGACTATGGAATGCTTTACCAACCAGCATTCGGTTGGAGGAGAACCACCAGGCCTTCAGAAGAAAGATCAAAACGCATCTCTTTTGATATCAAAGGAGACAGGAACAACGAGCGCCCAGAGGCGATTTAGTTTGCATGTGCTGCGCTATATAAGTTTTTCACTCACTCACTCACTCACTCACCAAATGCTGTTTAATAATCAGAAACACTTTGCCATGTTCAGGTAAATGCCATCATGTGTACATTGATAGTTACTTTTAAAAGAAAGTCAGTGACAGAGGAAGCAACAAGAGGTTGTGAGGTTCTCTCCAGCTCAGATAAAGTCATCAACTTCTTTTTCTCTGAACACTTAAAGCCTAAGTTTCGTTTTTAAAAACAGCACAAGGGACATTACTTACTAATAATTCAATATTTTCTTTGTGCTGCTGTCTCCTACATTCGTTAAAATCTTCCTCCTATGGTTCCCCCTACCTCTGCTGCTATACCCTATCAGCTCAGCAGGGGTTAATACAGCTGACGGTCTTGTGACAGGCACTCATCAAGCATACCAACTATACCCACCCTTTTCCACCCCCTCCATTTAGAGAAGTTGTACTATAGCTTCTATGAATGAAAAATGATATATGAATGGATGAGGTAGACGTTTCTATCATCCGTCTGTCTTCCATTCATAGATCGTTTTTCATTCATAGAAGCTATAGTACAGTTTCTATGAATGGAAGAGAGGGTGTAAAGGGTGGGCACATTTGGCATTCTTTATGAGTTACTGTCACAGGTCAGTCAGATTTATTGACCCCTATTGCACCTGAAGTTTACAGCAAGGAGGTAGTATCAGAGAAGTATTGCAAGAGCCAGAAGCACAAGGGACATATCAGGTTAATAGTAAGTAATGTCCCTTGTGATGATTGTTTTTGTTTTAACTAAACTTAGAATTTTGTTATTGAACTATGCATGCATCGACATGACAGCCAGGTATCCAACATTTTCAGAAGGTAATCATCAATATCTGCCTTTCTATTTCTCTTAAAGAAGGTTAAATTTACCTTTGGTATTCTTTTGCTAACCCATTTAATAGTACCTGTGTATGTAAATTCCTAATTTAAAGAGGTTGTAACCCTAAACAAAAAATAAATAAAAAATCCTGTTCCCTTAACTGCTTAAGAACCAGTGCACACCGATAAACGTCGGCACAATGGCAAGGCTGGGCAGATGGACGTACCTGTGCGTCCCCTTTAGGATGCGGCATTGTGGCCGCAAGCTCCGTGAGTCTGACCGGGGGATCCCTAGGACACACTTAACCCCTTCAGCACCCCCTACTGGTTAACCCCTTCACTGTCAGTGTAATTTTTACAGTAATCAGTGCATTTCTATAGCACTGATCGCTGTATCAATGACAATGGTCCCAAAATGGCATAAAAAGTGTCCGATGTGTCCGCCATAAAGTGGCAGTCACGATAAAAATCTATGATCACCGGCATTACTAGTAAAAAAATAACTTATTAATAAAAATGCCATAAAACTATCCCCTATTTTGTAGAGGCTATAACTTTTGCGCAAACAAATCAATAAATGCTTATTGCGATTTTTTCCAGAAATTGGGGAAGAATATGTATCGGCAAAAACTGAGGACATTTTTTTATATATATTGTTGGGGGATATTTATTACAGCAAAATGTAAAACATATTGTTTTTTTTCAAAATTGTTGCTTTATTTTTTTTTATAGCGCAAAAAATAAAAACCGCAGAGGTGATCAAATACCACCAAAATAAAGCTCTACTTGTGGGGAAAAAAGGATGTCAATTTTGTTTGGGAGCCACATCGCACGGCTGTGCAATTGGCAGTTAAAGCAACGCAGTGCCAAATTGCAAAAAGTGCTCTGGTCTTTGGCCAGCCAAATGGTCCGAGGCTTAAGTGGTTAAAGCAGGTAAAACAGCATAGGGCTTGTGTTGTCTAATCTGTCACTTTCTATGCTGTAAAAAACCTGGTTGATACTACCGGTTCCTGTGTCCCCCTAGATCAGGGGTGTCAAACTGGTGGCCCTCCAGCTGTTGCAGAACTATCATGCTTATGCCTGTGGGCGTAATGCTTGTAACTGTCAGCCTTGCAATGCCTCGTGAGACTTGTAGTTCTGCAACAACTAGAGGGCTACCAGTTTGACACATGTTCCCTAAGTGAAATAACCACGGTAATCATGGCTGCTGTGCCTCCGTCATCCCGCTGTGTTAGAGTCTCCCCTCTCTCCTACTTCTTCCACTCCCTCCCTGATTGTCAGCTCCTAGTGTGTGAGCAATCTCCTGCCTGCCCCACCCCTCCTGCCGCTGTTAGTAGCTGGCAGTAAAGTCCGAGTAGGATTACTGCCAGCCTCTCTTTTGTAATAAGATATACTTCACAGTGTAAATGAGTAGAAAGAGAGGCGGAAGGTCACAAGACCTCATAGATGCGATCTAAAATTAGGTATTTAACGGCATCATTTAAAAAAAAAACTTGTACACTGTTTAATATTCCGTATTAAAACACAGGGGCTGGCAGTAATCCTACTCTCACTTCCAACCACATTAACCACGTTAACCTACTATCCTGTCACAACTCTCTAGCAATTACTAACAGCAGGGAAAGGTTGTCAAAGTTGAAAGCTGTCACATCATCTCTCATTTACAGGTTGTCTAGAATCATTCTTGTTTTATTGTCTTTTTTTTATTAATAGCCACCTGAGCTATGTTATGACAATGAATCCACAGTCAAAAGAGAAAAAATAATTCTTACCAACTGGAAAAGGAGAGTCAATGTCATAGTATCCAGGCAGAATTTCTAAACTAACACACTCTGTAATCTTGCATATCTGACTTATAAAATGAAAGTTGATCTTTACACAGAGCTTCACAGCTGCTAGCTAGGGATTTCTAGAGAACTGTTAGAGTGCAATAAAAAACTTACAACAGGCTAAATGAAAAGCTATAGCTAGATAAGCTAGTAAAATGAACAGCAAGGTTCCCTTTAAATACAGTTTTTCCTATAGTCCAGCTCACTGTTTCTCAACTCCAGTCCTCAAGGCGCCCCAACAGTTTTTGTTTTTAGGATTATCATCAGATGAAACGGCTGTGGTAATTACTAAGGCAGTGAAACTGATCAAACCAGTTTCACTGCCTTGGTAATTACCACAGCCGTTTTATCTGAGGGAAATCCTGAAAACATGACCTGTTGGTGCACCTTGAGGACTGGAATTGTGAAACACTGGTCTAGCTCATAAAGCAATGCAAATCATTGAAGCATTTATAGCAGTAAAGCCCCGTACCAACGGGCGGGCCTTTGTCCGACCAAAATCACATCGGAATTCCGACGAAATTCCATCAGAGTAAAAGAGAACATGTTCTCTATCTAAACTCAGAAGGAATTCCACGGAATTTCCGATGGAAATAATCCAATGGGGCATACACACGGTTGGAATTTCCGATGGAAAAAGTCAGTCTGACTTTTTCCATCTGAGATTCCGATCGTGTGTACGGGGCATAATAGTCTAAGTATCACTGTTATTGGAAAATACATCAAACAATCATTTCTATGTAGGACTAGATAGGTGGGCCCCTGAACACTTTCATTCACAAGTTACCTTTACTAATATAGACAAATAATTTGCTTGAATTCAGAATGAATTGTTACTAGTAGTTATTTAGGGTTTCCAGCATTGTACTTTATGTCATGGTTACATTATTAGGGCACTTATCTGCTGAACGTCCCACTGTGTTAATTTTTAAATAGGATGGGAAGATTTAATCTTTGGATGAAATGAATAGGTTTTCATGCTGACTTCATCTAGTATTCCTAACAACAATTCATTTATTATGCAGGTTGTCATGTCTATGGTCGTTTTTACTAAGTCATTGTGATATTTGTCACCACGACCACCATTTGTATACCTTTGATGCTGCAAATATGAATACATGCCTTTATTCCTGCTGATGACAGGACTGTGGGTGTATTTAAAAAAAGACCATTTATCATGAAAAATCTCCTCCTCTAAAACAGGCAGTAGGCATAAAAAGTTCTGACTTTATTCATGCCTTAAAGCTCCCTTCTGTGTCTGCCTAAACCAACAAATACAGAAAAGCACCACATCAACATCCTTGTCAGAATGAATAATCTAAAATTAATGTGCACTTGTCTGCATGTATTACCGTTCCTGACAGGGAAAGCTTGCCTGCACTGGCTAGAAACCGACAATCCTTCACAAGCAGTTTTTTCACTGCCAAGGTCTCACACAAAATAGAAAGCACAAAGGAACCAAGCACTCTGATTCTAAATGATATGTACAATGATTTCTGACACATAAAACTATTAAGTGAATCCATTCAAGACCACAATGCAATCGTTTGTTTCAGGCTTTTATTGTTGACTGTTGCTGCTTTTCTTCGATTCAGGTTTACCCTCAGTGAAATTGTAGGTAATCTGTTTAAATATCTGATAAGTAGCTATTGATTTGGGAATCAAACAGATAATGGTTGTATATATCTTACTATAAACAATCTGATTCATAGATAAGCCTCAGGGAATTACTTGTATCCATCCACCCAAACTATAACAATATATCCACCCTGCTATCTCTAGAGTACATTAAAAAAAACGACTTTTCATAAGTGGACAATCTACATTGCTATCAAAACAAAAGCTCACAAATGGTATTGTTTGCCTGTAAAACCTCTTCTCTTTCTATTTTCTCATATTTACTTGTTAGTATTTTTCATTTGTTATCTTGTTCTCCATTGTTTTAATATTTTGTGTTTCAGTAATATAAAACATTGCACATTGCATATGAAGAATACAAATTAACAAATTCAGTTAATTTTTTATATATATATATATATATATATATATATATATATATATATATATATATATATATATATATATATATGTAAATTCAAACCCAAAATGGGAAAAAACAAGCCATTACATCCACATTATGCAGACATTGAAAACCTCAGGCAATTAACTTATGCATCTATCAAATAATCAGTTAGGAAAGTAGATAGATTACCAACGAATATTAATAATAATAAGAGAGAGTGTTAATGAAAATGTATAACTATCAGTACTTATATTTTTTGTACATTAAAAAAAATATATATAAAAAAGGAACAAACATTTTGGACTTACTCTCCTTATCATATGCAGAGTAGTAAGCACCCATTTCCTACTTCTGTGCTACTTAAAGTAGAAAAAAAACTTTGCGAATGATTGCATGCTACTGTTTCTTTGTCTTTTAACCTTGTGTCAGAGGTTTGGGTACATTTTTCTACCCACAGGACAAAACAAATAGACTCCCCAGGCATATGGGGAGGTTGTAAAGCAGTGTATTCATTGTAAGCAGCTGAATGTGTTGCTGAAAGCTTTAATGCCTCCTGACATAACCTATTGCTATGGCCAGTTGGGAGAAGAAAGGTGCTGTTGTAGAATGTATGTGAGGCTGAACTGAAAGGATTAAGAAAGGATTATAACTCCAGCTGGGATAAAAATTGCCAGTAAACTTACATATTTTTAGCTTATGTGAGCCTCTTTAAATTGCGCAGTGCACATTGCTTCTGCTTAAAGCGGAGGTTCACCCAAATAACATCAATATCAGACTAAATTCTTTATACTTCTAACATGTACAATTGGCATTTTATTTTATTTTTTTAGGCTGCACATACCTTATAATCTATATTTGCAATCCGGCTTCCGGGTACTTCTCCCGCGGGAGTAGGCGTTTCCAAGCTGAATCGCAATGTAATCTGGGAGTTCGCCCAGATGATTGATGTCTTTTAGAAAATGTTCCCCCTGGCGGATAAGCTCCCCCCCCGTATTGCGTAGTTGCGTCACGAGTGTTACGGAGTTTCCGAAAGAACCCGAACATGCAGAGCTGCGCCTCAGCTCTATACGGCGCCTGCGCAGTCAGCTCTACACGGCTCCTAGTCGGTGCACAGGCGCCGTGTAGTGCTGACTCGAAGCTCTGCGTGTTCGGGTTCTTTCGGAAATTCTGTGACACTCTTGACGCAACTACGCAATTCAGGGGGCGGGGCCTTATCCGCCGGGGGGAACATTTTCTGATAGACATCAATCATCTGGGCGAACTCCCAGGATAAAAGTTGCGGTTTAGCTTGGAAATGGCTACTCCCTCGGGAGAAGTCCCAAGAAGCCGGATTTTCTTTTCTTTTAAAGAAAACAATCTCACATTCGTTATTTGTAGGGGGTTTTAAACAGTATATATAGTATACATTTATACAGAGATAACATTTAAAAGTTTAGTTTAAGTAAACGCTTCAGCTGGATGCAGCCTGTCTTTCTTAAGAACAAATCCTTAAAGTACAACTAAAGGCATATTTTTTCAGTTTGGCAAGAATAAGGGACGGTTATAACCCCTGACAGTTGTTTTTAATCTCATAGGGGAGATTTCTATTCACTTCTTGTAACATAGCCAGAACAGGAAGTGAGAGGAAATTGCTCCAAAGTGGGGGGATCCTGGGGTGGCACCAGAGTCACAGTGTTCTCATTGGAAAATTTCCCCTCCATAACTGTTCTGGTGTCAATCCAAATTTGGGATTTTCCTTTACTTTTACCTTCACTTTCAATGATAACCGTTAACAAAACAAATAGAGAGGGTGAATTACCCGAACAGGAGTCACAGACAGCTATAAGGCTGCATTCACACCTCGGCGTACTAAATCGCAGCGTTTTGTCCCGCGAATTGCGGCGACAAATAGCGGCGTTTTGTACCGCGATTCGCGGCGACAAAATGCCGCGATTGTGAATGCAGCCTTCACCCCCTCTATGGAGATGGTTCACATCTCCTATGCCGGGACTTTTTTTCAGGAGACAGGCGACAGGCGGCAGGCGGCAGGCGGCAGGCGTGGAGATGTGAACCATCTCCATAGAGGGCAATGTTACATTATCCTTCTGGCGTGTCGGGGAGGCAGCGGGCGGCACACTACAGGCGACAAAACGCCTAAGTGTGAATGGGCTCTAAAAAGTGACAGGTGTTCTAATCCATCTCCACTCTATCCAGAACTCAAAAAACGTGTTGCCTTTAGTTACACTTTAATGAAATCTTGTAGTAACCATTTATGGTGGTCATAATGGGAAGTGGGGTACATGTTTGAGTTGCTAAACCTGAAACCTTGTGTTTATGTTTTCTCTCCAAACTTTCTGAATTTGTTCACTAACTGTTTGTTTAATCTCTATTATATATTTTTTATATTTTATTGTGTGTTACCCCAACAGGTGGAATGGTAACTATGTGGTAATTTTCTAGCTAGCTTGATCCCCAAGCTCAGGGTCTTTTTACCATATTTTTCTTCCACTCACCTGTAGGACGCTCCATGTAAATATAATATTGTTTATACTTTCACTACTGATTTGCCATTGCTACCATACTCCTAGTTATGGGGTTACTTCTGATTTGTTCACATCGCTGTCTTATATGGTGCTCATTATGTTCGATCATCTGATTCTTTGATTTTGTACTTTTTTTGTTCTGAATGTTTAAACATGTTTGTGTTATTGTTTTCCTTAGGTTTGGGTCTTCACCTTTTGGATATTATGTTATCTTTCACATACTATTTCTCATAACAGTTTTCATTGTGGCTTTGGAAATTGTTCTTCTGTCTTTATCTGTGTATATCATCCACAGTTCATTTCCTCATTTTGGCTACTAAGAGTTTGTGGTGTACACTCCTGGCTCTTTTAAATACCGCAATTTCCTTCTGATATTGCTTTTTTTATACTATATTTTCATTCAGTAGTTCTCATTTTATACTTGGAGGCACAAGTTCACTCTATCCTGGTGTGGCCCCTCCAACTGTGCTACATACCTGCCCTGCTCTCATGTTTGTGTCTCATCCCTTATGATCTTCTGTGATTTTTGTTTTTAATCAATGTCCTCTATTCGGTTCAACAGTTTTTGGGCTCTCTCAGAAAGAACGTTTTTACATGTGGTGTGTACTTGTATAGCTTACTGTATAATGTCATCAGAAGAATGGAGGGTTGGGTTTTAGGCTTGTTTTGTCATTAGAGCTCTTGTCTTGAGAAAGGGAGGCTGTCACCTGCCAAAACATTGAATTCTCTGTTGCCAAATCCCATGGAGTGCACCTATTTTTTTTTTTTTTTTATATATATATACTATATGTAGACTGCACTTTGGCCATTACCCTTGTTAGAGTGTTGTGACTGGTCAAGTAACATAAGGTCGCATGACCAAGTACAGTGAACACACGAAACCCATCCTTGTACTGTATAATGGCCTTGTACTACCCCATGCAGCTCTAATATGAACATCTTCATAAGCACATTCCCATCTCTGTGAACAGTATGGAGTGTAGAGGGAAGTTAAAAAGAGGGTACACAGTAAATATCATATAATTGGGCTTAAAAAATACAATGTAAAAAAATATGCTGAGAAAATACATTGGCAATCTCCACTCCTTGCGCGTGATTTTCCTACCTTATATTGCATCTTTTACAGTTGTTAGCAAGGCATTCAGATATCAGTGCATGGTTAGGTTCACACAGAAAATTAGAAATCATTTCATAAAAAGAATGGTGACCATCAGGCTAATTTGGTCATACAGTCCCAACATTGTAATTCCTGCTTGTCTTGTGCATTCAGTTCCGGAGGCAATCATTTTGCTTTCATTTGGTAAAATAGACTGCTTATACTGACATAGTACTAAAAAAAATTGAATATTAAAAATGAAATGTTTTATACAACAGGAAAGGGCTGAAAGGGTTTATTAATTCTTCAAGTCTTCTTCTCACGTACCTCCTGAGTCCTGACCCTGGCATATCAACAGCCTTTCAGTATTTATTTATTGGAGAATGCTGGCTGTTAGATCACTGTATATTACATTCAACTCTAAATCATTGTTGATTCTAATTGATTAGGAAGTCTGCTTCTTCTGCTCATCTTTACAAGTGCAGATCCATCTTTCTGTAAAGGAGATATGGCAGCTCAGCAACAGATGACTTGTAAGTCCGGTATAATATTTCCAGATGAAACATCAGAGTGGTGTCAGTGAATTGTAAGTGTAACATGTGGTTTCTTGTCTTGTGAGCTGTCTGTATTTTCAGTTTATACTGTGTTGTAAAACATGACTGTTTTTACGTATTCTCCTGTATCAAACTGCAAAGGAATTATAGAGGACCTTAGATTACTATTTTTTTATAATTATTTTCTAACAATCAAGGTGTAGGATCAGCAGAATTAGAACTATGAGAATTTTAGTTAATAGCGTTAGTGAGGTTGTGCACAGTAACAACCATATTTCATAACAAATACCATAAATGTTAAAGCCCAATTGAAGTCACTGAAATAGAAAACCTGTTAGATGGACAATAGTACTAATAATGTCCATTTTTATAGTTCTACTATTCCTTTCTTGCTACAATGATTGTGCAGAGTGTTTGAATATGTTTGTAAAGCCCAGTAGGCACCAAGGTTAGATATAGCACATTCCCTAAACAACACTTCAATCAGTAAGAAACCCGGCAATGCACCTGCACTCTTCCTCAACATTACAAGTTTGTGCGAGGACCCTTGTTATTAAGACTGTAGTTGTTTCTCAACTTCTCAGCTATGGCAATACAGAGCACTAGAGTTGGATTAGTAGCATTTTTCTAAAGCTGGCCTTAGATGGATTGAAATTCAGCAGGGGGGACTGGCTAAATTTTAATCCATGTATGGCCATTCCTGTTCTACAGAAGTCAATCGTAAGATTGACTTCTGTGAAACAGAAATGCTGGAAAACATTACTCGATCAGCTGAGAAAGTTCCGCTGTCAAGAGTACGATATCCCAACAGGTAGATTTCACTATACATCTAAATTGTGGGATGGAGGAATCAGTTTAGTTTTTCTTTCATAGCGTGGGTATAACCAGCTTTAGTGAAAGAGGTATTTTAGGGCATTTTAGAATAAAAATCATACCAAGAGTACAGGAATAAAAACTGATAAAAAATGTAGACTTTAATTGTGAATTTAGTGCAGTGTACACCCAAACTTATCTCCAATAGTATACACTTTTTTTTTTAAAAGGGAAAGGGTACTTTTAGCAGAGGAGATGTGCAACAGCTTTTATGCTAAACATTTCTATTACCTAACAATTAAAAAATAAAAAATAAAATGTCAGATTTACTGTACTAGCAAGGTTATTTGAAGCTTCATGTACTGTATATAAAGAATGCAATAACAATTAGGGTGGATAGATCCCTTCATATCATTACTTGTTTCATAAAGTAGCCCACTAGACTCAATTCATTGGGCCAAATCCACAAAAGAGATACCCAGGCGGAACTGCTGTTTAGCCTGCGTATCTCTGTGCCTAACTTTGGAAACGATCCTCAAAAGGATTTTTCCAAAGTTAGGCAGAAGATCTGACATCTGTAAGACACTTACACTGTCAGATCTTAAGATGCAGTACCGCATCTGCCGCTGGGGGCATTTCGAGTCGAAATGACGCCTAGCGTATGCAAATGAGTACTTAAGCAGATCCACAAAGCTTTTAAGCTTTGTGTTTTCTGCGTGAGTTACGATTTGCTTGCGCAAAATTAGGGCTGGTTTTACAATGTGTAAAGTTAGTACACCATGTAAAACCAGACCTTTTTTTCGATCACCGCGTTTTTTTTTAAATTTTTTTTTTTTTTTCTGACGCGCAACTTTTTTTTAACCCGTCGCAACTTTATTGTCCCGTCGCAATCCACAAAGCCCGGCGTAAATTACGTTCGCGCGCTGCCCGTCGGGAAAAATGACGTCACACGCATGCGCAGTACGTCCGGCGCGGGAGCACGCCTAATTTAAATGGGAATCGCCCATTTTAATTAGGAACGCCTTAGGATGCACGGAGTTAAGTTGCACTGCTGCAATTTTCCGGGTAAGTGCTTTGAGGATCGCTACCTAAATTCGGAGAATTGCGGCCGTGTAACTTAACTCTGAAAAGTTAAGTTAGGCAGCTTTTCTGTGGATTTGGCCCAGCGTTCCTACCTCACGGAATTCACATCCAAAGTGGGGAGTGGGCGGGAGTGATGTACCAAGTGATGTTATGGATAAACAAGTCTGTCGATTCATATGCAATAAAACTGTTTATTCAACTATATAATACAAGGAGCAACTGGCACAGAAGTTTCAAATTAGCAAGGTACAATGTCAAAGAGGGGGATTGAACAAGACCAGTTTATGCTGTAGATACCTCAGCATGAGGCCAGATGGACGGCTCAAACCTCGGGGAACTACTATGATGGTTGGGTGTTTGGGTGACACCAGGACAGATGGAGCATGTGAGCATTTCTGTGTCAGTTGCTCCTTGTATATGTAATTTTTCCTTAAAGTGGAATAAACTGTTGTATTGCGTATGAATCCAGGGACTTGCTTATCTATAACATCACTTGGTAAAACACCCCCCCCCCTTTTTTTGGTGGATTTTTATTTTGTTTCTCATTGGTCATATGAGTTGGTGTAGCAGCTGCCAATGTGATTCACAACATCATCCACTTGATCATTTATCTATGCGCCTGGCATTTTGTTTTTGTACATGTATTTACACACTAGGGACATTTGAGTTTGGAAGGATACCAATTTACCCAAAAGTAAGCTTTTTGATTGTGGGAGGAAAGTGGAGCACTCAGAAGAAATTCATAAAAAAACATTGATAATGAAAAATCTTCATGATGACAGTGCTCCAGGTTGAATTCAAATCCACAATCCAGAGCCACAAGGCAGGGGTGGTAACAAATAAACCACTTTGCTGTCCGTTTAACTTGAAGCTATCCATATAACTACAAGCTGGACTGTCCAAGACTTCTTTATTTATGTGAAAGGCAAACCAATTAAGAATGGCCAGGTCAGGCCATCCAAAGTGTTGGCCAATATTATCAGATATGGGTAGTCCAGGAATGAACTGATTAACGATAATATGTGAGGGACCATCGAAATTAAAATATTGTGAGTCTAGCAATGTCTGTTTTAAGTTATCATTCTATTGCCAATACGGCCTCATTCTGTATCTAATGAAGGCTTTCTGTATATGCAACACAACCTCACTATGTGTCTGACAACCTAATTGAGAACTTAAAGAACCTCACTGGATGACATAGGGTTCAGCAAGTTCAGCATAGGGAGAAGATTACAGGCACAGGGCAGCCTGAAGTTCTGAAGGCTTCTCTCAGATCCAATGAGGATATACTGGACCTAAGTTTCATAAACTTAGAAGTTTTCAAGAAAAAAAGAAAGAAAAATGTCCCCACAAGAAAAAACAAACTGCTCTCTAACTGGTTGTAGAAAGGAGGTTGGAATATATAAATATTAAATTTCCCTGCACTGACTGGACATAATTATTTTCTACTGTATACAATTCATGAATATCAATGGAATATGTTTAGTACTTTGATGTTGTGTATAGCACCAATTCACATGTTAAAGTCTAACTCCTTCCCCGTGTATATTTTTACATATTTTTCATACTTCCTCACCCCAGATAGGTGGATATTGCACACATGATATGTTTGCATCTGGTACACACTTACCTAGCATTGCAGCTACTATGAGACTGTGTGCAGGGTAAGGCTGTATCATGTTCCTTCTTGTCTGAATTTTAGAACATGTAACCATAAACGTCAACAGAAACATATAAGGCCATTTATTATTGACAAAGACAGTTTAGAATGAGCCTTTTCTGAGGATTTTCTATAAAAAAAAAATCATGCAATAGTATATGTGTATGATGTATATATAAAAAAAAGTCAGTTTCTGGCTTTATTTAAGCTGAAGACCAGCCAAAAACACATGATAAAATGTTGTATCCATTAAAAAATAAAATAAGAAAACCAGCTTTTGCTTCAACATTTGCCTTCAATCTAGAGATTTCCATTGTAACACTTTTTTTTCGGCATGGTATGTCCTACTTCTTCTGATCTCCAGTCATCCTGCCACCCCCCCCCCCCCCCCAGTTTGTCAAAAGACTCTTCTTTTCCCATCTATCTACAAGCTTCTGGTCAGCACGTGAACTGATTGGTTCTTTGTACCGCGTCTTCCTGTACAGTGACTATGAGAGGGTAATAACATGTCCAATTTTAGGCACATACACTAATTGCACTGAAAAAATACATTTAACAATGTATTAATGATTACAGTGTTGCATTAATGTGTGACTTTATATCTGCCTAGAGTTTAGCTTTAAGTTATCTTATTCAAAACAAAAGAAAAGTGAAAACCCCTCTTCAGCAGAAAGACAATAAATTAAAAAAAATATGCACCGGTAAATACTTTACTAAAGCGCTGATATGAATATTGATTATAAATAATTTTTTAAAAGATGAATAAATGATAGAAGCTGCAACCATTAAAAACATGTTCTGACACTGTAATAAAAGTAATAAAATAGGCAATAGTGCGCTCCAATCAACCTCTTAATAAACACAGTGAGAATAAATAATATGTGAAACACTGAAAGATGTGCAAAGATAATATTAGTCTGGTGTAATAACCCCATAACATACAAAAACCACTGTTAACTTCTTTCATTTCTCCTCTAGATATTCATATGCATGTTGTTTCTCATACAAGATAAAGAAAATATATCATTGCACAGTGAACAAGACTATCATTAAGGTTTGCTGTGCATTTAAATCCACTCACATTAACAGATTGTTTTTGCGCATGTAGTAAAACGATCAGATCTAGATAGTGTGTGTACTTCTCGCTCCTGCATCCAGTGTAATCATACACGATAGATGTCGTCACTTAGGCTCCTCCCGACACGTTGCGTTATATGTCACGTGACCTTTTCAAGGCCCTTGAAAAAGTCACGTGACATGTGACACAACGTGTCGGAAGGAGCCTAAGTGACGACGACGACATATATCGTGTATGATTACACTGGATGCTGGAGGGAGGAGGACACATGCTATCTAGATCTGATCGTTTTACTACACGCGCGAAAACAATCTGTTAATGTGAGTGGATTTAAATGCACCGCAAACCTTAATGATAGTCTTGTTCACTGTGCAATGATATATTTTCTTTATCTTGTATGAGAATTGAAACAACATGCATATGAATATCTAGAGGAGAAACTAAAGAAGATAACAGGATCATTGGCAGAGGGATTGGTTACCATCAGGGGTACTAACTAGGAAGACTATCGCTTGTTATCCAAATACCTTGCACTATCAATTCAGGATTAACTGTTTGGTGGACTAACTGCATTTTTGCACTAATATACTGGTTTTTGAATGTTATTGTGTTAATACACCAGACTAATATTATCTTCGCACATCTTTCAGTGTTTCACATATTATTAATTCTCACTGTGTTTATTAAGAAGATTGATTGGACTATTGCCTAGTTAATTACTTTTAGAACTAAAAAAATGAAATGTAAAGTCAATAACTTTTTCTTGTTTGTAGTAGTTTACCAATGATGTCTGCAATGCCTTACACTACACCATCAAATAGCTTGATTGCTGTAACCACTGATATAAAATGGCTACAGCATGCTAAAACCCAAGTAACTAGTTATTAATTAGTTCAAAGAACACAGAATAATAAATGCTTATCTATCATTGGTTATTATAAGTCAGTATAAGTCAGAACTAATTTCACCATTTAATTATGTTCAACCTCTTGTGTTTATCCAGTATATGGAAGGAATCCAGTGATCCGAGTAAAGATAGTGAATGTGATAAAAAGTAGCACACATAATTCTGACAACACTGTCTGCAAATGTAAGAAAAGATTATTATAAAGAATTAGCCATGTTTACATTCTGAATGCCTGTTCAATGCACCGGGTCTAAATTACTGTTTTAAAAGACTGAACATACATATAATTAAAAAAGTATACACTGAATGAAAGGTATGCTGCTAAGAGAAATATAAAGCCATAATGTGTAATAAGTTATGATGTCTAAGAACACAGTTGGTTTTGCATTAACCGGGTTAAGGACCACTGCACGACGATTTACGTTGGCAGAATGGCATGGCTGGGCACATGGACGTACAGGTACGTCCCCTTTAAGATGCCCAGCCGTGGGTCACGAGCATGCCGCCGGCGGTGCGCTCGTGACCCGGTCCTGGACCCGATTGCCGCCGGTGTCCCACGATCAGGTCACAGAGAGGAAGAACGGGGAGAGGTGAGTGTAAAAAACCTTCCCTGTTCTTCCTAGTGTGGCTGTCAGTGATCATCTGTTCCCTGTGTTAGGGAACGACGATCAGTGACGTCACATGCACAGCCCCCCTCACAGTAAAAACACTCCCTTAGTACACACTTAACCCCTACTGCGCCCCCTCCTGGTTAACCTATTCACTGCCTGTGTAATGTTCACAGTAATCAGTGCATTTTTTAAATTGACGCTCTATTTTTATTTATAGCGCAAAAAATAAAAACCGCAGGAGTGATCAAAAACCACCAAAAGAAAGCTCTATTTGTGGGAAAAAAGGACGCCAATTTTGTTTGGGAGCCACGTCGCACGACCGCGCAATTGTTAGTTAAGGCGACGCAGTGGGCCAGGTCCTTTACCTGCATATTGGTCCGGTTCTTAAGTGGTTAATACATATACTGGAGACTACAGATATATTGCTTAGGCTACCATCTGACTTTTTGTAGACCATATGGGAAAAGAGACTAGACACATTCCCAAAGGAATTGTGTTGCTTAGCAAATCATGTTTACAAGCCCCTTAGACCAATGCAAAAGATTTACATATGAATACAAACAGAAAATGTAAATAGGGTGTGATTCCACGCTACACACTTTAAGAATTTTACACTTTAAAGGGGTTGTAAAGTCCCCCCCCCCTGTTTTACTTACCTGAGCCCTGGAAAGTCCCAAGAATGTGCTGGATCTTTGCCCGGGCTTCTCGGCTCTTCATTGGATAGATTGATAGCAGCACAGCCATTGGCTTGCACTGCTGCCAATCAAATCTAATGACACGGGCACCGGGGGTGGGGCCGAGTCCTGCATTTGGTGGCTATGGATGCAAATGCTGGACTCGGGAGTGCGCCCGCAAGGTAACCCCCTAGGGAGAGCGCTTCCCAGAGGGGGGTTATCTGAGGCGGGGAGGAGCCGGGGGGGAACCTCAGAAAATGCAGTTCGGACCACTCTGTGCAAAACGAGCTGCACAGTGGAGGTTAGTATGACATGTCTGTTATTTAAAAAAAAAAACAATCGGAACCTTTAGTATGACTTTATTTGGAAACATACTAACATTAGTGCAGTCCTTTGGGAAAGACATTTGTGTCACAACAATTCAAATTAATTCTCCTACAGTAATCTGGCTAACTTTTTTCATTAATGTTTACTTTGGGAGTACAAAACAAAAGGAAAACTGCTGTAGAAATTTAGCTTACTTAGCTCTCTCGTACTTTTCAGCACACTTTCTTTGCTAGCCTAACAGCATTGTCTAATGTAGTAGAACTGAATTGGCTTACCCTGCTGCACTCTCATCTAATACCTGCTGTGTAGGTGTTTATGGGAAACAAATGTGAACATATTCAGGTATTAAGAGTAACTGTTTTATACTATATATACAATAAAATAACTATATTAATGGTTTAGCTGTTTAGAGTTTAGTTTTAGCTTGATTAATTACACAAATACGAGTACTTACACTGCTTACATTTAAAAAATAAATTTTAAAAAGTATTATTGATTACAGAGCTGCACTGTGCACAGAGGTTCAGCATTAAGGGAAGACATATAAAGATATAAAATAAAATACATTTAAACACAGAATCTACAAAGGTTCATGACAAATAGACTATGGCTAACAAACATTTTACAGATGAGTTTAGGGTTTAGTTCAAGCTGAACCCAAGCAGATTTGGGCAGGTCTGCCGCCTGCCCAAAGCTATGGCTGCTGTGGTGGGAATTCATACTTTTAGTGACAGTATTACTCCCAGAAAGAGATCTGTCATTTGTGGCAAGAGTCTGGTGGGAGAGGATCATTGGCACAGGCCATTGTGTTTGTGTCGACAGGTCTGTGTGTTGTTATTCATTGTGACTGATGATGATCTACAGGTACATGTCTGGTTGACATGAATAGGGTTGTATTTATGTAATGGAAAAATAAACTAAAACACTTTTTAAATTGTGTTTGTGTTTTCTTAACTTATCAATATTATTTTTGAATGACTAACAAGGGGTACTATGTACCCTATACCAGACTCTGATAAGTCCCCCTAACCCCCCGCTAGTGGCCGAAAAATGGTTAAAAGCACACGCAAAGCGGCGCTTTAGGAGTGGTGTATACACTGCTTGTAAAGCGCCTCAAAGATGCTGCTTACAGGACTTTTTTGTGCATCCTGCCAGCGTCCTTCCAGCGCACCGCACTGACAGGAGATTTACAGGCGATTTGCAGGCGCTATTTTTAGCACTATAGTGTGAAAGTAGATTTAGTGTTCACGAAAATAAACTGCTAAGTTCACTCATCACTACATTAAAGCTACAAAAATCTGAATGCTGGAAATTCTACTGGTGCAAAATATTTAGATTTTTGGAAACACATTTGATACGATTTCTCATACCAGTCTGGTAAAGAATATAAGGGGAAACAAGATTTAGTAGAGAAAAGTTATAATAATTGGTAATAAACACATCATCCAAAATTATGTAGAGTTAGAAAACTGAGTTTTATTGTGGTATATTACAGAGAGATGTAGGAGAACTGGGACGTTAACTGGCCATTTAAATTCCATGTCCATAAATGCAAGGCTATGGATATACTGTTGGTTGTGGAACATTAACCCAGCTAAGACTTAGAAATAAAGGTTAACAGTAATTTAAGCAGCAGCAGTAAAAGGCAACCAACAACCACAGAACATTAAATCCATGGGAGCCAAACGAAATGATACAACCAGTATTCACTTTGAAGCAGCATGGTTGCTAAGTGGTTAGCAATTTTCTTATCTTAACAGCTGGATCCCTGGCTTGAATACTAGCAGACACTGTTTCTGAATAAATGCTGTATGTTCTACCTGCATCTTGATGGGATTCTCCTTGGCACTCTACCTTCCCCCCAAGAATATAAAAGTACATCTGACCAAACTCGCCCTAGTGTCTACACTGCATTTGTGGATACATTTCTGTGGAACATAGAGAGAACCACTTGTTCTTTGTGTGGAAGCAACTGTCTTTCTGCAGACATCTGAAACACTCTCTGCAGAGTTAGACCTATAGATTCACAATCAGCAAAGCTTATGCTCCCTGCTGATTGGAGAGCTCTGATTCTGACAAAGCAGGGGTTGTGCTGTACCTCTGCAAAGAGATAGCTGCTATATAACTATATGACTTTGTCTACTTGTTTTGATGGACCTTTATTTAGCTGATGTAACCTGAATGTTAAATTGGGCTTTCAAGCCCAGTACACACGGGCCAGAATCTCGTCAGGAAAAAAAACATTGTTTTTACTGATGAGATTCTTGGCAAGAATCTCTTGCCGCCCGAGTGTACAGACACTCCTTTCAAAAGAACCACGGTTCTTTTGAAAGGCAAGAACGTGGTGACGTCATCGCGTATGACGAGCACACATTCAATGCCGTCGCCGCCATCTTGCTGCACCCTACCTATGCCTAGGATGCTACCGTGCATGCCTCAAAGTCACGACTAGAAAATAGAGAGCAGGTTCTCAATTTTTTAGTTGAGATTCTGGGCAGTCTCCTTGACGAGAAAACTGAAAGCCTCGTACAAACGCACGGTATAACTGCTGGCAGAGCTTTATTGCTGGTTCTTGCCGAGAAAACCGAGCATGTGTACGAGGCTTTAGGTCGGGTTCATACTAGTGCAAACTGGTTTCCTTGCATCCAATTCTCAAGACAGGAGAGTGTGCCCGGCTATCAATGGAGCTAATTCACACATCTCCGTAGTGGCTGTGGAGCAGATTGACCAAGGATCCTGTGCGTCTTTGGCTCCATTTTATGTCCAAATTTAGAAAAATAATTGGGCCTGATTTGTCTCTGAAATGGAGAACAGGGATGCACTGAACCCCTGCTGTGAGCCACATCCATATTAGGTGTCAGCACTGCAGGAAATCCCACAATGTAATGTGGTCTTAACAAATTTTGGTGGCGCACCCCAATTGCAAAATAGGATAACCTGGGGGAAAGCATTAGTGTGGTAGACTTGTACTACTGGCATATGTATTTTGAGTGCTTCCAGTTGTGCCTTGCAGTACCACATAAACCAGCAAGTAATACAAACTAGTAATACACAGAGTCAAGTTTGCATTATTTCTATCTGTCAATAAACAGTGACATGAGGCATGCAATTTGTAAAGTACTTCTTTTTTTTCTATGTTTCTTATCTAATGCAGAACCATAATGCAATATAATAAAATATGAATAACATTTTATAGATACTGTCACATATACCTTTTAGCAGAAAATATCAGTTGTAAATGTATGCTCATGCTACCCTGTGAGTGTCGGTCATGGATAATTATATTACATTAAACTGGATATGACCATTCCAAAGGAATATAGAGCTTGCTGAGAAATTTCTCCTCAGTCAATTCCCTTATAGAGGCAATGCCTAACCATTCCTTCTACCAGCAATAAACTGATACCAATTGTATTAATAGTCATCACCAGATGGAATTTTGTTTGAAGAAAGTTAAAGTAAAAAAAAAATACCCATTAGTAAATGTTTTGTAAATTGCATCACCTTCTTTTCAAATGTATTCTGGAAGCAACATTTAACATTCATTTAGCAAAAAATATTGATGCCATGCTGTATTTTATTTTTGTACAAATGTTATTCTCTTTATCCTACAATACTCTAGATTTGAAATAAATCCTTACTTGTTCTATTTGACATGATATGCAAGCAAATCTGATTAAATTCAATTGGAAAAGAAAAAAAAATCCAATATCCTAGCACATGCTACAGAGATTAAACTAACAGATGGGAATCTAGCACAACTAAAGTGAATTTGCTTTTTGTTAGCTTTCTGAATGATTTTCTGGCTGAGTGCTTAGTTGTTTATTTAATGGTCCAGTTCAATGTAACAAGCTATAAATACACTTATGTACCAAATATACTTATACTAAGCACCATTATGAGGGGATTATCATTGGAAGGGAGGAAGAATAGATGTGATGATCCAGCATTTGGGTAATTTTGTTTAAATACTTTTTTTGTAATGTGTATAACAATAAAAATGTATAATGAAATTAAATATAATAATTTATAATAAAAGGTGGATACTATATTTTTCTTCAGACCTTGAATGAAAACACGCTATTTCACTCTCATAGGGTTTAAAGCACTTAGTGGTGGTAGGCATGGTGACATCACTTGCACCTCTTGGAAGCATGATCAGTGGAGCCTGAGATACGTTTTTTCTTTATTTTGGGAAGGGGGGGTGTGGTTTGTTGACCAATGGATTTTTTTTAAGCCATTTATGTTGGAGTTGAGGTGGGGCTGGCAAGACCTTCTGTCTTGATGAATGGGTTTAGTTGAGATTTTAATGACTAGATAAAACATTTCACTCTTGATATTCATATTGTGTACATATGGTTTTGTTGGGTATTTTTACACAGGTAAGGATTTTACATAAACATAATAGGTATATGTGTATGGACAGCAGATGCAAAAGAGCACCTTCTCCTTTGTAGCAGTCAGATGTTTGCTATCAGGAGGAGAAAACAAGAAAACGTTCCATGTAAAAATGGTGGTTCCAGCAAAGGTAGTTTGCTTTGCACACCAAAGGTTGTAGGTGCCTAAAAGCTCCAGTGCACTGTAATTCTTGTTGAACTTTTTCTACTTATTAATGAGATACTGTATATGTCTGCTTTAGCCACTGCATGAATATTATGATAGAGCCTAAAATAAATGGTGTTCATATTGTTTTTCTTTTAGACTGCACTATTTCGAAGGTGCATTTTTTGACACAATACTGAACACTACAATACTGGGTTTGCAGTAGCCTAGGAATGCCAAAACATAACCCCAGAATAACTACTACTGTCAAAAGTAGGCACCAGTATTTAAAATAAAAGTATCTTACTTTTTTTGAAGGCTGTGCCTTTTTGTTCTGATGACCACAGCACTCCCATTTCTTGTTGTTATGTCATAGAGATCAGAGGTGAGGGAAAGCGCTCCAATGGGGTCACAGGCAGGAATAAATAACTAACTGAAAGAATAATTAATTCCTCCATATGCCATCCAAAATGAAAAAAACATTCAGGCTTTAGCTACTGCTTGATTATAATTCTCCTTTCTCTATTTGATAATGATTGTATGATTGTCATTCAACAATGATGATGATGTAACTGCCTTGATCCCCAAAAATGTTAGGACACAATCAGTGCGGTCCCCAATCATATAATCACTTTGATGGAAAATGATCATCTGTCTATGAATATGTTATGCTAAAAACCTAAATTCACAAAGCCACCAAAACATGGTAAGAATCCACCAAAACATGGTAAGAATCCACCAAAACATGGTAAGAATTAGAAGATTCCTGCTACTGCAATTTGCACCACCCTAAATCCATGGTGTGAATGCAACCCTAGGGGGTTATTTATGAAGTGCAAATCCTCTGTTAGTTAACCTATATTAAAAAAGAACAGGGCTTGGTATTGTTTGAAAAACATTGTGCCAAATAAAAGCCTTAAAAATCGTTAAAATATGTTAAAATGATTTACCTGTCAAGGTAACTGATGCATACTATTGCATTAAAGACCTCTAGTTATAAAAGGGGTAAATTCAAAGTTTGCTAGAAAAGTGTTCAGCTGTAATAACAGTGTCTAGAGGGTTGATTGAGAGGAACTGTTGACAGTGAAACAGTTCTAGTGTTTTATTGAGAAAACATTAAATACCTAATACATAATTTTGTACTTCAAAATATAATAAACAGTAAACAATTGTGCTTCACAAATAATACACACTTTAGAAAATAATTTACAAGCTGCAGAGAAAATTATATAAAGTGTAAAAACTGAATGGTTGTTAGCCTGCATGAGTATTGTAAACATACGTTAATACTCTTTGCAATGATTTTGGCATTACTGCTTATCCCTTTTTAGTAAAAACAGCTGACAACCACAGTATCTTTAGATAGACAGGTAAGTAAACATTTAGGGTAGTCCTATCGGCAACAGAAGTGATTTAATATTTCTAAAGCTTCCACCTTCAGACTTGTGACTTGGGAAATGGGATTAGACAAACAGGTGCATAATGAATGTGTTTAGTTAATTGCATTATACTCGTTTATAAATCTGACCGCATACTCAAAAAATCTCAAGTGATCTCTAATATTCGAAGAAAATACAATTTAACAAAATGTTTAATTATATAGTGCTAAATGAATTTAACCACTACAACACACCAATAATTTGCCATAACAGATACATAGAAATTGATAAAGAGCATCTTTGATACTCTCTAAAATTACTCCACATGACACGTCATATATATGTACCCTTTGCAAAATAAAAACAAGGAAGCCCAGTTTAGTCCTTATAAACAATGTATTTTACTACTTTATCATAGATAACTGTTAAACTTGTACTTCCTTCCTTTTATTGTTTGCTTGTTTTCTCCATTTAACATTTACATTTCCAACAATTAGTCCACAACCTTACCCACCTAATCTGTAACCTTAACTTGTGAACATGTGATTATGTGCAACTTAATTGAAAAAGTGAAAATTCAGCGCTGGGATATAAACAAATACGAATTAAATAAATAAAAGAAAAATATGCAAGCCAGCACTGAGGATAAATTCATAGAAAATTCCCAAAGCATATATTAAAGTGAAAAAGTGCAGCGCAAAAATAAAATAAAATAATATAAATATATATAAGCCAGTGAAATGAAATGTCCACGTGTCCAAAAAATGTCCTTAAAGTGGTGGTTCACCCTCCTTAACATCATTCTAGCATTACATTCGGCATCGTAGCGCGAGCTACAGTATGCCTGTCTGTATTTTTTTATGTCCGTACTCACTGTGTAATTGTATATTGAAGATTCCGACTCCCGCGGGGAATGGGCGTGCCTATGGAGAGGGAGGATGATTGACGGCCGGCTCTGGCACGTCACGCTCCCCGAAGACAGCCGGAGCAGGTCTCGGCTCTTCACGGCGCCTGCGCACAGGCTATGCACAGGCGCCGTGAAGAGCCAAGCCTATTTCGGCTATTTCCGGAGAAGCGTGACGTGCCAGGGCCGGCCGTCAATCACCTTCTCTCACCATAGGAACGTCCATTCCCCGGAATCTTTAATGTACAATAGCACAGTGAGTACGGGGATAAAAAATGTAAGACCGGCATACTGTAGCTCGCGCTACGATGCCGAATGTAATGCTAGAATATTTTTTTAATAGGGTGAACCCCCGCTTTAAGTGAGTATGAATCACACTAATAAATCCAACAGGAGTGAAGGTGAAGAGGAGACACCGATAGGAAATCCACCACCGCAAGCAAGATGGACTCTCACCTCATTGCTTCGACCCAAAAGAGTCACAAAGCATGTCAGCAATAACCTCAATCAGATCCGACCTCCAAACAGAATCACCATACCAAGTAGATATCAGCGGACCACCATATATAAGAAGAAACACAGAAATATCTAGTGCTCTCTGTATAAACTGGTTTAATATAGAAAGGAATAAAACATGGGCACTCACATTTAAAAACACTCACTAGCCGAGTGTATGCTGTAACAGTGTTTGTCACGAATCTCAGCAGCGATGATCGGGGTGACGTCCTGCGTAGCTCCTCCCTTATATATATATATATATTTATATTATTTTATTTTATTTTTGCGCTGCACTTTTTCACTTTAATATGTGCAACTTAAGCTGGCCACTGGTTGCGGGAATTAAAACTGCTTGATTCCCCCATCAACACACTCACTGTTGATGGGGGAATCCTCCTGTAGAGCCATTGTGTTCTCCTGGCGGGAGAACCTATAATAGTCGCTAGCTCTAATCGCATGTACATTCAAACAGACTGGTTGTACCTAAGTTGATCAATAGATCAACTTGGGTGCATTCAGCCTGCCCATACATGATTTAAATCTCAGCCAGTCCCTCCTTAGGCCGGCCTAACCTTCTATGACCGGCCTAAGGATGGTAGCGGTTAAGTGAACCTGTCCTTTAATTAGCTACACATAATCATTTCTCTTCACCCCCCCCCCTATTGCTTAGCTCAACCAAATAATCACAACCAAGAATGTTCTTGCCAACCTCATGTGATAGTTTAAGGTGCCTGGGCAGAAAATCGCCAAGTCCCAATGCTTCCTAATGGGAGGAAAATACGTGAGTTACATACTCCCAATGCCAAAAAATTACCGATTTTTCAGAGGGAAAGTGAATATGAGCTCATGGAGGTTTAGAGAACTTGTTCATTTCAGACCTGAATACCAAGCTAACTTAATCTAACCCACAACCTAATGCCTAACACTAAGATACCAACACCAGAGAGCTCATAATTAGCTAGGATCATGCCATATATTTGGCAGCTGGCTTTATTTTTAAACCAAGCCAGCTGTCAAATTTAGTCCCAAAGCCAACATATATAAAGTGTTAAATATGTGTTATCCCGCACTAAATGTGCCCCAGAAATCAAAATCGCAGCACTTACCAATATTTAAACACACTCAGGGTGGGAGACTGCATGTGATTAGGACAGGAATCACATCGCATCCCTATTCAAATCACTTGCGATTCTCTGCAGTGAATTTTGTATGGGCTCAATTTGCACAGCACTGCACAAAAAAAGCTGCAGGCATCTTCTTTTTATTTTGCCGCATGGAATCAAATTGCATGGGTGTTCACACCATGTCATCCGTTTCTTGTAATTGCACTGCGCTTTGCAAAACTGTTTTGGGATGTCATTCATTTATCAATGACACCAATAGCAGAATGGAGTGCGATTTGAATGTGGATGCTCAGGAATAGCTGTATTTTCTTCATCGCAGATATGTAAACTAAGGCTTAAACAAAAAAAAGTGTTGCACTGTCACTTTAAATTAAATTGACAAAAACAACAAATTCATGCCCAAAAAAAATATAATTATAAAATCACCCCAAAATAATAAGGTCCACTGTGAAGTAAATTATTTCTTCATAAGCCACACAACCATTGTGAACCAGCAACTGTGAAAACACGCAGCTAATTGCTAAAAAATTCAGACCTTTGGCTCAAAGAGGTCTAACAGTGCTCAAGGGACATATGCCAAATGGATGGATGGCCAAAGCATTAAATACATAGTGCAGGTAAGGCTTGGCCCTCCAAACTTCCAAGTTATACTGCTCGGATCTCCTCTGAATAAATAATTCACACATAATGAAGGCAATGTCCCTCACACAAAGAGAAGAGCAAAGTGAATTATGTTTCGGCCCAGTTTATTTAGAGATAATGTCATGTACTCAGAAACAGAGACAAGCAAAAAGCATATCACAAACACCCGCCGGTTCTCCAGGCAGGCTTGGTGATGTCAATGCTTAGCTCTAACCTATGAATTTCATCTTACGGGACATCTTCCATAGGGCTACGGATTCACGTAGGATGAAATGTGTAGGGCAGAGCTAAAGTGGTGCACAACAGTCGTGTGGCTCATGAAGAAATAATTTGTCTCATGGTGCACCATATATACAATGTTGAAGCTGTATCACCCTAGCTATTACCCTAGCTAACCTATCCATCAATACCTATATTTAGCAAGTATAATTCACTGCCCACCCTTTAAATAGGAAGTTGCTGATATTATCAGAAACATTCCAGAAATTTCAGTTTTGTTTGCTTTCTAGTAATGACCTTTGCATCTATATTGGAAGTATTGTAATTTCCACACTGGAAAAATTTCAAACATTCGGATTAGCAGTAAAATAAAAATGTATTAGCAATGGCTAGCTTGCCATACATACAATAGCAGGAACCTTGGATTTGATGTAAAATATTTACAATAACGTTTCATAACCTTTGGAAGCATGCTGAATGAAATACTAATAACCTGGGAAGTGAATATAATAGGTAAGTGCTTCCCATCGTAATTTTCTACTACGCTAAGTTATTCATACTGTTTGCAACCTGCAATACTGATCTCATAATGTAGGATAAGTGTAACATGAGTATCTCAATACTTATGACTAATACTCGCAATGTTTGATGAACAATAATTAGAATCTGTCATTGGAGCTTTACTTCTCAGCATTAGAAAAGTGTATCTTCTTTGAAATTATGCCCTAGATAAAATTTTTGCTTTTAAGTAATGTAAGAAGATCAAAGTATAACTAAAGGCAGATTTTTTTTTGGTGTAGGGGAGGAAGTAGAGCAACTTCCCTGTTTTTTTACCAGAGGAGGAATAGAAATCTTTCAATGGACACACTAGTTCTGGTGACTCTGGTGACAACCATAGATTCCTTCACTTTGGAGGGATTTTGTCTCACTACCTGTTTTGACACAGAAAGTAAAGACACATCTCCCCAATGAAATACAAATGACAAAAAAAACAAAAAACAACGGGTTACACCCCCCCACCCTTTACTCCCTTTTAGTTATTTTTTAAGAATTGCAACAAATATCATTGTTCTTGAAGTTTTTTCAAAGACTACTACGGTATTTATTATTATTATTATTATTATTATTATTATTATTATTATTATTATTATATAGGATTTACTGTATATAGCGCCAACAGTTTGTTCAATGCTTTACAACGTGAGGGCAGACAGTACAGTTACAATAAAATTCAATACAAGAAGAATCAGAGGTAAAATAATTGACATGTTTTTTATTTTCAAGTGAATATGTGAATTGGCATATTGGTTTGTATTGTTTCACTCCAAGTGCTATTACAAATGCAAGACTCCTCTATAAAAATCTATGGGTTGTTTCATTAAAGAAAACCTTAGCTGAGAGAAATATGTGTTTTGCTTTTGCTGACCTCCATCTAAAATGGAGTGAAGTCAGAGCCCCTTTGTTGCTCACTTGGTCAGTCTCAGAGGCCTAAATATTGTTTAAGGCATTGGGGTTGATTTACTTAGGGTTAATAGACTGTTCAATTTGTAAGTGAAGTTCCCCTTTGCAAGGGGTGTTTTCCAAGAGCTTAGTAATTGTGGTGAAATTTCACTTTGCACAGAATATAAAAACAGTATTTTTTGTCACATTGGGAAAATGGAAGTCAGCAGAGCTTTACCTCATTCCCTAAGCTCTGGGGCAATTCCCGAGGCGACAGGGATTAGAATGTCAGTTTTTATTGCTATCTGTGCCCCCATTAGGGTGAGTCACCCTCTCTATTAGTCCTGTTTACCAATATCATTTAACGTGAAAGTAAAAGAAAATCCCAACTTCTGGCTTGTCCCCAGAAAAGTGATAGAGGGAAAGTCTTCCAATGGAGACTGTAGTTGTGCTGACTTGGGGCTCCCAAAGAGATTTCCTTAATTAGCAGGGATTTTCCCCAACTTCCTGTTTTGGCTATGAGACAGGAAGTGAATGTGAAGGTGAATCTCCCTAATGTGAAAAATTTGGAAAAAATAAACCTTACAGGGGTTTTTAACCCTTCCTTATTCTATTCAAAAATAAAAATAAAGTTTTGCCTATAGTTTTACTTAGGGTAAATCAACCCTCTTGGATCAGACTGAGATCAAAGCAACCAGCATTTTCTGAAGTCAAGGTCACTAAAGTTAACCTATGTATTTCTCTCAGGACAGGTTTCCAATAAAATATATCTAAAGCTAAAAAAACACCTTTGTGTCACTGGGACTAGGACACAAAGGGATGAAGAATCCAACATTCCACAGTAATTTTTGGAACAATGGGTAAGGGGAAATATTTAAACACCCTTTCCAATGGTAATTGTCTATGAGGTTTTTTCCCCTAATTTTGTGAAATTTCCAAATAATTGAGGTAATTATGTCACTGCTCCCCTTAGCATCCAAAGCTAGATGACACCTGCATTCTCATTTCCAGCTGCAGCAAAGGCAGCAGCTGTTGAGGAGTGCTGGTAAGGTATAACTGGTGTGGGGAGCACTTTACAAATTGGTCCAAGATTACAAGCCAGCCTCTTGTAAAAGTAAATAATCTGTATTGCACTTGCAAAACAGGCAAACAAAAAATGCTTCTTTCAGCTAAAATAAAGAGTACATACTCTTGGTATAACAAAATTAAATGTTTGGCTCTCCACCTATCAGCTTGTCCCTTAACAGGGTTAGGTCCTCACCTGCCTCAGGGGCCTCAAAGGGGAAGTTTCCAATCAATAATCAGAGTCTCAGCCACAACTGCCCACTTACTTACTGTGCACTACTATGTACGCTGCCTCAAAGACACCTGTTGATGGTTTCCTGTTCCTCCTTGGGCCTGTCTTGCAGGTGGCTTAACCCCTTTGGGACCAAAGTCCCTGAAATCAGGGTTCAGAGACTCTTTCTCAACCAAAGTTTCTCCAAGAGGACTAACTCTACATGGGTGAGAATTCCTTAATATTCAAAATTGCATACACGGCATTCCCATTAAAGGGACCACAAACCAAATAGCAGGGAAATATACCTACCATCCAGGACACACCCCTTGCGTCCCATTAAAACACTGAATTTGCAATGTGACCAAGCATTCCTTTAATATAAATCTCCCCAAACCTGTTCTGCTTTTTGAAACAGTAAAAAAAAACAAAACAAGCATAGCACCTTCCATGATTACTGACCAACCACACTATCCTAGGGTAAATTTCTTAAATCCAGGGATTCAGTATATTGTTGTTAGCTTTTTAAGGAATTTACAATTGAAAGTTTTCCCAGAATTGGTGTAGAATTTACAGTGGAAATGACTTTTGCTGTTTGTGCATGGTAACCTCTGATTGTCATACAGGTGCATGGCCACTTTATTTAACATGCCAAAGCATAGTGTTCAGGATATCCTGCAGCCTCTTGTGTGAACTTTGTCTGTCTAAGTGTCTAGTGTACGCGCTAGGCAAACTTCTAAGCATGTTTAATTCTCTTACACATCAAATTCATTAAACAGGAATATTCATTAAAGAACACACGGGGGTTACATTTCTAAAAGCAAATAAGCTGTTCACTTTGCAGGAAAATTTTTCCTTGGCTTAGTGAATGAGGTTAAGTTCTGCTTACTTCTACCATCCAATCACGTGAAAGTAAAAAATGCAGTTTTGTACAAACTATCTTGTACAAATTGGGTATTTTTGCAAGTGATTTTCACCACATTCATTAAGCTAAGAGACAATTCCCTTGCAAAGTGAAAAATCCCTTACATAGTAAACAGCATATATGTTTAGTATATCAACCCCATAGTGTACTTCTTCTCAATATAGGAGCATGACACAAGTGCTTAATCTTCTGCTTGGTTGCTATTGGGGATTTATTTGCTAAGTGAATTTTCCTCAAATTCACTAAGCTAAAGAAAATTCCCTTGAAAAGTGAACATCCTATTTGCCTTTAGTAAATACAACCATACTAACGTGTTAATTTCCCTTCCATCTCATATAAATCTGTACCAGAAATGAAATATTGACTATCATTGGTACTGTATTTGTAGATCAAACTCACTCTGTGAAACTCTAATAATTAAAAAAAGTCTGTCTGTTGAATAAAATATATTAACAAGCATTCAACAATTAAGTGTGCATGGTCCAAAAGCTAAGTAAGACTTTACTTCCATATATGAACATCATATTATCATAGTGAAATCGAATAGACTTAAATGGTTGTACTACTAAAATGAAAAGAATACTTTTTGATGTAATATAAAAAAAAAAGAAAAAAAAAACTCAAAACTTTCACTAATGCATATTTTATCACAGCGCACATATCTTATGTCATCTAAAGATTCTGAGCTGGTCTCTTGAGACTGAGGGACTGAGACATATCATCAGAGCTTCTTTAATGTTTTCTTTATATTGCTACCACTATTCTGATTGCAATTAATATATTTTACAATGAAACATCAGTTAGCTGTCACCTTTTCTTATAAGAGCAGTAAAGATCAATCAGTTTACTTAGTAATTCTTCAAAGTTTGAAGGGCATACTGACTGCTGAATCAGCAGAGAGGTTTCTGAATTAAAATCCCCATTCTGTAAATTATAAAGTACTCATATCTCGTTTAAAGTGACTCTGTTGCTATGTTAATGATTTTAAGTGATCACATACTTTTAGAAAAAAAAGGTAAATACTCACCCTTTTCACCTGCCAGAACTACTGAACTCCAATCCAATTCAGAGGATGGAACCAGTTCCAAATCTGTGGATTTATTATGAACTTCAGCAAAGTCTCAGTGTTTGAGTGATTGGTAATTTGGCCAGCAGGAAAGGCAAGTATGTACAGTATACACTTCTTTTATATATATGGCCTCATATAAAATCCTCCATGTGAAAAATGAGAGAAAGATGGATAGCCGCACTCCAAAGACCGTTAAGGTTGTCTTTATTAAACGAACAGCAAATACATCATAGGGTTACAGCAGTAGAAACAAGGGAACATCCAACGCGTTTCGCACTGGGTTAGTGCTTATTCCAGCCATGAATAAGTACTAACCCAGTGCGAAACACGTCGGCTGTTCCCTTGTTTCTATTGCTGTAACCCTGTGATGTATTTGCTGTTCGTTTAATAAAGACAACCTCAATGGTCTTTGGAGTGCGGCTATCCATCTTTCTCTCATTTTTCATGCTTGCCTAGTGCACTGCCAGCACCCTCGGTATCCTGAGCCAGCCTGTGATTGCATAGCAGACCCACCTGGAGCAGTGATTTATTTTCTTAAAATCCTCCATATGGTGACAAGGTTGCTACTGTTACTTTTCTGTTTCAATATTTTCTCCATGGGTGTAGCATAAGGGGTTGCAGGGGTCACAATCACAACCCCTCCCCCTAGCTCCAGGGGGCCCCTGCAGCCTCGCTGTCATATTATCATAGCCTCCACAAAGTCTAGCTCTGCTCTGTCCTAGGGCACCACAGCTTCCACTTTGCCTTCTACAGTTCACACCCCTCTGTTCTCATTGGCTGGGGAGAAGCTACGAGCCATTTCCTAAATGGAGAGGAGCACGGGGTGAGAACAGCCCAGGATGGGGAAGTGTCTGTGCTTTGTGCTGGCAACATGGCATAGTAACCGAGCTCAGTGAGTTAAGAGGAGGAGAGTGTTGTCCTGTAGCCAGAATGGGACTGATGTCACTGGTGAGGTAACACACCGCTCAGTGTCTCCTAGTCACCAGCTGGGATTCTATGTACTACAGTAGGTGACCGCGATATTGTGTCAATCTCGCTCCCTTTCTCGGCGAGATTGACCACCTATGGGCCCCGTCGCGAGAGCCAGCGCCGAGCCGGCTCACCGCGATGGGAAAAAGCCATCATAGAAGCGACGGGGATCCAACTTGGATTCCCGCCAATTCTAGCCACAGCGTTTGGTATGAATCATGAGAGGGAACTCCACGACAAATTTTAAATAAAAAGCCGGCATGGGTTCCCCTCCAGGAGAATACCAGGCCCTTAGGTCTGGTATGGATTGTAAGGAGAACAACCTACACCGAAAAGACGGCGTGGGGGTTCCCCCACAATCCATACCAGACCCGTATCCAAGCACGCCGCCCAGCCGGTCAGGAAAGGAGTGGGGACGAGCGAGCGCCCCCCTCCTGAGCCGTACCAGGATGGGTGCTCTGGGGCAGGGGGGCGCCCTGCTGCCCCCCCACCCCAAAGTACCCTGTCCCCATGTTGATAAGGACAGGGCCTCTTCCCGACAACCCTGGCCGTTGGCTGTCGGGGTCTGCAGGTGGGGGGCTTATCGGAATCTGGGAGCCCCCTTTAATAAATGAATGAATGAGGTGAATGAATATGGGGTACATTGTACCCCTACCCATTCACCTGGAGGCAAAGTGTCAATAAAATAAACACAAAACACAGGGTTCTCCGGGGGGTCTTCTTTTATCTTCTCCGCTCTCCGCTGTCGTCTCGGCGCTCCTCGGTTCTTCTCCCGCTCGCTCTCCGGTGCCTTCTTTGGGGCTGGCCGCTGCTATCTTCTTTGTAGCTCTCTTACTAGCGGCAGCACGGCCCGCTCTTCTTTGCCATCTTCTGCCTTTTTCTTTTCTTCTTATGTTGACGCAACGCTTCTTCCCGCTGTAATGCCGGTGCACGGCTCGCACTGATTTATATAGGCCTCTTATGACGTCACAGTCCCATCATGCTCCGTGGGTCACGGGTCTGGTATGGATTAACTTTACCAGACCCGTGACCCACTTTAGACAGCAAACGTATTGCTGTATAAAGTATGGCCGTCGTTCCCGCGTCGAAATTTAAAATTTCACGTCGCTTGCATAAGACGTCCGGGAATACGGAAGTACGCTACGCACGTCGCCGATCGCAAAAATGACGTCAGTTCGCGCAAAGCACGGTGGGAATTTTGAAACGGAGCATGCGCAGTAGGTCCGGCACGGGAGCGCGCCTAATTTAAATGGTACCCGCCTCATTCGATTTGGACCGCCTTGCGCCGGACGTGTTTACGATACACCGCCGCAAGTTTCCAGGTAAGTGCTTTGTGGATCGGGCACTAAAACTGAAAACTTGCGGCGGTGTGACGTAAACGGCTTACGTTACACAGGCGCAATTGTACCTGAATCTGGCCCATTGAGCCTATGGTTTGATCTGTCATATCTACTAATTTCCAATAAATTATGTACTGTGAGATATATTTGAAATATATGCAATCTAGGAGAACCTGATAAACATAACATTTGGTATATATATAAAAAAAGTGCAGGTGTTGCAGCCTAGTCCATGATTTACACAAGCAAGTTGGTTTAATATTTATTATATGCTATGTATATGATGTATATAATATGAAATGTGATGTGGAAAAATGTGTCATAATATAATTTCCCAACACCAAAAATAAAATGCAGTTAATTCATATTTTGATGTGTTTTTGGTTTTAAATAGTTCTAATTTAGTTACAGGAGTGAAGACAATTTACCTCCAATTCTGACAACCAGCGTAAACCAGCACCTACTTTATAACTAAAAGAAACCTGGCATGAAATGATTGTGCATTGATAAATGCCTGTTTTGTACAGTACATACAATGTAACAGTCATACATAATGAGGTACAAGGGTTCCTGACTATGGATTCCAGTTTGTATTTAGGTTCATAGTAGTGCCAATTGGAAACATGTACAAGCAGAAAAGATGTTTCACCCACTTCTGCTTGTATTTTGGAAAATTTTATTTTCCATCTTTTTTTTCTTTAGTATAGTCTCCTGCTGAACCGGTAGAACAAACCTTGCTACTAGCATATACCAGACAGCTAAAATGTATTTCCTGACTTGTTCACAAAACACCTTACCAGCACATCTAGCCTTTAGGGATGTGGTTTGAATTTGTCACTACTAGGATGTGAGGCAAATCATGTGGGTTCAAGATGTATAGTCCCAGCTAATTTATGTGCACATTATCCCCAGAATATTTTTTTTTTAAACTGCAAAGTAGTGTATAGCTTTTGAACTATGGCCAGTATGCTTAGAAGTGTCAATAAGAGAATTTCTTAAATTGTTTTTGAATATATTATTTTTTTCTAAATAGTTTTTGAATATAGATAAAGTGAGGGTTGGTGCTGCGCTGCTCCAAGTATACCGCTACAGGCAAAAATATAATAGTCAAGTGCAGAAATGATAATACATTTGAAGAAATACAAGAGTGCATAAATGCTAACCCAGCAAGCATGGACTAAAAAATCTCTGATGATATAAATAAATAATAAAATGATACAATAGTGGTGTCAAAGTACAACGTGCATCAATAAATACTACAAGTGTACACTGTGTAAAAACATGAACTGTGCAAAAATAGATGTGCAAAAAACAGCAAATGAACTTCCAAAGTTCAAATGAACTATGCAAATGCAATAGAAGTGAAGAACAGACTGCAAACAACAGCTGATAACGTCTCCTAGTCTAGTCCATAAAATCCAATCATGTCCAAAATGTGCAAAATTGCAATCAAGCTGTGAACTAGCAGCGATATATTCTTTTCTTCTCTTGTGCAAATAAGCATTCCAATGTGCAACTGGCAAAAAGTGCTGGAGAGATCTAAATCCCTTCTCCGTGCAAATACACACTAGTGAAAGTGGCCTCTTACCTTGCGGTAATGGGATAACCGCATATATATATGTACTTGGAGTGGTTGTTCCTCTCCTATGTTCCTGGACCAATAGAGGTCTGTACCTTGTATTTGCCTCTCAGTGGGAGCAAGGATATTAAAAGAAAGAAAGGTTCTGGATAGTGTAGTATGTTTTAAATAGTCTGTAATTTATTAATAAAACAGTAGAGGGTACAAAACATAAAACAGTAGTGTATTTATCTCCTACGAGCAGCAAGCTCATCAGCCTACGTCAGTTCGTAGTGCCTTTCCGTCCAGAAAGAGGCCACTTTCACTGTATTGTGTATTTGCACGAAGAAGGCATTTAGATCTCTCCAGCACTTTTTGCCAGTTGCACATTGGAATGCTTATTTGCACAAGTGTCAGTTTCAATGTCTCCCATTGTGCTCTGTGAATTGATACACCGACCCCTATGTCACAACTGCTTTGCCAGAAGGAGAAGCCAGAAAATTGACACCCCTGGAAGTGTCGGATTCTAATGAATCTTGAGGCAGCGGCTTGTCTTCAACTGAGGATGTGGACAACAGGGGAAAAAAAAAAATTGGCATTACTGTCTTCTCCCAATATCTTCCTATTGAATTTCATGCTTCCTCTTTACTTTGTTGTACTTGTTGGCTACCCTAATAAACAGTTCTCTCTCCATAGTTTTAGTTCCATATTAGTCATGAAAACTTTACACTTTACACTTTGAGATGAAAAAATAAATAAATAAGATGTCAAAAAAGAATACAGTTAAAAAGATGTTCATCCTGACCCCATGGATGCATAAGGGCTAGATATATAAAATAATCTCTATAATCTCTATAATAATACTGAACATCAATATTTAAATAAAGTAAAAATGCTGGATATGCAATATTCTGCTTCTTAGATATATTAGCCTTTAATCTATGGTTGATTTTGCTTATGGTTTTGAAGTTTAAAATCACAAGCTCCGTCTAATGCAATTCACTTTATGCATTTTCCTTAATATATTTTATATGTCTTTTGAATTCACTGTGAAGCTTAACTTTACCAATTATAAAAAATACCTATCATTTTAGCAGTGCATGAAAGGTCAGTTCTGTAATGAATATGGAATCATCCATATCAGGTAAACAGAAAATTGCTAAAACAATGATGTGTATTGTTAATATGTGGAAATATATTATAATCTTAAAATAAGAACATATTACAAATAGTGAAATAGTTGTATATTTTGAAAATGAGACACTGAAAATCTTCCAGTGGTATTTCAGTGGTCGGTATCATGTGGTTTATTCGATTTTTATATGTCTCTTAATGCCTTGGAGTTTTTGGTAAAGGCTCTGTGGCATGCTTAGATGTAAACTGTAGTTGCATACTTTGTGCGTTAATATACTAGTGACGATCTCTCGCTTAAGCATACAAAGGTTACCTACTTCTTTGTAAATGCTGATAAAACTGGATGTTGGTAAGGAAAATAGGCACTATGCCTTTATTTGCATTGGAAATCTAAAATGACAGTGATTTTGTATTGGTAGAACAAAGGCATACAAGTAGATTAGTGATATGTTTTGGAGAGGGAGGGTATCAGCAGTAATAAATGAAGTGCAAGGTGTGGATCCAAGGAAAGTGAATTTAAGCATCCCTAAGTTTATGAGACAGGACCCATTTTTTCAGCCCCTGGTTCCATTTTTAAAACCAGTAGTATATTTTCCATTTGAGATTCTTCTGATACTGCAACCAAGAACTATTGATGGATAATGCTACTACAATGTATTTTTCCAAAATGACTAGGAGCTGCCAAGTTTTGAAGGTAGCTTTATTCTAAAAAATGAATTAAGGACTAGCTTGGAATGTAAATCTCCCTTTGGCTCATAAAAAGAGATAATGGAAAAGCGATATAAACAAGTTTTTCAAGCCAGGTTTTGTTACTAAGTTGACAAGAGAAAAGGGGATCATGCAGTCTTGTTTGTTTATTAAAAATACTGTACATTTATACATTCTATCAGGATACAGTTAAATCTATCATAATTCTTGATTTACTAAGATTGGATTCTCACTAACAATGATTGCTATAGAAGAAGGAAAATCACCGCTCAAGGTGGGTCTGCTATAGGGTCATACACAGGTGTAGGATTCCAAGGGTGCTGGCAGTGCACTAGGCAAGCATGGGCGTAAAATGAAGGATGGATGGCCGCACTCCAAACCAAACAGGTTGTCTTTATTTAAACGAACAGCAAAACATACCAGATCACAGCAACAGAAACAGGAGGATAACCGACGTTTCGCACTGACTTAGTGCTTATTCATGAATAAGCACTAAGTCAGTGCGAAACGTCGGTTATCCTCCTGTTTCTGTTGCTGTGATCTGGTATGTTTTGCTGTTCGTTTAAATAAAGACAACCTGTTTGGTTTGGAGTGCGGCCATCCATCCTTCATTTTACGCCCATGCTAACAATGATTGCTGATGAGAACCCAGTTAGCTCTATCGGCAATACAGTGTTTACATGCATGTAGCAAGTGGCAACATGTTTGTATGATTACCACGGTGATCAGTTATCACTCATATTCCTACAGTATATAATGGATAATGGAGGATGGGTGATTGGGGGGGGATTCAAGAAATATAAAGGGAAGAATAGATACATTGCCAAAGTTTCATAAAAAGGCATTACAAAGGAATATGTTAAACCTAGAAGCCTAGAAATATAGATACATGATAAAGTAGCTGTACATGTGTTTTAGCACAATTGATTGTTAGGTCTGTGGTGCATTGCAACCACTCACCGCCACCTCAATCTAGTGGTTTCTATGAACTGCTCATATGTGGGCATACTTGTACTGGTCTCATGCCTATGAGTAAATACTTTGGTCACTATTGCATGCAAGCTGATATGCAAGTAAAGCTAAGCAGGCACATGTGCATTGACTCTGATGTGGGATTTTCAAAATGAATGCTTGGCCAAGGCCTTGGCTTCCATCCCAATCTAGGCCTAATTCCATGTGACCTTTGATGGAACATTGTTTACCTGTCTAAGATTCCACTAAATACTTAAGCAAACTAATTTCGCCATATTTAGCTCTGTTACTACCTTTAGGTAATCCATTATTCAACTGCCTCATCTATACTGCCAATACTTTAATCTCACTTAGTCTAGAGTCTTCATGTGCATTCCACTGGTGGAAACTGATGCATATCAAGATTTGGCTTTTATTAGTAATAGCTAATAGACCTATTTCCCCCAAATGTCCTCTCCCCCTAGTGTTAACCCCTTCCCTGCCAGTGACATTTTTACAGTAATCAATACATTTTTATAGCACTGATCGCTATAAAAATGCCAATGGTCGCAAAAATGTGTCAAAAGTGTCCGAAGTGTCTGCCGTAAGGTCGCAGTACTGATAAAAATCACAGATCGCTGCCATTACTAGTAAAAAAAAAAAATATTAATAAAAATGCCATAAAACTATCCCCTATTTTGTAGACGCTATAATTTTTGCGCAAACCAATCAATAAACGCTTATTGCGATTTTTTTTAAGAAAAATATGTAGAAGAATACGTTTCGGCCTAAACTGAGGAAAAATTATTTTTTTATATATTTTTGGGGGATATTTATTACAGCAAAAAGTTAAAAATATCATTTGTTTTTAAAAATTGTCGCTCTATTTTTGTTTATAGCTCAAAAAATAAAAAACGCAAAGGTGATCGAATACCACCAAATGAAAGCTCTATTTATGAGAAAAAAAGGACGTCAATTTTGTTTGGGAGCCACGTTGCACGACCGCGCAATTGTCAGTTAAAGCGACGCAGTGCCAAATCGCAAAAAATGGCCCGGTCATTGACAAGCAAAATGGTCCGGGGCTGAAGTGGTTAACAGCAAAAAATTACATGGGGACCTGTTGTTAATATCCTTATTGTACTACTAGTAAATGTACGATTAGATGACGTTTATCTATAAAAAAAAGTTAATACCAATTTATTAAGTTTTTTTTGGCCCTACTTCTCCTATGGATCACAAAAGTGCAGTTCATTCTACACTCCTGTGATCCAATTTCAGCCGACAGTGGGTTAAAGTCCGATATCCACTGTTGTCACTCATGCGGTTCCGGCTCTTGATTAATCCTGACGTTACAGTCAGGATACATCCAGAAGTCTGGACTGGCAGCTGGCTCAGCCTCCCAGCAAGCTGCTAAGAGACAGAGCTAGCTGCTCCTGCCCCCTGCACAGCCCAGTGCACCAATGAGTGCTGGAGGGGCACTGACAGTCACTGCTCTCTGCTCAGTGGAGTGGAGTGATAAGAGGTGTTTAATCACTCAATTCTCAGTGTAGAGACAACGGGGTACAGATGCAGCATCGGATTGATGCTGCATTCACCTAGGTGAGTATAATTACATTTTTTTTTTAGGAAAATCCAAACTACTCTTTTAAAAGTGAAAAATTAAGCTTGGCAGGCTGCTATTAGGGTTTTATGAATATGTGTGCACAGAGAGTATGGTTTTATGCACAGTGCAATAGGCATTTACAATACTAATGTCTTTTTAATAAATGCATTGAATGGCATCATTACAATGGCTTGTTGAGGTAGTTTTGACTTTTATAAATCACTCCCATACTTGTGCATTTTGCAAGTCTGTTCTAAAATGATTTTAACTGTAATTTAACATATAATAAAACTGTCCTATTGTGTAGGGATGCAATACTGTACAAAGTATATATATAAATATCCAATTCACCACTGAATGGTATTTTTAAGGTAAACATTTTGGCAGGTTATTTGCATAATAGCTTGTCAGATATATAAAAGGTTTTTATAGTTTTTTTTTTTTCTTTTAATCATCATTTTTCTCAGTAAATTACATATTTCTCTGATGTTACTTCTTCTGAACAGCAGCACTGAGGAACCTGTCACATATTGCTGTGTTCTCCCAGTGCTTAGAGAACCTTTAATGCTAAGTTCAGAAGATACTGTTGATCGTATTAACATCAACCCTGTTAGAGATAACTGTCTAACTGACAGCAGCACACATGCTTGTACGCACACTCAAATATGGTTTATACTTTATTTTTCATTGTTAATTCATGTTACAAAAATTATAAACTATTTACAGAAAATTCCAATTTTGCAGTCAAGTGTTTCAATATATGGAAACGTGTCTAGTGTTTGAAACTCAAGGCCATATATACTGCAGAGTTGATAAGAGTCATGTGCTTATTTCAGACCTCAGGAGCAAGAGTGTTTTTTTTATATGTCAGAACAAAATGTACTATACACATTGTTAAGGGTCAGCAATCTTTAAAATAACAGAGGTATGGTTTGCTCATCTATTTTCACGTTGTTCTTGATAAAAGGGCATTCAGAGCCGACTGGTATAGTGCGGGGATGTGGTTAAAGTATGGAAATATTTTTCAGCCACCATTTCCTTGTTCAGCTGGTTTAAAGACAAGCTTGACACACTTTCAGGATCCATTGACCTGCACCTTCTACTGACTTTAGAAGATATTGATCTTTAATTCTTTGTTTCTTCCACTCCACTGATCAGCTATGTGTGGAGTTTTTTGGAATTGTATGACTAGAGATAAGACCATCCTACTTCCATGACTGCAACCGTGTCCATTAGATTAGTGCTGGTTTCTTGTATTCAAAACATTTGATTTTTGTACCAGAAGCTAGGTGCTGGTTATTTTTAGTATTGAGATTTAGGCACTAAAAGAAGCTAAAGTGTGTGCATTGTGCCCTCTAGCCTAATCCAAACACTAGACCTCTAACGCAGAGGTCGCCAAACTTTCTAATCAAAGGGCCAGTTTGCTGTCCTTCAGACTTTGATGGACTAGACTGTAGCCAGTATGAGTAGAAAATGTCCTGGCATCAATATAAGTAAACAATGCTTTATCGTTGATATTAGTGTAAGGAATAGTGCCCCAATGGTACCAAGGGAAGACATATTTCCACATCATTGGGTCACTGGGAGGAATAGTGCCCCATTGCTGGTGTCAGTGGCAGCAATAATGCCCCATTGTAGGTGTTATTTAAATATAATCCTCTTAGTGTAAGTAGTAAACACAAAATTATAGTACCATCATCCTGGAGATCAATTTTGAATAGAGTGAGGGCTAGGGGGACCCCAGAGGCCTGAAAGACCAAGAACAAATAGGGGCAGGGGGACTATATTGGTACTAGATAAGGAAAGGTGAAATGAAAATGTAATAAAGATAAAAGATATAAATCAGTTTATTTAACATAGTATCAAAAAACAGGAGACACACATAATTGTAAAATACATCAAAAACAGCAGTATAAAATGGTGGACATATTGTAAGACCAACCGTCCAGATCACCGAGATGGAATAGACCCTAGACAAAGGGTGGCGATGAATCGAAGGGGGTCATACAAGTCAAGATCTCTACTAGTTTCGCAACGATAGTTGCTTCATCAGGAGAATTTCTAAAAAGATGATATACATTTGTTAGCGTCACAGGCTATATACATATGGATAAATATGTAACTCTGATATCTGAGTGGTCTTTACATATTTATCCATATGTTTATAGCCTGTGACGCTAACAATTGTATATCATCTTTTTAGAAATTCTCCTGACGAAGCAACTATCGTTGCAAAACTAGTAGAGATCTTGACTTGTATGACCCCCTTCGATTCATCGCCACCCTTTGTCTAGGGTCTATTCCATCTCGGTGATCTGGACGGTTGGTCTTACAATATGTCCACCATTTTATACTGCTGTTTTTTATGTATTTTACAATTATGTGTGTCTCCTGTTTTTTGATACTATGTTAAATAAACTGATTTATATCTTTTATCTTTATTACATTTTCATTTCACCTTTCCTTATCTAGTACCGATATAGTCCCCCTGCCCCTATTTGTTCTTGGTCTTTCAGGCCTCTGGGGTCCCCCTAGCCCATTGTAGGTGTTAGTGGGAGAGATAGTGCCTTGTTTTGATGGGAGGAAAAATGCACCAATGGCTAGATAAAGGCAAGCAAAGGGCAACATCTGACCCCTGGGCTGCAGTTTGTAGACCACTATGCTAAGACGTAATTTGACCCCTACATTTAATGCTTTATACTTTACCTTTCTATCGCACAGCATGTAAACTATAACATACATCAGGTAAATAGAGGGGAGGGGACAGTGGTGTACTGGACATACTTGTCTGTAACCACTATAATTCCTATCTTGAATCATATCTTAACTATAAATAATGGACCCTGTTACAGTAACATGTGTTGGCCTTTCTAAGCATTACCACATAATTGAATGACTAAAGGAAGCAACTGAAAGTAGAACAATAAGATGGGAAGGCCTACAAATTTTGGAATTTCTGCTGTGGCAAGCAAAAAAATGTTGCATTTTTGGTTTAGACCTCCTCAAACCCTAGGGATCTTGAAGTCATTAAGCTTTTGTAGTTTCCCCACTGCTTGAATTACTCTTTTAACATAGATATGCACATGATTTTCACTGAACTTTAAAGCTATATACGAAATGTTAATGTGTTATCTTAGGCTGAACTAACCCCCGGATATCTAAGTCTTTCTAAAATATATTAGTAAGGGTTAAGGTATAAGGAAACACCATTTATTTTTAGAACATTTAATATAGGCTTCATTGAAACTGTTTTTTGAACAGCATGACAATATAATATATAGCAAAAATCAAACCTTTTGTTATTCCCATAGGAAAAGCAGCAAAATTGCAACTTGACCTGCCATGCTGAGATGTGTGCATGCTTGTCATTAGGAAAGGACCCCTTTCTGTTTTACAAAAGCACCTATCATTTCTTTATGTTTTAAAAGATGTGTCCTAAATCCTATATTCTTAAAGGCTACACTTGTTCAACTTAATCTCATTATTCCAGGACTTACAGAATTATAGCCTAAGGCATTTGACACAGGTTTCCTTTTTGTGCCTCAACAGTACTCTTTGGGGAATTCTAAGGTAAATTTCCCTTTGAAAATGCCATGCTGTGTTTGATGTATCCAAGAAAGGATATGAATATTAATGCATGTGACATTTTCTTTTCAGAATTCACAATATGTAATCCACAAATTGATGACTTAAATAAAGGATTTTTAGCAGCTCATGCACTTGACTCAACTCTAAAAACTATATTCTATTAAAGTTAAAATGTAATAATATTATAAAAATTACAATAATATTAATTTCAATGTATAGGTATTCCTTACTTTAGAAATCCGCCTAGATTCAGCAATTTTGCAACATTGGATAAAATGTTTTGTTTGTTTTCTGAAAAAACTGAGAAGAAAATGCTTCCTCTTAAATTCCTATATCCTGTTTGGTTTAAACACATATCCAAAAAGTTGTCCAGAGAAAAATAAATAGGTCAGATTTACTTTGTTTTCATTTGAAGGATTTAGCATGCCCTAAACTAGTGGGGATTGTGTTTATTGTTGATTATGAGTCAGACAACTTAAATAGTGAAATATATGATACATTTTTTCTGCAATATGTGCTTTTATTGCTAGTTGATGCCATTATTTATAATGAAATATAGTTTAATTTTTTATCTGTATTATAGGTTTAAGGCATTAGTTTGTGCCATTTAGGTGAAAGTAATGATTAACATGAGCTGATTATGTTTTTCTAGAACTGGATGTGTATTATTGACAAAATAACTAGATCAAAATAGAGGGGAAAAAAAGTTTGAAAAATATCAAAATAATGCGGTCCCCACATCTACGGATTGCAAACCTGCAATATATCAAAAAAAATTGAGGCGGGGGGGGGGGGGGGGGGGTTTAGGTACATAACTTCCTGAATTCATATCTGTTTTACTCACATTTATTAGCTTTTTAGCATAGTGAGACGCCTCTCATCGCACTTCCAGGGTTCTTGTACAGGTTGATGTAAATAGTGAAATGCAAGGCATAAGGACCATGGAAATTGACCAATTTATTTTAGTACAGCAGGCACACCATGTGACCAAAATGGTGACAGAGCAGGTCGCTTTCTATCCACCTTAGTTGTATAATTCTGCAGACATAGCTACATTTATCCTTCAGCTGCCAGCAGCCCTGAGAAATTGCAGCCAAAGGTATCCTCAGAACCATTGCAGGTAAATGATATGGGAACTGTTAACTTTCAAACTGACTGTCACGATCAGGCTCAGAGGCCAATAGCTATAGCAGTGTCAGGACAGGTATACAGGCAGTCACTTCTGGCAGATAATACAGGCTCCCCTGAGGTGCGGAGTCTAAGTACTAGCTGGTTTTCCCCAGAGCTCCTGATGGCGGAGATGGATTTTGCTGCAAGCTAGTACCAGGTCGCGGTCCTCAAGTTTGCCCCACCAGGGTGTGAGCAAGCCGGGGTACAGTAGCGGATGAGCAGACAAGGATGAAACAGCAGTGTGGTCAGTAAAGAAGCCAAGTGATCAATCACGAGTGGCTGCAGGTTGGGATCAGGCAGAAGAGTAGTCAAAGAACAGGCCAAGGGTCAAACACGGGTGGTTGCAGATTGGGATCAGGCAGAAGAGTAGTCCAAGAACAGGCTGAGGGTCAAACACGGGTGGTTGCAGGTACAAATGGCAGCAGAGCAGACAAATAGCTAGGCACTGGCTGGGAAGGCACAATAACCTGGCAATGGGGAAGTGCTGAGATAAGGCTTTTATAGGAAGTTCATGGGAGGAGCAAGGGGTTCAAGGTTCAACAACAATCAAGACACAAGTCAGAGTATTCCAATGGATCAGGTAGGTTTGTCCAGCAGATCAGACAGGGAGCTGTCCAGCATCCCAGATAGCTCAATGGGAAGAGTTAATGCCAGACACAGAAGAGGTCCCAGGTTCAAGCCCAGGTCCTGACACTGACACCAATGAATTCACAGAACATATAAAGAGGACCCTTGGCCCTAATCCAAGAGACTTAAGAGGGCAAAATTGCTGGAAGACTTCAATTAATAAATGCTAAAGACACATCATGAAAGGATATCAAATGTAAGTTTGCAGCCGGCCTGAAGAGGAAGAGGTAGATCCACATTTAGACTTGTTAGCTGACCCTCGAAAGTTGGTAGCAGACCTCAAGTTCAATTCACACACAGGAAATACAGCTGCTGGAAATGCTTATGGCACATCTTAACTGTATCAAAGAGAAGCCAGGGAGGCTGCACCTTGCATTCCACAGCTTATATACAGAGGCACAACTGCCTATCATGGTGATGGTGCAGTTACGGGTCATGCAAGTCTCACAGTGTCTCAGAGTCATTAGTAGTTCTGGTCCTTAAAAAGGATCAAACAACCAGGTTCTGCATGGACTACAGAAAGTTGAATGCCATCACTACTTCAAACAATTACCTAATGCACAGGGTTAATGAATTCTGCCACCATCTAGTTAATAATCATGAAACTGAGCAGGGGGAACTGTCAAATTTCCATAGCACCTGAAGGTCAGAAAAAAAATCAGGCTTCATGACCCCATTTGCATGATTCACATTAAAGCTATTTTGGGGATGAATAATGTGCTAGCCACCTTTTAGAGGGCTGGAAACAACCTGCCAGAATGGCTTTTAGCATTTGAAGTCTCCTACCTGGATGAAAATGCAGTGTTCAGCCATATTTGGGAAGAATACCTTGCACACCTGTCAAAAGTCATGTATAAACTTTTAGCAGCCAGTCTGATAGTTAAACTCAGTAAGTATCAAGTAGGAAGGACATATGTCCAGTACTTAGGACATCAGGTAGGAGGAGGCACTCTGATATCTAAGACAGGAAAAGTCAAGATCATCATGACCTGGCCTGCTCCTTAAACCAAGAAATGGGTTATGTCATTGCCAGGGACATTGAGCTAATATAGGACATTTTAACCATAGTGCATTAGGTAACCCTCTAAAATAATCAACAAAGGGACTGTCTAAGCTGGTGTCATGGATGTTAAGGTATAACAAGACCCTCTAGGCCTTGAAGTCCAGTGTTCCTGTGCTACAAGTTCCAGATTTCACACATTGGATTCTGAAAACAGATGCTTCTGAAAAATTATGTTATACCCAACCCATCCTCTGTAGAAGGATCCTTTCCAAAACAGGTGCCTCTTCTGCTGGAACAGGAGAATAAAATGTCCCCAAATGACTGCTGTGCAAAGCATGTTAATGCCAGCTTGACAAAACTGCTGGCTTGCATCCACTCCCATTCCAGCCTGTGAAATCAACTCCCTTCAGTTAGTTCAGTGCTACACCACAAAGGCACGTACATAGCTGCCAATATTTTACCCCAAAGGCTATATCTGCCCTCCACCAGCATGTGGAAAGTAATCTGTCTGTATTGTTGGACCATGGTTTGAGGGACAGTGTAGGCATGGCTACGAGAAACGTGGTCCAGTAATCATGAACAGAGATGAGATACAATTTTCTGGTGACTGGGGAGGATGCAGAAAAGGACCCATTTCTGGAGATGACGGTTCCACTGAGTGTCTTGTCTCCTTCTCACTAGCCTCAACCATTGGTAAATGTGAAGGACATTTCTTGCACATAATTCAATATGAATTTTCAATCTAAAATTGTATGTAATGATCAATAAGAATTGCTTAAAAGATCTACCATGCATAAATGTTTCAGCTGTGTGTACTGGGGAACTTTGCCAACTTTCAGTGGTCTCAAAATATTATGCACTGTCAGTGGCAGCAGGTTCTCAACAATCTTAGACAAGCATGATGGCAAAAATAAGCTAGTAAACTATACATTATATTTTTTTGCTAATATACAGTAAAATTATGCTGGCATGCTTCGAAAGTTTTAACAATATAATTGCAGTGAACCAAGCACATCATAAGAAGCCTAATTATACAAATTGTTAATTATAAAGCATTATATGTATTAGCATAGATTTAGTCATTGTGAATAAGCATTTAACAAAGCTCATCAACATGAAATAACCAAAAGCCGTACATTTGAAACTATTCATGAAAATGTTTAGTGTCATGTTGCTTTCCATAAAAGGTTAGCAAATAATAAAGAAGAGCTATGAGTAACTGATGTGGAATAATATCAATACATTATGTACTGTGTTCATTAGGAGTATCTTGAATAGGAAACGCATTTGGTTCACATAGTAGGGAAGAGCTTGTGGATGTGAGATGCCTATTAATTTAACATCAAAGTATCCATTTGCATTCTTTGATATAGACACATGAGTTACTACCAGAATGGCTATGCTTGTTTCTTCAAAAAATATTTTAATGTTCTGCTGTCTTTACACAAACTGCTTTAAGCTTCAAGTAGAAATTCATGAATATTAGTAATAATGTGAGCAAGAAATGTCATAGATATTGAAATGTAGTAAGATCCTATTTTTAAGGTCTACAACAGAATAATTTTTACTACCAATTTGATCATAAAGACTTTAATTAAATACACAAAGATATGCTGTGGATTTTCTCCTCTGAAACAATATGATCAAAAAGTATGTTGTCACTGCTAGAATTTTTTTGTGAATAAGTGTGTCTGTGAAGTCATTACAAATGTATATGATTTCATGGAAACAAAGAAGAATGGCAGCACATCTAGAAGTAAAATCAAAAGAATTTATTGAAAGTCCATAAAATCAAGCGAACATGACAAACACCAATCCAAAAAAGGTGCTCAGTGGACGCGTTTCACACAGACGTGCTTACTCATCATGATTTCATGTCTTGCTTTGACCTGGCAACTGGCATGAATGTTCAAATATGCAAATTTGAACTTGTTGTTCGCTTATTATTTATTAAAAATCACTTTTCCATAAAGCTGCTTGAAGGTGCTCACCTATGTAATAAAAAGCTATGAAATGAATTGCTTAGCAGGATCACTTGACACCTGCAAGCAGGATTTGACAACAAGAGGATCGGATGATACCCCAAACTGCTGGGGTACCGTCCGATCCTATTGTCGTCAAATCTTGCTTGCAGGTGTCAAGTGGTCCAGCTTGACTATCAGAAAAGCCTTTATCTAAAGCTTGTTTGTGAGTAGGACTATTGATTTTATTTGATTCTTAATAAAACATTTATAGTTGATAATGCACTAGGTCGGTTCGCCCTCCTTCTTTTCTTTTTAGCTATATGAACACCCATTGTTCGGTGGAGGGCTGCAAGACTCTAGGGGGAAAAGACCGCCGCTCCAGATGAGTGCACCTTGGTGGTGAGTGTGGACTCAGAAAAATCCAGTGGGTGCAGGCAATGCACGAAGCATAAATGGAAGCAAAAAAGTATGGACAGCCGCACTCCGATAAATGTAAAAAACAATAAAAGCCTTTAATCCAGTAAAAAAACACTGCACAAACAGATAAACAGCAAACGGTGGGATGATAATGCTGACGCGTTTCACATTGTTATACAATGCTTAGTCATAGCATTGTATAACAATGTGAAATGCGTCAGCTATATCATCCCACCGTTTGCTGTTTCTCTGTTTGTGCAGTGTTTTTTTACTGGATTAAAGGCTTTTATTGTTTTTTACATTTATCAGAGTGCGGCTGTCCATACTTTTTTGCTTCCATTGCTGCAAGACTCTAGACATTGCCTTAAACCAAAGAACTGGACTACACCACCCTTGTCTGGCAAAAAATTGTTTTATAGCTTTCTTTTTGTCTACGTTGTTGTGTTATTAAAAGTGCTCATTACGACAGCTGGTTCATGTTTAAGCCATTCAGAAGTGCACACACACCTTTTTATTGCCTTATGTTTGGTGTCATAACCACTAGCTGATCGTTATTTTCTAAGCACTGCTTAGACAGGACACAACTGATCTAACTTAAAACCCACATGAAGTTGTCTTCTTTTTTTTATAATCCTCTGCAAGGGTTAACTTTGGGGAAGCAACACTACTGAGCCAGTACAATGCAGCTGCTGAGGAATTTTCTTTTGAAAATCATTATAGTAATACTGGACCATGGCATCTTTACAGTTAACTTCCCATTCAATAGGAACTATTGCAGTTATATTACAACCACAGTACTCATTGTTTAATAATAGGAAGTGACTTAAACTTTATTTTATAAACAATGATGAAAACACTTTTCCATTATTTCAGATACCACTACTAATACAGTGACTGTCAAAAGCAAATAATTGAAGTCTTACAATAAATCCAGGGGAATACTACTACCCCACAGTTAATAAATGGTGTTTTAGAAAAGATGGACTTCACCTGGTACAAGGACCAACTACGAACACATTGAGTGACCCAGATTTGGGTAACTACTGTGACAGTGATGGAAAACCACAAGACCTAAGGATAGGCCAAAACTACACCCAGGGAATGTCAAACACTAGAACAAGGAATGAGACAGACAGAAAATGACCACTACAAGGATTGACTAGTGATATCACCAGGAACTAATGAAAGCTATAACAGGATCACCAATAATACAGACAGCTAGGTCCAAGGACCTAGGGAACAATGCTACAGCCAGGAGTGCAGCCAGGGCAACCACTACTAAAGCCAGGGAGTAACTGCAACAGATAATGCTCATGTTAAAGAATGAATATCACAATACCACTTCTATGGAATAATTATTACTACAGCTAGGTAATGGTTACTTTATAAAAATATGACAGGCCCTTCCTACCATCTCCATTAGTAGTTGCAGGATTAACAATACACTCAGGGAAACATAACTAACATTGGTAGCCTCAGCAGGTGACCACTACAGTGTTTACACTATTGCTAGCAGAGATATCCCTCCATACTCCCTGCCGTCCAATAATGTACAGTATGTGGTATGTCATTGGAATTCAAGTGGTTGTACCGGTTGATGCCTGCAGCTGCAGGTTTCACCACAGTAAATTTTTTAGAGCAGATAGTCGGCTCTCGTTTACAATAGCAATCAGAGCAGCTAACCACTCAATTCTATTACAAGCAGCGGGAGGAGATGTGCCCCTCTTCCGCCACTTTCCCTGGCATGCTCAAGCTCTCCTGTTCCAACAAGAGACCCGAGCTACCAGCCGGCACATCTGCCGACTAGTCAGACACCATTTCTGGTTTACCCAGGTGTCAACAGCGGCACTTTTTAAAAATCAAAAGATCTCAAAAACATAGATCTTGCTGTTTTGAATGCTTTTAAGGGCAGAGGAGGGATATGGAGTCTTATAGACCCCATATCCCATCATAAAGAGTATCTGTCACGTGGCTATTGATGTCACAAAGGATAGTTACATTCCCTGTGACAGCAATAAAAGTGATAATAAATAAACAGTGTAAAAATGAATAATATTTTTTTTTTACGTGCCCCCTCCCCCTGTACTATGGCGCATAGGCGCAAGCGCGCATCATGCACGCACATGCGCAAACAGTGATCGTTCCACACATGTGAGGTATTGCTGGGAAGGTCAGATCAATGGCAGTAATTCTAGCACTAGACCTTCTCTGTAAATATGGTAACCTGTAAAGGCTTTTAAAGCTTTGCCTATAGATAGTAAAATGTATGTAGTTTGTCGCCGTTGCACAGGCATGCCCAATTTTGTACATTTTACATGTTTGGTATCTGTTTACTTGTAACATCATGTTTTATATATTTACAAAAAATGGGTTATGCATTGTGTTTTTTTGCATTAAAATTTAAAGTGTATTTTTTCCCAAAAATTGAGTTTGCAAAACTACTGCGCAAATACCCTGTGATAAAAAAACTGCAAAGCCCACCAATTTATTCTCTAGGGCCTCTGCTTGAAAAAAAATATATAATGTTAAGGGGTTAATTCACAAATTTAGGCACACCTTTTTATAATATGTGGACACAATCATCATTTCTTTCCTATTTAAAAATATTTTTATATTAGGTGTTTATCTTATTAGCGAATCAATAAAATAGTATTCAGAAGGTTTAGATAAAATGCTTTTGTTAGTAATATTCTAGACACGTAATTTATCACTCTACCTAACGTACAGTAACCTTATTTTAGCTTTCTAACAGATGGCTATAGTTTCCTATAGCTAAGATTTTTGCTGAAAATTAAAAAGAGAATGCTTTGATATAGCAATCTATTTTCGTTTTGTTATCATCTATGCAACTCTTAAACGCAACTATACATTTTATAAAACACACATACACTCTTTTGTCTGAAAATCAGTAACAGTAAATGGATGTTTTTATACCTTGCAAATGCAACTTAAAAAGTGAAAGCTAAAAGATTTAATAATGCCTCTAACAGGTAATGAGCATGTAAGGAGCATGTGAAGGAGTGTAATGCACAACCATGCGTAATGCGCTTGACATAATTTTGGGGATGTAAGTATGTCAACATGCTAAATGATTTCCCATACAAGTGAGTAGTTCATTTCTATACTGGAAAGACACCACAGTACATCATTGCATTGTAATGTATCTACATCTGCAGTCCATTTGTTGACAGTAGGTTAGCAATATAAGGGTGCAATTCTTGAGCTTTAAAGAACTTCCAGGCAATTAGAGGGTTGAGACAAACATTTATTGAACACTGACAGGGGTGCTTAAAATAGTAAGCTTGTATTCAATAATGTAAAAGCTTTATCCCAAGAAGAAATAAAAAAAATGGTTGCTGCAACTGCCTAAAAAGTTTTAACTGAAGTTTAGTTTTGTTCCTCAAATACTTTAAAATTTTCTAGCGCATTTAACACAACTCTCTCCCCAGATTAACAATGCTGGTGTCCACAGATATCTCAGTTGCTCCCCTATCTAGATTGGAGCCACCATAAATTTTGAGGTATGTTACTGGCCAGATCAGGTGAAAATAAAATGAAAAAAACATAAACAATCTAACTAACACATTTAAAATTGAACTATAGGCAATATTTTTTTCATTTTGGATAGAGTATGGAAGGGTTATAACCCCTGTCAGATTTTTTTTAAAACATTTGTGTTCCATTGAAGAGATTTCCCTTTACTTCCTGTTCCATAGCATAAAAGAACTGGAGAAACGGGAGTGAATCACAACTGTGGATACAAGGACCTCAATGCGCTTCTGTATGCAAGAACTCAGTATTAGCCCCAGGCGTCACTCCTAGCAACAGGAGATTGGGGGGTCTCTACATCATCTTCATGTCACATATAGAAGGGCGTTGATTTACTAAGGATGGAAGCATTACAACATGCGACCAGACCTTAGCGATTAAAATATATATTTTAGTTTAAGGACTATATTCCAATACACCTCTACATGCGCGTGATTACAGTAAGGAACCCCCAGGCGTTGCTCCTAGCAACAGGAGTTTGGAGGTTCTCTACAATACATGATATCACCTGCAGCATACAGGGAAGTATTAGGTTACTAAGGGAGATGCCACGAAATAGCATCAACCCTTAGCCAAGAAAAGTTTTAAGGAGAACAAGTTCAAACTATTAGGCCGAGGCCTATAAGACATTTGTACTTATGCCAAGCTCGTATTATATGAGAGTTGTAGTAACAACTGGGTACTTGTATACTGCATGTACTATAGTAATGTAATAGCACCTGCGTATAAGTAGTAAAGTAGTTTAGGTAATTACAGTAGCATACTTGAAGTAATTCCTATTGCTTGAGAGAGGCAGTATAGCTCATTATTAGTTGCATGAGAGAGGCAGTATAGCTCAGGTATGTAGTATGCATAGATGAGGTTTTTGGTTTAATACTGCTTTATGCAATTGTGCAATCTGTTCTCATCAAGGTCTGGGGAACTGTAAATATCATACATTTGGTGGACTGCCAGACAATAGTTTTTTTTAGATCATTTACTTATCCCAAGCCTTAGAGTGGTTGTAAACCCTTACATATACCCAGTAAAGTTATTGGCCTCAGGTGATATATGTTAATTAAACACATCCTCCTACATAAATAAACAAACCCCACAGTCATGTAGGTGATAGCAGCCTCAACCTAGCTCTATCCAGGCAACGTCCTCCAACGTGTTTCGTCCCACCCACAGGGCTTAGTCACAGGACTGAGTGGGGTAAAATGCTTCATGGATGTGGCCTGAATGGAGCTAGCCTGAAGCTGCTATCACCCACATGACCGCCGAGTTTGTTTGGAGTGCAAGTGATCTGGACTTACTCTCTTTCGTTCAGTAAGCACATAGCTTCTTAAATGTTTAACTTTAAATTTGTGATTGTCACACTTACATAATTTTTCATATTTTTGTTGTTAAAATAAATAAAAAACATTTTAACCACAAAGTGACCAAACATTCAGAGGAGTTCATTTAAAAAGCAGTGGTATGGCTGTACATTTACAAATCACAGTGATGCTCCCTAAAGGCAGAGGAGAACAATAAAAATTAATGATCAATGGTTCTCCCCCCAATCATGGAATTCTCTCTACTCCATCAGCCTCTGTAGGGCTTCACTGGCTAATCGTGTTCTATGTATGCAGCGACGCACAGTATAGTAGAAAGTGGATGGTGCTATGACCACTCTGTTGTAAATAGGTCCCTCAGTCTGCCATGCCTGCCTCCCTAACATCTGCTGAAATTAGATAACAGCCTTGTAGGTAGTATATTGTGTTCAATGAGTCAGCTGACTTATAGACTTATTTAGCAAGAAAGTACAGGAAAGTGCAAACATTGAAAAGTACCACAAGGCACAAAGCATAGCCTGAGTAGGAAATTAGCAAATGGAGTTGCCCCAATGTATATACAATATATAATTACACACGTTTACACTGAAAATGTAGTAATGTATTAAACTTCACCAGGTTACTATTGCTTTGATGTATGCTGGCAACTAGTGGTGGTTTTTGGCCACTACAACCGGTTTACTTCATTGGTTTCTCCCTCTGTCCTCCCCTCCTTTATAGTGATAATTAGTTCAGTCCTAGCTAGACCCTCTCTGTTTCTTCCATGGTTCATCAGTCATTGTTAGTACTTTGCAGAAACAGGGCTTAAAAATGTCAGTGTGCCTGATTTACTAAAGGCAAATAGACTGTGCACTTTGCAAAGTGCAGTTGTACTCTGCAAGTGCAGTTGCTACAAGGGCTTAGTAAATGAGCTAAAGCTTTGCTTTGCAAAGAATACCCACGTTCAAGGGGGGAAAAAATACAGCATTTTTGCTTGCACATTATTGGATGATGGAAGTCAGCAGAGCTTCTGCTCATTTACAAAGCTCTGGTGTAACTGCACTTGCAGAGTACAACTGCACTTTGCAAAGTGCACAGTCTATTTGCCTTTAGTAAATCAACTCTATTGTCTTCTTACACTTTAAAAGACTGGAAACACATTCTCTGTACTGCAATTAGTGGAACAAAAATGTGTTGGGTTCAACTTCTTTTGTCTTATTGAAGAGTTAACCTCCCTGGCGGTAAACCCGAGCGTGACTCAGGGTGGATTTTTTATGCTATTATCGGTATCCCCGAGTCACGCTCGGGGGGGATGTGCAGAGTGTGCAGCGGCGTGCAGCGGCTTACCTTCTCGCTGGATCCACAGACAAGTTACTCACCTTGTTCCTGGATCCTGCGATGCCTCCCCGCTGTGTGAGCGAGCGGGTCCTCCTCGCTCGATTCACAGTCTCCCCGTGTGCCGCCGATCTCCGTTCCCTGCGACGTTACGACGCACGGGGGGGCGGAGAACGACGCCAAATTGAAAAAAGTAAACAAACACATTACATACAGTATACTGTAATCTTATAGATTACAGTACTGTATGTAAAAAATACACACCCCCCTTGTCCCTAGTGGTCTGCCCAGTGTCCTACATGTACATTTATATAATAAAAACTGTTCTTTCTGCCTGAAAACTGTAGATTGTCCAAAAGTGTCCCTTTATGTCAAAAATGGTTTTAGAGCAGCTAGAAAACAGCGATAATAAATTATAATCACTTGCAGAATTGTGCGATATCGATTTGTGGGGAAATACGTCATAAAAAAATTAAAGTAATGACAGCGACAATTCTGCAACTGAGCAAATTTCTGTGATTTTGAGTTGATTACATTATTGAATAATTTTTATTATAATTATATTATTATTTGTTATAATTATTTATAATTATTTATTATATTATAATTTTGTTTTTTAAAAAAAATCATACCCGGGATGCCTACAAGACTCTTGTTTGGTCAGATTTAAGTGAGTTATTCCTAAGAATTACAGGCCTACAGTATAAAACACCAAATTTCCTTGCAAAATAATTGTACCGCTTTTGGTACGTAATTCCAGACAGAATCATACCGCCAGGGAGGTTAAGCTGCCAGTGAATGGCGCCACGTTAGTACATTACCATACTCTCTAGACAGACTGGGTCTAAGGAGGTATGCCAATGAATAAAGTGGCATTTAAAACTGAACGTCATTGAAAATATTTTCATTTATCTATATTAGCTAGGGTTCCCTCTCTCTTGCAGTGGGAAGTGTTGCAAAAGTGAAGTCTGCAGAGTGACTCTACAGATCCACATAATCAAGACACAAGTTTATTGAAAGTGACAGTACATATAAAATCCACGAGGTGCAGAGTACATTAACCTCTAGCATTTAGAAATTCGTACTTCAGCTTTATCAGGATGAGATTTCTGGCTTTGCACTTTGGACAGGTTTCATGCTGCGTTACCAAGTAACTTGAAGCAGCCAAGGGTACTGTGTTTCTGTTTTGCCTTTAATCCCAACAAATTATGCTCCATCTGTACATCCAAGGAAGTGCTGAAATTAAACCATTTTACAACGTTAAAAGACTAACACATAAGCTTCCAATCAGTATACAAATATAATTACGTAGTACAAACAGCACAGATATTTTAATGGTTCCATGCTGTGAGAAAGTTTTTGTAAACTAAGCACACAAATATTTTAAAAGTTGGCAAGCGGTTGCGTTTAACCAGCACTTAATGAAACTTAGCTGTTTACAAGGATTACTAATGTAAAAATTTAAATGAAAGGAATATAGCCAAAATCCTGAATGGTAGAGTATAATGTTAAAAAGTTTTGATTAAACAATTGAGAATTTAGAAGTACCAGTAGTGTACTTGCTGGGAAACAGTATGTGACATAAAGAACATTGGCCACACAGAGAGTTCTGTTAAGGATTATGTAGATTGCGCTATGCCTGTGAAACAGCAGCTACCATTTTTATACCACACCATTACAGTTTTATTAGAGAAGGTAAATCATAGCTAAAACAAATTGCTGGATTGGATAATATGTTGAATTGAGTACATCAAATGGAGGAAAGTGCACAATTATCCACATGTGCTCAGCTACTTTAGATTTCCTTCACAGCATAATGAATCAGAAATATGCTTTAAGTTTTCAAAGCGTTCATTACCAAACAAGAAAGAAATGCAGACTGTGTCTTAAATGAAGGTTGCAACCATGGATCTAGAAAATTACAAGCATATAACCTAACCTAACATATATATGTTGAGAACTAAGAGCCGGTTCACACTGGGGCGGCACGACTTCGGGGGTGACTCTGTAAGGTGTCCTGAAGACGACTTCAGAGGCGACTTGCAAAATGACTTCTGTATAGAAGTCAATGCAAGTCGCCCCGAGTCGCCCCCAAAGTCATACAAGAACCTTTTTCTAAGTCAGAGAGAACGGTTCTATTGAATAGAATGGGACGTGACTTGTCAGGCGGCTGAGTCGCCTAACGAGTCGCCCCAGTGTGAACCGGCTCTTATGAAGGGTGTGGGGGAATGGTTTAACCTTTTGCATGTCATAAATGACCCAAATCTTCATGAGCATTATATTAATTTCAGGAAGAATCATTTTAAAAAGGAAGGTTGCTCTATATTAAATGTGCACCCAGCAGGAATCTGTTTTGTCCAGTTAGTTTTTCATTTTTTTTTTTTTTTATTATTTCTGTGTAAAGTGAATAACTCTCAATGCCTATGCTCTATATTAAGTTGAAGTATTGGTATTATTAAAAAGCTCTGTTTCTTGGATAGCTGTGTATATGTTCCACGCATTCTGCTCATCTGACATTGTATTACAGTTCTACTTAGTATAATTTCTCTGTCTTACATTTCTCAGTTACTCTGTCAGTTTCTCTAATTGGAAAAGCAGACACCTTTGCACTTTAGAGTGATGTCTATTTCTGCATATGTCTATTAGTATGTATGGATTAAAAGTAAGTACTTTCATATAACACTAGAGCAAAAAGTGCACAGGTTATGTGGAATAATTTACTTAAATTACATATTGAAGTACATCCTACACCATAACCAGCATACAACACTTTAGGGTTCAACCTTGATTTACAGTCATGCAATAAACAGAGGACAATAATCAAAGAGATCACTTTGGATAATGAATTGAGAGGGAATTGGCACTGCCACACCACCTAACAAGGCATGTCTGTTCCTTTAAGGGGATGAATGATTCCTCATAGCTGTCACCTGTCATGAGAAAATTATCTAGACTACCATTGATGACTTTTTCTTTTAAAAATGACCACTGTCTGCTGGCTTTTATGTTGATGCTAAACATTCAGTGCTTTGAACCCCTGTTTTGGAACAAGTATAGAGTTGAGGAGTACTCATACTTCTCTAGCACCCATTTACAACATCCCTGTTCTGGGTCTGTGATAGAATATATATGCCAGACACAGCAAGGCAACTCACATTTTCATCAGGAAGCCACTAATGGCAGTCCTCATACTTTTCTTATGACAGGTGTATGTTAACACATGTATATTTAACTGGAATATCCACAATCTGTAATATATATACCATCCTAACTACATCCTGTTGCTTTTCCTACAATCATGTGCAGCCAATAATCGTGCCTAATTGTTTACAAACTGGTTGGGGGGAGGGTAGGCAATATATACAGGCAAATCCCACTTTTAAGTACACAATTGGGTTTATTTACTATCGCTGGAAAGTGCAAAATCAGGCTCACTTCTGCATAGAAAGCAATGAGCTTCCAGGTTTTATTACCAGGCTTAATTGAACAAGCTGTGGTAAGAAGCTCATTGGTTTCTTTGTAGAAGTGAGCCTGATTTTGCACTTTCCAGCGATAGTAAATAAACCCCATTGTGTACTTAAAAGTGGGGTATGCCTGTATTAGGAAGGAGGTGGAAAGTATTTTAAAGCAAGAGGCCTGACAGTCATAACCATTCTTGTTTCCCTACCTTGCTGGCCCAGATCAGGCTTAAAGTGTATGCAACGCCATTTTTTTATTATTTACTGCTGGATTGGGAAGGACACCTACCAGTTTTGTTTTTGCTCTCTGTCCTGTTTGGGCGATTCCCCTTTACTTCCTGTCCCAGAGATGCAGCAGGACGTAGTGAGAGGATATCCACTTGTAGGCAGCTATAACCAGAACAAGTTTTCCCAGTGGAAGGTTTCTTTTCACCTACTGTTTGTGTGATTTAAAAATGTTGGATTTTTCATTGCTTTCTACATAAGAGACAATGGTCGTCACCAGGATCAATAGAGAGGCTGAGTCTCCCTAGTAGGGACACAGTCTATAATAAAATCTTGACATAAAATCTAACCGTCCCTTTCTCCCTTTTTTGTACTGTCACTTTTAAAGGACTACAAGGATATTAATGTTTCCTAGCAACACATGCAGTTTTAAGGCATCCATCAAGCATGTTATTTCTTATTATTATTATTATACAGGATTTATATAGCACCAACAGTTTACGCAGCGCTTTACAACATCAGGGAAGACATTATAGTTACAATACAATTTAATACAGGAATGATCAGAGGGCCCTGCTCGTTATTTAAAGAATTTATGTATTTACATGTTGCCCTTTAACCTCACTGGCGGTATGATTATGTCAGATTTTTGCGTCTCAAAGCAGTACATTGTTGCGCATGGAAATTTGGCGTTTTATCTTGTAGGCCTAAAATTCTTAGGAATAACTCTCTTAAATGTGTCCAAACAAGAGTCTAGTAGACATCCCGGGTATGATAAAGTTTGAAACACAAAATCAAAAGTTCTAATATAATAAATAACTATAAATAATTATAACAAATACTAATATAATAATAATAAAATGTATTCAATAATGTAATCAAATCAAAAACACAGAAATTTGCTCAGTTGCAGAATTGTCACTGTCGTTACTTTCAGTGTTTGATGACAAATTTCCCCACAAATCATTATCGCTCAATTCTGCAAGTCTTCTACTTTATAAACACTGTTTTCTAGCTCGTCTAAAACCGCTTTTGACGTAATGGGACACTTTTTGGTTGACATGGACATTCTCAAGTTTCCAGGCAGAAAGAACAGTATATATAATATAAAACTGTATGCAGGGCACTGGACAAAGCATTAGGAACAAAGGTGAGGTGAAATTATGTGAGACAGTAATGTAATCTGTAACATTACAGTGTACTGTATTAATTATGCTTTTCACACTTTTTGAATTTGGCGCCAGGCTCTGTCCCCGTGCATCACAACCCTCACAGGAAATGGAGCACAGTGATAGATCGATAGCAAAAGAAAATGCTGCTCCAGGTGAGTGAAGGAACCAGGTAAGCTGGGGAATGGACTCCTCCCAAGGGTGCTAGTCTCGGCTTGCCAGCCGTGCAATTTGGATAAAAAAGAATGGATGGCTGCACACCGAGGTAGTGATGAATCTCTTTATTGTAAAATCTGTAACATTTAATTTGCACCCCCCTTGACTCACATATCTACCTATTTTCAGCTAGATTCAGTCTAGTCACATGATCCCCTATGTGAGACAGTGATGGCTGTAGGGGAGAGGAGAGCATGGTTGACAATGACTAGTAAAGCCTGGAGTGGTGACATCATGCATAGGTAACAAAGTTCCATCTGTTGCTGGCACTCCCTCCTCTCCCCTGCATACAACACTGGCTCACACAAGGGATAACATGACTGAACAGCCTGAAAATAGGTGTTTACATCTTTTCTACGCAGGTTAGCCATCATAGGCATTAGGAAGGGGGGGGGGTTATAATATTTATATATAGTTAATGGAAGCTATATATGTCATATTCACACTATAATACTTGTTGATCCCAATTGCACAGTGCTGCAACAAGTATTATAGTGTGAATATGACATATGTATCTCCCATTAACTGAAATATTATAAAATAACCCTACTGGGTAGTGAGTCCTAATCACCAGGGCTGAAATAAACCTCAACCTCATTGTGCAAATAAAGCACAGAAAATGTCATATAACAATTCATCAAATACAATGATTCTAAGATTGCCCTATTGGATAGTGAATCCAAATCACCAGTGCTGCAAGAACACACAATTGTGAAAATATATATGTGACAGATCTCGGATACCCCTGCTGGGAACCTCCGCCAGACCTGTGTCTCCTTTCCTCCAAACGCACTCGCAGCCTGCAGATTCATCATAACTAGCCCATAAGCCCTCAATCACGAGACAAGCCACACAGGTGTTGAGGGTTAAACATGCAGAGCATAAACTGTTTATTAAATACAAAACATACACCTTTAAACACAGTTATGGACATTCCCCTTAGCCTTGTCATAGAGGGGGTAGGGGACAAGGAAGAACCAATGGGAACTCAACACTTTGTATATTGAAACAGAAACTACAGTTGAAACACATAAAGGGATTATGATAAGCAGGCAGCCCCTCCTTACACATTCCTTACTGGGAGGTGTCTCCATATCCTTTGTCTACGTGCCATGACCAAACACAATTAAACACAGCAACAAGAGGGGGGATGGGGGAGAAGGGATGTAGCATTACATTACATTACATTATCTCAATGCCATTTTGTCCTGTTTGCACCTGTGCGCATGTGCGCAATCACGGACAACTACAGTCTCTCTTGAAAGGCCAGTGCGCATGCGCAACAGACAGGGTGCACGTGCAGGAGCGCCTCCCTAGCTCCAATTGGCGCCAGACGGCCTATTTTAAGGGCGCCCTGACTCTCTAATGCCACATACATAAGAACGGAATTTCCAACAACAAATGTTCAACGGGAGGTTGTTGTCAGAAAATCCAACTGTGTGTAGGCTCCATTGGACATCAATTTGAGAGGTGGTTCTCAAATTTTGTTGTCGAAAATTCGGATCTTGTGTACACAATTCTGATGCACACAATTCCACACATTCTCGGAATCAAGCTGTGACTCATTTTCAGCCGACCGTGGGCTTTAGCTGTTGGCTGACGTCACTCAGCCGGTTCAGGGTAGGGACAGATCCCAAGTTTACAGTTGGGATCCACCCAGATGCCTGGACTGGCAGCTACCTCAGCCTCTCAGCTGTGCTGCTGGGACACTGAGCCAGCCCCTCCAGCCCCCCTACAGTCCAGCACTCCAACTAGCGCTGCAGGGAAGAGCAGAGAGCTGGTTACTGACAGTCATGGGTCTCTGCTCAAAGTGGAGGGGTGGAGGGGAGAACTGAGCAATCAGTTCTCAGAGCAGAGGCAAAGAACAGATGCAACATTGAATCGATGCTGCATCCACCTAGGTGGCTATACGTTTTTTTTATATACCCCCATACTTTTCTTTTAAACTGGATTCATTAATTGCCCCAAATGTTTTCTTATCTCATATTCTACATAAAAATCTGCTCCCTACAAAGTAATATAATAGGTATATGCTAAAACATTTGCATCCCCTCTTTCTTGTGTAATGCAAGTGTATGCTAAGAGCACTGGCAGAAAAGAAAACTGTGACCTCACACAATGGAGGCATCAGTTATCTGTCTAACATCATGACAAATATGTATTATGCAATCTTCCAACAACACCCACAGACCTTATACTAAGAATGTTAATAGTTACAATTTTAATGTGGATTTGGAACCAATATCAACCAATCAAAAACAGGTTTCCACTGTTTTTACTAAAATGAACTTACAGGGGAAATCTCATGCTATCCGGAATCTGATCTTTAACCCCTTCCCTACCGAGTCATTGTAAAATGACATCGGCGGGAACCCTTCCTCCTTCAGACTGGACGTTATATGATGTCTTTGCATTCCCGGGCGGCTAGGAGGCGCGCACGGCCCCCGCCGCATTGTTTGGGACCCGGTGCGCGTGCCCCGGCAGCCGCGATGTCCGCCGGGCACCCGCGATTGCCCGCAATCACGGCAGGACCATGGATCTGTGTGTGTAAACACACAGATCCGTGTTCTGTCAGTGGCGAGGAGACCGATGTGTGTTCCCAGTACAGAGGAACACACATCGATTTCCTCCCCTTGTGAGTCCCCCTCCTCCTACAGTTAGAACACACTTTAGGGAACATATTTAACCCCTTCAGCGTCCCCTAGTGTTAACCCCTTCCCTGTCAGTCACATTTACACAGTAATCAGTGCAGTTTTATAACACTAATCGCTGTGTATATGTGAATGGTCCCAAAAATGTGTCAAAGTGTCCAATATGTCCGCCGCAATGTCACGGTCACAATAAAAAATCGCTGATTGCCGCCATTACTAGTAAAAAAAATTAAATTAATTTAAAAATGCCATAATTCTATTCCCTTATTTTGTAGATGCTAGAACTTTTGCGCAAACCGTTTAAATACACTTATTGTGATTTTTTTTACCAAAAATATGTAGAAGAATACGTATCGGTCTAAACTGAGGAAAAAAAAAAAAAAAAAAAATATGATATTTATTAAATCAAAAAGTAAAATATATTGTGTTTTTCTAAATTGTCACTCTTCTTTTGTTTATAGCGCAACAAATAAAAACTGCAGAGGTGATCAAATACCACCAAAAGAAAGCTCTATTTGTGGGAAAAAAGGGCGTCAATTTTGTTTGGGAGCCACATCACACGACCGCACAATTGTCATTCAAAGTGTGACAGCGCTGAAAACTAAAAATTGGTCTGGGCAGGAAGGGGGTGAAAATGCCCTGTATGGAAGTGGTTAAACTGCCTCTTTACATTGCAGAAGTCAGCTCTCCTTACACTATATCACATGTAGAGAAAAAGTGCTCCATCAATACATTAATGTGTGTTTTATTTGTTTTTAGTTTATATTGTTTGACCTTAAACATTTTTCATTAGTTGTACTTACTCATACTACCGGCAGTGATGCTATACTGAGATATACATTGAACTCCTGCCAAGGATAGTGAAATTAGTTTTATACATGATGAATTAGTGATTTCATGCCTGTCATTATGACCCACAAGCATACCACATGCCTGGGCACCTTATTTATTAATGTAATAATAACATTTTTGGAAAGTGATTGATCTGGTTGTTTGTAGACGAGAGCATTCATGTATAAAGTATATTAGCAGCTTGTTGGTAAACAATGTAATACTATAACATAAATAAAAATACTTTAATTCTTTACAAAACAGTAATGGCTGTCTATTTTTTACACATCACCCTAAAATCATTTCAACCTATTTAGATTAAAGGTATTCATCTTATAAAGATTGTGGGGTTGATTTACTAAAACTAGAGAGTGCAAAATCTAGTGCACATAAACCAATCAGCTTCCTGGGTTTATTGTCAAAGATTATGGGCCCTTTCACACATGCGGACAGTATGTCCGTATTTCATCCAACCGGTTTTTGGATGAAACTACGGACATACATTAATCCCTATGGGATAGCGGGTGTCAGCGGATGAACATTGAATGGACATTGATGTCATCGGTCCCCGCTATGGTCTGATTCTGCAGACGGAGGAGAATCCTATTTTTCCATCCGTCTGCGGAGCGGATGAACACAGACAGACGGTCCGTGTATTCATCCGATCCCCCCATAGGGGAGAGTGGATATCTGACAGGGCGGTCCCTGTCGAGCGGATGAGACATGTATGGCTCCTCACGGGATCTGTACATGTGAAAGGGGCCTAACGGAAAAAGTTGAAGTTAGAAACTGATTGCCCACCTTGTACAGCTGTACCAGATTTTGCACTCTCAGGCCTCGTACACACGACCGAGTTTCTCGGCAAAAGCCAGCAAGAACCTTGCTGGGAGATATTTTTTTGCAGAGGAAACCGGTCGTGTGTACATTTTCGTCGAGGAAACTGTCGAGAACCTCGTCGAGCCAAAAAGAGAGCAAGTTCTCTATTTCCTCGAAGGGAGTCTGATTTGGCTCGTTGAGATCCTCGACGGGCTGGTTTTAGACGAGAAACTCGAACGTCTGTATGCTAAGAAACCCGCGCTTGCTCAGATTAAAGTATGAGACGGGAGTAAAAGTAGCATTTGTAATGGAGATAACACATTTTTAAAGCTGTAACAGACTGAAAAGTGCAAATTGTCTCTTACCAAACTTTTATTTAACATGCAAACACATGAAATTAGCAAAAACAGCCCCAAGAGTTTAGCCAGTGGAATCGAACTTCCCCTGCTGTTGTATGTGTTGGATGTCACCGCGTTTGAGAACGAGGAGATTTTGGCTTGACTGTGTGTACGCAAAGCAAGCTTGTCGAGTTCCTCGACAAGCCTAACAAGGAACTCGACGAGGAACTCGATGTATTTCGCCCGTCGAGTTTCTCGGTCGTGTGTACGAGGCCTCAGAAAATCAACCCTTTTTTTCTGGGCTTTTGTTGTGTTGATGCACCTTTGCGTAAAGAGTTGCCTCCAAGTGAGCCAGCTCTCTGTGCATTGCTACCTATGTTCCCATAGTTAGAAAACTCAGATAGTTGAAACATAAGGATAACATTTATCAGAGATGCATTGACCCTGCCATGTGGCTTCCACATGCAATACATTTGCAACTATCTAAGTAATATCTGGGTTTACAAATACAATAATGTCACAAGGCACTTAACCTGCCTAAGAGCTGTCCTCCTCACCTTAAATGGACGAATCAGATGATTATACACAGCTTTGTATATTAATAACTAGTTTTGCGAAGGCATTTGATGCATACAAAGTACAATTTTATCCATTGTGGCTATTGAGGGATAGATTTAAAGTTTTTGTGCCTGGAGTTCAGCTTTGAGGAACATGACCTGAGATTTTTTACTCAGTCCTGAAGCCACAAACCTGGGACCTGAGAGCACGTGGCAGAACATAGAATGCCTGGGTCAACTGATGCCACTATGTGTCAGGCTGTTATTTTCCAATAGTGATTTTTTTTTTAAACATAGGGTAAACAATAAAATGTGGGAGAAAGGCAGATTTCAACCTTGTGAATAGGATCACAGGAGTAGTTCAGGCACTTTGCCAGCGGAGCAACTTCTAAGAGGTTTGCTAATGTTCTCATGCCGCAGTTTTTAAAGCTGATTGCTCTCCCTCATGCAGTGCCTGAATACAGCTAGCGAATAGACAGGGTAATGTATGTAAATTTTAATTGTAGTGTAATAAAACCTACATTAACATTTAAGTTGCATTATATGATTTCTCAATCTCCTAAATCACCTCTAACCTCTTTTAACATTGCTCTTTTGGCAAGCCCATTGGCTTTAATATTCTACAATATTTAGTTTCTTACACTGCTATATGCCAAATACTCACAGCAAACACAGTCTGAACATCTAGGATAGATGAGATAGATAGATAGATAGATAGATAGATAGATAGATAGATAGATAGATAGATAGATAGATAGATAGATAGATAGATAGGCCCGATTCACAAAGCACTTGCGCCAACGTATCTCAAGATACGCCGTCGTAAGTACAAATGTGCGCCGTCGTATCTATGCGCCGACCCACGAACTAAGATACGCCTAAAAATAGGCTTCATCCGACCGACGTAACTTGTCTACGCCGGCGTAGAGTGGGCGCTAATTTACGCTGGGCGCATTTGCCGCTTCCATTGATTTTCTATGCACATATGCAAATGAGGGAGATACGCCGATTCATGAACGTACTTGCGCCCGGCGCATAATATACGCGGTTTGCGTACGTCGTACATCCGGCTTTAAGTTATTCCCCATATATGAGGCGCAACCCATGCAAAGGTATGGACCAGGGAACACAAGCCGTCATATTTTACGTCGTTTACGTTGGACGTGAATATGGCTGGGCGTAGGTTACGTTCACGCCGTAGGCAGTGATCCATCGTATCCTAGGCAGTTGTTCCGACATGATTCTGAGCATGCGCACTGGGATGCGTCCAAGGGACGGCGCATGCGCTGTTCATTATACGTATCTGTCTGAGACTCAGCCCATCATTTGCATGGGGTCACGCCTCATTTGCATGGCTCACGCCCACTTCCACATACACCGGCTTACGCCTAGGAAAACCAGCGCAGATTTGGCAGCACTGGCTTTGTGAATCCAGTGCTTGCCTCTATGCGCTGCATCGGCGTAGCGTAAAGAAGATACGCTACGGTGGCATAAATATGCGCCGCTGTTTGTGAATCCGGGCCATAGATAGATAGATAGACAGTCAGACAGATAGAATACTAATTTAGTCTATGCACAGGAAAAAGTAAGATATTAAAAACATTGCAGTTAACCAGCAGCAAATGAAAATAAGCATGGCAATAGCAATTAGTGGGTTAACATTATTACATATTTTTTTCTCCTGCAAAGTATAAAGCATAAAAAGAACACAAATTATCTTTCTCCAGATGAAAGAACGCAATACTGAATTTTCTGTGTTTGAAATTAGTTACATCTAGAATTCTAATGTGCACTTGCTATTCAAACTAAAACCATACTTTTACATTGAAACAACATACTTAGTATGAAAGATGCAATACATAAACCAACACATTTGGAGTCTGTAACCAGTATGTTATATTCATACTCCCCTGCTCTGGCTTTAATAATTTTGATTTTTTTCCTGTCAATGCATAAAAGATGTATACAGGGCTTGCATTAGCCTGCAATTTTAAATACAATCCTTTTATTTCTTCCTTTTAAAAACAGCAAGGCAAAGTCTGCATTAGGGCTTTTCATTTCACTATTGAAATGAATAAATAAGTGTGTGTGCCATTTGTTTTTAGACAACAAATATAGATGAGAGATCTTAGCATATGCCTGCATTGTGCTACTTAGCTATTATAAATAGAAATGACAGCATGTTTTATAAACCAAGTCAAAAATGTAAAAGAAAGCATATATTATATATAAAGCATTTCATGAATAGGACCTTTTTTTTTTTTTGTAGAGCAAATCAAGGATACTTGAGTACATCAGTTTATGAATGCTACCATAAGTAAGAAGTACTCTAAAAGTGGTATTTAAGGTACAGATACATATAATTATATATAAATATTGATCATTGATGTTCATTAATTGACAATTGGAATGTTTTTGACAGCAATTGACATATTTATAAACCTTTGATGACCATAATCAGATATAAATTAAACTGGCAAAATAATATCTCAAATATATATGACTTCTAGCCCATATGTCACTTCACAATGTCCGTCTCTCATTTACCAGTGCAGAATTATGATTCATAACTCTTTAAAACTACAACCCCAATTCCAAAAAAAGGCTAAAATCTACATAACACAGAATGCAATGATTTGCAAATGTCATAAATCCATATTTTATTCATAATAGAAAATAGAAAACATTTCAAATGTTTAATCACTTCAATACAGGACACTTTGCCCCCTTCCTGCCCAGGACAATTTTCAGCTTTCAGCGCTGTCACATTTTGAATCACAATTTAGCACGGTCATGCAACACAGTAACCAAATAATTATAATTTTCTTCCCACAAATAGAGCTTTCTTTTGGTGGTATTTGATCACCACTGGGGTTTTTATTTTTTGATAAACAAACTAAAAATACTGGAATTTAATAAAAAAAAATGATTTTTTTTGTTTCTGTTTTTGTTTTCTCCTTCACTGACGGGCACTGATGAGGCTGCTCTGACAGGCAATAATGAGGCAGCACTGATGAGTTGGCACTGATAAGGTGCCACTGATGGGCACTGATGAAGTGGCACTAATATGTAGAATTGATGGGCAATGATATGCAGCACTGATGGGCACCGACAGGTGACATTGACGGGCACTGATAGGTGGCACTGACGAGCACTGATAGGTGACATTGATGGTCACTTTAAGGCAGCACTTATGGGCACTGATGGGCAGCACCTATGGTAACTGGCAGCCAGCACTGATGGGCACTGACAGGTGGCACTGATTGGCACTGACATGCAGCACTGATGGGCACTAATAGATGGCACTGATAGGCAGCACCGATGATGGTGGACACTTTGGTGGGCACTGACTGACACTTTGTTGGGTACTGACTGGCAGCTGATGGGCACTTATTGGCAGATGTGGTGGCACCTCTGAGATGATAATCAATGCGCTGATAATGAGCTTAGACCCTGCCTCTGACAGGAGAGCCGCCGATCGGCTCTCCCTGTCAGTGTGAACCGAGGAAGCTGTTTACCGTCACTTCCTGGTTACACGCTGTGATCAGCTGGATCAGCTGTGATTTCTCATAGCTGATCACGTGGTAAAGAGCCTGCGTCTGAGGCTGTTTACCTAGATCAGAGTTGCAGTGTAAGAGCTAGAAAAACATTCTGTAACCTATTGGGTTAATTGGCAACAGGTCAGTAACCTGACTGAGTATAAAAAAAGTATATCTTAAAGAGCCAGCGATAATTGCAGCAATTTTTTGCTCATATTATCGCTTTTCACTGAATCGCCAAATGTATGCAGCTTATTCTTTTGTGTCATTGGGTATTGTTTATCTTCTGTCTCTCCCTATAGGTCCATTCATGGGCCTGTTCTGTCCCTCAGGTTTATCCCTGCTACACAGGGACACCTTCCATCACTAGGGGGCGCTTGCACTCAGGATATGGTTTTGGTGCGATCGCTGCTTCATGTGCCCTCATCCCACTTCTATCAGGTAGGGGCGGCCTTACAGTCCACAGCCATCATATGGCTTCTAGTGCTTAATATATTGCAGCCCAATTTGGCTACCATAACACCCATATATACAATATAATATGCTTACCTCTGTTTTTGTCCTCTTTCTCAAGTCTGTATACTTATCTATTTATTTTGTAATGGATTTATGTTATGTTATTTTCATTTCATAACTGTATTGTAACATGTTATTTATTTGTATAGACTGTCACCCTCCACGGGTTCCTGACGAAGCCTTACAGGCGAAACTAGTCGAACCTCTCTACGTGGGGTCTGAAGAAGACTACGTGCAGTCATCTGCACTATTAGTACTTTTTCTATCTTTTGTCTGAATATTTTTAAATATATGTCACATTTTTCTATGTTTGTATGTTTTTTGTAATAAACCTTTTATATCTAATTAATATTTACTTGTATGATCCATTTGTTTGGGGTTTGATCAGGCTTATATACATTTTTGCTACATTTACCCATTTTGCATCATTCAAAATCCCACATTCCATCCTGATACAGGAACCTTTTCTAGTCAATTCGCTAGTTAGGCTTCCTGTTACTTAGTTAGGTTGCTTGTTAGGTATTTTGTTGTTTGGTTATGTGTCACTTGTATCTTCACATTTGCTGTGTTTGCTGGTGTTTGGATTTTATTTTGGTTTAGATTTTTTGGTAATATACTTGCTTAAATCATATATAGTCTCGTCTCAGTTTCCCAAGCGTAGCTTTGCAGATCTGGCCATCCCTGCTGCTGGATGCCTGTAGTTGATATCCCTGACACTGTGACAAGCCGTGTCTAAAAACTGTAGAATAATTTCAGAATAATGTTACTCAATTTAAAATTGCAAAGGCTTTAAATATATCATAGTACATAGAGGAACCTTACAGCTTGCTATCAGCACTTACAGTAAAAGCCTGTAACTCTGCTGGTATGCGGGTGCCTTAGTGCATAGGGAATGAGCAGCTTGCACATCTGGAAAGGCATGGACAATTCTGAAAAATACTGTATATAACTTTAAGAGGGAAGTTTCAGGAAAAAACTTTCCACAGCAGCCTGCGTATAACACGCAGACACAGTTTACCCTCTATTTTCAGGGTAAAAAGTGAGTGTTATACGCCAATAAATACAGTAACCAGGTTTTACATGGTGCAAATATGGAGTACGTCTTTTTCGGGGAAGGCCTTATGTATGGGAATGAATACAGAAATAGATATTCTAAAATTTAAATAATGACTACAAGACTATAACTAAATTGGTATGAATTGGCCGCAGCCCTTTTTTATTGTTGGTATTAATAATACATTTCTTTATATCCATAACTTTAATATTGATATTTTTGGAACAGTATTTATCCATAAATTAGTCCAGCCATCACAGCTCGAACTAAACAACTATAATATCACAACAAACTGTCCCCATCTGCCAGGCCTTATTCAAGAGCCTGGCACCCCACCAGGGCCACGGCCAACTCAATACTAGTTTGAAAGTCTTAAATTAAATAAATCTAGGGCGACGTCAGATAAGTGAACGTTATCAGACTGGTAAAATCCAGGAAGCCCACCCTCTAGACCAGTGTTTCTCAATTCCAGTCCTCAGGCCCCCCCAACAGGTCAGGTTTTCAGGATTTCCCTCAGATGAAAAGGCTGTGGTGATTACTAAGGCAGTGAAACTGATCAAATCACCTGTGCAAAATAATGGAAATCCTGAAAACCTGACCTGTTGGGGGGGCCTGAGGACTGGAATTGAGAAACACTGCTCTAGACCAACATGTCAGAATGACTGACCATTAACTGAGGGCATACATTTAGCAACAGCCCTATTAACCCTCTTCTGATTTTTCCTAAAAAATAGGAGTTCAGGATACAGTAACCACGCTAACCTAGAAATAACTTTGGAAAAAAAACTAATACCGTATGCGAAAGAACTAAATATAATTGAAATAAATACATTTTTTTCTGGCTATGCAAATCTAAAGTTTTAAAATAACCTAAGTCCTTAACCCCAAGGTGAAAAATAATAACATCAGGAGGGGGCCATGAGGAATATAACCTATTTAGGGCAGGGAGCAAATCATGACATTCCGTGCCTGCCATGCCAACAAACAAAAAACGTATCACTTTGAAACCCTAAATTATCACCATAAGAACGAACAGAAGCACGATGTTTCGCCCAAAATATATAAGAATGTCCGAGTATCCAGACAATATACTTTGACGTACCTGTAATTCAGAAAGAACAAAGATTAGGTCTAACATAGGTCTTAAAGGGGTTTTAAAGGTTAGTTTTTTATTTTCCAAATAGGTTCCTTTAAGCTAGTGCATTGTTGGTTCACTTACCTTTTTCTTCGATTTCCCTTCTAAATTATGTTTTTTTTTCTCTCTGTCTGAATTTCTCACTTTCTGTTCCTCCTCAGTAAGCTTGCTCCCATCATCCGAGCCGTTCTGGCTGGGGGTTAGTCAGCGTGCTCGCCCCCTCCCTTGGGACTACATCCCTGCGGGGAGATGCTACATTCCTTGCGGGGAGACGCTGTGAACGTTCACAGAGTCTCCCGCAGGGATGTAGTCCCAAGGGAGGGGGAGAGCACACTGACTAACCCCCAGTCAGAACGACTTGGATGATGGGGGCAAGCTCACTGAGGAGGAACAGGAAGTCAGAAATTCAGACAAAACATTCAGAAGAGAAATCGAAGGAAAGGGTAAGTGAACCAACAATGCACTAGCTTAAATAAACCTATTTAGAAATAAAAAAAAATAACCTTTACAACCCCTTTAAAACAATTAGACTTCCAACCACTCAAACCCTGTATTGCAGTGACAGACAAACCAAGCCTGGACGCTTCGGTAGCTGCTCCAATTCTGAATGAATGTGTTTTAATATTCAAGTGGCCAAGCTATAACTTAACCAAACACTTCTTCAGAACTGCAGAAAACTGAAACTGAGTAAGTGGAAGTCCGTTATCATGTATAAACAAATGAGAAACAGAATTCAGGCGAATCATCAAATATCTATGCATCAATTGGCAAGCACAAATTGAACTATCTGAAATTTTAGAAATATAAATCCACTGACCTTTACCCAGCTAATCACTCTTACTGCGCTTCAAAAGAAACTTAAGATAAGCATCTCCCTAAGACAAATCCGAGTAAAAAAGACTATTAGAAGCAAAGAAAGATCTAGGTACCAATTATGAAATACGGAAAGCACCAAAGAAACATACACTAACGGAAAATGAGTGACGCTTCAAAAGCCGAAGAACAGACAGCACCAGTCATATAAATTATAGCCCGCAGCATATTAATAGTGACAGGAACCCTCAAATCAACTAAAGGAGTACTTCTACGATATCCCTTGAGGACTTGTTGGACAGAAAAAAAAATAGAACAAGACGGTAAGTTACGCCACTTAACAAAAAAGGAAACGCCAGCCAGGACTTTAACAATATAAGAATAAGAATATGCAGAATACATCAAAGAATCAAGAATGGAAATAATCAAGTGTTCATCATACTCAGATGGGTGATGACAAACTGAATGCAAAAATGAGCACCAGCATGCCCACACGGCATTATAGTTTTCCCACGTGGCAGGAGCCAAGGAATTCTGGACTGCAGTTCGAACATTCGCTAGATTATAGACCAAAGCCGGACAGGGCATTGATGACCTTGAGGATCTGCGTCTGGCACCAATGTTCTGAAAAGATCTAGCTGGAATTGAGACAACGAGTCAGCAATATTATTACAATGACCCAGAACATATTTAGAGTTAATCCAATATTTAAACAAAGACATTTGAAAACAAGTTGGTGAAGAATAGCAATGACCGGCGGAGACTTAGAAGACACACAGTTAATGGCGAACACAACATCCTTATAATCAGAATGAAAAAGCAATCTGGAGTTACAAAATCTATCACTTCATAATTCATAATTGTGAATAAAATATTGGTTTATGAGATTCTGTTTTCATATAGATTTTACACAGTGTCCGAACTTTTTGGAATTGGGGTTGTATATAATTCTAAGATATAATTTAACAGTGATGTTGCCAGGCTAGTTGGCTGGTATCACTGATAATATCAAAATGAAAATAAAAAAACTATTACCTTTTACAGCTTGGTATATTAAAGCATCAATACATCTAGAATGTCAATAAATAGACTTTTAGGAAGAACTAACAGGTTTTCAGCGCAAAAGTGTTTTGTTCTGCCCCTCCCAAGCCACAATATAGCTAACAACTGCCAGGTGCATCGACTACACACTTAGTAAACACAGCTATACCGAAAAGGTAATTAGAGTTTCTTTACTAAAGCGGTAAAGGCTGTTCACCTAGTAAAGTGACTGTTCACTTTGAAAAATGTATGGTCATATAGATTGGTAAACAAAGGAAAGTTGTGTTTACTTTGAATACCCAATCAAGTGAAAGGGGATCTAAAGCTGTGCATACCCTAGTAGATTTCCAAACAAACCTTAGTATGAGTATCTGTGCAAACATTTGTATGCAAATTCTCATCAGTACATACAATAACTTTTAACATTACGTTTTTAAGTGAATAGACTTTCCAAAACAATGGAGTGTATGACTTTCCGACCACAGTCACCGTTAATAATTTATTAACTCAAGAAGAGATGTCCATCCTTTGAATTTTCTGGTCATGAAAACAATTTTGACCCTACTAACAATTGGAAAATGAGATGCCTCTTCCAGGCAAGGAAGTTAATTGCGTTGAGGTGGCAGGCCCAGATACCACCCACTGCTAAATCTTGGGTTGAAACCATTAACACAATGATTTGGAGTGAGAGAGTGACACTTACCCGACAGGGGAATTATAGTAAGTTTGTGAGGATGTGGAAACCCTGGCTAGATGAAACAGGATGCTCTATATAAAAAGAGGACTGTCGTCATCCAAATTGAATAAATATCTTAACCCGCTATCGGGCATTCCTTTATGGGGAAGATTCACTTAAAGTATATTGATTTCCAAAATTGGCTCATGGTGTGATGGGAGGGTGGGGGTGTGTGGGGTGGGGGGGAGGCGAGGTATGACAGTTTAGAATAAAGAGATCTTTCATTTATTTAAAATGGTACAAAGAAAGAGGTGAGGACAAGATAGGGGGAAAATGGGGAAAAATGTATGGTTGTGTATTTTTTATATTATGCACGATGATGTAATATCTTTTGTATCTTTTTGTATGCAAACAACAATAAAAAAAGTATTGTATTTAAAAAAAAAAACAATTGGAAAATGTAACAAATGTGCTTAAAATTAAAACTTCCAAAAAGATTTCTACAATAATATGGCCAGGTTAAAGTGGTTGTAAAGGCTAAAGTTTTTTTTTACCTTAATGCATTCTCTGCATTAAGGTAAAAAACCTTCAATGACCACCCCCCCCCAGCCTCTCTTATATGTATCTGAGCCTTATTTCGATACATGGGCATGAGAGAAGCGGCTCACTTGGATCTCTCCCTGCTCATTGGCTCAGAGACAGCATAGGGTGCCATTGGCTCCCATTGCTTTAAATCACAGCCAGTAAGGAGGGAGCAGGGGGTCTCTGTATGGCAATGGGCTTGGGAGTTAGCCTGCATCAGTGCCTCCATAGCAAGCGACTTGCTATGGGGGTACTCAACAGAGGGAGGAGCCAGGAGCACCACATGGGTGCCCGAGAAGAGGAGAATCGGGGCTGTTCTGTTAAAAATCATTGCACAGAGCAGGTAAGCATAACCTGTTTGTTATTTTAAAAAAAATAAGGTTTACAATCCCTTTAAGAAAAAACAGACACATGATTGGGTGATGGATGAAAGCAAGCACATCTTTACTAAGATTTTTTCACTAAGCTCATTCACTAAGCTACCGTATTTGCCGGCATATAAGACGACTGGGCGTATAAGACGACCCCCTAATTCTCCAGGAAAAAATTTGGGATATACTCGCCATATAAGACTACCCCCTTCCTACTAGTCTTTCTGGAAGCTGAGGGGTAGCCAGAACCGCTGACAGAAACAGGCTTTTTTCAAATCTCACTGTGCCATTACATTACATTACATGCCTCACTGTGCCATGCCATCACTTGCCCCCACTGTGCCATCACTTGCCCCCACTGTGCCATCACTTGCCCCCACTGTGCCATCACTTGCCTCCACTGTGCCATCACTTGCCCCCACTGTGCCATCACTTTCCCCCCACTGTGCCATCACTTTCCCCCACTGTGCCAACAGTGCCATCACTCACGTTTTGCTGATTCTGACTTCCAGGCTGATGACAGTCTCCGTCTGCTGCGGGCGTCCGTGATTTAAAAGCCGCGCCTTTTCCTCAGACTGTCCTGTGATAGGCAGAAAACACAAATTTTCCCAGCAGCGCCTCTGTTCTGTGTTCCGCCTATCATGGACGCCCTCTTGTGTCCGAGGATGAGAAGGCATCTGTGATAGGAGGAACACAGAACAGAGGCGCTGCTGGGAAAATTTGTGTTCCGCCTATCACAGGACAGTCTGAGGAGAAGGAGTGGCTTTTAAATCATGGACGCTCGCAGCAGACGGAGACTGTCACCGGCGTATAAGTTGACCCCCGACTTTGGATGCATTTTTTTGCATCCAAAAAGTCGTCTTATATGCCGGAAAATACGGTAATTTACATTTTTCAAAATGAACATATTCTATTTCTTTAGGCTACTTTCACACTGAAAGCACCCAGCATTATCGGTAAAGTGCCGCTGTTGCAGCACTGTCAAATTGCTTTGCAGGTGCTTGGGCAACGCTGCCCATTCATTTCAATGGGCAGGGCGTTTTGGGAGCGGTGTATACACCGCTCCCGCACCGCCCCAAAGATGCTGCTTGCAAGAATTTTCATGATGTCTCGCAAGTGCACCACCGGCTTTCACACTGGGGAGACATAAAGGTGTTTTTCAGGTGCTTTACAGGCACTATTTTTAGCACTAAAACACCTGAAAAGCGTGAAGTGTGAAAGGGGTCTTAAAAAGGGAAACTTATTGTCTCAGAGATCTCTGATCTTGGAGAAATCCTGTGACACGCTAAGTGCTTTTAAGACTACACAATCACAAAATAAAATCTTGACAGACTGGAATGGCAACTCTGGTAAAATTTCTAGTTGTGAGTAGGGATGAGCTTCGAGTTCGAGTCGAACCGTTGTTCGACTCTAACATTGCCTGTTCGCCTGTTCGGAGAACAACGAACAATTTGAGGTGTTCGCGGCAAATTCGAAAAGCCGCGGAACACCCTGTTAAAGTCTATGGGAGAAATCGAAAGTACTAATTTTAAAGGCTAATTATTGTCCTAAAAAGTGTTTGGGGACCTGGGTCCTGCCCCAGGTGACATGTATCAATGCAAAAAAAGTTTTAAAAACTGCAGTTTTTTCGGGAGCAGTGAATTTAATAATGCTAAAAGTGCCTAGGGGGGGTGTTAAATTAGCATTTGAAATATTGCATGTTTCCAGTAGAACTGTCCCTGCACAAAGTGTAATTTCTGAAAGAAAAAAAGTCATTTAAAACCGGACTTGCGGCTATAATTAATTGTCGGCTCCCGGCAATTCAGAGAGGATTCATTCATTAAAAAAAAATAGCGTGGGGGTCCCCCCAAATTCAATTACCAGGCTCTTCAGGTCTGGTATGGATATTAAGGGGAACCCCGCCGTCAATTTAAAAAAAAATGACATGGTGTTCCCCCAAATATCCATTCCAGACCCTTCAGGTCTGGTGTGGATTTTAAGGGGAACTCCACCCCAATTTTTTTTAAAAAATGGCGTGGAGTTCCCCCAAAAATCCACACCAGACCCCTTATCCGAGCATGTTAACCTGGCCGGCCGCAGAAAAGAGGGGGGACAGAGTGCGGCCCCCCTCTCCTGAACCGTACCAGGCCACATGCCCTCAACATGGGGAGGATGTCCCCATGTTGATGGGGACAAGGGCCTCATCCCCGCAACCCTTGCCCGGTGGTTGTGGGGGTCTGCGGGCGGGGGGCTTATCAGAATCTGGAAGACCCCTTTAACAAAGGGGACCCCCAGATCCTGGCCCCCCTATGTGAATTGGTTATTTTAAATTTTTTTATTAATAGAGGACTTTTTTCTACGGTGTGTGTGTGTGTTTTTTACAACTATTTACACTTCCTTCGTGAAATGGTAGGGGTACAATGTACCCCATTACCAATTCACATAGGGGGGCAGGATCTGGGGGTCCCCTTTGTTAAAGGGGTCTTCCAGATTCTGATAAGCCCCCCGCCCGGAGACCCCCACAACCACCGGGCAAGGGTTGCGGGGATGAGGCCCTTGTCCCCATCAACATGGGGACATCCTCCCCATGTTGAGGGTATGTGGCCTGGTACGGTTCAGGAGAGGGGGGCGCACTCTGTTCCCCCCTCTTTTCTGAGGCCGGCCATGTTAATGTGCTCGGATAAGGGGTCTGTTGTGGATTTTTGGGGGAACTCCACGCCATTTTTTTAAAAAATTTGGGGTGGAGTTCCCCTTAAAATCCACACCAGACCTGTAGGGTCTGGAATTGATATTTGGGGGGAATCCCACGTAATTTTTTTTTAAATTGACGTCGGGGTTGCCCTTAATATCCATACCAGACCTGAAGAGCCTGTTAATTGAATTTGGGGGGACCCCCACGCTATTTTTTTTTTAATGAATGAATCCTCTCTGAATTGCCAGGAGCCGACAATTCATTATAGCCGCAAGTCCGGTTTTAAATGACTTTTTTCTTTCAGAAATTACACTTTGTGCAGGGACAGTTCTAAGTACTGGAAACATGCGCTATTTCACATATTAACTTTACCCCCCCAGGTATGAAATTTAAAGTAATATTTCACTTTTATTGTTTCACTTTTAGCTTTAATAAATTCACTGCTCCCGTAAAAACGGCCATTTAAAAAAAAAATATTGCATTGATACATGTCCCCTGGGGCAGGACCCAGGTCCCCAAACACTTTTTAGGACAATAACTTGCATATTAGCCTTTAAAATTAGCACTTTATATTTCAAACGTTCGAGTCCCATAGACTTCAACGGGGTTCTAAAGTTCACACGAACGTTTGGTGTGTTCGCAAGTTCTGGTGCGAACCGAACAGGGGGGTGTTCGGCTCATCCCTAGTTGTGAGTTCACTCAGTAAAATACAGACAATGCCATGTGGTATTACAGTTATGTAATAAAAGGATGAATGCCTTATTGAAAAGTAGAAAAAAATAATGATTATAATGGTTGTGAAAAACAGAAGGGGGGAGTGGTCCGATGCTTTAGAGCAGTGGTCCCCAAACTGGGGCCAATGAGCCAAATGCTGCCTTTTGCCTTTAATTGGCCCCTTTGGCCACTAATACCAATGATGGGCACTATTTTTCCCACTGAAACCAATGAGTTGAGCACTCCAACTGACAACAATGATGGGGCATTGTTTCTCCCACATGCAAGTTTGAGAACCCTTAGAGACAAAAATTGCATGTACAATGAGATCATTTCAGAAAGTTTGATGAAATCATCACTTACAGCTGAGTTGATGTAACTTGTACATTGTTTTTAGGGAATTGACATACACGTCTGAAATGTATAGTATATATATACCCTATTAGATTGTAAGCTCTTCTGAGCAGGGCCCTCTTAATCCTCCTGTATTTTATTGTATTATAACTGTATTGTCTCCCTTTTATATTGTAAAGCGCTCTGTAAACTGTTGGTGCTATATAAATCCTGTATGATAGCAATAATAATATTTCTGTCAACTGCAAATCAAAATATATTGCAAATAGACAAAACTTCATACATATGTATTAAAATATAAATATAAATTAGATAATACAACACACAGTCTAAAAAATAATATTTCTGGACAACATGACTATAAAAACTGTAATGAAACACACAATGCAACAGTAATAACAACAGAGATGCAACTTCTATTCAACTCTGCAAGACTCTGTCTTTGTCTCTTTGCCTTTTGAGTAAACAGCCACCCTGCAGTGAGATACCAAACATGTTGTTTTAACTCAGATGATAAGTGGTCGGGCTTCCTTCTGTGCTAGTCATGACAGTTTCTATGAATTCCGAACAAAGCCTTATGGGATGTCTGCAACTTGTATCATGAATAGATACAAACATAATAGCTAGTGGGCACAACAGAATAGAAGCTGTATTTATAAAAATACACACTTCTCAAACTTTTGAAACCGACAAGTTTTTTTTTCCATTTTGTCTCCTGTTGAGAAATAACAATATATGGTTTATGGGGTATATTGCACCTGTATATGAGAATGATTGTGTGCTCACATGGGCTTAAGCATACCCTAAGATACTGAAAGGAAATATGTTGCCTGCACACGACAAGGTTGTTTCAAAGGGGAGAGCTCTTCTTGTATGATCATATAGATACACAACGTTCCAGACCCACGCAGGGATCCTTCCTCAGGCATATGATAAACAAATAACAAACAGTGCAAATATATAAAGGAAAATTCCACCAATAGGAGAAAATCTCTCAGTGCCCAAGACACCATTTCCCCTTCAACATAACAAAATATTATGTGTAGACACTTTAAAAATAGCAAATCTGTATTTGCAATAACAGTATATTAATCAGACATTTACAGTCAAAAATAGCTTAATTCATATCAAAAATAGTTTTCATACAATATGCAGTCCATGTCTGGAACAATATACAGTACATGTGTTTTGGCAATATGCTAGTGAATATTAGAATTAACATCACAAGGACACCAAATGTACTCTGTAATTCTTATCTAGAGACAGGGTTTAGTGTATCAAGGTATTCATGTCATGTAATGTTCTGTGTAACATTTCTAAGCAGCAGAACACAGAAATGAAGAGAATCGAGAAATGGACAAAAGAAGTAAAAAAACAGTAAAGAAGAGTAAAAAATTCACTAGAAACCTAACCCAATCCAACTTGAGTTATTGTAAACAAAAAGATTGCCCATCTGCATAGCCAGATTCTATCTAAAGACTACATACATTGGGCCAGATCCACAAAGAAGTTACGTCGGCATATATATTGATACGCCGCGTAACTTCTAGGATGCGCCGGCGTATCTTTTTTCTGTATCCAGAAAGCAAGATACGCCTGATTTTTGCTTAGATACGACTGACGTAAGTCTCTTACTCCGTCGTTTCTTAGTTGCATATTTACGCTGGCCGCTAGGTGGCGCTTCCGTAGATTTCTGAGTAGAATATGCAAATTAGGTAGATACGCCGATTCACGAACGTACGTACGCCCGGCGTATCTATATGCGTCGTTTGCATAAGGTGTTGGACCAGCGTAAAGTTACCCCTGCTATATGAGGCGTACGCAATGTTAAGTATGGACGTCGGGACAGCGCCAAATTTTCCGTCGTTTGCGTAAAACTTTCGCGAATAGGGCTTTGCGTAAGTTACGTTCACGTCGTCTAGGCATTGAGCGGGCGTAATTAAATTTGAAAATTTGACGTGATACTGAGCATGCGCGCGCATGCGCCGTTCGAAAAAAGCGTAATTTACGTGGGGTCATGCTTAGTTTACATAAAACACGCCCCCCTGTTCCTCATTTGATTTAGGCGCGCTTACGCCGGCACATTTACGCTACGCCGCCGTAACTTTAGACACAAGTGCTTTGTGAATACAGCACTTGCCTCTATAAGTTGCGGCGGCGTAGCGTAACTACGATATGCTACACCCGCCTACATTTACACCGCTGACTGTGGATCTGGCCCTACATCTTTATCGCATGTACTGTGGTAATACCAAGTGGAGTCCTGAGTTATGTATCAAGAACCAAGACATAACACAAAGTATGTACAAATCATAGCTGAGCAGCAGACAAGACTGCTAGTGTACTCAATATTAAAAAGCAGTGAACAGTAAAACACAAGTAAAAAAATTATAATAATAATAATAATAATAATAAGATATAAAATAATTAGTTAGGGTTCTTTCACACAGGCAATAAATTCTAAAGCAGCCTTAAATCAGCACATAAGGCTGGGATGTAGTAAAACGCTGCATATGGGCGTTTACCGCACCCCAACCACTACCCTCTTTAGCTGCAGAGGCAGCTTTTAGTGTAATTGACAATGATTTACATTAGGGGGACACTATTGGTTTTTTTTCTTAATAAAGGAGTTGTCAAAAACTGTATATTTTTACCACTTTTTGACACCTTTTCAGTGAATAGGTAGGGGTAATATGTACCCAATTCTCATTCACATAGGGGGGAGGATGGGATCTGGGGGCCTCCTTGTTAAAGGGGGCTTTCAGATTCTAATAAGTCCACTGCCCGCAGACCCCTACAACCCCTGGCCAGAGTTGTGGGGATAAGGCCCATGTTCCCATCAACACAGAAATTGCAACCATAATTTTAAATGTGATTTGACTTTTTTTTTTTCAAAATTGTATTTTTGCTGCAGCATGTACAATGCATGCTACAGATGTGCCACTTTACACTCCTTTACGCCCCAGGCACTATATTTAACCACTTCAGCCCCGGAAGATTTGGCTGCTCAATGACCAGGTCATTTTTTGCAATACTGCACAGCGTCGCTTTAACTGACATTTGCGCGGTCGTGCAACGTTGTACCCAAACAAAATTGACATCCTTTTTTTTCCAACAAAAAGAGCTTTCTTTTGGTGGTATTTGATGATCTAAAATAATAAAAAATTGCAACATTTTGAAAAAAATACAATATTTTGTACTTTTTGCTGTAATAAATATCACCACTTTTTTTTTAATAAAATAATATTTTTTTCTCAGTTTTCTCAGTGTATTCTTCTACATATTTTTGGCAATAAAAATCGCAATAAACATATTTTTCTCCACTCCCTGGAGCACCTTTTTACTCCCTGTATGGGTAATACTTGATTCATTACCTTTTATATTTATACACTTACTTTTATCCAGACTTAACTCCGCATAATCCCCCTTGTCCGTCACGGGGGGAACTTTTTGAACGTCTGGGCCTTGTACTTGGCAATTGACTTTTTGGGTAAGCAACTTTCCAATGTCACTGTTGAACTGTACCTGTCTATATTATGCTTGCTATAAACTTTCATTCTATGTTCTTGTGTTTTATTTGACTATTTATCTTATATATTACTCCTCCTGATGAAGCAGTGTTTTTTGTAGTGAAACTAGTAGAGGACTGGTTAATCTATGAGAAACACTCCATCAACAGATACCTCTCGGGGAAACCTTTGAGTATTTGAAAACTGTTTATTCAAATAATTTTAATGTCATTTATGTATGTTTTTTCTTTTATATGTAATAAATGAATACATTTTTGACACATTTTTGGGATGATTGACAATTATACAGCGATCCGTGTTATACAAATGCACTGATTACTGTATAAATGTCACTGGCAGGGAAGGGGCTAACACTAGGAGGGCGATCAAGCGGTTAACTGTGTTCCCTAGCATGTGTTCTAACTGTGGGGGGAGGAGACTGACTAGAGGAGATGACAGATCGTGGTTCCTAGCTATTAGGAACTTACGATCTGCATCTCCTCTCTTCACAGAACGGGGATGTGTGTGTTTACACACACACGTCCCTGTTTTGCCTCTCTTTTGACGGTCATCGCGACAGCCGGTCACGAGCATCAGCACCCCACCAGTGCAGTGCCTACTATCCCGCTTAAGGGAGCTGATGTACAGCTACGACGGCTCGTGGGATCATGCCGACCTGCCGTTAAAGGGATTTTACATTTTTATTGTTGCACTTTAGGCACAATTAAAATCACTGCTTCTGAAAAACCTATAGTTTTTGTTTTGTTTGCATTAATACATGTACCCCAGGGCAGCACCCAGACCCCTTTCATGGCCACCAGTCAGCATTGCTGCCACACTGGGCTGTTGACAACTGCTACCATGCAGACTACTGGACTGATTACAGGCACCCATACCCCGCCATGCTCTTGTGGCTGCTGTTTCACTACCAGTAGCTCCCGAGCCGGGGCTGTACGAGAGGCCTTCCTCTTCATGTCAGGCTCACTATTCAGGTACGTGACACCGACTCACCAGTGACGCAGTGAAAGGTAAGTGGCTTTTATGGCAGAGCAAGTAAGAGGGAGATCTTTCCCAGTTCCCTGATGGCCAAGGCATGTTTTTCCCACATAAAAGTTGCAGGAACTAGCCCTCCCTAGCCAACTCCACCCCTTCAACACAGCAGTACCTACTGTATGCACTGAGGAGTGCATAGCACATAGCATAATCAGCATAACGGAATACTTACATACCCTCCCCCTCCAAAGTAACCATTAATTGCTCACCTCTGCATACCTCTTTGATACCCCCCCATCTACAGTTCACCTCTGTACTCCCTGGTCACAGCTCACCTCTGCAACCCTAATCAACGGCTAACATCTTCTTCTCTCATCCACAATTCACCTCTTCTTCACTCATCCACAGCTCACCAATTCATTCTTATTTTACAGTTCACCTCGTCTCCCCCTGTCCATCACTCACCTCTTCTTCTTTCCACAGCTCACCTTGTTTTCCTCCATCCACAGCCCACCTCTGTTACCCCTATCCACAGCTCGCCTCTCTACCCCTACACTTCACTTTCCACCATCTACAACTCACTTTGCTTTCCCCTGTCAACAGCTCACTTTCAAAGACACACAGATATATATATAGCACATTCTTTAATGCAAAATGCATATCGACTGTGATAATAACTCCTACAAGGTATATCTTCTAAAACATAAGTCACTTTTACACAGTTTTTCTGAATTTGTGTCTAAACATTTCATGAGTTTGTATGCCTTTGTAGGAGAGATGAGTAAAGATTATGCTCCCTGCTCAGAAAGAACCTTGACTTATTGTGATTTCAGGTTATCACTGCACAACAATATACTTCTAATTCCATGAAGTGGGTGTCCCACCAGATTCAAAAAAAAAAAATCAGGCATACTAGAGCACTAAATATATGTACTATAAATACATGTAGGCCACCACTTATTTGTATAGAGAACTAAAACAGTAATTGTTCTCAGTATGCTATAACGGTAGATATTTAAATTTAAAAGAAAATAGTTAAACAATAATTATTGTATTTTTAAGCATGGACACGTTGTTATGAAAGTATAGCATATGCTTTGTAAATGCCTATTTTGAGAGACATTTTTAAATTGCCTTTCATATTATTACATGCTTGCTTGGTATTTTTGGAACTGTATTAAATGCAAATATTTACAGATTAGCGTTACAGGGAACATTAGCCCTTACATACACTCTACTCTCTGTGTAACACCTGTTGAGGTACTAGCCATACAGGCAGTGCATTGCTTTCTCAGTTAGTTGGAATACACATAGACTTGTACTGAAAGAAGGGGCAGTAAAGAAAAGGCATTGCCTAGCACAGGGTTTGACAAATTTTCTTGGAATCTAGGAGCCAGCTAAAAAAGTTAGGAGCCAGAAAACGAGCCCCGTCCTGCCAAGCTCGCACGCAGAAGCGAACGCATACGTGAGTAACGCCCGCATATGTAAACGGTATTCAAACCACACATGTGAGGTATCGCCACGATTGGTAGAGCGAGATAAATAATTCTAGCCCTAGACCTCCTCTGTAACTCAAAACATGCAACCTGTAGAATTTTTTTAAATGGTAAAAGGGTAAAAGTTTGTCGCCATTCCACGAGCGGACACAATTTTAAAGCATGACATGTTGGGTATCAATTTACTCGGCATAACATTATCTTTCACAATTTAAAAAAAAATTGGGCAAACTTTATTGTTGTCTTATTTTTTTATAAAAAAAACGTGTATTTTTTCTCCAAAGAAGTGCGCTTGTAAGACCGCTGCGCAAATACGGTGTGACAGATAGTATTGCAAAGACCGCTATTTTATTCTCTAGGGTGTTAGAATAAAAAATATATATAATGTTTGAGGGTTCTAATTAGAGGGAAGGAGATGGCAGTGAAAAAATACATTAGAACTGCTGTTTTACTTGTAATGCCAACAGCCACCACAAGATGGAGCCAGATCACAGAAGGAAGCTTAGGCCTGCAGAAGGCCGCAAAGCCTTGGCCTCAATGGCCGGCAGGCCCATCGCGATCGTGCGGCGGGGGAGCACGGAGACATCTGTGTCTCCGCGCGCCCCCGACGCGCGATCGCCCACCACTAATTGCGGTCGCGGCTTTGCGGCCTTCTGCAGGCCTAAGCTTCCCCGGGCGCCAGGTCACAATTTCTTGTCGCAAATGCGACCAGGCGCCCGGATTTTGTCGAGGCCTGGTCTAGCAGGAACAGAATTTGCACAAAATATACCGTATGTATTAAGGATGAGCTGGGTTGGAAAAGTTAGACATGTCCAATAAGACTATATATGTCCTATATCTAAATTGGAATCCATCTTACAAATACTACAAGAATATAAAAGATTCTTATGTATTGGAAATAAGGTGCTTAGTTCATAAATATATGCTATATTTCAATCTCATGTTAAGCCATATTGCAAGCATTCTGTTAGACAGGAAGTGCAGTTTTCCATTACTTCTTTAATCATTGTTTTACTGAGAAGAAAAATAAAAAGAATAGTGGTTTATAAAGTTCTATTGCAGAGTACTTTCCTGCTGAGTTGGGAGCTTATTTATTGATCAGTGACATGAGCGCAGAGTAGACTATCACAGGATCCACTATAAGAACTAAATAATTATTTTCTGAGAAGAAAAATCTGTGCGTGTTCAAGCAAGGCAAAACATTTACCAACTACTGTAGCATTAACATTGTCACGCACCTTCATCCCAACTCCAAGATTAGGAATAAAGCCCTTGCAGTGAAGTCCCTCCGCATGCACGTAAGGCCTAGGGGGAGCTGAACAGGATGTTATACTCCCTAACCCTTGCTATGACAGGCTCTGGTGATGTCCTCTTCTCCCGGAAACTCCAGGCTGTGGGCAGGCCCTTGGCGTCATCATTTATAATGTAGATAACTGTTCTTTACACTGCTTGTGTCATGATCTGTGAATGGGGGAATCCTGTGAATAATCAGACTCTCCTCCATTCACAGTTAGTTTTACAAGTAGTGTAACCAATGCATGTTCTCCCTGTGCCTGTGCGGGTCTCCTCTAGGTAGTCTGGTTTCTCCCCACACTCCAAAGACATGCTGGTAGGTTAATTGGTTCCTGTCTAAATTGGCCCTAGTATGTGTATGAATGTGAGTTAGGAACCCTAGATTGTAAGTTCCTTGAGGGCAGGGACTGATGTGAATGTACAATAAACAGTATATGTGTGAAGCACTACGTAAGTTGACTGCACTATATACAGTAAGTACCCGAAATAAATAAATAAAATAGCTTTTTTCAGTGGAAGAAAAGGAAGGAGTTCGCATTCCCCTTTTTGGATCTTCTGAAATGCTGTTCTTTGTGAAGACATGAACCTGCTAACCACCACATTGGCAGAAATTTGGAGACAGGCGAAGGACCAGCATTTCTGCAGTGAAGATTTCTCCAGGATCCTGCCGTCACGGGGTTGGGGGGATAAGGGGGTGTGAGGCAAGGCTGCTGCAAATATTCCTTTCACCCCATTACCTGGGAAGCTTCACCACTGTCCGAAGTTCCTGAGATGTGGGAAGGCCTTAAGCATTCTTAAATACAATCCAAGACCAATGGTCCTTCATTGTAGCTGATGATTTCAGAGAGCTGCAAACAGTTAGGCAAATAGGAGGAGCTGTTTCAAAGGACCAGTCTTATAAAGTGGAGGAAGCCTGCAGGAGTGAGAAATAAGGTAATTATTTCACCCTATTCACCATTCCCTAGACAAAATAAGCATTTATTGCTTGCAGTATGTAGGGAAAACTATTGGAAGAGTAACTTTTTTCTCCAGCCCAAAGCTCACCTTTAAAGAGGTTGTAAAGGTTTGTTTTTTTATTTTCTAAATAGGTTACTTTAAGCTAGTGCATTGTTGGTTCTCTAACCTTTTCTTTCGATTTCCCTTCTAAATGTTTTTTTCCTTTGTCTGAATTTCTCACTTCCTGTTTCTCCTCAGTAAGCTTGCCCCCAACATCAGCTGGGGGTTAGTCAGCCAGAACAGTTTACTTAGGAGGAACAGGACGTGAGAAATTCAGACAAAGAAAACAAAGAATAAAATACATTTAGAAGAGAAATTGAAGGAAAAGGTTAAGCCCCATAGGCCCCGTACACACGGCCGAGGAACTCGACGTGCCAAACACATCGAGTTCCTCGGCCAGTTCAGCCCTGAAGCCGCCGAGGAGCTCGGCGGGCCGAGAGCTCCCATAGAACAACGAGGAAATAGAGAACATGTTCTCTATTTCCTCGACGAGTTCCTCGGCGGCTCCATCGGGCCGAAAGTGTACAGACGACAGAGTTTCTCGGCAGAATCAGGCTCTGACCGAGTTTCTCGCCGAATTCTGCCGAGAAACTCTGTCGTGTGTACGAGGCCATACACACTATCAGTTTTCCTGATAGTTTTCTCTTCAGGTTTACCAAAACCATCTAATATGAGGTCAAACCTTAAGCGTTTCAATTTGAATACAATCAGGCAGGTCCTTGTACTACATGGTTTTGGTAAACCTGAAGAGAAAACCAGCAGGAAAACTGATAGTGTGTATGGGACTTTAGTGAACCAACAATGCACTAGCTAAAAGGAACCTATTTAGAAAATAAAAAACAAACCTTTACAATCCCTTTAAATGGACCTAGACAGATAATGTAGTCATGCTTTTCTCATGAATTTGAAAAAATATAAAAAGCACATACTGTAGAGGTATATAAGGTTAATTAACCTTTGTCATCCAGTCATAAAATAACTGGTGGACAATTTATTTGAAATGAATATTAACTACATCTCAGTGAGATAAGTCAGTTGGAAAGATACCAGCTTTCTGTTTTAGTCGCTTTGCCTCTAGTCCCTAGTGAGGATTATGGTTCATTTAAGAATGGCTGTGGGAATAATATATGTTATGGTTAAAGAAGTTGAGGTATGCTCATAAATTCAATGACACCTTGGAGCAGATAACTGGATCTAAACGCTCACAGATTTTGCATTCCAGCCAGGTGTTTAGTAGTTCTACTTTCTAAAAGCTAACCATTTAGCCAGATGTCAAACAACATTTAGCTCTCATAAACAGCTGTAGACGGTGCCATCAAATGGAATTATAATTTTATTAATTCATCTTTAATTAGTTGATACAGCACAGAACACGCAGTAATTTAGTCATAATTGGCTTGACTAAGACACAGCACTTGAAGGGATAGATTCTGCCTGTGATACTTTATTACATGAATAGCGATCATGGAAAATAATTATAAATGTGATAATGTTACTTTCTTTTTATGAATCTCTGACAGTAGCGTACTAAAGGTAATACCTATCAAAAGGATCTCACCACACATCATATCACTAATGTAGCTTTAGCTTAATTGACATAATGTAGAAGAGAGTGGCTATGCACCCAACATGGATTAATGGCAGCTGTGTAAAAATAATTTATTACACAAGTCAGTCTTAGCACAGTATACATTTGTTTCATATATAATGGGCATTCTGTAGTAGAATGTAAAAATTGCCGAGATATATATTTTTTTTACATTTGCTGAGATACAGTATATTTTTGGGCTATATGGAATACTGAAAAATGATAGCTGTAAAGAAAGATAAAGGCCAAAATCGGGTTATGTATTCTTATATGTGAATGTAAAATATGTATTCAGAATTCGGAGTATGTCATCCATATTAGAATGCTAGAAGAAATTAGGCTCTTTTGGTGGTTATCCTAACAGGAGCTTTTATGTACACTGGTATGAACCAAGGTCAAAACATTCCTATCTATGGAGGAAAAAGGTTAAAGCTGCTTTACCTCACTGAAGACTGACATATTTATTGCTCTCTTATGTAAAAACCAAGTGTTCAAGGAATTAAACAAGAAAAAGTCTTAAAATCGAAATAGGTAGTGATCATTGATGGATCATTTTATTGCAGCTAAAATCACTGAAAATTGACAGGTCTTGAGTTCATTTAGGTCTGTCACCTTTCATGGATTATTACCTGCAGTACATAATCTGCTAATTATCACTGCAGTTTTGAGAGCTTCAGTAACTTCATTGACCTTTGTTGGATCCTCTTAAATCCCCAGAGAGCACATTTTTGTTTTATCTTCACAACTCTAGGTCAATTCATAGAGTCATATATATCTCTAGTTGTGTAGAAACACAAGTTTAGTACCTAAAAAGAAAGACTCACAGATGGGAGGTGTCTCTGTTCCAAAACTGTTCTGTGTTGTCACTTCAATAAATGTAATTACAGTTTCAGTTATGATTTTCTGCGGGGGTTTACACTACAATGGTCCTCAGTTTGTGTACATTTTACCCCCTTATTGTCGTAATTTTCACATGCATATAAAAACAGCATTTTTTTGCTTGAAAATCTGTTGAAATACCAAAACATCATACATTTTCTGAAAGCAGACACCCTGGAAAATAAAATGGTGGTTGTTGCAATTTTTTTATGTTGCACGATATTGAGATTTCCATGTATTATAGTGCATAAAAACTCAGTAAAATACCCAGATTTTTTAGTAAAATGTAAAACATGATGTTGTGTCGAGTACATACTGTAGATACCAAACATGTCAAGATTTAAAATTCCATGCTGTGAAAAGGCAACAAATGACCTAAAAATCGACAGCACTTTAAAAATCCTAAAGGTTATCAGTTTAGAGAGAAACGTAATCTGAGCTCTAGCAGTAGAACTATTGCTCTTGTTCTGATGTTTGCAGTGATACCTCATATGTGTGGTGCAAAATACTGTTTATATATGTGTGCAGGGTGTAAATGCGTGTTTGCATTTGCACGTGAGCACATGGGGACAAGGGTGCTTTAATTTTTTTTACATTTTTCTATTTTTTTTTATTCAACTTTATTGCTATCACAAGGGATGAACAACATCCCTTATGATAGCTTGGGCAGTGACAAGTACCCTGTATTAAGAGATCAGGGGTATATTAGAACTCCTGATCCCTTCTCTGCCCTCCAAGGCAGCTGATCAAACTAAGATCAGTTTAATCGGCTGCTTCCCTGGCAAAGGAAATACAGAACTGAAACCAGAAGAGATTAAATCTTCGTCATGTCCAGCTTCATTCATCACAAAGAAGAGAGTGGAAGAGGTATCTCTCCCTCTCCTCTGTGTGCAGCCAGCCTGACAGGTTGTAGCAGAGGACAACGACAGGGGGATGGACCCTTCCATGACATTAAGAGTCTCTATCATTACTTTTACCAGAAAGGCCATCTCTGTCACTAGAAAATGACACCAAGATCATGGCTGCAGCTGAAGGCCTATATATATATATATATATATATATATATATATATACAGTACAGACCAAAAGTTTGGACACACCTTCTCATTCAAAGAGTTTTCTTTATTTTCATGACTATGAAAATTGTAGATTCACACTGAAGGCATCAACACTATGAATTAACACATGTGGAATTATACATAACAAAAACGTGTGACATAACTGAAAATATATTTCATATTCTAGGTTATTCAAAGTAGCCACCTTTTGCTTTGATTACTGCTTTGCACACTCTTGGCATTCTCTTGATGAGCTTCAAGAGGTAGTCACCTGGTGCAGCACCCCATCACTCTCCTTATTGGTCAAATAGCCCTTACAAAGCCTGGAGGTGTGTTTGGGGTCATTGTGCTGTTGAAAAATAAATGATGGTCCAACTAAACGCAAACCGGATGGAATAGCATGCCGCTGCAAGATGCTGTGGTAGCCATGCTGCTTCAGTATGCCTTCAATTTTGAATAAATCCCCAACAGTGTCACCAGCAAAGCACCCCCACACCATCACACCTCCTCCTCCATGCTTCACGGTGGGAACCAGGCAGATCAAGCTTTTTTTTTACTACCAGTGCTGGTCCAGTTTGTTGTAAACCCCCATTAAATGCACACAACATAATAAGTTCACGTTATTGGTTTCTAAGGACATGTTGGGTTCCTGCATATCTTTCTGGGTTGCAGAGTAGAGTAGTGGCAGTGGCAGAGACAAGGAGAGAGCCAGGAGGAGGTGTGAGTAGGGGGCAGTAATCAAACCCTGCACATATACGGTCTAAGAGCAATCCAGTGTTAACTCCTGTTAACAGACAGGATGGAGAGGACCTGGAGGGAGAGATAACACAGCCTACATCTCCTTCCAGGTCTTGCCCCTCTTTGCTGCTGTTACTACTCCTATATCCAGTTCCCATCTGTTAGTTTCAGAAAGGGGGAATTGTACTGGTGGTAGAATGGTAGAAGTGTACCAAACAATTGTTTTTTGGTAGGAGGGGGGATTTGGAGGGGGGAGGAGGAACATAATTTGTGCTAGGAAGGGGGATTTTTGCTAGCGGGCAGGGATTTGAGGAGAGAGGATTTACAATCTACTGATCACTGAACTTTACCTCACAAACTATATTTTAGGGTTTGTACACACAAGGTGCATTAATTTCCCGCACCACACACCAAAACACTGCCTTTTGCAGATGCACAGGGGTGCCATTAATTCACCCCACATGTCTAGCAAATGGACATTCGTTCACACCCACTAAAATGCATGCATGCATTTTGGTGTGGCACAATTTTAAAAATCATTGGGGGTGCCTTTTTTCGTGTAAATAGAACAGCCCGCAAAAAAACGCAATGTGCACGAACCTACAGAAGAAGCATGTGTGCTGAATGCCCGTCCTGGTGTGAACGAGCCCTCATACTGGTGTGACTTGAGTTTAAGCACAATTCTAAAGGGAGCCTTGCCTAAAAAGAGGCTAAGATGCACTGTGTTAGGGTTTTGGAAATTACTGAAGGTAAGCACTATCATTTTACTAAAACATGGGTTCAAAAGGTGAAATGTGAACATTAGGCTCATTTTGAAACAAATCATAACACAAATTCTTATTACTGAACCTTTAGTTTAAATCAGCTAAATAGAAAACAAACAGAGGATGGGTTGTGCTAGAGAACTAAACACAACCTGATTAAATCATTAAAAACAACAAACAAAAAACACGTACACCTGTGGTGTTTTTTGTTTGTTGTTTTTAATGATTTTCTGCCGGCAATTTTAAACTGCTCAGTGTATACAGTATGTTACACCTTTTAAAATAAACCCATTTGTACGGTACTTTCACTATCTCGAGCCTCCGTTTGTCTCCCTATGTGATTCCTTGTGGGATACTGAGCTTAGAACGGACTGCTTGGCGGAGTTTGTTTTCTACAAACGGGGTAAGGACCCGCTGGGAGCCGAGGAGCTGCATTCCCGCTGATCCCTCATCATAGGATCGTGAGGATTTATGTGCCCGTTTGACCCCATCTAACAGGGGGTCCAGCATATCCGGTAAGAGTACCCACCTACCTCTCTTCTAGCGTGATCTTGAAGATTCTCTTTCTTTCAAACCATCTTCTTTTGAACCGGTGATGGACTGCATCCTTCCATTTTTTTATGTTTTTGGATCTATTTGAAATGGGACAATTGTTTTTCACTCTAATTTTTGATTCACCTGGTGTTTCCTTCATATTGGATATATGTTATTTGGACTTATGATATTAGTCTGATTACCTTGAGTGATCACATTCCACAGTACATTTATATAAGTTTGATTAATGTACAGGATATGCATATTATTATTCACATTTAAATTTATATTTTTATACCTCAACTATAAATATTCTTTCTCATATTTTCACTCTATACACACATTAATCAGGTTGTGTTTAGTTCTCTAGCGCAACCCATCCTCTCTTTGTTTTCTATATTGTTTCTTGTATATCACATGTTTTCAGGTGTTGCTGTTTGACTTATTAATTTAAATTTATGTTCATTTATCACACTTTTCAGTATTAATTTCACTATTTCCTTAGCGCGATATAATTTCCCCTTGGTAGACTAACTCAGCTAAATACATGCCATGCACATCAAGACAACATATGTTCAATGTCTTCCAGTAGTAAAAATCAACAAAGGCCAAATAGAAAAGTCTGCGTTCTGCCACCATGCTGCAGAGTAGGACCCTTACTCTTTGTGTAAAAGCAGTGGTCTTACTTCAGACATCCAACACCCTCCTCTACTGAGTCCGACCCATACTGTAGCTCTACAGTCAGGAATGCTCACACTGTCTGATAATTGGATAGCTCTGGCTCAACAGAGGACACGTACAACTTTTGCAACCTTTGGTTGTGTTGCACCTGACTAGAATGAGCTCATTTAAAATGAAAGCTCAAATAGGCTTTAGACATTTATCAAAATGTTTGCATTTTCTAGTCTACAACATTTACCAGTAGATCTCATTCTCTGAATTTTGAGGTCACACTACTTGGACAGCTGCTAACGATCAGTCACAAAGGATTCAACAAGGTGGCAATCTGACATCAATATTCTGCCAACAGAAGCCATATGGATATTGCCTGGATGATTAGGACATCTGTGAGACATACCATGGAAAGAGTGGGAATTCCTCCACTGCTCCCTCTTTTTCAGAGATTTGTGTGAAAATAAAGTATTGTATACCTAAATCTAATATGTTTATCTTTACATTAAATGTTAAATTGTGATATCTGTCCAATGGCATGGAAAATAATGGGGATTAAGAATGACAAAATACAACTGAAATATGAAAAAATAAACATGAAATGAAAAAGAGCTGTGAAGTGAAATAGACGGATTTCTAGTTAAGGGGGTGGGAGGACAGAGCAAGGGTCATGAAAAATAGCAATTATAGAAAGACAGTATGTGAACAGAAAAAATTGGAGAGCTTAATGAGAATGGCAGAAGAACAAGGTAACACCTTTAGGACAGATAAGTCTGTGCTTACATAGATAGTGATAACTGACATATAGTTTGCAACTAGTATCTTTAATGGAACAAAAAAATGTTTTACATACGCCTAACTAAAGAGTCTCAAACTTTCCACATGTTGGTTCAGACACTACTAGTTTTAAAATGATAGCTCCACTTTAATTGAAAACCTGTATTTAAAAGCTATCAAAAACCTATAGTATTATTTTGAATTAAATCTTCACACAATTATTTTTGGAAAATTGTGCAAAGGCTTTAATATAAAAGCTTAAACAACCAACATGAACAGCACGGTGGATAAGTGCTTACAACTGTTTCCTCCGGGTACTCTAGTTACCTCCCACAAACACAAGCTCCAAAGACATGGTAGGTAGGCTGGCAGGTTAATTGCTTCCTATCTAAATTAACCCTAGTATGAATGTGAGTTAGGAACTGTAGATTGTAAGCTCCTTGGGTGCAGGGATTCATGTGACTGTACAATATATATGTAAAGAGCTGTGTAAATTGACAACGCTATATAAAAGACTTGTAATAGATAAATAAATACTGTTCCCATGTAAAACATACCAGGGTACCGTAGTTATAGACCAATATAGACATTCCATCATTACTATTGCACATGACAATGAGCACGCAGATGTTATTTGTATAATTCCCCTATTGGTTAATAGTGCACAGATATTGTATGCACCAACATAAAGGTTCAAATAAGCTTGTTGAGTCTTATTGTTGATGGGATTTTAAGGAACAGGTATCTGATGACTTCATTTGAGTTATCTGGCTTACAAAACACACGTTTTTTTTTTCACATGAAAGAAGTGTGGACACAATTGTGGAGTGTGGAGTCAATATTGGGACATTATCACAATATTTTCTTCCTTACTTCTTGGCACGAAAAATGTTTTTCATTAACTGATCACAAGTTTTATGTCTCAGCAGGATGCTTTAAGATTACTCATTCTCACTATTTTTTTTGTTTAATCCCATATATGATATTTTATGACAATTTTTATGCATACCTATGTAGAGGTACATGGGGGGGGGGAGGGGTTCAATCAAGATGCTGCACCACTTTTCTGGTGATAATTCCTCTTGTTAATGTGTTGTGCCAAATTAATGAATCATCTATGACACATTCAGGATAAGTGTGGAGTTTGGGACTTTAAACGAGGCACATATGATGTGCCTCCATCCCGGTTTCAATGAGACCCAAAAAAAGGGAAATGTGGGACTTTAAATGAGGTGGTTGACTCGTGTAGATAAATGTAGTCAAATTTTAATGTTGGAGTAAAAAGTATAGAAATGCATAACAATAGTATAATTCATATAAGGAAGTCAATGAGTAAATGTTGTCATATTTGTACATATGCATAAAAATAGTATCATCATGTTCACAAATGTATACATGGTAAACACATGGCAATCGTATATTACACGATCAGTTCACATAACAGCTGACAGCCTGGTTGGTAATTCAATAGGTAAAAAAAAAAAAATATATATATATATATATATATATATATATATATATATATATATATATATATGACATGTCCAGATATTATCCTAGTAGGACACATAGCTACATCCTTATAGCCCGATGCGTTTCTGTGTGAAATGTGGGGATGTTGTAAAGTATCTATAAAAACATATAACGTAAAAATTTGTCTTGATGTTAGGGTAAGTACAGCAGGACAAGACACAACAATGTCGTCCACCCTGAGTACTTACAAGCCAACAAGTAACGACTGTGTGCAGTATGAGCAGAAACTGAGCCATAGGAGTGGTCCGTCCCAGGAGCTGAGGTGATCATGTACCCCATAGCCACAGGGGCGCACGTGTATAACCCCCCAAGAAAAACACAGACCCCTTATCTCCAAAGTATGTCCAAAAATGGTGAGAAGGAACAGAAATTATGGTATGATCTATAATAAATAATTAAATAAAGTGACCATTAGTTGATAAAAGTGATGTGAGAGTAGAGATCTACATGGAAAATACTGTAGGATGTAGTGTAAAAGAATGGTGGTGGTGTGAACCACCTAAAGTATATCTTGATGAGTATCATAAGAAGTCACATTAACCAAATAAATTGAAAAAAAACAAAAAACATGCTGAACAAGCACTATTGTGACCATTGGGTCACATCTGTGTTTACCTTGAGTAGAGGTGTAAAAATGACAACATTTACTACACATTTGGTTCTGACAGCGATTGTGGGCTTCAGAGCATTTTTCAGGTTCTGAAAAACGACAAAAAAATAATTCGAACATGCTCTATTTTTTCACAACGTTTTAAACAATGTCGTTTTTTGGGTTGTAAAAAATGATCGTGTGTGGGCTTTAACGACTTGAAAAAAACGCGCATGCTTAGAAGCAAATTATGAGATGGGAGCGCTGGTTCTGGTAAAACTACCATTCGTAATGGAGTAAGCACATTCATCAAGCTGTAACAGACAGAAAAGCGTGAATTGTCTTTTACTAACACAAAATCAGCTAAAGCAGCCCAAAGGGTGGCGCCATCCGAATGGAACTTCCCCTTTATAGTGCCGTCGTACGTGTTGTACGTCACCGCGCTTTGCTAGAGAATTTTTTTTTCACTATCGTGTGTAGGCACATTATGAGGTTGATAAGATTATGAAGTTGAAAAAAACTTTGTTTTTTCTAGAGGCTGAAAAACGTTGTTTCTTTCTCGTACATCACGGGACACAGAGCGGCATATTCATTACTATGTGGGTTATATGGAGTACCTTCAGGTGATGGACACTGGCAATCTCAAACAGGAAGTGCCCCTCCCTATATAACCCCCTCCCATAGGAGGAGTACCTCAGTTTTTTCGCCAGTGTCTTAGGTGTTGGTCACGGAATAGCTTGCCTTCATATCCTTAGGATTTTGGCAGGCTAACCGGATCTGTCCAGAGTGCCTCAGTGCCGAAGTGGACAGTACCCGGGCCCCAAAATCCATGGGGTTTTGCCTATAATGCCCTCTCCGGAGGGCTGGACCCTGGGCCCAGGACTTGGAGCTTTTTTCCAAAGCCAAAAGTATCCTGTTTGCCGGGGTGCTATATAGGTCCAGGACAGCGGTTCCTTCTAGGACCCCAGTGCCTGATGGTCTACTACACTACCCACGGAGATGGGAGAAGATTGGACTGTGTTTGCTTGCAAACGTCCTGCGGCATGGAGCAGGTAAGTGGGGAGCCTGCGGAACTTGGTTCGACAGCGGGCTCCCCAGGGGTGATCAAAAAAGGGGGGTAGCCTGAGTATGCTCTGCATAGGCACCTTGGTCACTATGTCTGTGTGTAGACAGGATGGTCTGATTTCCCTCCCCCCATCTCTGGTCCCCCTGTCCAAGTGAATCTTTGCTGGCTACCTGCTGCCCTGCTGGTCAGATAGGGTCATCTTTTTGAATCCTATTCTGGGCAAAAGACTGAGTCCTTAGAGTCTCTGTTATGTGCCTACCTGTCCGGGGGTTCGAATTTGCCGCCCTGCAGCCGTCGGCACGATCCTCTCTCCCTGCCTCTGTAGCGCCTGGCGCGCGTCTCCATGTGTCTCTCTCCTTCCTGACAGGCGCGTGCGCGGGCACGCCAAAATAGACGGTTTTGCGCCGTTCGGGAGGAGGGGGCGGGGAGAGCGCAGGAAGAGGCGTACCTTCGCGTCTGTTAAGAACAGACAGGCTGCATTCATGGCTCAGTCTGAGCTGATGCTGGAGGAGAGGGGACGCAGAGCGGCACTCCGGTGACCCCCGGTGGCAGGAAAGGGGTAGTACATCCTAGGCTTGACCTATTTTCTTTCTATCAAGCCAAAAATTCCCCTTTGCAGCAGGTTGGAGGCCGGAAAAGAGATCTGGTGGGGCCGTATGTTATAAAAAAAAAAAAAAAAAATAATAATATCATATTGAAAAAAAAAAAAAAAGAGATATTTTTTCCTTTATTTTTTGAATAAACATACTCGGCCTCACCAGGGGGTTTTTGGACACTAGTAATCCTGCTGTTCCCTAAACCTCTTAACTATTCCTAGCTGCAAACAGTCAATTGTTGCATGCAGGGGTACCTCGGTATTGTACTATGGCTCCCAAAGGCTCAGGATCAAAAGGGACAAAAAATGCCAAAAAACAAAAGGGCTCCCCCTCGGATTCTGAGGACACGAGTCAGGCTATGCCAGTACTCTCCCCACCTAGTAGCCAAGTTGTGGCCGCCTTGGTTGAGCCAATAGGGGGGTCTGGTGCGGCGGCTGGCCCAGATCCACCCAACCCTGTGTTTGTCACAGAGGAAATGCTAGCTGCCTCTTTGGGAGGGCTAGAGGAAAGATTGGCGGCTATGTTCGCTAAGTCTTTACCAGGCAAGAAACGGACTAGATCCCCTTCGCCTAAATTTGTATCCTCAGATGCTGAAATTCTCTCGCCGGGGGAATTAGAGTTTCAGGAGGACCTACTGGACGAGAATCCAGAGGGTTCAGAAATTGAGGAATCTACTGTTGAAGAACCATTCTCAGCCTCCCAAGCGGAGAGTCTGTGGGTCCAGTCTTTGACAGACATGGTTCACTCAGCATTTAAGTTGCCTTTACCGGAGCTCCGGGGTCCGGTAGTTTCCTCTTTGGGCTCCTTAAAGGCGCCCTTGAACAACGCAGTTTTTCCGGTCCATCCTCTATTGGAGGAATTAATTTTCCAGGATTGGGTACGACCAGACAGAATTTTTCTGCCGCCTAAAAAATTTTCTGTTATCTACCCGCTGGAAGAGAAGTTTGCCAAAAGATGGGCGCTCCCAGCTGTGGATGCTGCCATCTCGTGTGTGAATAAATCACTAACTTGCCCGGTAGAAAACATTCAAATGTTTAAAGACCCGGTTGATAAACGTTTGGAAACTCTTTTAAAAGCTTCCTTTGCTACGGCAGGGGCAGTGGTACAGCCAGCAGTTGCTGCTATCGGAGTCTGTCAAGCTTTAAAGGACCAGACTAAACAGATGCTTAAGGACATCCCTGCCCAGCAGGCAGAGGAGCTATCTGATATACCCAGAGCTCTATGCTTTGCGGTGGATGCTATAAAGGACTCTATTCAGCAGGCGTCTCGTTTATCACTATTTTTAGTGCATATGAGAAGACTCTTATGGTTAAAAAACTGGGCGGCCGAGCCCCCGTGCAAAAAGCTTCTGGCAGGTTTTCCCTTCCATGGAGGGCGACTCTTCGGAGAAGATCTGGATAAATACATTCAGACTATTTCGAGTGGTAAGAGTACGCTTTTACCAGTCAAAAAGAAGTTTCGGGGGCCTACGTTTAAAAGGCAGCTTTCTCCGGCTCCGGGGCCCTCAAATTCCAGGCAGTACCGACGGCCTCCTGTACGATCAAACTTTAACAGCAAATCGCAGGGACAGGCCTCTGGCGGCAAGAAGCCTTGGTATCGCAAACCAGCTAAGCCAGCCCCTAAGTCTGCCTTATGAAGGGGCGCCCCCACCCATGAGGGTGGGGGGAAGGCTTCACCTCTTTGCAGAGGTCTGGGAAGCCAACATCCCCGACGAATGGGTCCGGTCTACTGTGGCCGCAGGTTACAGACTAGAGTTTCTAAAAATCCCTCCTCCTCATTACCAGGAGTCAAGAGTACCAGGCGACCCTGTGAAAAAAGCCGCATTGATAGCGGCATTGAATCATCTGCTATGCCAGAAGGTGATAGTAGAAGTACCAGTCCGGGAACAGGGATTGGGGTTCTACTCCAACCTGTTTATCATCCCAAAGCCCAACGGCGATGTCAGGCCAATTTTGGACTTAAAGGGAGTAAATGCGTACCTAAAGGTCCGCTCATTCCGGATGGAAACCATTCGGTCAGCTGTCGCCGTGCTCCAGAAGGACGACTTTATGGCGTCCATAGACATAAAAGATGCTTACCTTCATGTGCCAATTTTTTAGCCACATCAAGTATTTCTACGCTTCTCGGTGGCTCAACGTCATTTCCAATTTATGGCGCTTCCTTTCGGGTTGGCTACGGCCCCCCGGGTATTCACGAAGGTCCTAGCTCCAATCCTAGCCAATCTAAGGACACAAGGGGTCACGGTCCTGGCTTACCTGGACGACCTCTTGGTCGTAGACCACTCGTCTCCTGGCCTGGAGCGAGCAGTGGCCCTCACAGTTCAGTACCTCGAAAGGTTCGGCTGGGTCCTAAATCGAGACAAGTCAGCATTTCTGCCCACAAGGCAGCTGGAATACCTCGGTATGAGATTGGATACAGAACAACAGAAGGTGTTTCTGCCCTTATTAAAGGTCAAGGCCATCAAGGAGCTAATACAAATAGTTCTAAGCAAGAGAAGGCCAACTGTTCGCCTATGTATGCGGCTACTAGGCAAGATGGTGGCCACATTCGAGGCGGTTCCATACGCTCAAAGCCACACTCGCATCCTGCAGGCAGCCATCCTGTCAGCATGGAGCAAGAGGCCTCAAGCCTTAGATATTCCTTTGCCACTCTCACCAAGGGTGCGACAAGGTCTATCTTGGTGGTTAAACCCTCAGAATCTCCTGAAGGGAAAGACTTTCAGTCCTGTGACCTGGAAGATAGTAACCACAGACGCCAGCCTGATGGGCTGGGGAGCAATTTTGGATGGTTGCACTCGCCAGGGCACTTGGGCAGCGGCAGAGAAGCAGTTGCCCATCAATATTTTGGAGCTCAGAGCTGCTCGACTGGCCCTCAGGGCTTGGACGTCCAAACTACAGGGGTTCCCGGTGAGAATACAATCGGACAATGCCACGGCGGTGGCGTATATAAATCACCAAGGGGGAACCAAGAGTCTAGCCGCTCAGAGAGAAGTGAGCTTAATTCTCTTGTGGGCAGAAGCCCATGTGCCCTGCATATCGGCTATATTCATTCCCGGAGTGGACAACCTACAGGCGGACTTCTTGAGTCGCCAGACTCTATGGCCGGGGGAGTGGTCTCTGCATCCACAAGTTTTTCAGACACTCTGCCAGAAATGGGGAGTGCCGGACGTGGATATCATGGCATCGAGACTGAACAAGAAGCTAGACAGGTTCATGTCCCGCACAAGGGATCCCAGGGCCTGCGGAACCGATGCGTTAGTTTGCCCTTGGCATCAGTTCAAACTTCTTTATGCATTTCCCCCGCTCCAGTTACTACCCCGCCTGCTGCGCAGGATCAGGGTGGAGCACATACCAGTTATCCTGGTAGCTCCAGCATGGCCCAGAAGGGCATGGTATTCACTAATCCTGAAGATGGTAGTGGGAGACCCTTGGACTCTTCCTCTACGGCCAGACCTGCTATCGCAAGGTCCGATCCTCCACCCTGCCTTACGGCATCTAAATTTGACGGCCTGGAAGCTGAATCCCTGATTCTCAGGGGTAGAGGTTGGTCTCAGAAAGTAATCTCTACCTTAATCAGAGCCAGGAAACCGGTCTCTAGGGTGATTTATTACAGGGTCTGGAAGGCCTATGTAGGCGGGTGTGAGTCCAAGCGATGGCTTTCTCGCAAATTTACCATCGATAGAGTATTAAGTTTTCTCCAGCGAGGAGTGGATAAAGGATTGGCATTAAGCACAATCAAGGGACAGATTTCAGCTTTGTCAGTGTGGTTTCAGCGGCTGCTGGCCACCCACTCCCTGGTTAAGACCTTCATTCAGGGGGTCTTACGTATTAATCCTCCAGTCAAATCCCCGCTTTGTCCGTGGGATTTAAATCTTGTCCTGTCAAGTTTACAGAAACAACCTTTTGAGCCGTTGGCTGAAATTCCTTTGGTTTTTTCTGACAAGGAAGAGTTTCGGAACTGGCAGCCTTATCCTGTAGGGAACCATATCTTAGTTTTCATAAGGACAAGGTCGTTCTCCGCCCTCATCCTTCCTTCCTACCAAAGGTTATATCCAGTTTTCATCTAAACCAGGATTTGGTATTACCATCCTTCTTCCCTAAACCTACTTCCAGAAAGGAAGGGTTGCTGCATGCCTTGGATATTGTCAGGGCCATGAGGGCCTATATTAAAGCTACAGAGAAGATCCGGAAAACAGACGTGTTGTTCATTTTACCGGATCGGCCCAAGAAGGGGCAGGCAGCTGCAAAATCCACCATCTCGAGGTGGATTAAACAGTTAATCACTCAGGCCTACGGCTTGAAAGGGTTGCCTCCTCCGGTATCATTAAAGGCTCATTCTACTAGGGCCATGGGCGCTTCCTGGACAGCACACCACCAGATCTCGATGGCTCAAGCTTGCAAGGCGGGCAACCTGGTCTTCTGTCCACACGTTTACAAGGTTCTACCAGTTGGACGTAAGAAGGAATACAGATACAGCCTTTGGGCAGGCAGTGCTGCAGGCTGCGATTTAAGACCCTCAGAATCGGGGGCACCCTTGAGTTAAAATTTAAATTTAAGTTTAATTTTTCTCGACTAAGTTGGATTTATTATTATTTGAGAGTATCTCTGAATTAAATCCTTGTGTCTTGGGAAGATTTCTCCCTCCCCTCAGTAAAAGCATTGCTTTGGGACATCCCACATAGTAATGAATATGCCGCTCTGTGTCCCGTGATGTACGAGAAAGAAAAAGGGATTTTTAATACAGCTTACCTGTAAAATCCTTTTCTTGGAGTACATCACGGGACACAGAGCTCCCACCCCTCTTATGGGGACCATTTTTGGGAGGCATACTGCTTGCTACAAAACTGAGGTACTCCTCCTATGGGAGGGGGTTATATAGGGAGGGGCACTTCCTGTTTGAGATTGCCAGTGTCCATCACCTGAAGGTACTCCATATAACCCACATAGTAATGAATATGCCGCTCTGTGTCCCGTGATGTACTCCAAGAAAAGGATTTTACAGGTAAGCTGTATTAAAAATCCCTTTTTTTTACAACTCAAAAAATTGGGCATAAGAGTTACAGAGAGAAAAACTGTTTCAGAAAAATGTTGCTAAATTTGACGCATTCCTCATCACTGTAAGAATGCATGAGAGACAGTTTTGCACAATCTGCCTGTGCCAGTCTTTATAAATTCCAGGGGTTTATTCTGGACACATGTCAGTTTGATGTTATTTTCACTTCAGAAGGATGGTAAAAGTATATAATTAAGTATTTGTCACAGAAAATAGGTGAGCGCTACAGTTTTTTTATTTATTTATTTTATTTTGGTGTGAAAAGTATGAAACACGCTTTGTGTGAGCAAGCTGCTCTGAGAAATTATTAGTTTTCATTAAGGAAATTTCTTAAAAAAAAAAAAAACAGCTAGTATGTCTTCAAATTACTTCTCCACATTAGATAGATAGCACTGTGAATCAATCAGGCTCCTCTTCTTTGCCCAATGCTAGTCTAACAGCATAATCATGCTTACAGAGAAATCACAGGTATGACCTTTTCAATGTACCTGTCTTTTATTGTCTTGATGATAGTCTGAAGGAGTAAAGGTAACTGAGGGAGCTTAATTTCAGCAATCAGTTCACTTTTTCTTTAACAATTAGCTTGGCTTTCATACAGCAGCAGCCCCTAATCTGATTCATTTGAGCTTGAACAAATGGATTTTTCAGGTGGCTTTAGAAGTGATACATGTATTTCCATCAAATGATAGTAAGCCAGCTTTAACTGTCAAATCGGTATTTGTCAGTATATCGCTGTGGCTATCCTTGTTCTCGCTGGTGCAAAACTGTCCTGCCACTAGCCAATTTCTATCAAGATCCCATTCAAAATTAAAAAACAGCAGATGTTACACTAGGGTAAAATTGGCCAGCAGCAGGACATTTTTAATGAGGCAGACCTGGTTGAAACGTACAAGGGAAAAATAGTACAGAGAGGTGTTTTACTATAAGAATTAAGAAACTGCAAATAATACAGCAGTGAACAATTGGCCATCAGAAAGACAATCTTAAATAGTAAGCCTAGCTCCAAATATACTAGAGCCAGAGAGCACAGGCTGAATCCAGGGCAGCCAACTGTCAACCTTTTCATGGACAGTTTGTAAAAAAGCAGCCTGTTTTCCCTGTCTCTTAAAATCTTTGAATGGCAGAAACTTTCCATAAAAATACCCTGGCTGGCGGTGGATACACCATTCCCCAAGTCTGTGACTGTTCCCTAGACCCTGGAAACCTTCCATTATCATTAATCTCTACATAAAGAGGATAGAGGCAGTATATCTGCTCCCCCTTCCATTCTATTTCCTTTGTTTGTCCACACTACAACACCTGGCATACAATGATATAATCTACTGGATGCTATGCTGTCTCTGTAAAGGGTTTGTGCAGATTTGGAACTTATAGCGGACAACTGATGCTGGTTGCTTGCTACCAATACCTGGACCTGGGTTTAGTCAATGCCTGACACTCGGGAGACCAGGTTTAGTGACTAAAACTTGGCCCATGAGGTCATAATTGGTGAGTGAGCATTCTGTACACTGAACACCCTTTCTCCTTTCTCTTCCTACCCCTTTTCCCTTCTCTCACTTGCTCTCCCTCTCTCTTTATGTCTTCCTCCCACACTTTTTTGCTTTCTTTCTCTCTCCTTTTCCTCCCTCTATCCTCCTACTTGCTATTCTCTCTTCTCCTCCTCCCCCCCCCATCCTTCCATCTTCCACCTTCCCTATCTCTCTAACCCCCCTATCTCACACTAACTCACCTATCTCTCTCTCTCCTACCCCCTCACCTCTTTCCCTCTATCTCTTATCTCTCTCTCTCTGTCACTCTCTCTCTCTCTCTCTCTCTCTCTCCCTGTCTTCCCACTCTCCCGTTCACTTCTCCTCCCTTTGCTCTTTCTTTATCTCTCTCCCTCTCAGTTAATTCTCCTTTTCTCTTTCTCTCCCCGTCCTGTCATTTTTACCCTCTCCCTCGCCTCTCTCCCTCCCTTTTGTCTCTTTCCTTCTTAGTTCTTTCTCCCCTTCTTTCTCTTTCTCCCTGCCTTCCCACTCTCTCTTTCACCTCTGCTTCGTTTGCTCTTGCTTTCTCTTTCTCTTTCAGTTACTTCTCATTTCCCCGCTCTCTCTCCCCTTTGTCTCTTTCCTTCTTAGTTTGTTCTCTCTTTCTACCTCCCCTCTCTCCCTTTGTTCCCTCTCCCTGTTTGCCCTCTCCTAAGATGGGCTCATACAAAGTGTGTGGACAAAAAGCATAGTTAATGCAAAGTTTTTTTTTTATTATTTATTATTAGTCCTGAGATTCTTACTGTATGTGAGACTGCCACTTGTAGCACACTAATTAGGAGTATTTTGTGTGTACAAGGCCTGTGGCATAGGTCTTACTTTCTAATAGATGTTTCTGTTATATTTCATATTTCCATTTTAAAAATGTGCTCTGACAGTAATTTGTTTTCAAGTTTTGTCAAGATAAAAAGTTGTGGGAAGTTTTCAACCCTGGCTGGGGCTTTACTAAAAAATGCTGCAAAATAGGACCCCTGAGACCAAAGCCCTCATTTTCCTTTTTTTTTTTTTTAAATGGAAGACTTAAAGCACAACAAGGTTTGCTATGAATGGGATGGCAGCTTAAAGTGACTGCCAGACTCAGATTAACCATAAAGTAAAATGAAAGATAAAAAGCTCCAAATAATAAGAATAAAGTAAAAGGCAGCAAAGGAGTTAATTGCTCAAAGAACTCGCCATAAGAATTAGAGTACAGTTTGCCCGCTGACCCTAATCTTTCCCTATGCAGTTAGTAAGCTTTCCCTAAGCTTTCACTACAACAGCTTCCAGTACACTTACACTGAGCTTTTTACTGGAGTGTTGATTTAATTACTGAAATCTTCTGTGATAGTAATGCAAGGTAAGAACGTCAAGTGAAACCAATACAATGATTATTAGCATTAAAATGAGTTACAAGTTAATTATCTTAAAACTGAACTATACCTAGCATAACTCCAGCATTGTGCTGTCCCAGGGCAGCCCACCAGACACTGTCACCTTCGAATAGCTGAAAGTACTAAAATACGAAAATTACGGAATTACGAATAAGCAAAATAACGAACAAGCAAAAATACGAACGTACGATTGGACAAACTTACTAAAATACGAAACACCGAAACAGCAAAAGAACGTAAATGACATATATAACGAACGATTTGCATTCTGTATTTTAAATCCTTTTTCTGTTCGTAATTTTGTATATTCGTATTTTCATTTGTATGTTCGTATTTTCATTTGTGTGTTTTGTAAATCCGTTTCTTTGTCTGTTCGTAAATTTGTGTACTCGAATAGTTCTTTCGAATGGGCACTGGGAAGTGTAGTTAGTGAGTAATGTATCTTACTTAATATCTTAGCCAATCAGCTTATCTCTTTTGTGCTGATTCACATTGGACAGTGTAAAGCCTTGTACACACGACCAACATTTTTTTAAATTAAATTAAAGTTCAACTTAGCCACTTAAGACCCGGACCAATATGAAGGTTAAGGACCTGGCCCCTTTTTGCGATTCGGCACTGCGTCGATTTAACTGGCAATTGCACGGTGGTGCGACGTGGCTCCCAAACAAAATTGGCGTCCTTTTTTCCCACAAATAGAGCTTTCTTTTGGTGGTATTTGATCACCTCTGCGGTTTTTATTTTTTGCACTATAAACAAAAATAAAGCGACAATTTTGAAAACAATTCTATATTTTTCCCTTTTTGCTATAATAAATATCCCCCAAAAATATATAAAAAAACGTATTTTTCCTCAGTTTACGTGTTCTTCTACCTATTTTTGGTAAAAAAAATTGCAATAAGCATTTATGGATTGGTTTGCGCAACATTTATAGTGTTTACAATATAGGGCATAGTTTTATTGCATTTTTATTAATAACTTTTTTTTACTACTAATGGCGGTGATCAGCGATTTTTTTCATGACTGCTACATTATGGCGGACACAGCGGACAATTTTGACACATTTTTGGAACCATTGTCATTTTCACAGCAAAAAGTGCTATACAAATGCATTGTTTACTGTGAAAATGACAATTGCAGTTTAGGAGTTAACCACTAGGGGGCACTGTAGGGGTTAAGTGTGACCTCATATGTGTTTCTAACTGTAGGAGGGCTGGGCTGGACATGTGATGTCATTGATCGTCCTTCCCTATATCAGGGAACAGACGATCAATGACACTGCCACAATGAAGAACTGGGAAGGTGTGTTTACACACACCGCTCCCCGTTCTTCAGCTCCGGTGACCGATCGTGGGACACCGGTGGCGATCGAGTTTGGGGGTCACGGAGCTTCGGACCGGGGTCATGAGCGCACCGCCGGCGGCGCACTCGCGACCCCACGGCTGGGCTTAAGGAATCACATACGGGTACGTGATTGTGCCCAGCTGTGCCATTCTGCCGACGTATATCGGCGTTAGACGGTCCTTAAGTGGTTAAAGATATTATTATGCTGTGTTGCTTCAATATGATATTTATTATCTTAACACAGTTTGATTTAAGGTTCTCATACAAACCTTCTATAATACTGCATATATACATTGAGCAAAATTATAAACGCAACACTTTTGTGTTTGCCCCTATTTATCATGAGCTGAACTACAACTTTTTCTATGTACACAAAAGGCCTATTTCTCTCAAATATTGTTCACAAACCTGTCTAAATCTATGTTAGGCTGGGTTCACACTACGGTTTTCCCGTCCGTCAGCCGCATACGATTTCAGTATTGAAAACGTACGGGCACGGACGGGAAAACGTATAGATAGAGAATGCATTGCAAATCGTATGCACTCAGATGCATCCGGGTGCGTACGATTTGCTGGCAAAACGTTTTTTAAACGTACGCAAAACCGTGTTCAACCACGGTTTTGCGGTCGTTTTTAAAACAGTATGGCAACCGCATACGTTTTCCTTTAACATTAATGTCAATGGAAAACGTACATATGTGCGGTTCCATACGTTCCCGTCCGTTTCAGCCGCATACGGTTTTACATATAAATCGTATGCGGCTGACGGACGGGAAAACCGTAGTGTGAACCCAGCCTTAGTGAGCACTTTTACAGAGATAATCCATCCACCTCACAGGTGTGGCATATCCAGATGCTGATTAGACAGCATGATTATTGCACAGGTGTGCCTTAGGCTGGCCACAATAAAAGGCCACTCTGAGGCCCCGTACTCACGACCAAACATGTCTGCTGAAACTGGTCCGCGGACCAGTTTCAGCGGACATGTTCGTTCGTGTGTAGGCAGCAACGTACAGGATTTCAGCAAACAATCGTCGGCCAGACCGTTTTCCAACGAACAACTGTTTCCTGGTCTTGCTTTAAAACAGTCTGCTGGAATCGTGTCCGTCAGACATGTTCGGTCGTCTGTACACAAAAGCAGCGTACAAAAACCCCGCGCATGCTCAGTCCAAATGAGGAGACGGGAGCGCTCGTTCAGGTAAAACTCACGTTTGTTTGGGATATGGCACATTCGTCATTACAAACCTTTTATTCTAGCAAGAGAACAATGTCTTAAAAAGGCGCACTAAACCACATTTTCTTGCCTCGTTTTATTAATTCTTCTCTTGCTAGAATAACCCCGTTCTCTTGCTGATGCAATTTCAATAGAGTTGTCCCATACTGAAATGTCACATTTCTTGCTTGTGATGTAATCCTTTAATAATGTTTTCTATGCCAGACGTGTGTTTTGGTTGGTGGTCCTCCATAATTTATAGTAGTCATTTTTGTAAAGGAATGTGCATATTTTCTTTTTTTTTTTGTTGTTTCTAGTTATGTCACCATTTAAAATAGTTTTTTTTTACATGTTTTTTTTATTTATTTTTTTTTTTTATTTTTTTTTGTGTTTCATTAGAGAATATTAAACCATGTTGGCACACCAAATGTCCCCCCCCCCCCCCAAGGAGTGTGTCCTTTGTAAATTACCCATTGTATATTTAATAAAGGTTTGCTGCCTAATAATCCCCACAGTATAACAAACAATAGACATGTTTTCAAATGAAAGCAAAAAGCCTTTTATTCAGGCAAATGTCATCACAAAAAATAAAAAGAACGGCAGCACTAGAATAGATAGCAAACTATATGCAAACTTGCATTTCCAACATGGTGAAGGATAAACTTCCAAGCCTCAGGAGCCAAACACAAAAATATGAAGCAGCAGCACACAAACAAAGGAACCCAAACTGTGGTAGTACAAACAAGATGTCCTTTATGTGGAAGGAAATGGAAGGCAGAAAATCAACGTTTCCTCCTCTTTCCAGCCTTCCCTCCAGGCAGCCTTCCAGCGGATCTAACACGGGGTCTTGCAGGTGGGGTCGATGTGGCAGCAGGAGGATGGTGTTCCGCAAGCCGGGCCGGGTCACATAGCCCAGTCTCTGGGGTCAGCAGGCCCCTCTGCATCCACCAAAGGACCTGGTTCATCAGGGCCTTTGCCAGTCTTCTCTGGTCCTCCTCCCCTTCATTTAAATCATGGGCCAATGAGGCACTGAAGGCCTCTGTGGGGTTGAGGGGGGCCCTCATGATGGCGCTTGCCTCCTGTATCATGCGGAGGCTTGCCTCCTCCACAGGCCTCAACTGCCTCCTTCGGCCTGATGGCCTCACCTGGGGGGGAGAAGACTGGCTGGTGGTGGTTCTCCTGGCCGGGGGGACCTGCTGCAGGCCACTGGGCCCAGCCTCCTCCTGGCTGCCACTGACCCCGGCCTCCTCCTGGCTGCCACTGACCCCGGCCTCCTCCTGGCTGACAGACACCTGAGGATCTGCCACCTCCTGGCTGATCTCTTCTTCCTGTGTGGAAAAAAAAGGACATTTTTTACAATTTCGCTAAATAAAACCACACTCATTTTCATGTTTTTCGTTTAGTATTTTCTGTTCATTATTACTTGAATACACTCTACTTCTGACCCCTGCAGTTGTCATCTCTGACACCTATTTGTCTGAACACCTTTTTTTTTGCTTTTTCCCAGCTTGGCTTTTTTTTTACAATATCTAATCATTAATCCACCAAGAATTATTTACGCAAGAAATATAGAGGAAACTACTATACCTCCTCATCGAAGGGTGGCAGATCTGCATCTCTGTCAGCCAGGCCCTCTTCCTCCGACTCTGCAGGGCTGTGGTCATCTGGGGAAGGTCCGCTGGAAGGTAGCATGGAGGAAAGGTTGGAAGAAAGACTCGACATCGTTTTCCTGCCTTCCATTTCGTCCCGCAAAAAAGCCATCTGTTTATAATACCACAGTTTGGGTTCCTTTGCTTGTCTTGCTGCTGCTCCTGATTTTTTGCTTTTATTAGCTTTGTATGCTCTCCTGTATGTGCTTCTGAGGTTGGCAAGTTTATCCTTCACCATGTTGGCAGTGCATCCTGGCACCCAAGTTTGCATATAGTTTGCTAGCTCTTCTAGTGCTGCCGCTCGTACCTCTTTATTGCAATATAATGCGTGTTTGGAATTCCACAGGATGGGCGTCTCCTGATATTTTTGGAGTAAGGCCTCTATAGCTTCCTTGGTTTGTAGGAGGTCCATTGAATTTTTTGAAAAATTATATTTCTTTTTGAGTCTAGATTCCAAAAACATAAACCACAGAAAAATAAATAGTCAAAAGGATCAGCGTTGACCTTGATCTAATATGTGTCTTCAAATTTATTACCTATATCTAATTACAAACACAGTCTCTCTTGTTTAAACAATGATTGGCAGCTCGGCCGCATTGCTTGTACCAAACATTGATTTGCTAGATGCAGAGCCATTGTTAACATTGCAGTAAATATTTTTAATATAGAAAACTAAACAATGCTTACAAATGACAGTATTCATCTAGGCACTCTTTCATGTGTAAATCTCATGCCCCTGACAATGGATGACATAAAAGACACTTCCTAATGACCTCTGTACAACCAACACTTGAACAATACTTTGCCTGATCTGAATACACCATTCAAAAACTTGTCAATGAGGTACAGCATTGTTCACATCTCTATTTTGTGAGGTGTCCAAAAGCATTTGGATACCAAAATAACATTGTGGTACCCCATAGACAGAATAGCTTAAAAAGGGTGCAACCAACAGCCCAAACCCCCATCCCATGTGTCTACATTTTCAAGGCCTCTGCTGATCACATTTTTAATTTCCTTACCTTCCTGTCTCTCGCTCCTCGTTTCTCACGCTCGCCTAATTACCGCGTAAGATGCGTAATCACGGCGTGCACCTTTTAAACACTCCGCGTATTTATTAAACCCCGCCCTCGTCACCTTTGCAAGGCCCCTAATCAATGAGTTTAGGAAATATGGCGTTAACTGTGTATGTTCTGTATGCGCTCGAAGATTCTCCACGTAACCGACGTAAACACGTTGTTTGCATTCTCTACACTCCGCGTATGTATTAAACGCCGCCCTCTTCTCCGCCCATGGCGTAAGAATTCATCTTTTCCACGCCCATAATCTCTGTGGGAAAGGAAAGATGGCGATGTCACACGAGCGGGCACGATGCTCTCATGCCACAAGTGAAGGGACAGAGGCAGGGACGTCCCGATCAAGGCAAAGAAGATATAAAGCCACTAATATGCGGTTCCAGGAAATGGTGGAGTTAGTTTACATCATGCGAAAGAAGGACTATGATGGTGAATTAGGGCCATACAAGACCCCTAACCGCCGAAAGGCACATATTATGGACAAGGTGGCGAGGAGAATGCAGAGGCTGTTTGGGATCACCAGGTCCAAGGAACAGCTGAGGAAACGATGGTCAGACTTAAAATTGAGGGAGCCACATCAGATGAAGAAAATACTTAAAATTCTGCGTAAAAGTAAGTAAATATATATTGGGGTTGGGGGGGGGGGTGATTGTCTGCAATAATGTGTTGCCATGTATATTTCACCATCTGCCTCCTTGGCCTGCTTGTAATTTTAAAGACATGTTGTCATTTATTTTTTATGACCTAAATACCAACATATTTACAAATAGTGTTCTTAGTAAACAACGTAACATCACATAGTTTCTCAGAAAGGCTTGGTTATTCCAGGAACAACACACCTGGACATGGCTCACTGGCCAAAAACTTTGTTTGTAAATATTGTGTAAAAGCTAGTTCTAGAAAATAAAATTATGAGAATGGGAAAGGCAAACAGGATTCATTCTAAAAACAGTGGTAATAAAGCAGATGTTTTCACATCTGCAATGCAGAGCACCTGTGTCTCCCCAAATCAAAAATGGGTTTTGGTAGGGTCTCCCAGAAATACAGTTTAGGGGGGACATCCATGTGTGTCACTTTGCTAAAAAGGGGCAGGATCAGAGCTTGCCATATAGAAGTAATTGCAAAATGTAGGTTTGGTGAAAGATAAAAGTAACTAAATGAAAGCATCTTCTAAGCAATGTGTGCGATTTATGCTCTCCAATATCTGTGTGCTGATGAGTCTACATTTTTTTGGGTTTATTTCAGGGGAAAGAAGTCGCCAGCATTTGGAGGAGGCAGAGAGGGCCAGACAAGGCCAAAATCTGCCATCTCAACATGTGGAGGAGGAGGAGGATGTGGAAGGAGAAGAGGATGTGGAAGGAGAAGAGGATGTGGAAGGAGAAGAGGATGTGGAAGGAGAAGAGGATGTGGAAGGAGAGGAGGAAGGAAGAAAGGAGGAAGGAAGAGAGGAGGAAGAAGTAATTTTGGACTTAGAAGTTATAGCAGATGAAGGGCAAGTGGCGGAAGAACAATTTGGCGAATTGAAAGAAGGTGGATTGATGGATGAAGGAGGAGTCCAAGATGATGGGGAAGTGGTGGAAGAAGGAGGAGTGATAGAAGATGATGGGGAGGTGGTGGAAGAAGGAGGAGTGATAGAAGATGTCGAAGAGGTGGAAAGGAGAAGCCCATCAGGTCAGTGTCACCCTAGCTTGATTCAAAAAAACATATGTAGATAGGCCTCATCGAAAAATAATGTTGTAAATGCCATTTTTTTTTTTTTTTTTAGGGGAGGAGGATGGTGTGCCAATATTTTCACGTGCAAGTGCTGCTATAATTATTCAGCAGGTAATGGAGTGCAGCACTGAAATGCACAATATGCGTGAAAGGATGGTTGTCATGGAAGAGAATTTAACAAATGTCCTTTTGGAATGCTGCACGGAAATGGACAATATGCGGCAAAGAATGATGGTCATCGAATCTAATTTTAAAAACATTATTGACATGATGGGCCGTGTCAAAGACTGAAACACCCCCCGCCCATCCCCCGCCCCCACAAACATTTTTACAGTTTTAATAATGAATACGCCAAAATTTGAAGATACACACACAGTGTGCCAACATGTGCTATCTGCCATCACAGAATATCTAATGTCTGTGCTTTGTGGGTCCAACCCCCTCCTCCATCCTCAAGTAGTTGAGAGGAAGGGTTTGCTCCCACAGAACACAGACATTGATCACCCATGATGTCAGATAGCACATGTGGCCATTTGTCTGTTGAACCAATGACATTTGGCGAGTTTGCACTGAATGTGTGTATCTTCCAATTTTGGCGTGTTCCAGTGTGAAAGCACACCATGACTGACTGCTGTTGTGAGTTTTTATATTTTTGGAATTGGATTTTGTTACTTTTTGACCATGTTGAACATTTTGGGATACTATAAAGTTTAGACCATAAAGAATAAACAACGCCAAAAAATTTAAAATATATATATATAGAATTATAAATCTCTCTAATCACTGAATTTAGTGAAGTAGAGATTTGACTCCAAAATCTCACCTAAAAATTTACTTTTTGAAAAACACACCAAAAACAAAAAAAATGGTAAAAAAATTATTGTTTTTTGTGCATAAAAAATATGCCCAAAAAAAAAAATTAAGGCGGTAAACACCCCACCAAAAATAGTCTCTATATATATATATATATGTAAACAATAAATCTAACTATATTTGATAAAAAAAAATGTGAACTTGTTAATAAATGTATAATCTGCATAATATTTTTGGTTGAATTACCTGAAAAAAAAAAATAATAAAAAAAATTTGTAGACTCCTAAGTACAAAAGCAGGGAGTAATGAAAAAAATATAAAATAATTTTTGGGGTCATGAACAAGCAAAAATTAAAATACTTGACCTCAAAATTTACAAATGGAGTTGCTTCTTATTTCTAGACTCAATACCCTGTTTGTAGATGAGTGAATACTGTGCAAAATGTGGTTAGTTACTAAAAGTGGAGAAATCAATTATGCATTACAATTGAAGAAGTTAGTTAGAGAACCAGGAAGACAGAGAAAAAGAGAAAAAGCATTAATGACAAACAACTGTATAAAGTCCAATGGTCTAATTATTTATTATTTTTGAGAATATTCCTTTCTTTGGGGGCCGAATTAGAAAGAAATATGATCTGGCATAGCAATGGCCCCCCGACCCATGAAGTACTCAACATATTTGTCGCGTACCTCACGAGCTGATTGGGGGGCCAAGCCAGCGCGACCAGTGTCCAGCCCGGGAAGGGGATCTGAGGGTAGTCTTGCCTCAGAACCGATGTCGGGTAGGTACGTCTGGGAGTGCCTGCGTAAAAAGTTGTGCAAAATGCAGCAGGCAAATACAACGGTGTCCAATTTATATTCCGCCAGATGTATCGATGTCCTGAACAGGCGGAACCGGTTGGTGAGTATCCCAAAGGCATTCTCGACTACCCTCCGAGCCCTGGCCAACCGAAAATTAAACACACTCCTCTCTGAGGTGAGGGTCCTCTGGGGAAAAGGCCGCATGAGGTGAGGACCAAGCCCGAAAGCCTCGTCCGCTAGGAACACAAACGGAAGTCCTTCCACATTATCTTCATCTGGTGGCAATGCCAGACCACCAGCTTGGAGACGATCATAGAAATCAGTCCGTGCGAACACTCCCCCATCAGACATCCGGCCGTTCTTCCCCACGTCCACATATAGAAACTCATACTGTGCCGACACCACCGCCATCAACACAATACTATGATAACCCTTGTAATTATAATAGTAGGACCCCGAGCGGGGTGGGGGCACAATGCGGACGTGTTTCCCATCTATTGCTCCACCGCAGTTTGGAAAATCCCACCGCTGGGCAAATTGGGAAGCCACAGACTGCCATTCCTGTGGTGTGGAGGGTAGCTGTGGGGACAAACAAAAAAAGAGATTTTGGGGCAAATCCACAAAGCAGATGCGCCGACTTAACTCGAGATTTCTAATTTTACTCCGTGCGTATCTTTGCGCCCGATCCTCAAAACGAAAAATCCGGTTTTTACGTCCTACTTAAAATAATTACTCTGGCGCATCCTCTGACGCAAATTACGCTAGTCACGCCGCTTTATTTGATAGGCAAAGATGCAAATGAGGGAGATAGGGCGATCCTCAAAATTAAGTGTGTGCGCCGTAGATTACGCCCTGTGCGCCGTAGATAACGCCCTGTGCGCACCTGTTAGTTTTCTGGAGCAAAATTAGACTTTATAAAAGCAGCCCTAATTTTACACCAGCCCTGTAAAGGTCTGTTGAAGCAACACGATTTCGGAAGAGCTGCCAACACTTCATTGTGACTGCCAAAATGCCTGGGCCATCAATGATAATAACGGCACTCGCCACTTTACAGGCGCAGAGAAGGAGGAGGGCACAGAGGAGGAGGAGGAGGGCACAGGAGAGGATCTACCGGCCACGCCAAGATCTCTTTGGCATGACTGCGTCTGAGGTCATTGGCCACTTCAGATTAAACCAGGAAGCCATCCTGGACTTAACCAGGATCCTGCAGGATGATCTGAACACCCCAACCCAACGATCCCATGCCCTGCCAGCTCATATTAAAGTTATGGCCACCCTGCATTTTCTGGCCACTGGGTCTTTTCAGAGAACATGTGGAGGTCTGGCTGGGATGGTACAGTCCTCGATGAGCAGGTGTGTGCACCAGGTTGTCCCTGCAATACTGAGACGCATGGGCAGTCAATTTGAAAAGCCCACCCAGGAGGACCAGCGAATGAAGAGCATGGCTGATTTCTATCAGATTGCACGATTCCCACGGACCATCGGGGCCATTGACTGTACCCATGTGGCACTACAGCCCCCCCATGATACAGAGCACCTGTTCAGGAATCGAAAAAACTGGCATTCAATCAATGTCCAGGTAATCGTGGATGCCCATGGCCTCATCTGGCATGTCTGTGCCAAATTTCCAGGTTCGTGCCATGACAGCTACATCTTTAGGCAGACCAACATAGCACGTGAATTGGAGCAGAACGTGTATGGAGACAGCTGGCTGGTTGGTGAGTGACATGTGTGTCAGGTATGTCCCCCCCCATGATGCAGACATCACATGGGGCACATGCATGACTAATATCCTCCTGTCTTTTGCCTTCCAGGTGACTCTGGATATGCCCTGGGCCCTCACATGATGACCCCATTCCGGAACCCCCAAACCCCAGGAGAGCAACGCTACAACGAGGCTCATATTCGCACCCGGGCAGTAGTGGAGCGTACTTTTGGCCTGCTGAAGTCCCGCTTCAGATGCCTGGACAAGACAGGGGGTACACTGCTGTATTCCCCAGACTTTGTGTGCCAAATAATAGGGGCTTGTTGCATTCTTCATAACTTTGCAACGAGAAGGGGACTGGAGATTAACTTGCGTGCTGACCTGACCCCCCACCCAGGCAATCCCCCCCTAGCCCACTCTACCCGGTCTACTGAGGGCACAGTAGCCAGGAGACGCCTGGCAGAAGGCATATTTTCTCAGTAAATGGCCAGAAAAAATGTCACAATGTTTTTTTTTTTTTCCGATGCAAACGCACATGAATTATGTGACAATGTTATTATTTGTTTTCACTGCAAACGCACATGAATTATGTGACAATGAGAATGTTGCTTTGCACAGTAAACGCACATGTTTAATGACACATTGAGAATGTTTTTGTCTCTGGAAACGCACATGATTTATGTCACAATGAGAATGCATGAATGCACACCACTGTGGTCCCTAGCACAAACACATCACATGCACATCGAATTGGATTAGATCCAAGTACCCCCCCCCCCCTTTGGTACTTGGGAGCAGTAACGCCCCGCCACGGCTCCAATTATGTCACTGTGCATTCATACACCATTCAGGAACCTAGGATGACTTTTCCCTGGTCCTGGGGATCCCTTCTCCACCAAAACTGAGGGGGACACCCTTATTTTGTCAGGAATGCCACCCCCCCACATTCACACATCATTCACACACATAAACCAAATCATAAGTACAGTATAATAACCAAAAGTTTAAAAACAAAAAATCAAAAAAAAAAAGTACCCCTGGTATTTAAGTCCGGCGGCGAGTGCTCCGTCTAGGCTGCCCACGGGCAGGGGCACGGGCACGGGCACGGCCACGGGCACGGCCACCTGGAGGATCTTCACGGGGGGGGGGAGCAGGGGAGGGAGTATCTTCATTGGGGGGGAGCAGGGGAGGGAGTATCTTCATTGGGGGGGGGGGGACAGGGGAGGGAGTATCTTCATTGGGGGGGGAGCAGGGGAGGGAGTATCTTCATTGGGGGGGGGAACAGGGGAGGGAGGAGCCTCCCCTGGTGTCTGACCTCCGGCTGGCCTGCCCTCCAAGGCCACTGCTATCCTGGTCAGGCAGGCAGTGATGGCAGCCGTATTGGCCTGGCCAGCCCGGGTGTTCTTCTGCACAGCCCGGGTGTTGTCCTGCACAGCCCGGGTGAGGGCAGTCACCTCCTGGCCCACGCCTGTTGTGGCGGTATGCAGGGACCACAAACAGGTGATGACACCCAATGAATTGGTGGCCACATCACTGAGTGACTCCCTCATTACATCCAGGCTGTGCTCCATCTTGGCCATAGTTTTTTTGATGTCACCCAGACTGCGGGTCTGCTTGGCATTGTCCCTCAGCAGACTGGCCGGCATATGCTCAGACCCCACCCTGGTGTCCTGGGTCGCCATCCTGCCTGCCCCTGAGGCTTGTGGCCAGGTAGGAGGGGATAGAGTGACCCTTGTGGGTTGCGGCATGTTGTGGGAGGAGTGGGAGGGGCTACCCCTGATGGTGGCCTGACTGGTGCCAGCCTCTGGGGGATCCTCTGGGGTAGCCTCAAGGGGAGCCTCAAGGGGAGCCTCTGGGGTAGCCTCAAGGGGAGCCTCAAGGGGAGCCTCTGGGGTAGCCTCAAGGGGAGCCTCAAGGCTAGCCTCAAGGGTATCATCAAAGGTCATCAGATCTGTGGCAATAATGATTTCCCGGCCAATCTGGAGATCTTCTTCCTCCTCCCCCTCATCCTCCTCCCCCTCATCCTCCTCCCCCTCAGCCTCCTCATGAGGGGAGGTTTGGCCACTCCCCTCCCCTGGGGACTCCTCAGCAGCCTCCTGTCTTTGGGGTGGTGCAGCAGCCTGGCCTGATGGCCCAGCAATCTCCTGGTCATCTGTGGAAGACACCAAACAATCACAGGTTTGAGGATCCACACACTTGCCACATGTTCCCTTCCCCCACCCACACATGCTAATCACCAAAAAAACAAAAAAAAAACCTTACCTGGCCTCACAGGAACATCAGACTGATAACCAGGCAGGCCCACCACCTGCTCTGGCTCGAAACACCGGGCCACTGCCCATTCCTCCTCAGTCAGCCGGATGGGGCATGGTCCCCCTCCTCCAGTGCCCCTCCTATGCGCAGTGAGCTTGGCCACCTTATTGCGGACCACGCTCCTCAGATCATTGATCTTTTTCTTAATGCCAGCGGGGGTCCTCGTCTCCCCTCCCCCCGCCGCATTTATGTGATCTGTGATTTTGGCATATATCCTCTTCCTTTGGGCCGGGGAGGTGTTCCGGCTATCAGGCCCATGTAGATATCTTCCATATTGTATGACATACCTGGCTAGGATTTGCTTTTCAACATGTGAAAAATTCAGCTTCCTGCGTTTGGGGGCCATCACAGACACCACCCAGCAACAAGAAGCCAAACAGGACAAACACACAAAAATACACACACAAGCAGACAGCTACTACAAAGTCAAATACAAACACACAAAAACCAAACACAAAATCCAAGCAGAACAAAAAAAAATTACCAAAAACAATCAAACAAAAATTACACTTATCACAAACAAACAACAACTACTATCTACTACTCCTCCAACACTTCTCTATCAAACACAACTTACCAACAAACACTGACAAACTAAGAGCAGAAGCAAATTGCTCATGGAAGGGAACACAGGGAAATACTTTTGCAAATGAAGTGTGTTTGACTGGAGCTAGTTAAGCACAGTGCGATCCTCAAACTAAGTACACTTGGCCTTTTACCTATCTCACTGATTGCGCCAAGCAAAGTTCTGCACATGCGCAGTGAGCAGCAGATTCGTGCGCGCATGCGCAGTACGGCCGGACCTTCATTTGCATGGGGTCACGGCTCATTACAATGAAGCACGCCCACTTCCTTCCCACTTGCCATAACCCCGCCTTACGCCTCTGTATTTACGTTACGGCAGGCGCACTTTTGGGCGCAAATGCGCTGTGGATACGGCAATTACGACACCAACTTAGGGCGCCGTAACTTAAATGACATAAGTTAGTAAAAACTTATTTTGCGCCGCTGGCTGTGGATTTGGCCCTTAGTACTTTGTAACAAAAACATCCTACAAGCATCCTTGTGACAGTTCACAGTATTAAAATTGCATTAGAAAAATGTGCATGGAGAATTTGGGAAATGAAATATATAGGGCCACTTCATTAAGAGACTCCACAGCCCTCTGATGGGGACAATAAAAGTTTGAAGGGGGGGGGGGGGGGACACAAAAAACAAAAAGTCCTGTTTTAAAAAATGGCAAGGTGGGTTTGTCCCTAGGATAGCATGCTGGACAGGTTAATATTGGGTAAGGGACAAATATGCAGGTAGGTCAAGAAAAAAACATGTAAAAGCTGATATCAACATGCATAGGGAGAAAAGGTAACGTTAGTTAAACACACAGCATATCTGGGAAAATAAAAATAAAGTTAGTTGGCCACATTATTACAGCCAGGAAACTTACCTTAATATACTCCTCATGCATAACTTTGATGATGGCAGCACACGTGTCCGGTATGATGACCCCAAGCGCCTGCGGAGAGATGCCTGTCGAGAACTTGAGGTCCTGCAGGCTCCTCCCAGTCGCCAGGTACCGCAACGTGGCAATAAGCCTCTGCTCGGCCGTGATGGCTTGGCGCATCACAGTGTCCTGCCTCGTGATATAGGGGGACAGAAGTTCCAGCAGACTGTTGAATACGGGGTCCGTCATGCGGAGAAAATTCCTAAAGTCATTAGGATTATTCTCCTGGAGTTCCCTAAGCAGAGGCATATGTGAGAACTGGTCACGCTGGCGCAACCAATTCTTGGTCCAGAAACGCCTCCGCCCCCTGTTTCTGGCCAAAGTACTGGACAAATGAACATATCCAGCAGCCATCCCATAAACAGCACCAACTCGCGAAAATTGACGCTGCTGCTCCATCATGGCTTCAAACCGGCCGGCTGGTCAGTCAAGAACACACTGAAACAGAAAGCACTCGCAAATCCAGCACTACCTGCGACAAACGCGTGACAAACAGATACGAGCGCACAGGATGCAACTGCTAAAGCAGAAACAACCTGCTAGCCTATAGCCGAATGACAACTACGTTACCGCAAGCACACGCACTGAACCCGTGAATACACGCTGTCAAAGCCTGGAGACCGAGAAGCGCGAATCAGCTCTAACCAAACCTTCACTAACACGAGCAAACCCGTAACTAGCAAAAGAGGAACAGAGGGCGGCGCCATTAAGTTTGGTCTTCCCCTTTATAGTGACGTCGTACGTAGTTTACGTGCACGCGTTCCGGTACGACGGTAATTTGGTCCGCTGGTGTGTACACGCCAGCGGAACCAAACACAAATCAGCCTTGTACGCCGGAAACTGTCGGGCAGACAGTTTCCAGCGCACAGATCCGGTCGTGAGTACAAGGCCTAAAATGTACAGTTGTATCACACAATTGGCATGCTGACTGCAGGAATGTCCACTATAGCTGTTGCCCTTGAATTGAATGCTAATTTCTCTACCATAAGCCGTCTCCAAAGGCGTTTCAGAGAATTCGGAAGTACATCCAACCGACCTCACAACCACAGACCACGTGTAACCACACCAGGCCAGGACCTCCACATTCAGCATTTTCACCTCAAAGATCGTTTGAGACTTGCCACCCAGGCACATTTACAGCAACTTAACACATTTATAATCAGGACTATTTCTAACTATTCTAGGTTTACTTCTACGTCTTGTGTTTAAAACTGAATTTTTTAAAGTAAAAGCTCCACTTTAGGATATTATTATGCTTAGATGCTTCAATGTAATATTTACTCTCCTCACACAATTGGATTATATATATATAGATATACTGGGGCAGATCCACAAAGAAATTAGATACGCAGGCGTAATTTCAAAATTCCCACGTCGTATCTTTGTTTTGAATCCTCAAAACAAGATACGACGGCATCTCGGCTTGATCCGACAGGCGTACGTCTTCGCACGCCTTCGGATCTTAGATGCAATTTTTCGGCGGTCGCTAGGTGGTGTTTCCTTTGAAATCCATGTTGAGTATGCAAATTAGCTATTTACGGCGATCCACGAACGTACGTCGACCTGGCGCATTTTTTCCATCGTTTGCGTTCGGCTTTTTCCAGCGTATAGTTAAAACTGCTGTTCTGAGGCGTACTCAATGTTAAGTATGGCCGTCCTTCCCGCGTACAATTTTGAATTTTTTGCGTTGTTTGCGTAAGTCGTTCGCGAACAGGAATTTGCGTAGAATGACGTCACCTTCGTAAGCATTGGCTGGTTCCGGTTTAATTTCGAACATGCGCACTGGGATACCCTCAGGGACGGCGCATGCGCAGTTTAAAAAAAACGTTGTTTACATCGGGTCACAATGTATTAACATAAAACACGCCCCAATCACTTCCATTTGAATTCCGCACCCTTACGCCGCAACAGATACACTACGCCGCTGTAACTTATGGCGCGACTTCGTTGAGGATTCAAACCAAACAAAAGTAAGTTACAGCGGGGTAGCGTATCTTAGATACGCTGCACCTGGCGCAGATGTATGTGGATCTGGCCCACTGTATTTATTGGCGTATAACACTCACTTTTTTACCCTGAAAATAGAGGGTAAACTGTGCCTGTGTGTTATACGCAGGGGGCTGTGGCAGGTTTTTTTCCTGATACTGCCCTCTTAAGGTTAGGGTGCGCGTTATATGCCTGTGCGTGTTATATGCCGATAAATACGGTATATATATCGATATATATCTATATATATATATATAGAGATATATAGAGATATATATATATATATATATATATATATACACATCTATATATATATATATATATATATATATATATATATATATATATATATATAGAGATATATAGAGATATATCTATATATATTCTATTATAAAACCACATTTACAGCAACATAACACAAAATGCAAAATGTCATTTAAAATCAGGAATATTTCTAAAACTATTCTAGGTTTACTTCTAAATCTTGAGTTTAGAACGTAATTTTATTGAATTTTAAGGTGATGTATATACTGCCTGTTGGTAGGTTGAAGGACAAGTCATTTAAATACTTTAATGTACTGTAGCAGTATCCCACTAGGCATACTTTGAAGTACCACATTATTAAGATCAAATGGAAATTACTAAGTAATGAAATTGAGAGTATATAAAATGTCCATATGGTTCAAGCAGGATATAACACTGAAACAGAAATTTAGGCAATACGATTACCTCCTGCCTGTGTACATATGAATACATAGCATGGTGGATCATGAATGACATGTGGACCGCATGAGTTAACTTTACTGCAAAGCTTTTAACTTCCATTTAGCCATACTAAATTGCACCAATGAATATATAGATATATAAAAAAATTATACAGCGCGAGTGCAATAAAAATAGCTTAATGGGGTACCATGTATTTATGCACATACACTTATAAACTAGCTAAATTGAATTGTTTTCATTTTACTTTTAAAAGGTTTATGGATTGAGTTAACACAAATGCATTGCGTACCATTTTTCTTTTAGTCATTGTTCAGATGCTGAATGAAGACATTTTATTTTTGGTATCTAAGATTTGCAGGCATTAAATAGATATGCTGTAAATATGACAGAATATGTGATAATATCTTCTGGTCTAAGAAACCAAACACACTAGGAATTGCACCAAGTTTTATTTATATTGTCATGTGTTACTTCTAGCTGGCGTCTATTATTCACTTAAATAAAAAAGTTTAAGGGGCGTATTGCAGTTTCAAAACTTACACCATAGTTTCAATACAAACACCATAGGGGGACTTATACTAGTGGGGAGAGAAACTCAGTAAAAATCTATCCTTTTCCTACATTATACAAAAATAAATAAAGTTGTGGCTGGAGAGGAGTTTAATGGTCTGACAATATTTCAATGGTGCCAGCTGTGGCTTAAACACTGGCTGCAATATTTATATGGCATTTCAGTTTTTACAGGTTTGCAGTCATTGACTAGCATTCAATACACTTATAAGATATAGCTTATCCATTGTTAGCGTTGCAATATAATCATACATTCATTGTAGCAACCCATATAATATAGATTTAAGTTTGAATGCATCCTAATAAATTAAAATCCTAGTTCTAATGGTTAGAATGAACAAGCTTATTTGAATTCTTAGTAATGACAAATCCAATAAATACAAAGCCTACCCCTATTCCTACTATATATATAGTCCACTCATAAGACACATATTCTCCCTTTCGCTCTAGTCTTCTGTGTATAACAACCTAATTCATTGAGAAAGAAAGGAACGTTTTATTAAATTCAGATTTGTTCACATATTTCACTTGGTAGAAGAAATATGTGAAAAATTGGGAGAACTTACTTTGCTAAACCACTATAAAGTGAGGCTGCTAACATTAAAACAAAGTCCAACAAGAATATACAAAGTGTAGCGCTAAAATTACAAAAACCAAAGTGACATGGTTTGAAAACAATGTGTGGAAATATAATATGTGAGCACAACACTGACATTTACAGTAAAAATAAAAATAAAATAGTGAAAAACCAATGAGGGACCCCAATGGGTGAACCTCACTGGTAAATGTCCTTCAGAAAGATGGTCACGATGGTGTCACAAAACAAGATATTCTTCCACCAAAAAGTAGGATTAAATACTCTTACCGGACCAGGTAGACACACTTGCCGAATGGCAGTGGGTCAATCAAGCTCGTATAGGCCACAGGCCTGAAGATCCAATATTGTACCAACGAGGATGGAACAGGAATCCAAAACAAGGTACATCTGGGAGCGGAGAGTCTGTTTACCCACGTTATTGGACCAATGTGACTGTAATCCTGGCTGTAACCCAATGGAAGATCCATCTAGGAGCTGGTATTAATCCAAAGGGTACTCTCAGCATTGCCAAGATACAAAGTATATGAAAGAAAAGGGAAAAAGGTCCCATATGGTGCAGGTAAAAAAAAAATTTATTCATAAAAAGTACATACATCGATAACAGATCAGTACAAAAATTGTGATCATGAATTAAAAAGTTGTAAAAGCAATATGGGAAGCAAATTATGCCATCCCTACCTGTTTCGTCTAACTAGACTTCAACTGGAGCATATCGCTGCTCCCCAACATTGCTCCTATTTATAACATGTCATAATGATCCAACTTGTGTCAATGTGATGTGTGACTCCACCCCCATTATTCCAAATGGAAGTGGTAATCTCCAGCGTGTGTTCCAAGCCTCACCCTGAAATCACATATGTGCAATCTCGTCCACATAAATGAAATATGAGCATTGCATTTAACTGCACCGGAAGTGGATGCCAATGGCGGGAACAATTATGCCTCCCTCTAGAGTTCCTGGGTCATTGCATCCACCACCGGACTACAGATAAAGCAAAGGGGTGGGCTGATGGAGTAAGTACGTCACGCCACACCAATGTGGCCATAACGTCACACACGCAACCACCACCTAGCATACCCATACATAATCTAAGAATGAGTTACATGATATCCTCATGTGACTCTCTAACCTAGTCACATGGATGTCTAGGTTGTCATTGCATGGTGATGTCACACGTTATTATGCTTTCCGGGATGTGTGTCTGAGATACGAGCGTTCAAGAATAGCGAAATGATCCAAAACTGAACAAACACATGAATCATCACATGGCCAGACGGACCAACCACATTTAGTCCCCATCATGACGCCACAACGTGTAGGTGTCAGAAATGAGACTGCGCTCCATTAAGCCACCTAGAGGCGGTTCAAGCCTCCACTGTGGAAATACGTAAATCGTGACCACGGAAATAGCAATGAATATTTTAAACATAAAAAAGGACTTGAAATAGAACTACGATCTCTATAAACAATATAATATAATTACTTTACGCGAATACCATATAGAGGAAATCTATGTGATATTGACATACATGATCCCAAATAAATAATTAGCAAAATCTGTATAATATAACATGAATAGATTCAAATACAGAATAGTAAGAATAGATGGCATATCACAAATATACAAAAAACACCCTTGACTATCATGTAAGCTACTAGATTAAGCTTGATTAATGAAACAGTTGATATCCTAATCGAAGTTCATGCCAAAAGGCGAGTATGTCTTAAGTTCGTGTATCCAGTACGTCTCAATACAGGATACTCCGCTTAGACACGATTCACCACTCCAGTGTGGAATAAACTTGCCTATAATTTGAAATTGGGTGCCATTAGGATTCTTATCGTGGTATTTCAAGTAATGACGGGGCACACTATGATTGATACAACCTTTCCTGATACTGGCCAGATGTTCATTGACCCTCACTAAAAAGATCCTAATGGTACGTCCCACATATTGTTTCCCACAAGGACAGGTGAGAGGGTACAATATATATCTAGTAGCACACATAGTGAAATGTTTTCTCTTGTATGTAAAAGTTGATAAGAAGGTGTCTGTTTTGCGTTTACCACATATATTATGGAGGCAAACATTGCACTTGCGACAGGGGTCCTTAACATTGTTGGAATAAAGTTACAGTTTTAGGTAGATCAATCACATTGGGGACAATCTGTCCTTGTATTGATCAAGCGCCCCTAAATATGACACCTAAGAAATATGTAGCTTGAAGGTTGTTGATAAACTAAAGTTATGTTGGAAAAAAACTAAACTATGTTGGAAAAAAAACTCACCAGATGTATCAAACCTCACTCATGCTATGGGGTTGCTTTACTAAAGGTAAATAGGTTGTTCACTTCTGCAAGGCAAGTTGCACTGTGCAAGGGGATTTTTCCTAGAGCTTAGTAAATTAGGTGAAATTTCACTTTGCAAAGAATTCCCAATCGCATGCAAGGTAAAAAAAAAACAGCATTTTTGCTTGCATGTGATTGGATTTGCCTTTAATAAACCAACCCCTATGATCACGCAATGTCAAACTGCAGTCATGCAAAAATAAGGCATAATATTTGTTTTAAAATATGATATCTATGTATTTTTAAATCCTGCTTGAACTGCCTCAAAATTGTCCTGCTTTGTAAACCAAGACATGTTCACTTCACATACAATTTGGTTCCTCTGCTTCTAGTATTCCACTGAATTAGAAAGAGGAAAGTAATAAACAGAGTGAACCATCAATTTCCTGTTTTGGCCACTGTTTGTAAAAAAATATCAGTTACTGACAACATGAATTGGAAAATATCCTGGTTAGAGGTTATGTCCCTTGCTGTACATCCTGTGTTACTAAAATCATTGATTGGCATGCTAACACATTTACTTACTGCAGTTGAATAACAGCTGCCATTGCTTTGTCAATCATCTGGATACACATCCCTTCACTAGCTAGCATTTTAACTTTTATTGTTAAGAAGAACCTGTCAAGACAGAAATATAGGGGTTGCCACTGTTGACTTGTTTTGAAAGAACAGGCTCTGGGGCAGTCATCATTATTTCTTTACAACTTGCTGAGTCTCTGACCTGGAAACAGCATGTATATAATATATTTGGTGTTGGAGCTCTTGGCATAATAGGTAACTTACACAAAAATACACACATACACACCAATGTTTTGTTATGATGAAGATGATCAGCTATAGAATTTATGTGTGTCTTTATGCATATAGCTAGTCATGCACTGTGCAAATTTATTCTGTTCCTGATGAGCAGGCCAATATTTGCCTAATGGGTGGCCCTGTCAGCCCCTCCCTGCCCGGCATTCTTCAGAATCAGAATTCAATAGCCTGGCATAGGAGATTATTTGGTCGACACTGTTAGTGTTGATAGGGAAAACAGTTCAAAATCCATCAAATTTAAAGCGTAACTCCAACCAAAAGAGGAAGCTCTGCTTGTTTGCTTCCTCCCCCCTCCGCTGCCACATTTGGCACCTTTCGAGGGTCGAGTGGGAGCAGGTACCTGTTTTTGGCACCCCTCCTCCTTCTACCGCTGCCAGGCCATTCAGAAAGTGCAGTAAAGCCGCAAGGAAAAAAAAAACTTGCCACTGAGCACCAATGTGACTAGGAATTAACAGCACTATCAATAATCAATAGGGGAGGGGAGGCGGGGGCACTGTCCACCAATTTATGTGTAGAGGGTGATCTATTTACCACTGCAAATGTCCCCCAATATGGTAAAAGGGGAATTAATAATCCCTTCCATTGATCATCAATATGGGGTCCTATCAGCACTGTGACTAAACACCAATGAAGGAGGGTTTATATAGTAATGCTATGTGGGGGCTATTATTGCAGGTACTGGCACAAATGCTGGGGGATATTATCAATGTTATGGGCAACAGTGCAGTCACTGACACATATTCAGGGGGTTATTATTGTTCCCATTGACACCAGCACTGGGTTTTATTATTATTTTGGTCATGAACACCAACGCTGGTATTTATTATTACAGTCACTGGCACCAATGTTGTATGTTATTATTGCAATAACTGACACATGCTAGGGGGGTATTGTTGCAGTCACTGAAACCAATGTAGGGGGTTATTTCTGTATCCACTAACACCAATTCTGGGGTTACTATTGTGGCCAGTAGGGATGAGCCGAACACCCCCCCGTTCGGTTCGCACCAGAACCTTTGAATGGATCGAACGTTCGTGCGAACATTTAGAACCCCATTGGCGTCAATAGGACTCGAACGTTGGAATTCGAAAGTGCTAATTTTAAAGCCTAATATGCAAGTTATTGTCGGAAAACGGGTTTGGGGACCCGGGTCTTGCCCCAGGGAACATGTATCAATGTAATAAAAAGTTTTAAAAACGGGCTTTTTTTCTGGAGCAGCGATTTTAATGATGCTTAAAGTGAAAAAAAAATGAAAAATTCCTTTAAATATCGTACCTGCTGGGTGTCTATAGTATGCCTGTGAAGTGGCATGTGTTTAGAACTGTCCCTGCACAAAATGAGATTACTATAAGAAAAAAGTAATTTAAGACTTCTTGCGGCTTTAAAGTAATGTTTGGTCCCTGCAATATGGATGAAAATCACTGAGAAAAATAGCATGGGTTTCCCCGCCCCCCTCCCGCCAGGTCATTACAAGCCCATTTGGCCCTATATACTTTTAACAGCAGTATACAGGCGGTGCAAACAAGACAGGGGCCCGGATTCAGAAAGGAGATACGACGGCGTATCTCCGGATACGCCGTCGTATCTCTGAGTGTGCGGGGTTGTAACTATGCGACTGAGTCATAGGATCAGTTACGCATAGATTTCCCTAAGATCCGACCGGCGTAAGTGTCTTACACCATCGTATCTTAGGCTGCATATTTACGCTGGCCGCTAGGTGGCGCTTCCATATATTTACTCAATGAATATGCTAATTAGGTAGCCCCGCAGCCCATACCCGGAAGCGGCGGAGAAGATGCATCTTGTAAATGGTAAGTACAGGTCATATTTTAAAACAACTAGCCGATTCCCCTAGAAAAAACGAGCATTCATCTAAGGGGAAAATGTGTTCTCTATGGGTAAACCTCCGCTTTAAGTAGAATCTGTTTGTAATTTTCAACTGGTAGTTCTTTAAAGTGTAGCTTCAGCCATAAAATCTTTTTTTAAGCTTTTCTGAAAACATAGAGAAGGGTTATCACCCCTGTAACATTTGTTTTGCTGTCTGTGTTCATCTATTCAGAAAATAGCACCTCACTTACTGTCCCAATGACAAATGATTTTTTTTTTTTTTGTGAAACAAGGATTGATGATAAAGCATTAGTGGACAGGAGACACCCTTTACAGAAGAGAATTTCCCTTCCTAGGGTTAGATTTCCTCTCACTTCCTGTTGTCTCCTTCCGTTTGCAAGTAGGAGTCGTTTGTATGTTGGATGTTTGAAAGTAGGGGCCTGCCGTATATGCTCTGCATAAATTTGGGCCCTAGGTGTTGGTGTTGCCACAACACTGTAAGCCCTCACAGTTAGTCTTGGCGGGCGCTGGAACGCCCTGCTGTGAAATATTAGATCAAGAATTGTAATTACAAGAAAAATTGGGCCTTAGGCACTTGTGCTGGTGCCACAACACTGCAACCCCTCACTGATACTCTAGTTGGAGCGCAGCAATGAGCCTGCTGCAAAGTATTGCATCAAAAATTGTAATTACATGCCCCTGTTAAACAGGGGCAGACAAATTGGGCCTTAGGCACTGGTGCTGGTGTCACAACACTGCCACCCCTCACAGATACTCTAGTTTGAGTGCAGCAATGAGCCCGCTCCAAAGTATTGCATCAAAAATTGTAATTACACGCCCCTGTTAAACAGGGGCAGAAAAATTTGGCCTTAGACACTGGTGCCACAACACTGCAACCCCTCACAGATACTCTAGTTGGAGTGCAGGAATGAGCCCACTGCAAAGAATTGCATCAAAAATTGTAAATACACTCCCCTGTTAAACAGGGGCAGAAAAATTGGGCGTTAGCCACTGGTGGCGGTGCCCAGAACCAACAATGTTCTTACAAGCTATCAGCAAGATCATTGAGGAGGAAAAGGATATTTACTCAGCATAACAGGATAGTCACTCAGCATCAGCATAGGCAGTCTTGAAGGGATCTGACATTTAAATAAAAAGTATTCAGTTACATCAGCATCAGGTGCTTGGTAGTTGGTGGTGATCCAAGCCTGGTTCATTTTTATGAAGGTCAGTCGATCGACAGAGTCAGTGGAGAGGCGCACCCTGTTACAAAGCCTCCAGCAGCACTGAATGTGCGTTCTGAAAGAATGCTGGATGCAGGACAAGCCAGTAGCTCAATTGCCTACTGTGCAAGCTCTGGCCAGTGATCTATCCTCAAGACCCAGTGAGCCAGAGGATTTTCGGTGGGAAAGGTGTCCAAGTCTGATCTTGCCCCTAAGTATTTTTGCACCATGTAAAACAGACGCTGGCGATGGTTGCTGGAACCGGTCATACCTTGGGGCTGCGGACTAAAAAATTGTCTGAACGCATCGGTCAGACGGCCACCTTCTCCACCGCTCCTTCTGCGACTGACCGAAGCCTCAGCAACATGTTGTACAGGACCAGGATTTTGTAACCCTCCAGTCTCTGGGAACGCGTTGCACAGACCTTTCTGCAAGGCCTCCCGAAGATGTTTCATCTTCTGCTCCCTCTGTGCTGGCAAGATAAGGTCCTCAGTATTCTTCCGCAGGCTTTGCAGGATTAGGGAGGCCATGCAGCGTAGGATTGCTGAGGCCTTCGGTGCGGAGTCCTCTGGGTCACTGAGGACGACATGATCCGCAGCCACCTCATCCCAGCCACGTACAAGTCCATGGGTTCCTTGGGACTGTAATTGATCCCTTGAAGACTGCTGCTGATGCTGAGTGCTAGGCTCCACCTCCATGCTGACACAATCCTCATCCTCGTCCTCTTCCTGTGTGATAGGCGGGCAAGCAGAAACACTGTCTGGATAAAGGGGGCCTTGAGAGGTAAGGAAGTTCTCCTCTTCCTCCCTCTGTTCTGCCTCAAGGGCCCTGTCCATTATTCCACACAGCGTGTGCTCCAACATGTGAATAAGAGGGACAGTCTCACTGATGCATGCACTGTCACTGCTCACCATCCTCGTGGCCTCCTCAAATGGTGACAGGACAATGCATGCATCCCTGATCAAGGCCCACTGGCGTGGGGAAAAAAACAAGCTCCCCTGACCCAGTTCTGCTGCCATATTGGCACAGATACTCATTGATGGCCTTCTGCTGCGTGTGCAGCCGCTGCAGCATGGCCAACATAGAGTTCCACATGGTGGGCATGTCACAGATTAGGCGGTTCTTGGGCAGGTTGTATTGCCTTTGGAGGTCTGCCAGCCGAGCACTGGCATTATATGACCATCGGAAATGCACACAGACTTTCCTGGCCTGCTTCAGGACATCCTATAAGCCTGGGTACCTGCCTAAGAACTGCTGCACCACCAAATTAAGAACATGAGCAAAACAGGGCACATGGGTTAGTTGTCACTGTCGCAGGGCGGAGAGGAGGTTGGTGCCATTGTCGCAAACCACCATTCCTGGCTTAAGCTGGCGTGGCGTCAACCACCTCTGAGCCTGCCCCTGCAGAGCTGAGAGAACCTCTGCCCCAGTGTGGTTCCTGTCCCCCAAGCACACCAGCTCAAGCACCGCATGGCATCTCTTTGCCTGCGTACCTGCGTAGCCCCTTGAATGCCTACGGAGCACCACTGGTTCCGAGGACACATCAGCACAGGAAGAGGCCACATAGGAAAACGAAGAAGAGGGGGTGGAGGAGAGAAGTGTGTCACAATCAGTAGTAGCATTTTGGAGGCGTGGTGGCGGAACAAACTCCAACACTACTGTACCTTGTTCTGCGTCCTTCCCAGCTGCCAGCAGAGTCACCCAATGCGTCGTGAAAGATAGGTAACATCCCTGTCCATGCCTGCTGGACCATGAGCCAGCGGTAATATGCACCTTATCACTGACTTCCCTGTCCAGCGAGGCATGGACATTGCCTTCCACATGCCAGTAGAGAGCCGGAATCGCCTTCCGTGAGAAAAAGTGGCATTTGTGAACTTGCCACTGAGGTACCGCACATGGATGGCTGGGAGAGAACTTCTTTTGGCGCTGCAGCAGCTGGGGCAGGGAAATTTGCCTGGTACAATCTGCCATCGGTGTACCGATAGTAGATTGCCTGCATGTACTAGGCTGTGACACACCTAATTCTACACCTTCAGTCCTATCAGTGCAGGCTTCAGAGAGGACTGAGGGAATAGTGGGGTTGGAGATCCCAGCTGATGAGGAGCAAGGGGATGTCCGCTTTGTTCTTTGGTGTGGGTCTTTGAGGTACGCTTGTCAACGAACTGCATGGCAGGTCGACATATGTCTGGTCAAGCATGTGGTGTCCAAGCGGGTGATGTTTTGGCCACGCGAGATACGCTTGAGACATATGTTGCAAATAGCAGCAGTGCAATCTGATGCACTCGTCTCAAAAAAGGCCCACACCAAAGAACTTTTGGAATAACGCTGAGACACAGCAGCACCCTGCAAATGCGTAGCTCTGTGTTGTGATGCAGTTGGTGTGCTGCCCTTAAGCTGGCCCCTGGAGGGCATCCTGCTTCATTGGATATGTGCCTGTGCCTCCTCCTCCTCTCTCCTTTCAGGCACCCATGTAGAGTCAGTGACCTCATCATCCCCTCCCTCCTCATCACTGTAGAAAACCTGGCAGTATGCTGAAGTTGGGGGAACATGACTGCCAGATTGCTGTCCTTCTTGGGCACCCCCTCTCTCTGGGCTCACGTTACTGCCTTCCTCTAGCTGTGTACCATCATCGGAGCCTTCAAAACGCTGCGTATTCTCATGCAGCATGTACCCAACACTGTGTTCAAACAGTTCGGGGGACTCCTCAGGAGGACATGGTGGGGCTAGGGAAGGAGTGACCGATGCCATTGAGCAGAGGGAAGAGGACTCCTTGGCAGCTGCTTTGCCAGACAATGTACCCTGAGCCTGGGTGAGAGAGGATGAGGAGGATGAGGACGGCTTGCTCATCCACTCTACCAAGTCTTCGGCATGTTGCGGCTCAACGCGGCCAGCTGCCGAAAACAAGGACGAGATGTCCAATGGCCACGTGCTGATGAGGATGCACCGTGTCGACGACCAGCACTGTTGCCTCTAGACGCAGAGCCTGCTTGCCCTCGTGACTCTCTGCCCCTCCTTGTTGTCCTTCCAGACATACTAATGGCCTGCAGAGGACAAAGGTAGTACACACACCTCGTAGCTTTAGGTGCAAACTGCAGAGGACACAGGCAGTACACACTAAGTAGCTTTAGGTGCAAACTACAGAGGACACGGGCAGTACACACCAAGTAGCTTTAGGTGCAAACTACAGAGGACATGTGCAGTACACACCAAGTAGCTTTAGGTGCAAACTACAGAGGACACGTGCAGTACACACCAAGTAGCTTTAGGTGCAAACTACAGAGGACACAGGCAGTACACACAGTAGCTTTATGTGCAAACTACAGAGGACACGTGCAGCACACACACAGTAGCTTTAGGTGCAAACTACTGAAGACACGTGCAGCACACACCAAGTAGCTTTAGGTGAAAACTACAGAGGACACGTGCAGTACACAACAAATAGCTTTAGGTGCAAACTACAGAGGACACATGCAGTACACACCAAGTAGCTTTAGGTGCAAACTACAGAGGACACAGGCAATACACCACGTGAGAATACTGCAGCTAGCACAATCAACTGCCTGCCAGTAAATTGGGAATAGCTGATCTAGCTAAACTATACAGTGTATAAATATATGTACAACACCTGGGATGCATATATATCCTCTACACACTGTAACTTTAACTGACTAGCCTGCCTGCTCTATCTACCTATAAAAAATGACACTGTCTCTCTCTCTCTCTCTGTCTGTCTTTAACCACTGCCGCAACACACTACACAAGGACGACCTGCAGGCGGTCTTTTATAGCGTGGGGCGTGTACTAAACCCCCTGAGCCATAATTGGCCAAAGCCACCCTGGCTTTGGCCAATTATGGCTCTCCGTTATTGCTCTCCGTTTTTTGCGCACTGTGATTGACCAAGCATGTGGGTCATAGTGCATGCTTGGCCAATCATCAGCCAGCAATGCACTGCGATACCGCAGTCAATTATGGGCCGTGGCGCGCCACTCGAATTTGGCGACGAACAGTCGAACATACGATGTTCGAGTCGAACATGGGTTCGACTCGAACACGAAGCTCATCCCTAGTGGCCAGTGATACCAATACTGGAAATTACTATAACTGCCACCGGCACAATAAGTTTTATTTTATTCCTACTTTTTTTCATCGTAGATTGTGGTATAAAATGCAACATAATTGACATTTGCTGGCAATGAGGGTTTTTTTAGCCCACAAATAGACTGCCTAACTGGATACAATGCACTGTAATGCATTAAAAAACAGTGTGGCCCTCTGGAATTGTGTGGGGCCACACATGAGGCCCTCTATACTATATGTACTCAGCAAGCCATTTAAAGATTATGTATGGCTAAATAATTTGTGGCCATTTGCTGAATAATAAAAAAAAACAGCTTTAACCACTTGTCAACCAGCTGCCGTCCTTATACTGCGGCAGGTTGGCACGGCTGCACGAATCACCATAGGTGTACGTCAGCAGCTTTAAGAGCGACAGGAGATACATGCTGATGCACATGGCGAGTGGTCACGATGTTCGCCGGCCACCTGTGATCGCTCCACAGAGAGCTAGAATGGGATCTGTGTAGGTAAACAAACAGATCCCCGTTCCCACACGAAGCTCATCCCTAGTGGCCAGTGATACCAATAATGGAAATTACTATAACTGCCACCGGCACAATAAGTTTTATTTTATTCCTACTTTTTTTCATCGTAGATTGTGGTATAAAATGCAACATAATTGACATTTGCTGGCAATGAGGGGTTTTTCAGCCCACAAATAGACTGCCTAACTGGATACAATTCACTGTAATGCATAAAAAAACAGTGTGGCCCTCTGGAATTGTGTGGGGCCACACATGAGGCCCTCTATACTATATGTACTCAGCAAGCCATTTAAAGATTATGTATGGCTAAATAATTTTTGGCCATTTGCTGAATAATAATAATAAATAAAAAAAACAGCTTTAACCACTTGTCAACCAGCCGCCGTCCTTATACTGCGGCAGGTTGGCACGGCTGCACGAATCACCATAGGTGTATAAAATGCAACATAATTGACATTTGCTGGCAATGAGGGTTTTTTTAGCCCACAAATAGACTGCCTAACTGGATACAATGCACTGTAATGCATAAAAAAAACAGTGTGGCCCTCTGGAATTGTGTGGGGCCACACATGAGGCCCTCTATACTATATGTACTCAGCAAGCCATTTAAAGATTATGTATGGCTAAATAATTTGTGGCCATTTGCTGAATAATAAAAAAAAACAGCTTTAACCACTTGTCAACCAGCTGCTGTCCTTATACTGCGGCAGGTTGGCACGGCTGCACGAATCACCATAGGTGTACGTCAGCAGCTTTAAGAGCGACAGGAGATACATGCTGATGCACATGGCGAGTGGTCGCGATGTCCGCCGGCCACCTGTGATCGCTCCACAGAGAGCTAGAACGGGATCTGTGTAGGTAAACAAACAGATCCCCATTCTGACAGGGGAGCAGAGAGAGATCTGTTGTTCCTAGTGATCAGGAACAGTGATCTTTCTCCTCCTCCAGTCAGTCCCCACAGTTAGAAACACCTCCCTAGGGAACACATTTAACCCCTTGATCGCCCCCTAGTGTTAACCCCTTCCCTGCCAGTGACATTTATTTAATCAGTGGCTATTTTTAGCTCTAAATGCTGTATAAATGTCACTGGTCCCAAAAAAGTGTCAAAAGTGTCCGATCTGCCGCAGTCCTGCTAAAAATCACTGATCGCCGCCATTACTAGTAAGAAATAAATAATTAATACAAATTTCATAAATCTATCCCCTATTTTGTGGACGCTATATCTTTTGCGCAAACCAATCAAAACATGCTTATTGTGATTTATTTATTTTAAAAAAAAATGTAGAAGAATACATATTGGCCTAAACTGATGAACAAATATTTTTTGGGGGATATTTAGTATAGCAAAAAGTAAAAAAAAAGTTTTTTTTAAATTGTCACTCTTTTTTTGTTTATAGCGCAAAAAATAAAAACCGCAGAGGTGATCAAATACCACCATAAGCAAGCTCTATTTGTGGGAAAAAAAAGCATGTCAATTTTGTTTGGGTACAAAGTCACACAATTGTCAGGTAAAGCGATACACTGCCATATCTCAAAAAACAGCCTGGTCATCAAGGGGCAAATCCTTCCAGTCCTTAAGTGGCTAATGATATGTGCCCCCATTTTTTTTTTTTACATACAGTATCTTTTTTTTACTCAGTCAGCAGTCTCCTGACAGCACAAAACATACAGTGTAGTACACTTATCACATGCTCAGCACCTGCTCCATTCATAAAAAATAGGGCAGTTACTAATTAAAATTTACGTTTCAAATCGATAACTCGACTAATTTCGATTAATTATAATGCACATACATTTTTCCGATCACTGCCATATATAGTCCCCACTGTAATATTCACAGACATCTCCCCCACTGTAATATCCACAAACATCTCCCCCACTATAATATCTACAAACATCTCCCACCACTGTAATATCCAGAGACATCTCCCCCACTGTAATATCCACAGACATCTCCCCCACTGTAATATCCACAGACATCTCCCCCACTGTAATATCCACATAAATCTCCCCCACTGTAATATCCACAATCACCCCCACTGTAATATCCACAGACATCTCCCCCACTGTAATATCCAGAGACATCTCCCCCACTGTAATATCCAGATACATCTCCCCCACTGTAATATCCACAGACATCTCCCCCACTGTAATATCCACAGACATCTCCCCCACTGTAATATCCAAAATTACCCCCACTGTAATATCCACAGACATCTCCCCCACTGTAATATCCACAGACATCTCCCCCACTGTAATATCCACAGACATCTCCCCCACTGTAATATCCACAGAAATCTCCCCCACCGTAATATCCACAATCACCCCCACTGTAATATCCACAGACATCTCCCCCACTGTTATATCCACAGACATCTCCCCCACTGTAATATCCACAATCTCCCCCACTGTAATATCCACAATCTCCCCCACTGTAATATCCACAATCACCCCCACTGTAATATCCACAGACATCTCCCTCACTGTTATATCCACAGACATCTCCCCACTGTAATCCACAGACATCTCCCCATTGTAATATGGTCCACATCTCCCCCACTGTATAGGAAGATTAGTGCTTGCTTAGTCTTACCAGAGAAGCCGGCCAAACACGAGCAGTTGAGGCCGGGTGATGATGTCAGCGCGCCACTATAGGCTCACCTAGGCCGCCGGCGGGTGGAGCAAGATGGCCACTGCTCCGGGAGCTAGGCGGAAGCCGCGGCCTTTCCTATGGCCGAGGCAGCAGCGGAGCTCCGCGGATCACTTGGTGTGCCGATACACATATGGTGACGTGTTCGGATCACTGATCATTTACGATCTGTTGCATCACTAAAAAAAATTACGATTAATCGAGGAATTAATCGTTAATTTCCGCAGCCCTAATAAAAATCATTGCATTATTTTCAATGAATACAAGGCACTCTGTGATTGAAAAAGGAGTGGCGGTACGTCATAATCCTCCCTTCTCATATCATATAGTGCCTTCCATTTTTTTTTTTAAATAAGCTGTTTAGCGAGAGACCCATAGTATTCAGAGTATTGCAGATGGTACTACAAGGCACAGCACCGGACATTTGGTGGCAACGAGCAATTGCTGCCTGAATAACAGTGAGATATGTAACAGACAGTACAGCAGCTAGAGACGGGGCACATTTCATTACGGCTAACTTATTTTTATTGTGCAAATGGCCAAGAATCATTTTTGGCCATACTTCAGCTTTTGGTCCATGGTGGTGTAATCAGCCACAACAACAACAACACCGCATAGCTAAGAGATTATTGCCTATGTCTGGCTGCAATTCATCAGCTCAGCTTAAAGTGTCCCTGGAAATCATTTTATTTATATACCATATCTGTGTAGCGTTGATATATTGTAGTGCTTTGAAGAGCACATAGAAGAATTGACATCAGCCCCTGCCCCCAGAAAAGCTTAGGTCCCTACCACACTGATATAAGAACACACTCTTTCCAGCCAGTTTGGGCAGAAGCCAATTAACCTACAAGTAGGCTTTTTGGATTTTCAAACGCTGGCAATTCTAAACATACGGGCATAAAGAGAACTGTAGGGTTTTGGGGTTAAGCATAAAACGTATTAAAATACATGCATACAAATGTATTTTGAGAGAAAACAGCAATTTATTCCCATCTCTTATCTGTAAAACTGTCACTTGCAGATGCTAAAGCTTTCTCAAAATGCAGTCAAAGTGTACATAAAACAAAAAAAAAAAAAAATAATAATTAGACTTGCTTAATATAAAATATTATCATATAATCTCTTAAATGTAATGAGCAATGGATATGCACTGCTATTAATTTCAGCATTTTCTTGACAGTCCACATACAAAACACTACTGATGACAGAGTCCCCTATCAGAATAAACAATTAAGCGCATAATTATTCCAGTCAGATCCCATACAATGAAATCTTTATTCCGTGTTTACAGCAAGCTTTGGCAGAGATTGCCTGACAGTTTTTTTTTTTTTTGTCAAACTGAGTCTAGCTGGACCCTTTGGCTTCCCTGAGAATCAGCTGCCTGCATTTTTTTTTTTTAAGCAGCGCTGTATTTCCCTGCCAATAATTTGCTTCGACTCTCTCTCTGTGGAGTAAAATGTTTAATGGTTAAAAAGTCCTATTCTCTTCCATTCTATTACTGCGTAGAGCAAGTCTGATAACTGCTCTTGACAACTGGATTCAATTTCTCTTCTACTAGCAGACAATTTTTCCCCTTTTTATTCGCCCTGCTTGGTACCAATCTTTCAACATAATCAGAGATCTATTGCTTTTTTTTTATCAATCTCTCGGGAACAGGGTGACCTGGATATTGCCACTCGGGGCTCTGCGGGAATATATTTTAGATGAAAAGTTAACAAGTACAAGTCAATAACTTACAGGTAATGGGACGGAGTCATGGGGAGTACAGTAAAGGTCGACATGCCCCTCTACATAATATAAAGCAGATAAACCAATGCTCATAGGGAAGTTGAAGAAACTTTTTTTCTGGATGTTATTGAAAAGTTGGCTGCTTTATGTAATAGCATTTAGCTGTCCAAGCAATAACAGTATTGCAGCTTACCTGTCCTTAGATGTGGTGGCTGCATTTGTTTTTTCACTCTTTTTTTTATTTATTTCAAGCCTAGTTATCATGCCGTTAACGCACTTCCTGTCCTATGGTGACAACCATACTGAACAGCCTTGTTGCCTTAGACCCCTTTTACACTGGGGCGTTTTTCAGGCGCTTTAGCGTTAAAAAAAGTGACTGTAAAGCACCTGAAAGAAGCTGCATCTGCATCCCCAATGTAAAAGCCAGAGTGCTTTCACAATAAAGCGCCTGAAAAATCCCCCAGCGTGAAAGGGTTCTTAGCATTAAAAAAAGCGCCTGTAAAACGCCTGAAAGAAGCTGCATCTGCAATCCCAATGTGAAAGCCCGAGTGCTTTCACACTAAAGCGCCTGAAAAATGCCCCAGCGTGTAAGGGTTCTTAGCATTAAAAAAAGCGCCTGTAAAACGCCTGAAAGAAGCTGCATCTGCAATCCCAATGTGAAAGCCCGAGTGCTTTCACACTAAAGCGCCTGAAAAATGCCCCAGCATGAAAGGGTTCTTAGCATTAAAAAAAGCGCCTGTTAAACGCCTGAAAGAAGCCTCATCTGCAGTCCCAATGTGAAAGCCCAGGTGCTTTCACACTGAGGCGCTGCGCTGGCAGGGCGTCCAAAAAAGTCCCGCAAGCAGCTTCTTTGCAGCGCTTTAGGAGCGTTGAATACACCGCTCCTAAAGCGCCCCTTCCCATTGAGGCTCCTTTTTTAACGCCAAAGCGCCTGAAAAACTCCCCAGTGTGAAAGGAGTCTTAGCGGAGCTTTACCAGCGTTTTTCAGGCGCTGGCAGTGTGAAAGAGCTCTGAAAGTACTCAGGCTTTTACAATGGGATTGCAGATGGGGCTTCTATCAGGCGCTTTACATGCGCTTTTTTTTATGTAAAACACATGAAAAACACCTTAAAAAACGCCCCAGGAGCTGCGGTGGCTCAACGCGATTGGCACTGCGCTGACAAGCCATTCACCTCTGCAGCTAGGGGTTCGGATCCCGGTCTCGGCTACATGTGAATTGAGTTTGGTGGTCTCAGCCCGGCTCCCGGTGGGTGTGCTATGCGAGGTTAGCCTGCGCTTAGTACGCCTACCCCCCTCCCACAAAAACCACCACACTTACACGCACTCGAAATTGGGTTAACATGCACCCACTTTGACCATGCGGTCTCTAAAAAGAGAGGCAAAGGACTATTGGGGCTGGTTGAGCGGGCTAGATCCTCTCACTCCCTTATAGGGAGTCCCTCTGCCCCTTTGGGCTTCAAAGCGGAGCAGGTAGGGCGGGCTATGTGGGAGGACCCCCTCACACACCCGCCATTGCCACCCGGGGCATGGAGAAAGGTGGCAGATTGCCTCTGGGGGAGGCCTGCCTACTCCCAACTCCTGCAGTCCAGCTCCTCTCTCGAGTACACGCACAAAATACACTTAAAAAAAAAACGCCCCAGTGTGAAAGGGGTCTTAGGGCAGAGAGTGTGTCCACACTACATAACACTGTGTTAGGACTACATAACGTCTGCCTCCATAATATGATGATGCGTTCTGTAGTGCACAGAAATAATGGAGTGATGCTAATTTATAACACTTTTTTTATATGTATTTCAACCTGGTAATCTTGCCAATTACACACTTTTGGTCCCATGGTGACAACCATACTGGGCAGTCTTGTCACCTTAGGGCAGGGAGTGTGTCCGCACTACATAACACTATGGGGGTTATTTGCGAAAGGCAAATCCACTTTGCACTACAAGTGCACTTGAAATTGCACTGAAGGTGCACTTGGAAGTGCAGTCGCTGTAGATCTGAGGGGGACATGCAAAGAGAATAAAAAAAAGCATGTAGGTTTGCATATGATTGGATGATGAAATCAGCAGAGCTTCCCCTCATTTCAGATCTACCCCTCAGCTTTACAGTGACTGCACTTCCAAGTGCACTTTCAGCGCAATTTCAAGTGCACTTTGCACTTGTAGTTTGCACTTGAAGTGCAAAGTGGATTTCGTAAATAACCCCCACTGTGTTAGGACTACATAACGTCTGCCTCCATAATAAGGGGGATGTGTTCTGTTCACAGAAATAATGGAGTGATGCTAATTTATAACACTTTTATATTCATTTCAACCTGGTAATGTTGCCAATGACACACTTCTTGACCCTAGGGTGACAACCATAATGAGCAGCGCTGGCAACCCAGGGTGTGTGTTAGCCCAAAATAACACTGTGTTAATGCTAAAAAAAACACCTCCCCCACTTCTCCTTAACAGGAGGAAGGTTTTTGTAGTCCACAGAGGTAGCAGGAAGCAAGGTTAACTGAAAACACTTTTTTTTTTTTTTCCAACCTGGTGATCATACCATTAAAACACTTCTCGTCCTAGAGTCACAACCATACTGAGCAGCATTGTTATCCTAGAACAGGGGGTGTGTTAGTACTACGTAACACTGTGTTAGGACTACATAACACCTGCCTTCATAAGAGGGGGATGTTCTGTAGTGCAGAGAGATAGCAGAGAGTGATGATAACTGATAACACTTTTTTATATTTATTTCAACCTGGTAATCTTGCCAATGACACATTTCTTGTCCTGGGGTGACAACCATAATGAGCAGCGCTGTCACCATAGGGCAGCATTGGCACCCTAGAGAGTATGTTAGCTCAACATAACACTGTGTTAAGGCTAATTAACACCTCCCTCTCTTTTTCATAACAGGGGAGATGTTTTGTAGCCAACAGCATAGCAGGGAGCAATGTTAACTGATAACACATTTAAAAAAATAAAAATAAAATTCAACTTGGTGATGGTGTCATTAACACACGTCTTGTCCTAGCGTGACAACTGTACTGAGCAGCAGCATTACCCTAGCACAGGGAGTGAGTTAGCACTACATAACACTGTGTTAGGACTATATAGCACCGGTGTCCATAACAGGGGGAGGTGTTCTGTAGTGCACAGAGATAACAGAGAGTGATGCTAACTGATAACACTTTTTGGAAATGTATTTGAACCTGATGATTGTGCCATCGACACACTTTTTGTCCTAGAGGGACAACTGTACTGAGCAGCATCACCATCATAGCAGAGGGAGTGAGTTAGCACTACATAACACTGTTAGAACTACATACCATCTGCCTCCATAAAAGGGGATGTGTTCTGTAGTGCACCGAGATAACAGAGAGTGATGCTAACTGATATACATATAAATATATATTTATCATTTGAACCCAGTGATTGTGCCATCAACACACTTCTACTCCTAGGGTGACAGTCGTACTGAGCAGCATCATCATCCTAGCACTACATAACACTGTGTTAGGACTACATACCATCTGCCTCCATAAAAGGGGATGTGTTCTGTAGTGCACCGAGATAACAGAGAGTGATGCTAACTGATATATATATATATATATATATATATATATATATATATATATATATATATATCTATCATTTGAACCCAGATTGTGCCATCAACACACTTCTACCCCTAGGGTGACAGTCGTACTGAGCAGCATCACCATCATAGCAGAGGGAGTGAGTTAGCACTACATAACACTGTGTTAGCACTACATACCATCTGCCTCCATAAAAGGGGATGTGTTCTGTAGTGCACCGAGATAACAGAGAGTGATGCTAACTGATATACACACACACACATATATATATATATATATATATATATATATATATATATATAGATATATATATATATATATATATATATATATATATATATATATATATATATATATATATATATTTATCATTTGAACCCAGTGATTGTGCCATCAGCACACTTCTACCCCTAGGGTGACAGTCGTACTGAGCAGCATCATCATCCTAGCACTACATAACATTGTGTTAGGACTACATACAACCTCCCCCTCTTCTCTA